>NC_133982.1:13835000-14535000 GCF_047716275.1 Strix uralensis | reverse complement strand
TCTGTAGACGCATCCATAGAGAAGCACAAGTAACTGAAAACTAGATGGTGCCACATATTATCACGGATTCATTTAAGGTTATTAAAAAACTATATATTCTTGTGGATGGGATCTACTTTGCTCTAATAACCAAACTGCAACTCCAAGAAGGAATTTGCTTCACGACTCCCTTTATTGTTCTGAACAGCCTTGCTGGAACTATAGGCCAACTTTTTGTACTGACATTGTTACATTCCCTTCTTTTAGCTATGGACCGACAAACATGTATCTTAATCGTGTTTTCATGGCTGCTTTTACGGTTTAATGGTGTGTTATAGTTTAAATGGTCACCAATTGAATGGGCCTTGTTGGTTTATGAAATAGCTGTTAATATTAGATTGCACAGTTGGGAATATTACAGCGTGCACTTATGCATTAAATATTAATTTGTCTGGTGAGAGCTGAGACTATTTGAAGTGTAAGAATTGAAATTTGGGCAGGGCTTCAGTGTGTTGTTGCCAGTGGCTTAATGATGTATGCAGTGTGCGCTAGCCTGAGTCTTTGGGGTACCGCAGCCTTCAGTTAAGTTGGCCTGTATTTTCCATTTTGTCCTTGTTCATGATGAATACTGAAATAAAGACATACAGATTTCTATTGCATGTTCTTTCTTTTAACCAGTCCAGGGCTTTTTCCAGATGATCAATCTATCCCTGCTCAAAGTGGGTCATGCAACAGTGGCAAACATAATTTTTGCTGCCAGAAGCCTCTTCATAGTAAACTATGGGTCCCTGAGGATAGTCTATTGCCAGCATATACTCCTCTTTTGTGTAATTCTTATTAGAACAGTCAATGTAAGGTTGTACTGATCTCTAACGTATCATCAAATGAGATGCAGAAAAACCCAAAATCAACCACAGGAAGTACTCCCATTGAAAAGGTTTGTTGTATAGGTCAATGTTAAGCAGAAATGGGATGGATGCATGAGAATAACTCACAAACTAGCAATTTTTAACTTTGGTGATTCCAGGTATTGCATATTAGCACACGAGTTGCTAATACTTAAAACTTCTGCAGCAGCATAGATACTGAAAGTCTTTTTATTGCCCAGATACCTTCAGATGGGCACAGTGTAAACTGAATACAGAGATGATCCCATGCCACAGCTAAAATTTTACATATTCCATTCCATAAGTCCAGAATCTTGCTTTTATTAAAATAAATGCTAACTGAAGGGCTGAGTGAAATTGTTCAGATCTCACTCAGCTTAGCTAACATGAGTTAAAAATGGACTTGCTGCCTTGGCTAATCTGCGAGTTATTTCTTCAGCTGTATTTCTTCTCCTAGCATTTACCCATTCATGAATTCATGAATGATCTGAATCCTGTTCATGTAAAATCCATAACCTACCTAAGTGTCTGTTAGACTGTGGAACACCCGAGACATCTCCCTTTACCACATCAAAGTTCTGCCTGATAGCCAAAGTTATTTTAGGGTGGGTTTATTATTATTTCTTTTTTACTTACTTTGTTTGGTAGGGAGCTGGGACAGCACAATCAATGTTGAGGGCACAATTCTTCCAGAAAAAGTTAGATCATTCCTCAAGTAGCAAATATGTACCTTAGTACTTGTACTGACTTCCTGCAGACTATCTGCACGGTTTACATTACACCCAAATACACGTTGGAAGACTCAGACCACATTATCCTGGAAATTGCAGAGGAGTGGGATATTTCTCTGCCTCAAACTACTATCTTCATAGTATTTTACTCCAAAGATATCTGATGCAGCCTCTCTAGGTGTGACTTGTAAACTTCCCAATGCATGTTAGACTGCTCTGCTGAAGAGCAGTTTGCAAAACTCTGTGATGCAATCCCGTTAGTGAACTTCTGGAACTTGCTGCCACAGGAGGCTGTGGAGGCAGACAGTATCTGCAGAGTTTAAAGGCATTAGAGAATTCATGGACAACAGGTCCAACAAAGGGGTAGTCACAAATGTACCCTCTAACATCTTTAATCCAATGATTACAGATGCTGGAGGCGTATGAAAGGAAAGGGCTGCAGAAGGTGGCTAAAGTCACATACTCCTCCTGGACAGCAACTTTTGGGGGCAGTCTAAGACACCCAGGCTGGATGAATGACTGGTCTGACGCAAACTGTATTTCTTAAGTCAGTTATCTCAGTCTTTTTTGGTTTGTTTTTGTCTTTTTTTTTTTTTTTTTTACCTTGCAGTTGAAGCCATTTTCAAGGCACTCAGACCTGACTGTACTTAACAGGAGTAGCCTGCTCCTGCCAGTATTAGAGGGAGCCTTATGGTGAATGATCCCAGCATGGCTGCAGTTGGCTTAAATATCAAAAATGCAATAGCATTAGCAACAGCAGTACTGCCCACTTTATCCAGTTTCATGTCACTTCTGGGGTTTCTGATAGAGTTCAGGACACACACAGAATATGCAGAGACCTCATACAGCTGCTCTGATTTCTCTCTCCGTCTGGTGAGTCAAAGTGCCTCTCAGAGGAGATCTCTCAAGGACTACTATTTCTCTGATATTTCCTGATTAGCATTTCCAGGAGCAATTTTGCTTTATAAGGAAATTCAATGAATAGAGTTACTGATAAGCCTAAAACTTGCTTCCCATGTTTTCAAAAGTGACTGATGATTTTGAGTACCTCTGTTTGCAGCTGGACACTTTAGGATGCTTTAAAGGGCCCCCAGTTTTAGAGGTCAGAAGTCCAATAGAGGGGCAAACTTTTGCCCTCTTTCTGGCACCTCAAACTGTGCACTCCTCTCTGCAAAGAAATGAAACCTAAATCAACAGCCTTTGGAAAAATCTAAAACTCAGATTTTGAGATGAAGCACAAGAAGAATTAAAAGGGTAATTATAGTTGCCAAGAGAGGAAAGACTTCAGTACGTGCCTTCAGGTGAGCAGATACTTCAGTCCTGATGAAACACATGGCTTTATCTCAAACACACCTTTGACATTTCTAGTGTATGTGTTTGGGTGGGGATGGGTGTAAAACAGAGCACAGTTCCTGTAAAAAATGGAAGCAGACTTCAGAGCTCGATGGGAAACATATGGTGACACCAGATAAAAGAGACAGACAGAAAATAAAAAGAGCAAAAATTCTGCCAAAGGGGAAAATCACAACTCACATCCTGTGCTTTGGAGATGGCTCTGTATGATTACAAGCGCGCTGTAAATATGGCTGTTCTGATAAAAAGAGTCTGCAACATTCATACAGGAAAGTTCTTCTTTGGGGGGTAAAATGTTCTTAGCTTTTTTTCTTTCCCCCCCTCCCCCAGCTAAGCAGCTTTTGGGTACAACCAGCCATGCAACATGCAAAGCCCTCCCTACAAGCAAATGCACACCCTGATTCCTAAGCACATATTCATTTGAACCACAGTGACAGCCTCATTTAGAAACAAATTAGGGGTTAACTAAGAAGTCCATGACGGAGGCAGAATCGAGTTTCCCTTTTCCCCTCACTGTCTGTTAGAATTAGAAAGTGTCTATGAGCAGTGTGTGTCAAGAATATGAACATGAGATGTCATTTCTCCTGCCTCTAATTGAAGCCAAGATAAATGAAGTGGAAAGGCGGCGTCCAATCCAATCAAAACATGAAAAAGGTATTTTGACATGTAAATTACAAACTTCCTGTGTATTTTGTCTCCCCAATTACACCCTCCCCTGTCATGTTTTTTTAAATTATATCTTAATCTCCCAGTCTCCTAATAATTATGTCATCATTCTTGGGCCTTGAACACTGTGTAATGGTATTTTATAGGATGTGCCATTCATTATTAACTAAACTCACTCTCTGTCCCCGGTGATGCTATTTCTCATGGTGTTCAAATATGCATTGTGTCAGTTCTCCCTTTGTAAATGTTAGGCCAGTTCCACTCACTGCTTCTTGATTAAATGGTATGGAGTAGGCGAGATACTTCCAGACAGTTTATTCTGCCCATCATTATTTTATAGGGATGCACGCTCCCTAGTATTTTTTTAATGGAATGGGTGAATGGTTTCAAATGTAACTTCCCAGTCAGTTTGGATCACTGAAAGAGCTTCGTGGCTTTCATGGTTTAATTGACTGTGTTTTCTCTCCACCTCTTGAAAGAGGAGACAGTATTGGCTCAAATTAAAATGCACAGTGAGGGATCGGGAATAAGATCAATGCAGTATATAACTACACCTACATGAGAGTATTTCCATCAACTGTAACAGTCTTTACATCAGATCTAACAGAATGACACCAAGGATCAAATTCATCACATCTATATTTAGACATTGTGAATACTACATCTAAGATAGTCGGCAAGACCAAAATAAGCACTCCTAGAATGCTATTCATCTCATTCCTTTAAATGTCTATTTTCGGATGAGATTAATCACACCTTAGAAGTGCCTTTTCCTCTCAGAAGACTAAAACAGGAGTCCTCATGAACTGTTCAAGCTGTAGAAGTCTACCAGAAGAGGAATCCCACCCCAAATGGAAAGGATCCTGTCCCTGGAGTCAAGGACTGCCACAGTAAGGGGGGGGACAGATGACTACAGGGAGAAGAATTAAGGTAAGTCTTGTGATACTTGATCTTGTTATTAATGCAGTTGGTTACAGGTTACTGATGAACAGCACTCAAATAATAGTTGCTAAGGTTTCTGAGCAGACTCTATCTAGAATACCACCCAAACCATCAAGGATTCAAGAATGGTAGCTAATTAAACCCAGCATCAGACATTGCATAAGCACACTACATTTTTCTGTTCTAGTGATTATCAGACAAAAAATGGGTAGCCTTTATGATACAAAAGCAAGTATTTAGTTAAATATAGCTAGTTCAGCAATATAACTTAACTCCTGGTTTTGAGAGCACAGAAAGTGCTCTCCAGAGGTGATTTGCACATAAACAGCTGGAAAAATTACAAAGAAAATTACTAACTTGACTGTATTTAAAAGTGATGTTAAACAACTTCTGTCTACACATAGAGTTTTATGTTCTCAATCAAGCCTTCAGTGAGGCAGAGAAGCCTGTGAAATGCTTTCATCCCAGACTTTCTGTTATTGAACACAGCATACACACAAGTCAGTCGTGTTTTCCAGAACCCACCTGCATGACAGGAATTTTGCCCTGGATTTGAACTGCTCCTCATCTTTGTCTAAGCTCTGTATAAGTGAATAATGATCCCAGTATCAAAGATGCAGTTTGCAGATGAAAGTTTGGCTTTGGATACACCTGGGTGATCTCTTTTTATTTATTACCATAGCCAGTGAGTGCAACAGAAGAGCTGTGCAAACTCCTTAGTGGCACGAGCTCAGAAGTGAAGGAAATGGAAACTCCTATTGAGTTTCAGCATCCTCTCTCTTTGCAAGAAGAGCCGTATTGCTGGAAGAGCTCTGGTCTACAGCTGTGCAAATAAAAACCAGAAGCCCTCTCCCCCTCCCTCGGAGAATGTGCTGCCAGAACTGGGTCCCACCTCATCAGGCCTGGGAACTGCCTCTTCCCAGGGCCTCCTGACACGAACATCTCCTCTTTACCTCAGCAAGGACAAAAAGTAGACAGCTCAACAAAAACTACCAGTCACCCCAGACCTACTTCTTCCTGGTGTTTTCTTCTGTCATTTTCCCCAGATCTGTTGAGTAATATTTGACCGCAGGTGAGACTGCTCTAAACAGGGTAATCTCCTCTTCCTTCACATGGGCTATGGAGGGTCCATATGCCTCTTCTCTACTGTCCCTCCTCTGTAGTGTCCTTTTTTATTGGTTTTATTGCTCCCGACCTCTCTGCTGTAAAAGCTTGCACTTCTGCTTACCTGTCTCCAAAGCACTCAAACAGTAGCTTCTGTTAAATTAACCAGCAAGCTGGCTTTAAGACTTAAATATCTAAGCACAGAGTCCACCTGCTGAGGAGATCCCACTGTTCTCAACCTGCTCTGTGCAGACGAGCCTAGAGAGGCATTAAGCCTCGGAAGGCCCTTTGTAACTACCCATCCCCTGCTGGAAACCGGCTTTTTATATATTCACAGCACAGTGTTGCTGCCCTGCTTATGCTCTGGCACCTTGTGCACAAAGCCCAGACTCCCCAGAGATGAGCAAGCCCTTTATGTGCCATTGTAAAACACCTTCTCCAGCCTCAGCCACAAAGCATGGGCCCTCTCCTGTCAGGCATATCCAGAGGCACACACACCTTTCATCCAGTTCCTCAGGAAAGAGCACATCTTTTGTGAGACTGGACAGTTGGGTTTACTGGAATAGGATTGAGACAGAATTGAACTGATTTAGCCATCCTGTCATCTGATTCCCCTACCTGAATGGGAAGCAAGATTTATTGCATCTCCTTCATCTGAGCTCCTGCAAGTAGCCATCATGCTTTCTACCACCCTGCAGTTTCACAGCACAGGTTTGCCAAGCCATATTAGTGTCAGTCCCAGATGTGCACACACACACGTGCATGTTTGCTCTTTGGAAAGGAACGATGAGGTTCCTGCCAAGCTGGATTTAATCCATTAGCACAAGATGCTCCATGTTCATGTAGCTGGCCTTCTAGCACTAGATATAAGCAATGGGCATTCAGGCATGGTAGCACCAGTCTCACCTTAATTAAAGCCACCTAAAATTAGCGAGAGTCTTTTTCTTCAATTGCACCATTCTTTCTGCAGAGGGTTCATCTCTCCATCTAGGAAGGTTTCCACACAGACATAAACCTCATCCACCTCCTGGGGTTCTCCTTTAAGTACAGCACAAGTCTCTACCCAGATGAGGTGGCTGTTGTGGTATCATCTCTCCTCTCGGTGCACACAATAACACAAATTTACATCCAGTCAGAATAAGCTGGATCAGTTTGTCTATGGCCAGCCAGTTTGTTATGCTTTTGTTTTATCAGAATAGTTTTTAACAGATTTTTCTACTTTCTTTTTTAATTTAAGACATAAAGACAATTCATTCAGAGAATTATTAATATCGCAGCAAAACCCTTGACCTGTCTGTTGTGCCTTTAGATGGAAATGCACAAAGAAAAAGTTTCCTGTAACAGCTTTTCTTGTGGCACAGACAGAATGCACTAGCAGCATAAGTTGTGCTGTTACTACATTACTTACACAGCCTGAGTGTCCCTATAAAAGTACTCCATGTACCAGGCAACGACATTTTTATGCACTTTGATATTCTGAAATGCCTTCGTGTGTCCTTCTTCCTTTCCACATGCTCTGAATATATCTGCACTTTAATAGATTTTGTCATCCTCAGCCTACAGTGCTAAGCTCGCTCAGTCGCAGTTTAGCAGACCCCTTCTTAAGCAGTGCTTCTGTATTGATAATGGAATGCAGGCAGGCCCACCGGCACTGAGCCACTGCACCACCACATGGCTTAGCAGGATTTGTACCCAAGGCCAGCAACGCTACACAAAACACAAAATAGATCCTCTTGGGCATGGAGAAAGATGCTGCTGGTGAAAGGCCTCCCCTGCCTCCCCCTCCGGCTTTCCACAGCTCCTGCAATCACATCACGTGTCTGGCAGTAAACCCTCAGCACAGCCCCTGGAAAGGCAGAGTGAGCAAGAGGAGAGTACAAGGGAAGATTTAGCAAAATAAATGCCATAAGAGCTTGTACAGAGCTTTCCTCACAGAGTTTCTTTCAGGGACACTAAACGCCTAAATAAGGGATATGTATATATATACACACCCACATACACACACATTGACCTCAACCCCTAAAGTAACTGAGGATGATCACAGCCTCCAACAGCAGAATTAGCCCTGTTGCAGAGATATGTTCACCAACACAAGAGAAAGTAAAATCCCACTGTAAAGCAGTGTGTGATAGCAGCCCTGGCTCCAAAGGGACACCCCTGCAGCTGGAAGTCCAGGTTCACTGCAAAGAGCCACCCCCTCACTGGAGAACCACCAAGACCTCCCTTGGTCTTCTTTTGGCCACAGCATCCCCAACCCTGGGTACTACAGGAAGGGGCTCCACCTGCTCTGAAATTACAGACCCCACTGCATAAACTTTAAAAATTGTAATTTTAATAAAATGACAAATTCTCAGCCCTCTACAGAAGGTCATAATACCTCTGCCATCAGCCAAGGGCACCCAGCCTGGATCCTGAGCCTGAGGTGGCTGCCCAGATGCATGATGTGCTGAGGAAAGTTGCCTGGAGAAGCTGTGGCTGCCCCCTCCCTGGAAGGGTTCAAGGCCAGGTTGGACGGGGCTTTGAGCAACCTGGTCTGATGGAAGGTGTCCCTGCCCATGGCAGGGAGGTTGGACCTAGATGATATTTAAGGTCTCTTCCAACCCAACATAATTCTATGATTCCATGATTTTCATCTCTCCTTTTTCTGTGACTTCTGATTTCAGATGATACTTCAGCCACAAAGTTCCTAACCTCGCTTTAAATTGCAAAAGCACATAAGTATGCAATCAAACAACACGGGAACTCACACCCCAGCCTTCTGATGACAAATTCTTCCTTCTTGGCGATATGGTGCTAGTGGTTTTCTTCTATTATTCATTCATAGTAGCATTGATTTTAATTCATGGGTACATTTATTAGAGTAGACTTAAAAAATAGATAATATTTCTAATATATTTTCAGCAGTAAAAAATTTAAGAAAGAGAGAGGGAAAAAAATTGTTGGTGAAGAAAAATATCATTGCTCTTCAATGAGCTACAGACCTAGTCAGAATATGCTTGAAATCTGAAATTTTCGTAGATTCTTTTCCCCCTCAGAATTTCATAAAGAAAACCTGTCATTTGTCAACCATTACCAAATAGATAGAGTAGGGTTTGGATTAGAATCCAGTTGTAACCAAAAAGCCTTTTATCTTCAGCAACATCACCCCTACAATGGTGCTTTTGCTAATAAGAAGTCATGGAGAGTGGAAACAGTGGATGCCAGTGTCTCTGCAAATTCCTCCTTTTCTCTTTTTGTGCTATCAAATCCTTGGGTTTAATTCCAAAGCACAGAATTCAACACATACAAATTCAATGCTATATCGAAAAGCAGAGTTTGTTCCTACTGGGCCAGACCCTCTACTGATACAAATCAATACAGATCTCTTTAGCCTAAGTGCATTTACATTGTGAATCCAGCCTCTGGGATCTCCGAGCTCACATAGAGGAAAAGTCTGCTTTTAATTTAAAAAAAAAAATAAATAAAAGACTTTGCAAGTGTGGGCTTACAGAGGGATGAGGCCGTTCTGCAGGTTTATTCTGTTTTATTTCTATTTTCATAGTTGGAAATTCATGGCCAAACCAAGAGCCTGCATGGCTATTGCCTTGGTTGAAACATTCCCATGATAATTTCAGTTTTGGCAGCACCCATCTTCTGGGAAGCTTGTCCCAGTTTCACCAAACTCTTTGCCTTTGAGATAGGAAAGGGAACGATGTTTAAAACCCATTATTTTGATATGTACAAGCCAGAACTGAACTACAACTGTTTTGTTTGGCAATTTCCTTTAATTTTATGTTAAATGATTCAAACCATCCTTAAAAGCAAAGCATTTATGGAACAAAACAGTTGTTTTGGAGAGAAATAAAACATTTATTTTGACACAAAAGAGTCTGCTCCTTCCCTTTCACTGTTTGATTTCCTAATTTTTTTTTTTATTTTGCTTCAAAAAAACCATATTTATTTTAATTTTTTTGCACTGCCAGAGAACAAAAATAATCAATTATTCACGCTGCTCTAGACAAACCATGCATAAATCATGAATAAAAACATACATTAATTCCCTCCGCTGTAAACTACTATTTGGTGAAAAGTAAAACATAACAGGATTCTAAACTTATTCTCTGCCTCTCTTTGTCTTGTTTTTCACTAAAAATTCAAGTATAACAGCTTGGATCTTGGGACAACCTTAGAGCAGCTACACTCCTTCCATGTTGTTATACTACCATCTACTGATAAAAGGATGCTACTTCTCTGGGATCTTATCTCCTGTCTTAGTCACCTTGGTGCAACAAGCAATATTTCAACTCAATCAGAGCTCGAAAATGAGCATTAACTGCTAGTTCAAGCGTTATCACCTGAATGCTCTTTTCTGCTATACGAACATATTCACAGAGTAATCAGCTGCACTTCAGACCCCTTGTAGAAAATAAGGTATTGGGAGATTTATATTTGTTACTTCCTTTGTTTCTTTCAAGGGAAAAAAGCTAAGGGGTGGGAAATGATCATCAAAAGCCTTTTGTCAACTTGAAGGAAGGAGCCTGGGTTGGTCTTTTACTAAAAATGAGGCAACATTAAATTGCTAGTTTAAAGAAGTTTTAAAATGCACTACATTTAAAAACAAAACAATAACAAGTTTAATCCTATAAAATATTAATTGTTGCTCATTATTAACAGCAGTAAATGCAGTAGCTTGGCTTTTTGCAGTGTTCTCACACCCCTCTAGGGGGTTCTCAGTGCTTCCAGCGAGCTGTGTCCGGTCAGCATCCAGGTAAAAAAACCTCATCTGGGATTACTATTCTGTTTGACTAAGGAATGCAGACTAGAGAGAAGTGCTGAGGACTCCTTGCAAGGTCTCCAGATGAAACAATTGGAAGTGCCAGTTAATTTCATATCCTTTGCCCTTCTCAGATGTACCCAAAATAGAAAGAATGGCAGGCATCTTTTATTTTAATCAGTGCACTACAGTGATTTGGGGCTAATTACTTGTTAGTAATTAAGAAAAGACTACTGCAATGGATGTTTTTACAGGTTGCATTGTTGATTCAAGAAATAAGATTGTTCACCTTTAAGTATTGTCAGTCACATTACTTTAGCTGGGAAGAATTAAATGTCAATTTTATCTTGCTTCATCACTGCTCTTTAATCAATGTCGATGCATCACTTCCCCCTATCATTCCTCCATCAAACACTGACCTGGAAAACTGACACTGAGCTTTCCAACACCAGCTCAGCTAATTAAGAACTTTGTTATTCTACCTTCCATCTTTTAAAGAAAAGTCAGAAAAGTGCCGAAGAGACTCTTGCATTCATGTGGAAAAGCATCAGCAGGGGATTAATAATAATTATTAAAATGACTGACAGCTCAGGCTACGCTGTGATTTGGCCCAGCCCTGTAGTCCTGTAGCCATGGAAAGGTAAAAGCTAAGAAAAGTCAGGCCCTGAATTACTACAGTGAATAAATGGGATTTTAGGAAAGAAAACAGCTTCCTACCCTCAGCCTACAGGAACAAACCAAGATCATCTTGTAACCTAGAAAGGTGCTGATATTTATCTTTGCATCTAACCCTTTCAGCATGGTAGCCATATTCTTACTAAATCACTGGGTGTGCTAAAGATCAGCAGAAGGAGTGTTCAGAGCCTTTCCGAAGCAGTCAACAACAGACAGTGTGGGCCACGGGCAAGGAATTAAAAGCAGGGCTGAGCTATATCCAGACGGGTTTACTGGATTTTCCTGCACACAAGCAGAGGAGACTGTTTAATGCTTGTACCACCACAAATTCTGGGAGTCCTAAGCACAGATTAAGATTCCAGTATTCTGGGGGCTGCACAAAATGACAGCCCCAGTGCCACAGATCTCACAGCCTCAGAGTGATAAATAGAAACACCATGTGGAAGCAACCTGCACGTGATGGTGCATGGGGAAAAAAAATAAAAGCAATGAAGAATTCTCCATTGGTACCGTGTCACTGCTCCTCTGTCTTCGACAGGCTTTTAGTGGGAAAGCAAGAGAGGAAGCATAATTTAAATATTACAGAAATAGATACTTTTGAAGATATTCACTACCTTTCCCTGAGTCCATGGGGAACTCATAAGGCCAGCTACTGCAAAAGTGTTTGCTGGAAAACTTCACTGGTAGAGAATCAATTAGTTGTGGCCTGTCAGAAGTGGGCATAGATTTGTCAATACTGAGTAAGAGTGATAAGCAGGATGGATATGGGCTGTGAAGGCTCTTCAATAAAGAGACAGTCAGGACTAGCAATGAGGACTCAAGAGGCAGAGGCAGGTCAAAGCTTCTTGGACATGAAATCCAGCAGCAAGGCAAATCTGGGCAAGAAATCTGCTTGTTTCTGCTGTGCTTCTGGAAGAGAAATATTAGGTGCATTTTCTGAACATAAGCGAGAGGAACAACCAAGGCATATATTTGGCTGATATCAGTGTTTTCTTATTCAACTGCAAACAGTATCAGGAGGTTCAAATTTGGTTGGTCTAACTTCTCAGAGGTGGGGTAACAAAAGCACAAGCACTTAGCACAAACCGTTGCTTATATTATCTCACCCAAAAGACCTGTAGACCTAACAATTCAGGCAGACTCTGGAGGCTTTCACAGGATTACTCATGTGAGAAAGAATTCTTTTTTTTGCATAAGAATGAAGAATCAGAACTCCAAATGTATTTTAAGGACCAGATTTCCAGTGAAAGATGGAGAAAAGACCCAAGTAGCACTTTATGTCCTTTCTCAAGGCCAGCATTTTCTTTGAGAATTATTTTTGGGGAAAAAATTGCTATTGAGTAAACTATGCTCTTTAGAATGCCCACCACCCATTACAAAGCCCTCTCCTAGCTCCAAAGCAGGTTATGTGCAGCAGGTCCATCCTGACCCAGCTCTCATCTTAAGTATCTGATTCAAGCAGGACTCCAGGCAATTCTAGCTCCGGAGGCCCTTAGTTCCCAAAACCAAATCCTATGGTGAGACCCCCCTCAGTTCTATTTAAAATCCACTGAGTTATAATACACCTGGCAGGGCAGTTCAGATTCCCCAAGTTTTGAACCTTCTAATTTTTTTCAGTCCATGAATGGGACACCTCAGGGATAAAACGCTGAATGGAGGCACTGAGAGCGTACGTTCAAGTCTTGGCACCACCACACACAGCTTCTGAGACTGTTGGCAAATCTCTTAACCTCTCAGGACCTCAGCCTCTCATCCGGCAAATGAAGGTTCCTTAACGTATAGATTTTGTGAAGATCAATTCTTTAGTATCTCCGAAAAGCAGCACTGGAGTATCTACAAAGGGACCTCGGTAACACTGTTGTGTCTTCAGTACCACCTTATGGATTGTACTTTCCCTGGAGCACAGTGACCTTGATTCTGCAAACTGTGTAAGCATATACTTAAAGTTTAGCTGATTTTTCAGTGGCTCGCAGAATCAGTGCCGATACATCCATCACAGATATATCCAAACACACAGCTGACGAAATAAATATCTTCTTAACGTTCATATTATCATCCAGTGTTTTGGGGCCATCTCATAAAGGCGCTTATGTGCAACAATGCCTAAGCAAAATGGGTTGATTTAAGAGGGCTGAGGGAACACTTAGCTGAGAATTTCCTGGCTTCAGTTAGTTGCAGTCAGAGCGTTAAGATTATATTTCAGTGTCAGTATATTGTTTTTATTTGCTTTATTAAATTTGCTTTAACTTGCATTGACATTTTCTTTCCCTTGTTACTCAATCTCTCAGCTGTAAAGATCCCATTTGCTGAATTGTTTCACCATTTCTATCAAAAATAAATGTTAATGGAATAGGATTTCTTAAGGTTTTTTTCACCAAAAAGTGAAATCAAGCCCCAGATGCTGCCACTGCTTGACTTCCAGTCCCAGCCTGGACAGACTAGTCAGGAGCTTTTGATTCAAAGGCAGCTGCACCACCAATACACAGAATTTGTTCTTCCAGAACATGCAGTTACTGCAGTTGGGCACATCTGGCTGTGACCAAACCCCTGTTTAAATTCACCACTCCCTCTCTTGCAGATGGAGCAGTAGCAGTGTTAGCGACAGCACTGCTGTGACTGATTGTAACTATGGACGAGATCACATAATGCCAAGTTTCCTAAAGATAACTTTGATTTCAGGACACACAACATTGCACTTGCAAGTATTTTTGGGGGGCTAAGTGGTGGTGTGGTGGGATTTGCTTACTGAAAACTCACTTGGAAAAAATCAATGTACATTTAAGTCATATACTGGTGTACAGTTGTACATCTCTGCGTTAGACACCAGTCTGCAAAAAACATTATTTTCAGCTTTTCAAAGGGAGAGGCAGTTAAAGTTTCAGATTTGACTGTAAACAAATGCCCAAAGAAGAGAGAGAAAATGTCCAGATCAAACAGAGCTTTATATCAAGCATACAATATTTCTAAACTATCTAGACTTTGTATAAATAAGTTAGACCAGCACACTGACCTTAAACATGCTTCTGAGACACTGCATGAGGCTTTGCAGAGTCCCAGGAACTGATCCGGTAGTGTAGGAGGGGTTGTAACACAGGGCTATAGCAAGGGTTACCACACTTTCTATCAGGACTCTTCTGCATGCAGGATTCCTCTGGGGTCCAGTCCCCCAGTTCCAGGACTGCACACAGGTGGGATCTGGCATGGGGCAGAGTCACAGCACAGGGATTGAAATGCTGCATTGCCACTGCGAGCAAAGAAAATTAAGTCTTGGCATAACCTGTAAAATGGAGCACGGTGGGGCAAAGCCATTCTGGGTGGAAATCAGACCTTCGGCCTTCCAAGTGGTAGGGGACAAGATTTAGATTTTGGTCTCTCCAGTACTCAGGGAAGGGCATGACTTGTTGGCAAAATTCCCTGGCATGGGAGGTGAGTGAAACAGCTTACACTGGCTATCTGGAATCATCTTTTCTGTGCAGGAGGAGAGGAGAAACTGGTCTCATGCCCCTAGGTTTACCCAGGTCATCTGCAGGTCTCACCAAGATATTCCCACCTCACATAAATCCTCCTCAGTGACAGAGGAGTCCAACCATCTGGCACTACCACTGTTCACTCAGTGACCTCATTTTGAAACACCAGGCTCCAGAGACCTGTGGAGATATAACTTCTCTCCAGAGAGAGGATCCCAAATGGTCTTTACTTTATATCAGAGCCTTGCTGTACATACAAATAACAAACCACTGATGCAAGCAAAAATGTTCACAGCAAAACTGTCAATATTTCTCTCCTTTCTTTGTGTGCAGGGGCTGCTGAACCCCCGGAGAGCTGGTGATCTCCTGCACTATTGATGCTGAAGCGTAACCCAGAGACATAGGGGATGAGCAAGGAACAAGCCACAGCTTTCAGGTCTTTGCAGATATTGAGTGAATTGGACCTGTAGCTTTGTTCCCAATGTGCAGAGATTACATGATTTGCTTGGCCAGCTGTACAGTTCAGATGTTCTTCAGTTCATCCCAATCCCCAACCCCCTAGCACTAAATCCCGTGGTAATCAGTATTCAAGACACTACATTGGGAGAGGCCCAAGCTTTTGAAGACAGAAAAGCTGATGAAAGTTATTTTTTTATTTTCTGGTTTGGGGATAAGGAGAGGGAAAGCATATAATTAAAGCATGGCCAGGATTTCTAATGGCTGCTACAGAATCAACCCCATGCATGGGCACCAGTGCTCTGGTGCACCAAACTCCACGAGAATTAAGTGCTTCATCAACACTGTCTTTAACTCATAGCGCAAACATTTGCCATGCTTCAGGCACAGCATTTCACTGTCACATTTGCCTGGGATCATGCCCAGATAAGCAAAGCACAGCGCCAGCCTCTGCTCTTTGCTCTGTGAATGCTGGCGCCAGTCCCGAGGATGCAAAAGTCCTGACACCAGCATCAGGAAGCCACATGAATAGGTCAAACATCAAGTGATCCTTCTAAAAGAAATCACTGCAGGTGCCTTTCATTCACCTTCTGCTTCCTGAACCTTGAGGGCACACTTGCTTTATGTTGCTCAGCTTTCTATCTCAGCTCTAGAAACCTGTGCTGTTTAAAAAGAAAACTGCAACTCTAGTTCCTTCTCTTCCTTGCAGCAGCTACAGCTTTAAGACAAAGACCAAACATTGCAGTGAAATTTCCAGGGTTGGCAGTGGCTTGTCTCTGGCCCAAAGCTCTCCAGGCAAGCACTGATCTGCAGGCCATGTCCTCAACTTGGCTGTAAACAACTGCCTACATGGGGATCTGCACAGGAGCTACACATGTAAATAGAGCAGTTCCTTTTGGTCTGCGGTTGAAGGCATTTGTGTCTGCACCACCTTAAGGACAGAGATTTCTTTTGCAACTCCAGTAAGAGGGTTTATTTATAAAATGCTTTTTGTAAGTTAGGCCTGCCAGAAGGCTTTGCTGGTCTTTTTATGTCATGGTCTAAAGCACTGACCAGATTGTCACAGACCCAAGACACCAGCCCCTTTGGAAAAGGACTCATGCCATGATGTATGGCAAAAATGCTGGAGGAGAGCAGGGTCAAATTTATTAGGAGGGCAAAACTGTCAACATGCCTGCTAGGCCACTCCTGCATGTCCCCTGCACTGAAGATCATTTCCAACCCATAAAGGCTTTTTGAGACCCTGATTCAGACCCATCATAACCCTGTGTAGCACTAGGCTATTCCCCACAGCCGTTGCTCTCCCTGAGGCAGCTGTGGGAGGATGGCAGCCAAAGAATGGGATTGATTTTACTACTTGAAAGGAGCGCTGGTACCCCTACCCTGAACCACCTCTTTTTATAAAGGCCAGAAAATCCCTCCTGGTCACAGCTGGACTGAGCACAGTAACTTCTGCACGGGGCTCTCCAGACCCACACAGCCAGGTGTAGCCCAGACCGTGGTAGAGTTCAGCTTTTTTTTTTTTCCTTTTTAGAAAGTACCAATAGAAAAACAACATAATAATCCAGTTCTCAAGCAGCCTGAGCAAAGAGGTCCGTCTCCTCTCCCCACGTTTTGTAGAGCACCCCAACAGGGGACAACCTGCTTCAGGCCCTGTTTGCAGCCTGTGAGCAAATCTGAGCATGGGGATGGCCACTATCTACCAAATTAGATGCAACATAGACCTACCCAAAGCACCCCAGCACTGTATTATGGACATTTGGGTCAGACCAAGTCTACAGCCTCCTGCTTGGTCTACCACAGCAGTCTAGACATAGCAAGTACGACATGTCACTTTTTCTACACTAATAAACCCATAAGGGCAGGGAAGGCTGCAGGAAAAATGAGAACTACCAGAGCAGAACAGCCCCTGAGTTTTTGTTTATTGCAGACTAATTAAAACAAAAAGTATACCATAACTCAAACCTTAATAATAGGTAACCAGATGTGTCATTACCTGACCATGTTATACTGGAGCATATATATAAAGGTTATAAGATGATTTTTCAAAGCAGTGTGCCACAGCTAAGGGTTTCATAGCACTTTTATAACAAACTTAGCACCTGAAGGAATTTTACCTACCAAGGCTAAAGCAAGAGGTTCCTAAACCTAATGCACCTAGTCCCTCAACCCAGGATTGAAAACGTTGGCATGTGACATCATTGCACGGTACGTTATAAGACACCATTACTATTCATAGGAGATGCTTTCTCAAAAGACCATTTTTCTATTGAATTATATAAAATGTCCTGAATAAAGAAAACAGTGGCACAATGTCAGTGGTGGACAGTTCTTATTTTTTTTGTGCACAGAGTTTACTCGGCCCCAAAGAACAAGAAAACCCTCAATGTTTACAGAGGTAATAAAATATTACGGTGCGAGCAATTTACCTAATTGCCAAAAGGACCAGGAACAAAAGTAAAAGGATAGCACTAAAAAAAAGTCCTAGGCTTAAATCCAATAAAGCCTGTAGGCTTCTAACACCCCACAGAAATCACTGTTCATTATGTACTTTCAGATAAGGGTACATTGCTTATGTCTGAAACCATGCAGCCAAAAAACCCAAGATCCGCACATTATTAATTTCATCCTGCTGTCAATCACTTTCCAATCCACCTGACTGATGTTTTCCATCCTGATCTTCAATATCTCTTCTGTGGATTGAATTTTCAAGTGTCCAGCATTGACTGAACTCTCTCCCCATTAAAGCCATCACGGGCATCTAGAGGAGCCATGCTGAATGCTCTTGGGACTGACGGGCAAGAATTACCAGAGGCTGCAGCTGGGCAATGTGCTTTCGAGCATGGTCATAGCAGGAACACAGCTGGGGACAAGCCACTCTCTGCAGTGGCCTCATCTCTGCTCTACGGTGCTACTTCTGACCCAGAAAGCAGTACTGCCAGCCAGGCAGATACAAGCACAAGGCTGTGGGCAACTGAATGACTCCAGTACTCAAAATGTGAGGTTTTGTGGGTCTATCCTATGCAGCATGGATGCATGCAGAAAGATCCCTGTGGATAACCTTATTTTTGGCTTGGTGGTTTATTTGAGCAAAGTAAATAAACCAAATATATACAGAGGCTTGGCTTAGAAACAAATAAAAAACCCACAATGGTGCCTTGCACACAAAAACTGTTCCGACTGTTGTGCCCTGCCCAGAATCTCCTATAAATTGAAATACAGGCTTTTCTTTCTGAACCATAATTAACATTTTTGCAATATTGCCTCAGAGTTCGCCCAGGCCATCTGATGAATCTGACTAATAGGAGAAGATGCTTTTAACCTGTGGGCTGCCAGACGGCTGGGTACCTCCTTGGCCACATATATTTGGCTGTCAGGTTGAAAGAAAGGCAGCAGATTCAGGGTTAAGCACTATTCCTGTCATGATTGCCCTGAACTTGCCCAGTTAAATTGCAACAGCATGGGTCTCCATAATTATCTAATTGTTAGTGTTGTGCCTTTACGTAATTTATGATGTAGCATTAAAGCCTGACCTCTGGTTTGAGATGAAGTGCAGTACTGCTGACATCCAAGCTCAAATTAGTAGGTAAGTAAGCACCCAATTAACGATTATGCCACTGAGCTTTCATTTCAATCTGACCACACTGCTACACTAATCAGTTTTCTAAGCCTTTCACCTTCCCCATAACTAATAAGCATTTCTCCTGCTTTTTATGTCTGCAAAAGCCTTGTTATCCTCATAAAAAGCACTCCAAGATTGCTGCTTCCAGTAATTCCTGCATTAAGCCACTGGCCCAGTGGCATATTACCAGCTCTCTAGCCACCTGATCAGTAAAACCCAAGGCAAAAAGCATAGGCAAGTTGGCACTCTACAGCAGAGAAGAGCAGGGACAAAATCTTTGCACTTTAGAGGAGTTGCCTTAGACTCAAAGCAGTGCAATTTAGATGAGAATTTGGTCCTGCCAAGGATCACAGTTTCACAGGAATTTAAGGACATAGGACAAAGGGATCAAACATCATACCATATTTTGCAGCTGACTAAATTCTGTCATATTAATAAAACAGTGGCAAGACCTGGGGCATCAAGGATCTGGAGTTCTAATCTGAGATCTATGAATTACCTTTCATTTGCCATGAGCTAAGAGCATGCACAGAGAGGCTTTGCCTACACAGACAACTCAAGCCACATGTTAGACACTATATTACAGCTTGCATCACTGATAAAAATGCCTCGCTCCTTGAAAATCTGAGTTGCAGAACTGAAGATGTTCCTCTTGGAATGAGATTCCTGATGTTATATAGGTATAATAAGGAGCCAGGACTCGAGGCCTGGGCAACAACATCTGCAACTCTGCACGATGACTGAAGTCAGTGCTGGAACAGAAGCCTACAGGGGGTGAAGTAAAACCCCACTTCACTGCAATCCCATCCTCTTCATCCTCTCCTAACCTGCAGTTTTCCAGAGCTCCTCTAATCTCTAGAACTTCTATCTTCAAGACTCTTGCAACTTTTTCTTAGTAACCAGATATTTAAATCTGTTCTCAACAGTACAAGGGACAGCTTTGGAAACTCCATGTTTTTTGAAAGGAGCAAAGCTTCACAGTTGAGCACTGCCACTGGGCCAGACAAGCACTGCAAAGCTGTGATTAAAATGTAGAAGTGTGCAGCAAAACACAATTCCAAACCAAGGGCAAGGAACCAGCATGTTTTGGATGGAATCACATGCAGTTAAAAGCACTAAGGCATAAACAGGTGCAGTAACCAGTGTCAGGAGAAAGTAAAAAAAAAAAAAAAATAATACTACGTAATTAGTGTCATGCTTAAGATTTGACTATCACATCAGGGAACGCAATATAAAAATAACCTTACCCACACACACAGAAAAAAAGAATGGTAGGAAAAGCTGCACATTATAGGAAATTAGTTGTGTGAAATGCGTAGAAAAGCTGACAGAGTCATATAGCTATAGAGACTAATTTCCTGTTCCACCATGGAGACAGCCATGATCAGCTGGACTTAATATAGCCTTCTGCATGGCAGCTGGGTCAAAGAGTGGCCTAAGCACTAGAAAATTGCCTGCCATGTGGATGAGTTTAGTGCACAATAAGCTGTGTGGTAAGTAAACACATTTAGCATGCTCAAAAATAGATAGCACACTCAAGAGTTTTATGACACATCCAGATAGACGCAGCCAGAGAGTTGTTGCAAATTGGCTGATTCAGGGTAACTCATTCATGTGACCCAGTTTTAGGGGCCCACAAGCAATTTTCTGCATGACACCAAAAGGTTCTAATAAGAGCCACGCATGCAAGGAACAAAATATCGTCACTTTCTCAAAACTCCATGTATATACAGCAATCCTAATGGCAATGCTTTCAAAAAAGAAGCACCAATTTAGAAGGCATCACTGCAAACTCCCCTTGGCTGATAATGCCCCCAAGTCATGCCACAGTTTCCAGCACCTTTTAAAAGCTGCTACCTCTTTCTAGGTCTTGCTCACATACAATATGGTGCTCCAATCCATTTTCTGTCAGCGACTATATCAGCCAACTTACACAATCACCCATGTGTTTTTTCAGTGGCACTAATGAGTACCCCAGTGGATTAGGGACAGGACTGCCCACTCATCTCTTACAAATTACCACAGATTTAAAGAATAAAAACTATTAAGGAATCTATAAGGACTTAATCCTGGGTTTTATAGCCACCCTTGCCCTGGTTGAGTTAACAAGGCGGCACTCTACCTGACTAATTGGGAGTCACTCTGCCTTCTGACATCCGTGCCTTCAGCTCTTATTCTGAGCTACTCAGAGGAGACTTGGGAATGTTTTAAATTATTGATGAAGATAGGAAACCTATCTCTGAAACGCCTTTGGCAAACTCTTAATATTCTGGGATTTGGCATCACAAAAGACAATGCCTCTGTCTCACTCATGCTGTTGATGTCTCTCACCCATTTACTCACACTATAAAATTACAGTTTCTGATTAAGTTCATACAGTATTGAGAGGCAAATGGAAAGAGCATTGTTTATAGCTCTGAAAGCTTCCAGGTAATCCATCTTTGGCGCCAGAGTCTGCAAACCCCTCCATTTGCAGAATTTTCCTTGATGACAGGAGTCCTCAGAGAAGCCGACCCAAAGCAGTCAGTTGTCATAAACATATTGGATAATTATCTTAATTATTTATAATAGCACCAGTAAGCAAGCCAGCACTAAACGTACGGGTCCTGCCCTGGACAGCTCACATTTTAATCAGACATGAACAGTGTGCAAGACGCAAAGCAGGGATGACATACAGGCTGTCAGGTGACTTTATTAATATTTTAGAAAAGGGTTCATCAGTAAAGGAGTACTAATGTTTTCAGACCCTTTGACATTGGAGTGTTAAACCTGACCAAGCATCACATAGCAGAGATTTTTTTTTTCCCACATATTTAAAGGCAATATATTCAAACATGACAAAGCTCTACAAAAATCTTCTAATTATTTTCTTTCAACTCACATGATTTCAGATTAACTACTTTGGCTCAGGCTGTGCTAACTGTGTCTTTAAAGTTAGCAAAGCTAAGAAAAATCTCCTTCAGTGCCTTGAGAGAGTTTGGGTCCAAGTTACCAGATCCAGAAGGGTTAAGAGACTCTGCTCACCTTCAGCTTTGGTGGCTCAAGACAGCATTCCTCACAAATGACATTGAGGTTGATACACAGGTATTAATTACACCATCCTCTCAGAAAAAGCACCAGCTACACTTGTTGTTATTAAAAAGGTAGGAAAGCAGCCTGTAACTACTAATGGACGGTACTTCATGACCACCTTTGAGGAACAGAAAAGGAAAAGCCCAAAGGGAGAGCAAGAACCTGTCTGCAGTCAGCTGGCAACTTGGGCGTAAGCCAGGAATGGGACCGACCTCTCTCAAGTCCCAGACATGCTCCCCTGTTGCCAGACACTGGTTTGTTACTCAATCAAATTTCTTTGGGTATTACATGTAAACATAGACTCCCAAAATCTGCCTAAAGATGTAGTTGGCAATGTGTGTATATGTACACACATACACATATGTATCATGCATACACAGCCACAGAGTCTGGCCTTTCTTCATAAAAACAATTCTACCTGGATAAGGGCACCTGACCATATTGAGAGCAGTGATAGAGGTTGAATTTGTCTTTAACCTATGGATTTTGCAAGTGCTGACTGCCAAAATGTGTTTTTTCAGCTGGTTGGTGTGCCGGTCATTTGTTAATCAACCATCTTTTATTATCCATTAGTGTACATTAAGCTAAAAAAATGGATTTGGAGCAGGGATCCCATTCTTCTTGTCTTATCTAATTTTCTGTTCTCAGAGGAAGTTTATATTTTTCCATTTGAAAGGGATAGAATTACTGCAAAAGGCTCTGACTGCACTGACAGATCTACCTTTCTTTTTCTCCTCAACACCTGGGTTATTATTAGAACTGGCAGAATAATTCATAATGAATAATTTGACACCTCTTTTTCCATATATATATCACAAGTTGCCCACATTTATTTGTTACTCCAAATTATTAACCGCAGACTTTCTGCCAATAACTCCCAAAGGGGCATTACTGATACAATATATTCCTTGTCCCCCCATCAGGAAATCCTTTCATTAAAGTCAGAGTGGGAAGCATTAATTACCCCTTATTTAAAGGTAATAACTCATCATCTGTAATCATTCCTCAGAGATAGATGCTAGTGTGATGACCCAAACTACTGCAGAGTTTGAATTTAACATTGGATGCAGATGAAAATTTACTGAGAACACAAGGAAGAGCAGTTCTAGCTTTCCGGGTTACATCCTTGCAGAAAGAAAGAGATCACTTCCGTCTTGTCTAAAAGACTCAGGAGTCGTTGGAGTCTTTAAGCCACTGAGTGTGATAATTGCACTGTGTAGGCTGTATTTTGAAAGATTAAGTGGGATTTAAGCAGTGAATAAACCTAATTTTGGTGTCCAGAACAAGGGTGAAATGATCCTTAGGTATGTTATGTACATTCCCTTTTGTGGCCAGTTAGTTTTCATTTGTAACAGTACAAGTCCAGTATAGCTCCAGGGACACATTTCTGCTAAGCCCTTAGGTAAATCAGTACAAACTGGAGAATAAGACAGCCCACAGACACATCCACTGAGCCTCCAACTATGTCTCCTCAGCAGAAGGACAAACATTTCTCTAAGTGATAGAGCTCACTCCAACACCATGTTGGTGGTGTATATGAAAAAGAACCAGCCAAGACAATCTCCACCTAGAGCAGATACATTGCCCTTGACAGTTTAGGACAGCTTCAGGTACCTACTGGCATTAATAAACATTGAAACCACTCACAAAAAACCTCAGGAGGCTTGTAAACCAAAGGCAAATACCAGCAAATGTAAAGAAACTGCTGGGTGCAAACCCAGCTTAGCCTGTGAATACAAATAAAATAACCAAAGACCTGGTCTAGAGACTTGGAAACTACAAGAGCTCACATAACCCCCTAGCCTGTCCCCAACTATATGAAGGCTTTTAGTAATTCGAAGTTCAACAGGTGAGTTTAAACAACCTGTTTAACATGAAAACATAAGGGTAGAAACCAGAAGCAAGCTAAACATATTGGCATTCTGGCACCTTATGCTGAATAATTCATACACAAGGTACTGCAGAAAAGAAACATACGTTTTTGGTCCACAGTGGCTTTTTAAGCAGAACATTTAAGAACAAACCTCAAATGTACATGTCCAGCAAAAACCTTCTTGTGCAGAGTGAATAGAGATCATTAGAACTGCAGTCTACCTCTACCTTCCCCATTTTCCATGGTGATTTAAATTTCCTTCCTTGATTTTGCCCTGAAACAAAAACAGGAATGCTTACAAAATCTCTTCTAAAAGAAGATTTAGGATGCTATCCCTGTTCCAGCACAACTGGGCTTACCTCATTTTGATACACTAACGGCAGATGCAAATTTGACTTATTAACAGATACAAACTCTCGGGACAAAAGCTCCAAAAGTGAGCACCAGTTGAGGTCCGAACTGTCTACAGAGGAGTTGTCATACTACAGTCATCAGCGCATCAGTTCTCTCCTTGGTTGTTCTGAATACGGTCTCCTACTGAGCACCATATGCATGTCTGATAGCTGCCATTAAAAATCATCATTGCACACACCAGTCCCTCAAATACAGTCAGTGGAAAATAAACTCAGACTCCCAGCATGGTAACTGCTGGCAAATGAAGACTTTTAGTACTACACTCAGCCAAAGTACACAGCTACTTTACTCTTGGCTAATGCTGCATCCTTTCCGAGACACCTAAACCTATGTGCAAAGTGACAGCATTGCTGCAGTTACATCTTTAATCACAGCAGTGGTTAAAAGCCAAAAGTAAGCTAGACATATTGGCATTCTGGCACCTTATGCTGAATAATTCGTACGTAAAGTGCTGCAGAAAAGAAACATATGTTCTTGGTCCATAGTGTCTTTGCTGTACAATATTTAAAAATTAGCCTTGGATGTATACATTCAATAGTAGCCCGCCAGTATGGTGTCAGAAAGTCTGTGTGTACCTGTATGTACTTACTCACTGCGCTCATACAGCTTGTATGTATTTACAACAAAGATTCAAATCCATATAGCAAACAAATTGTTCAGGTTATTCAAGCATTTTGAACACTTCTTTACTGTGGATGTGGATGGTAACCCACACTTTTTTATGAGCAGTACGTGAAGCAACATGCAAAGCTGCTCTTCCTCTGCAAACACGGCAACAGGGGTGTCAAAATTTACAGTCCCTTGATAGCATCCATTCTAACTTGTATTTTTTTACATTTAGATATAATGCCTTGAATCCCATCTCATCACATCACTGAGATCAGAATCAGGTCCAGCATATCTGGAAACACACCCAGACACATGCACACACAGAAGAAACCTTCTGTAATATCTATGAAGAATAGGCCTTCCAAAAAACATCCAGTATACAGATGAGCCCTCAAATTAGTAGAGAAAGCATGACGACTTCAGCAGTGGTGGCTGATGAAGAGACACACACATATACACCTCTGCCACCAATCGCGCTGCTAGGGCATTCATCAAATTAAGTACCAAGAGGAACAACACCTCTGATATCTCTTCATTTGGGGCTCCAGTAAATGAGGCACTAGATTAGGCCTGACAGAGGCCTAATGCAGCTTGAGCTTTTCCTGGTGTAATTAATTGGAACTTCGCCAGCTTGACAAATTGGAATGATGAATCTATCTTGTACAAATAGAAAAAAAATGCATAATCAGTCAAAGATTTAGTTAAGACAGCTTCTCTCTGACTCCCTGCCATAGCTAAATCCATTAAGGCGAGGAAACATCACTTTAAGAAAAGGCACTGCTCTCCGTATGTTCAATTTATAACTTTTTGTTCTTGAATTTAATGGAGCAGTCAACCTGGACAGATTTGACTTTGGAGGGGTGAGGAAGGGGGAGGTGGGAAAGGTTGTTTTATTTTTAGCATTCTAATATTCCCTGCACCTGGGTAGTCTGGGAAAGAAAACAGTCACTTTGGTTTGAATGTGCATTCCTGGGTTTGGATTTTAAATCTTTGGGGTTGCACAGGGGAATCTAATAAGAGTGCCCTACATACTTTGCTACTGAGATGATTCTGTGATAAAACTTGCTTGTCAAGTTTTTCTCCTACTAACTTGTTTAATTGCTGGTAACATTTAGGCTTTAGAGGATGTGATAGATTGACTGCTCCTCCAGCACTGCTTTTTCCTCTCTAATTACCACCTAGTTGTAAAGGCCCTTTCCTGACACATTTAATGGAGAGGCAGAGGGAAAACAGGTTTGCTTACTTTTAAAATATATTTTTATCATTCAGCTGTTATTTCCTATATATCTAATTTAAACCATGTGCTTCCCCCCCTCCCTCCATCTCGCTTGTTCAGCCATAAGACCCAAATTTTGAAGAATCAATTAAGCAGCTAATATCCTCATTCATGCTGAATGTTTAGAGAAACTTTACATTTCCTCTTCAAGGCCATGGGTTGCAAAATAAGTTACTTACACACTATGGAAGAAATGCTTATTGGTTAAGTGAGAGTTGACAATGATGGTTTTCATTTCAAACAATCCAGAATTCCTCCTTGGCTCGCACATGCGAAAGTGCCAGGCAAATGTTTAGCTGACATAATGCAAATGACTGGCCATAGATTTATTTGACAAACAGTTGAGCAGACAGCCCTATATTACACTCACTTGTACCCCACACAACCCCACCGGAGCCAGGAGGATTTTACTGGCAGAAACAAGAACAGAATTAAACCCAAACACTGTGGTTCACGCATTGAGTCATTCGCTTTTGGCCACTGGCCAACCTGACAGCCACATTTAAATAAGCCACCTGCTGAGTAGGGAGTTTAAAGAGCTAAGTGCTCAGGAGAGCTTTTGCCGAAAAGTATATTGAACTTATGCAATAAGGCGTGAAGTGAAAGGATTTCAGTGACAAGGAGCGCTAGAGGCCATATTACCATCCCGACCTCTTGTTCTAGGTCAGATACAGAATAGTTTTTGGGATCCTCCCCTTCCTTGCCTGTGCTACCTAAAATATATCAGATAGAATCTCCATCCAGAGAATAACATTACATAAGTGTCCCAAGAAGTGAACTAAACACAGCAGATGCTCAAATTTCTTTTCGTTATTTCTGATAATGCTATAGAACAGGAATGCTTATACAGAATATGTTCTTTCCCTGTGTTTAGATATTGTTGTGATTTTATTATTCAGAAGAACTGGATTAGCTTTGTCACAGGCAGAAGTCCTTCTCCAGGAAAGCCATGAAATCTCTCTCTTCCCATGCACTACCTTACCACCAGGCCTTGTCTAAGTCACTTCATGATCTCCTTCAATTTGGTTCTCACTCTCCCTGTCAATTTTAACAAAGATGTCTTCAAGCACCTAGACGCTGAAGCACGACCACACTTCTGTTGCTGCTGATTATGTGTGAAAAAATAACAACTTCCTGCTATTACCAATCCGGTGACAAAATCTCCCCAAAGAGAGAGACCGAAAGTGACAGAAAGGTGAGCAATTCTGCTGTTCCAGCCTGTAACAACAGCAGATTGCAGAAGTGTTATTTGGTCTTTCTTAGTCCCAAATTGTTCAAATCAAATCTAACCGAGTTATAGCTGCAAAGACCCCTGGGAGAGAGGCTTACTCAGCATCAGCTAGGACAGCCCCTCCAGCAGTCAGCCTCTTAAACTGCATTGCTTTTGCTTTGAACTTCAGAGAGGTACACCTGATGTGTTACACCTGCACACGTAACTCAAATACATATCCACACTCTTTCCTCGTTTACACTATTATGCTTAACTTTTCTATTTCTCAGTCTTTGTTCAGAAAGCCCCAATATGGCCTTCTACCAGTGGAAACTACCAGTTTATTTTTTATTTCTTTACCCTCAAACTGTCACACGAATGCCTTCTGACTTGGAGGTGACATGGAGGTTGACAAGTCAAGTTCAGCAGCTGACTCATACGCCATTACTCACACAAACTGCCATTCCACTTTTAACCTCTTCAGCCTGTGTTTAAAACCAAGTATCCCCTTATCTATGCTGCTAGGAAACACTTTAAGAACTTAATTCAAATAAAAAGATGTTATTTTCAAGGTGGAAAAGATCCTGTTTAGATCTAGTACATGACAATAAATTTTAGTGGCAAAGGACTTGAACCTTTGCTCATTACAGTGCAAGATGTCACGGCACTGCTTCTATGCAATGGGCATTTAAGGGTTAACGATTTGCCAATTAAAAAGATGTAGCCAAAAGATCTAAGAAATACTACAGAAACATACTTGCTACAGAAGGTCCCTCTCTCCAAAGTGGTTCTGCAAGAGTTGTCCAGGAGTGATTTGAACATCAGGTCATTTGTTCCTGATCACATTTCAGATCCTGCCCTGACAGTGGGAATGATGTGCCCAACGCTCACCATGTCGTGCTGTTTGCCAGCTGTGATTTGCCCTTTGATTAACAGCTCAAACAACTGAGATCAGCAGTGGGCTGCTTTACCATAACACAGGCTGTGGTTGTGTTACCTTGCACAGGACCACAGGAGGCTCCGGAGACTACAAAAGCAACCTATGAGCTATTTGTGCACACACACCCCCCCTGCACAGCACCTCCCTGCAAATCCAAATGGGCGCCCAGCACCTGCCTTTGCCCTTAGTCGCTTCTTGATGCAATCAGAGAAATACACTAAAACATACAACCTGCAAAACAGAGCTCCGAGTTTGAAATGTCTCTGTGCTGGGTACCAAAGGGTATTTCAGCCTGATAGAACTGGAGAAATTGCCATTCAAGTTCTGAGTTCAGTATTTCCTTATTTGAATGCCCAAACTTTCATGCACATACCTGCCCCTTGTACAGAAGGTTTCTTTTTCACTGCAGAGATTTCAATTCAAGCTTTGAGTTCAATTTTTGTCTATCTCCACCCTGAATACCCCATCTCTCATGCATGTGCACACACCTGCCCCTTGTACAGAAGGCTTCTTTTTTGTTTGTTTTTTTAACTAGCCTTTCTACACAAGGATGATCAATCGCCTCTGTCTCTTCCTAGTCATGTTCCTATTACAGAAGATCCTGTTCCAATAAATGATTAGTACGTGCAGAATGCATTAAAATGAATTATAATAGCAATCTGATCCCCAGTGCTTCTGCAGAACCTTTCCATCACAGGTGACAGCTGGTTCCCTCGGGCTTAGCCCTGGAGAGAGAGCACCAGACCTCAAAAATCCAGTAACTTTGTATGAACCTAACCCAGTACACAGAGCATGCAGTTTTTCCATTGTCTTCGAACTAGGAAAGATATACCTCAAAGGCTATTCAACAAGCTGGTATACACAACCTCATCCCAAATAAATGTAAATGCATTTTTCCATATATTATGTGATTACAGCCTCTATCTGCCTATGGTGCTATGTTTTATTACAGGCCACCAAAAATAATTAGTTGGTGACCCAGAAAACTGATATATAAAATCCTTTTAATCACCAATATGGCTTTCAATTATATAGTGTAAACTTATTAACCTTTTTACTGCTGAGATTTGATTTATGGAATTCCAGCTGCATTAACATTACAGGAGGAGATAGAAAATGTCTTGTATGACGCATTGGGATTAACAACTGATAGCTGGCTTTGCCATCACATAGTCAGTCTCACAGAGCAAAGGCAGCATCCTGCAAGTCCCCAGGGGCTCATTTCTATCAGAGCTGTGTGAAAAGTTTGGTCTGTGGAGTGAGACTGTGCAATTCCTGTCACTTCATATACAAACCAGAACACACAGGCCAGTTACAGCTTTCAGAAGGAGCAGGGGTTGTGTGAGCACTTGCTGCATTAATAAACAATAAGGGCAAAGTTAGAGCTGCATTTTTACCTCTCTTTACTCCTGTGGTCAGAAATACTTGTATATTGAACGGAGACACTTTGGGGAATTCTGCTGCACAGGAATACTTAACAGCAGCTTTGTTCAAACAAAGGCTGAGTAAGAAGAGAAGGGCTACTTGTGAGGGTGTGTTTGTAGAAAACAATTTTCAAATATGCTGTTCTTTTATTTTAACTGGGCAGGTATTTCCCCTTTTTAGTTGTAGTGGATTGTCTTCCCCCACCAGGAAATCTGAAAGTTCCCAGAAACTTATAGATCAGTATAAGAGGGTTTGTTCACTTTTTCCTGGTACAGAAACAGCACTTAGTGCTTTGTACAAGGTCTACCTTAGGTATTCCTGGCCATCTCCCCATGGGGCAGTGCTTCTACAGACAATGCAGAGATCAGCAGGAGAGACAAAAAGGCCACAGTGAAGCCCTGCTAATTAAGAAGCCAAATTACTAATCTGAACTATATGATGCATCAAGATCCAATAAAAGATATAGGCATCTAAAAGGTAAATACTACCATACCAGACTTGATTGAATCAGCTAAGGATGGGAAGACCCATATTTCTAGCCCACACATGTCATTTCATTCAAGCCTCAAGAATATACACAGAAACTATGAATTGTGCCAGAACTTCCATTCGTAGTTCCCCTCCTATTTCTTGGTGGCTTATTATTTGCTGTTTAATGACAATAAAATAGAATAGCAATGTTCTGTAAGATCATTTCTGCTATGAACACCTAATTACTTCTTTTACAGTCTCAGGAGGACTAAAATAATTAATGGATTTGGGCCAAATTTTGCAAATAAATATCAGTTTTCAACTTTCAAATCTTACTTTTTCAATCTTAAAAACTATTTTACAGTTAACTTTTCAGGAATTTTTAATGTGTAAGCATCCCCAAATGACACAAAATAGCGAGGTGAAATAACCAACATTCCCCACAAACTGAACGAAACCCTCATCATTCACTTTGGTTTTTGTTCTTCAAACTTGAAAAGCTTTGAAAGCCACAGCAAAGAGAGGCTATGTGGGTAGGTGCTTTGATAACCTCTGCAAAAGCCATCATCTTTATAGAAGAGAAATGCCAATATTTGCCATCATCTTTCTCAGGATTAAATGCTATTGAATGAGACAGTTTCCCACACAGGCACTGCCTTGCCTACAAAACAGGCAGCCTAGTTCCTTTTGGGCAGTCCTCAGGTCACTGTTTCTTTTGCAAATACGGATTTGTAATGGTTCACTCCAACCCACACGAAGGGCAAAGACCGCCAAATCCTGACTGCCTGGGTCATACCTGGACATCCAGCAGATTTATCCCAAGGCCAGCTTTGACATCTCCTTCTCCACACGCTGAGATTTCTAGAGCAGCACAGCAGCATGCGTTACTGCCATCCAACTCACGCCAGCTCCTCCAAGTGCTAGTAAGACCCATCACAGAGGTAGCAAGATTTTTAAGCGTATTCTGTGAAACAAGGAGAATAAAAATCAATGGCACTACATAATCCAGTCAGTGCCTTTCTTTGCTCACAAATCTTCATTTGTTCAGCTGTGAAAATTATGAACTGTCTAGAAATAAAACAGTAAAGGCGGTTAATGACAATTATAACATAAAGACTAATAGAGATGGTGGTATGAATCTGGTATATTCAGTTCTGCTGAAGCCCATTTATAATTTTTAATAAAAACAGTAACACTTTACGATAAGTGGACATCATTTAATGCTCGATTACTATGAAATTCCTTTGGAAATATATATTAAATGCAGCAGCTCTGTATTCATACCAGGGGGGTTCCTTGAAATTGATGTTATCGCAGTGAATACTAAGGGAATGGCAAGTCCAACACCAGCGCATTCAATATTCTTGCCCTCTGGGTCAGGTACCCTTTCCTCCCCCACCCTGACATTTGAGATGAGTCCTTATCTGTATGGAGAGGAGCCGCATGAATTATATACATGCTGCATTTTTAAAAAAGGAATTTGCAACACAGGCTGGCAAGGCCTTTAGCAATGTTTAACTGAAACACTTTTGAACAACAGTACAAAAAGGTACAGCTCCTAAACAGACAGCTTTCTCTTGAAGGCCAAGAGGTTTCTAAACCCCTACATTTATAAAACAAGCATTATTTCAGATAAAGTACAAAACCTTTACAGCAGAACTAACTTCAACTTACTGAAGATTTCTCTTAGCAAGAAAAATACTGCAAGCCCTTGTCCTCTACTTGCAGAAGCTCTTATGCTGTAACAGACTTAGCCCTACCTTGCCATCAGAGTTTACCTCTAGGATCTGAGCCCTCAAACTTGCTCAACACAGGTGGGATTAGTTACCCTGGAAAGCAAAGTAGGATCTCCCTGATCCCCTACAGCTGCCTGCATTTATGCTTTCAGCCACTGATGTTAGTGCTGTGACTCCACTGCTCTTTCCTGGCAAGTTGTGGGAGAACCTGTTGGTCTCAGACGTATTTGTGAGGGAAAGCAAGGGGATGTGATCAGTGAAGCAGCAAACTGAACCCTAGCAGCGTATGGCCAGGCCTTGCTGAAGAAGTCTTAAACCAGAGGCCCCCACACTTTGTTTAGCTACAACCTCTGTTAGCAGCAGAGGCAACAAAAATAGCTGGACTTGGTTTGGGAAATGCAATTTGGGAAGCTGAATCTGAGGCCATCCTTTTCCCCAGGATGTATTTGCAGCCATGGCTCTTATCTGAATGCAATCCCTAACGTGGCCTAGTACACAAAATCTATCGCCTGAGGGTGGTAGTTAACTTACTCCTGTAGGGTGAGGGCACTGCCATTTGGGGTGCTGCCCTCCTTGCTTTGCAGTGAAGAGTACTAACAAGATTAGACAAGGTTTGAAAGATGGCAGGCACCGGACACAGGTCACCAGAGTCTTCAGTCTGCACCACTGCTAGGATGCAAAGAAAAATTTAAAGGAATACCTCACTTCCCAGACAATAAATACTATCGATAGGTACTTAGCAGCTTAGGAAAAGGAAACAGCAACTGGAGTAAGGGGGGCATCCTAAGTGCTCTGCTAGAATGAACATCATTCCATTTAATCTTAAATCATATTTTGCATCCTCTACTGGAACACTATTTATCCCAGACCTTCAGGCAGCTTAGACACCTGGCATAATAGTCCATTAATTATTTCAGCATGGGAAATAAATTTTAATATCTTTCTCTTTGATGCTCATTACTAAACACTTCACGCATTCCCAAATACACATCAGTGGTTCATCCTTCTTCCTTTTAGACATAACAGGCTTTATTCACAGTTTGACTTTAATCAACATCTCCCTCAACTCTGAGTGGCGTGCAATAATGTTTATACCTTCATCCAGGGCCACCAGTTCATTTAGGAACTCAGGACGAGGTATTTGTATTTTGCTGCACTCGTGTTCTCATCCTGTTAAAGGTGATTACAACATCAAGTTTTGTCCAGTGTTTCAGTATCTGAAGATGAAGGGTGGTATGAGGTATAATGGTGGCAGGTCAGCACTTTCAATAAGCATCCATCTGTAAACAAGTCCCTTAAAATATTGCAGCAGTGTGAAAGGAAGCTGCATCCTAATTGGGTAGAGTGAAAAGCCATAGGGCTTATAAATATAATGTGTAGGTGATCTGTCTTGCCAAAAAAGAGGAGGTTCGTTATATGAAGGACACATTATCCTTTTCTCTTCCTATGATTCAGCATGGTAAGTAGTCATTCCTAATTGGCTTACAGCTTAGTATGAAATATTAGGATGCCACACAATGTGATGACACAGCTAGATTCCTAAGGGAAGCCAAAGAGTGATCTGAGAACAGAAGAGGGACAAGAGCAGAGGCAGGTCTGAAAAAAAATAGTTGTAGCTTACAGAGTAGCATGTCATTCTTTATCATCCTCCTCCCATGTACAGCATGCTGTGTACAGCACACCAGTGTCCTGGTAGAAAGGCAAGAGACCTGTCATTTCAGAGTTCCTAAATAAAATGTAGGGAAAAAATGTGATTGCTGGGAGAATTGAAACAGGAAGAGGCAAGCAGGCTGAATAAATCTGGGCCATAGCTGCCTCATCATGAAAAATACACTGAACAAATTTCACCTCTCTTTGTGCATCGAATGATGATTTCCTCAAATTTATTCTCGACTGGAAAGTATTTGCCAAATTACCTAGTCAAACAATCTGTGGGTCACTCACAGAAGTTCAGCATTCAGGAGACAAGCCATTTGAGTGGGCACCCAGGTCGTACGCTGGGAGCTTGTTTCCTAGTCCTGGCCTTGATTCAGGAAGGTAATTAAACAGCTGCCCACCTGAAGTCAATAGGGCTATTCACATGCACTTAAGTGCTGCTGACGCCAGGCTGAGGGGAATAGACTTCTCAGGGGGAGATTTTTGCTGCAAATACTAGCGCTAATTCAAAATTCACTTTCTACAAAGTCCTTCTCCTGCAGTCAGCTGAAATTAGCTATATCCACTGTTGTGCTTGCCAGGAAACTTGATAGAATATTGCCCAAAGTGAACATAAAGGAGAAATAAACACAGCAGAAATTAATAACAGGAGTTCAGACCAGTAGGTTGCAGAAGATGTGTTATAAATTTCATCCAGCTGTAATGCAAATTCTGCCAAATGATTGGGAACATCTCCCTTTTTATATCACTGTTTCACTACATATTAATAGCAACCAGTTACTGATGCGGTACTAAAATATTAATGATATGGTCATAAACCTGAATCAGTGCCTAACTTGGCAGAACAACATAGGGCAACTTTTCAATCACGTGTGAACAAAACCAGTTTTCAGAAACCATTTTGTTACTGTGAGACCATGTGAGCGGAAGTAATTGCATGGCTATTTTAGGCACAAAAATTGTTAGTCTTCCTTGGAAAATCAACAGCCCCATTGAGGTGTACAGTATGGGTGCCCAGATATTTATGCAAGGCTGAGAGAATCTCAAACCAGGCAGAAACAAAGTTCATGCAATTAATTAGTAAGATTTCATCTGTGATTTCATCTGCAGCTGGTATGACTGACTTTTATTTGTAATCAGAGACAATAGCCTCAGGCCCCTGGAGACTGATTGTTTCAGCAGAATTTAGCTCTTTGTTCTGGACTGAGCTGGAATATGTTCACCAAGTAAGGCAAGAAATCCAAGCAAAATCCAGAACTTTTGCACCTGTCAGACATAAGAAAAGGTGAATTTATCAACTCTCCATTGTCTGTGACCACAACAGAAATTTGGGGATGTTAAAAGAATTTAAAAGTCAGAGATATCTCTTGCACCTTTTATATTTTCCAGTCTACTACCCAGGCCACCCTACACAGGATAACCGGGGGCAGCTGCCACCTAAACAAGGCAGCCTTTGGGATGCTTGATTGGATCTGTAAAAGAGAAGCAGGTCTTGAAGTCTCCTTGCTTCTCACTTTAGCTACGTTGCAGCAGAACTGGGCTGGTCCATTTTATTATTCACATTCGTCCCTTTCTATGAAGATGGGGCCATATATCTAAGCTCCTTTCAAACACCTTTAATTGAAGCTACAAATTAAGGTGAGTAAGGACAGACACAGAAGGATTCTGTGTACTCTGCACAATTTCCAACAGTGACTAGCACCCCAGGAGGAGCTGGAATACTAAAAGAATATTTTATTTCTACCTTTCCACAGGACACAGGTAATGGCTCACACTCATGGCTAGCATCACTCTCCCTCCATCCCCCGTCAGGATCCAAAAGAGGCATCGGAGGAAACTTTTATATAGCCGATGTTTTGTGTAGGTGTATCAATACTAAAAAAGGTCTTTGCTTTAAGGGTCTTTCACTGCTTCTTCTCTGAGTCATCGGTGCACAAATAAACTGACTTTGGTTATGACTGACTTTCCAGTTTAGAAGTGCAGAGAATGGCATGAAATTAATTATGTCACAAAAAAAGAAGGGTCCTTTTCTTCTGGTTTTCTATTGCAGTCACATAAATAAGGACCCAAAATACCACACTGAGATATCACTTAACATTGTTAGCACCTGGGAGGCAGGTCTGATCACTGCGACAATGTCTTTATTATTTGCTGACCAGAGTTGCTGCAGTCACCTACAGCAATGATAATCTTTCTTCATTACATCTGCAAGCAGATGCCATCAAGGTGTGACTGACAATCATCCCTTTCAGAGTAAGTGATCATAGGGTTTCCATTGTTCTCACATCCGTTGGCTCCTTCTTTATTAATGACACAGTTGAAATTTTAGTGTTGCTTCTGCTCAGGTGGGAGATAGCAAACATTTACTTGATTGACACCTGTCATTAGGAAGCCTTCTCACACAACTCAAGTGGTAAATAATGCAGTCTTACTGCAAATCAAGTTGCCAAACAAAGAAATGTTTTTGGTTCACAAGTTACCAGAGCAGGAGAAAAATTGCCTGTGTTTTGAAACTTCTTGTAGCAAGATACTGGAACTGCATCGAACAGTACGAGAACCTCTAGGCAGTCATTCATTTCTTGTCTCAGACAACCAGCTTTTCAGTTCCAAACAGAGTAAATGGCAAATGTAATATTGCAGGGCTCCTTCACATACCAAAACAATCAGCATTATCGAAATACTAGGAAGACAATTATACCTCCAAACGTACCTACTCCTTGGACAAAGTCTATGGTCAGTTCAGCTCCAGTTCATCTCTTAGATCTTCTTTCTCTTTTTTCTGTGACAAAGACCGATGGAGGACAGTGAGGAGAAAGATAAGATCCTCTCAGACTCTCTCCCATACATGGCACAGGGTACACATGACTATAGAAAGGGCTACAGGGGCTGCAGAGGCTACAAGGCCTGCAGAGGTGCCATGGTAAATCTGCATCTTAAAACTGTACAGAACAGCTCCCACAACATCTCCTACATCTAAAGTCTACTCTAAAAAACCAAAAAAAATCATCTCTTGGAAGACGACAAGTCAAACATAACTCATTCCTTTATTCTTTTTCTCTCTTACTATGCTTTACAGATGATTGTTTCATCTTATTCTTCTGTTTCCAAGAAAGACTTTTCTAAATCCTCAGGCAATATTCAGAGCAGGCAGATTTTTCTTTGAGTGTTCAAGGCTGATCTGATCAATTAAAAAAAAAGAAGGGTACAGTACATTTTAAACCAAATACCCCATAGTATAAAATCTCAGAGGTCATTCTATAAGAAAAATATTTTTTGTTAGCAAGTAAATGCAAAGAAATGATAACAGGGATTCAGCACAACCCCCTTTCTCATGCGTCCTGTGGGATTTTCTGCACTGTTCGCTCTGTTTAAAGGGTTTAAAATGCAAGTGTAAGGCTGCTGAAGTCCTGGATATGTGAGTTCTGTTCTCTGGCTGGAAACGAAGTGCTGTGGATCACACAGAATTCTTCCCAGCTGTTTTGCCTCCCCACATTTTTGTCCTTTTTCACTCATGAAAGCTATGAATTCTCTCCAGCCACAGACCTTCTCCCAGCATGTGACACACCACAAGGCCCCACAATCTTATCTCAGGCTGTTTGGGCCCAGCTGCAATGTAAACAGTCTTCACCACTGGGACTCTCTTACAGGGTTTAGAGTGTCTCTTTGCAACAGCAAATTTCCAGTGAAGTACAACCGCTTCCTCAAGGTGAGCATTCCCTAAGGCCTCAGGAATCGGAGCTGACATAACATGAATTTTGCTTCCCCCTTTACCAACTCTGGCTAAATAAACTCTTCTGTACAGCAGGACACACTTCATTTTCCTGTCCTTCATTTTCTTCTCCCTCTTGTTGATTCCAAAAAGAAACCACATAGACCAACCATCACAGCCAATCTGATTTCCAATTTTCTGGGTAGCTCTGCAATCACACTCCATTTGTCACCTGAACACAGTATTGAATTTGCAGACTGGGTGTGAATGACTTCTGGAATTATCTCCCTCGGACAAGACACCGAAGTAATTCAAAAGCAAGTAAACAGAATGCAGAAATACCCCTGAATAGGATTATGTCAGGTTTCTAAATCCTAATCCTGTTACTTCAACAGCTATCCATTTCTCTTTTCCTTCTTCCCTTCTGGCTAATATTTTCCTACCCAGAACTCAGGTCAGCATCAAATATATTCTGTAAAGTTACTGGGACTTCATGAACATTTAGACCTTGGCAAGCTGTATTGTAACACCAAAACATGTTCTTGACAACCACTGACCCCAAAAGCTGATGTGATCAAAAACATCCCCCCGTGAAAGAAAGAATAAGACTATAATCAGTTTTACCATTTTAAGGAAAATAAATCCTAATCCTTTACCGTTCTGTGGTATTCCTCTAATTGCTGTTTCCTTACACATTCAAACATCTACAATTTGGTTCCGTTGTTTGAACGTCACTTGGAATCAAATCAGTGTTGCAGATACAATGTATTTGAACCTTTTAGTCCAGCTGTGAACTTTGGGCTTAATCCTTTAGGGCGCCCTTGTCTAGAAAGCTTTAATGTATATTAAATTTTCTAAAAGGAGAGAGAAAGTGGTCAAAGCGAGATAGTGCAAGATTCTGTGTTTCATAAATTAATAAGCATCACCAACTGCATTGCTTGACCCTTTCAACTCTGTGAAATTAATATAAGTAGACAACCAAAGTGCACTTGGCCCCTGAAGAGCCTTGGAAGTTCACTTAAGCAATCCAAGTTTCCTTAAAGTTTTATAAGCTAGCTTTTAAAGCAAGTCCTTTGTACTTATTACTGGTGACAGTGAGCATTACAACAGCCAATGAACCTTTGCTGACTTCCGACCCCAATATGGTAGAGCACAGTTATCAAGGGAAATATCAGAATCAAAGCTTGTATATTACATTGAGGTCCTGACTCTTGAAAGAGCCCCCCATAGACTCTTCAGAGTATGTCAGTGAAATAAACGGCTAATATTCTCAGACATCTACTTATGATGTACAGATATTATTGTTTACTTAAGTACTTTTGGCATAATAACACCCCTTCCCCAATAAAAACTGAAGCCTCTTACGAAGAAGGCTGTGGTACTCTCAGTTCCCTTGTAAGAAGACAATATTTTAAGATCTTTTATTTAGCCTGGAAAAATTCTCTAATTGCTAGTTGTGAGTCAAGCAACACTAAGTCTTCATCTTAACCGATTAATGGATGTAAATTATTAAATGGCATTAGGTAGGCATGGTGAGGAATACACAATCTCCTCTCAGTCCTCCATTCAGGGTAAGACTGCCTTGAACAATGAGGAAAATGTGTATCCACACCTACTGCGTTTTGGCATTAATCTTGCAGTCACTTGTAATACTTGAGTTAGCGTCCTGTAGAAATAAGATATCTCACCCTTGCCAGCTGATTATATTTTTCATAATGTAAAAGGTTCTTGCTGAATTATTCAGGTGTTTTTCCCACTGCTTTAAAAAAAAAAAAAAAAGACAGAGACAGAAAAGCTAAGGCAGCCAGGTACCTAGGAATAAACAGGCTGACAGGCAGTGATGCCCAGTATTAGTAATTATTATTAAACTGTAAAGCCCAATTAATGATGATGTTTAAGCTAAACTTTTCAAAAGGGCAAGCAGAATTGCCAAAAATAGAGAGGTGACGAGAAATTGCAAGATTATCTGCTGAAGGGCATCAAACTCCTATTGCGTGTATCCCCCCCAGCAGTGAAGGCAGGGAGGGCATGTGTTATCTGCTCTCTCCACCTGTTTAGAACATTTGGGTGAAGCTTTTGGGGATATTTAATGACACTGGTTTCCATTTGTTCATCTCATTCATCTGCCCAGATCTGGAGACTGACAGAGATAATAATGTCACAGCATGGAGAAAATAAATACGTAAACATACATACACATTTTATACACATACCATACACGATCGTACCTAAGAAATAAAACCCAAATAGAAAGCAGAACCCAACTATTAGGAAATAATTGATGAAATTTCTTAACCAGAAACACAAATAACAAGAAGCAACTGAAAAAACGAGGTACGTTCGAGGAATGTGGCTCACAGCTTCCACACAAAGTGAATGTTACCAGGGACAGTTTGGTGACAGGGTTGCAATCCCCGCCAGGCAGATGTCTACTCTAAGAACAGCGAAGTTCACTTAGCAACTCTCTGATTATTAAATATAAATTGGACCATAAGTGAACCTTGAAATACTTTGGGTCTATTCTGACACATGTTGCTCCAATTCAGATTTTTTGTGAGTGTAACCAAGCAATGATTTTTGAAGATGGAATCACATGAATTGATCATTATCGATAACACAGATAATTTCAATGTATCTATATGTACTTATGGCCATCTACAGTGGTATTAGTGGTTTAATTGCATGAACCAATACTGAAGAAAATGAAAGGATATTCAAATGGATCCCATGCACTGACCAGCCACAAAGTCTAAGGGACCACCCTAGAGCAGCATAAGCAAGCAAATAACAAAATTGTTGACATAAGAGAAAACAATTTCTACATTCAGGACTTCTCCATTTGAAAACCATTCACTCATGGGCCTGCTAGTTGCTGCCTTTCCTCAGAGCTATCAGTCTTCTAGCTTGCCAGCGGATCACCAGCTGGTGTCAGGAGGAAATGTCCACAAGGAATAGAACAGGGCATTTTTTAAGGGAGGTGACAAAAGAAGTCTGTGTTTCCTTCCAAGGGAAGAAAGCCAGCTTTGTAAATCCCAGATCTTCAACATCAACTTCAGAAGGCAGCTCTGGTAAATGCTCATTTAACACTGGTAAAATAGGATCTGCGTAAGACACTGTAACTCCTCACTATCTTTCTTTTTGAGAAAATCATCTATGTAACTCCATCTGGAGTGGAAGCGAGACAAATGTCTCCCAGCTATGAAAGCTGCTTTCCTTACTTGGAGCAGTTCAGTACTGGAGAACCTACAGGAGCTTGGAGATGAGATATTAATTTGTTTTCCACCTTTCCTCAGGAGATTTCCAGGCTTACAGAGCTGATGAATGAGCTCTGTCTACCCAGCTCCCATATTCAGTCAGGCCTGTGACACATCTTTGTTTTTTGGTTCCTTGGATCAGAAAAATTTGCTGCGTCTGGGGGGGCCTCAGAACTGCCATCCAAGTTGCTAAGGTCTTCTGCAGACCACATTTCATTAGCCAGATGGAAAAGAAAAGTCCCTTTTATGAAGCCTTCTGGGACTAACTCATATTGAAAATTTGTTCTTAGCACTTTTAGAGGCAGGGTTTCAAATGATGAATGAAGAAGAATATTCTCTGTCACAGGGTTTTCTTTGTTTTTCAAGTCCTTAGAGTGAGTTTGTGATCTTTGAAACTCTGGTACTAAGAGCACTGTCATTTTCCACTGAACTTGCCACTGTTTCCTTATGCAGAAGGCTGACTATGTCTTGCAAAAGAAAAGTACACACTCATTTGTTATCCTGGAAGTATATGGTTAGAGCATTTCCATAACTAAGGTAATTAACTTGAGGTGAAGATGTACATTTTCTTTCTTTCTTTGGACAGCATCTAGTACCAAATGCTGCAATCGTGACTGCTCATGAACACTCCTGCCATAAAATGGCTTTTATAATAATGTGAAATAGCCAAGATATGTCTACCTTCATCCACTGGTTTTCTGGTTTGTTTTACATTACCAATACATTTTCTCTTTGAGATGTCTGGGGGTTTATACTTTTTTAAAGTTTTGGGGTGTTTTTTCTTCTTTTTCAGTTTTAGTAAATTTTCAACTGCTTTTAGTTATTTCTCCGAAAGAACAGAATCAGCCTCTTAAATGTAATTGAAGTTTTTAGTTTCTACACAAATTTTCTTAAAGACAAATAAACTAAAATGGAAAGAGGAAAATGGATTTTTATCAAGTGCTGAAAAATTTTCAGCTAAAAAATGCAAGTGTGTTATTAACAGCTTCAAAGTTTTCAAAATTTTCAGCAGAAGCCAGTACAATTTTTATGAAACAACAAACCCTTTTCTGACTCTTTTATCAGTGAAGCTTATAAAAAAAAAATCTGACAGACAATGTGTAGGAAAAATGCTCTAGAGAGACTAACAACTAAAACCAGAAATACTGTACTTGGATCAGAAAATTCCATTTCCACAGTAAGTGAATACTAATTTCAAGGATACAACTTAGTAACTAAAACCAGCATTAAATGTATTGGCTGTTGTACAAACAAGTTCTAATGAGAACAAATACTGCTAGTCCAGTCCCTTGAAGACAGCCAGACACATAACTCTTATTGATTTCCCTTGAATCATTTACTTGAGGGTGCAAGCACAATTTTCTTCTTTACAGTAAGCTCAGATACCTCTGTGCAGCACTTCTTTGCAATACGGAGATAAACTCTGGTCCTTCCAGCCCACTGGCTGTTGAGACCATGGGTGTTTTAGGGTTAATAACTTAGGTGCGATGTCCCTGGCTCTGGGGTCCCACCTTCCTGCCTTGCAGCTAGACTAAGCCATGCTCCACCTCCTCTACTTATCAATGAAGCTGATCTTAACTTCCAGCCTCCTGCCTCCAGAAGGGCCAAAAGGGGAAATCCTGCCTAGTCAGCTGTGACCGAAATGGAAAGCAATGGCCATCTTCCACTCTTAACCAGAAAAGTGTGTTTCTCTTCATGTAACTGCTTTGGTCTGGGTGTATTTGCCTGAAGGAACGTAGTGTGACATCAGCTTCCCTGTATGTGAGGTGGAAATGGCCCCAGGGTAACCCAGGTGATTCTTTTCCAGCAGGTAAGGGAAGGTTTAAAATAGGAAAAATTGGGATTGGACCTTAACATGTCCCTAACTATTGACATTAAAGCAAAAGAGACACACAGGCATTATCACTGAGGGGCTAAAACCTCAACCGCTAGAAAAAGCTCTGGTATCAGCTATAAGCTCTGCCAAATAACATCTAATTAATCCAATTCTACCCAGGTAGGCATTCATCCCAGCACTCCATTTGGGCTACTGACACTGCAGCAAATTCAAATATTGAGTTAGCCCGCAAAAGAAACCCCTCCTACGCAGACCAAACACACTCTACATCCCCCACAAAGGATGGAGACTTCTCCACAGCTCCAGAAATATTCGACAGTTTCTCCTTCCTTGGCTACAGCTCTAGTAATTGATCTGCTCTATTATTTTTCCCCATTCTTTCTCTCTTACATTTAAATATGTCCTTCATATTTCTGGAGCTTTTTTTTTCCCCAGCCTGTATCTCCACTGTTACATTATTTTTTATCTCTCTCCTCTATTCTTCAAGTGTGAAAAGGGTGCTCTGTTCTCTAATATTCATTTTTCTTTTTTTTATTCTCCAAGTACTTTCTTTCCCATCTGTAACAGCCCCTAATATGCACCTCCATTCGATTTTACTTACCCAGCTTGAAACCCTCTCATTCTAATTACCTTTTCAGTTTTCTTCTATTTCTCCCTTGAGATGTCTCAATTAGTGTACTTTTTCTTACTGGCTGTCACCTCTGAGCTACAAGGTGGGTCTAACTCCAACTTAAGCCATGCAGAAAATAAATGAGGAGCCGTTCTTGGCGGCCCTGCTGAAGGTGGTGTTACTTTACAAACTAGTGCACCTTTAATAGATGATAAATGGGCAGAAAAGTGGCCTTGTTAATGCAGCAGCCCTTGATTTGGTTGCCATGCCGTGTCCTTTCATTACTCAAAGATACAGGAAAGGCAACCTATGCTAAGTCCTGGGTGATGTACTTCCATACAAAGAGAGTGAGTAGAGGCTAATTAACATAGTTCTGGTCAAAGCCTGAAATTAACTCTTGTCTTTAAAGACCAAAGCTAAAAATGTCATTTGTCTTGCCCATAATTATGTTTAGATGTAATTATGGTAGCAGAAAAACAGCAAGCAAAATGAGTCTAGGAGTGGGTTTTCCTGCCCTTTCTATCTCTAGCAGAACTCTAAATTCTATTTCTGTCAAAGAGAACTGGATAAAAATGCAGGTGACATCCGCAGTACATTTCTTTGATTAAAATTGGCACCGTCGTATTGAAGTTCACACAGAGCTTTCAGATCCTGAGGAATAAATTCCCTCTCTACACGATCCCATATAACACCCTCCCCACCACAGCCCATCACAGAAGGGGAGATGTAGGCCCGGCTGATTAAAGTGCCAGGCTAGGACCCGCGAACCATATCCCCAGGAACGTGTCCTGCCACACAGACATGTCCTAGGTCACTTCAAATGACCCAAGACATCTACATAGCACAGAGAGCAGCCCTTGTTCTGTATTAGCACAGCATTATCTCCAAATTAAAGCATTTTTTTTCTGGGGTAATTAATTTGTCATGCAAGTCTGACCATACTGCATCCAGCTTTCAACCTCATTTGTCCAGAGACAGGATAGCTATCTCTGTATTCTGCAGAACAGACATACTCCAGATGTTTGAACCCACTTATTTAAATATTTTTTTAAAAAATATTACTGTTGTTATTACTGCTGCTATTATTAAAATCCCAATGGCATATGCTGCTGTCACTGTTCAGTTGTCCTGAGACCCATCTACCTGCAGTGCCTGTTTCACCACCATCACTGAAATTTATGAGCACATCAGCCATTAGTGGGTTGGAGAATTTATCTGTGAGGTATGGTAGCGCTAATTTAAAGATTTCAAACTAAACTCTTCTAAAGTTAGTATATATTTGGATCAAAGCTTGACACTGAAGCTAAACTTCTCCCGAGAGTTTATTATTGAAAGAAATTTCAAATACCTGATATACCTAGATCTATCTATATATACACTCATTTTTTACAGTTACTGCATTTGTCTAAGGTGGCAAAAAGCATTTAGATTTCTACTGCACTGGGCCTGAAGGTCTCCATGTGATACAAAATGCATATATACTGGGCACACTGGAGTTTCTAAGACATGTATTATTGGATTGGCTGCTAGCAAACACCAAGGTCTGTAACACAAATGTATGCAGAGCATATTCACTTGGTCCAAATTAGTCTGTTTCTAAAATTATTACACTTTACAGCGTAAATTCAGTGAATTCACCCAAGGGCCTATAACATCATTTTTGGCACAAGTACAAACTAAGATATAGCCATGATTTCACTGAGATGATGATAACACATAAAATGTTATAGCAACTTTTTTGAAGTACTGGAGGAGAAAAGATCACCCGTGCAGAGTTTTCTAATGCTTCTAATGGAACCACCTCTGCCATTTTTACTAGTATCCTTCATGGCGAGCAGGGAGTCAGGGCAAAAGTTCCTCTGAAGGGATCAACCCTAGGGGTCCTGAGGGCATCCTCCTACCATGTCCCAGACAGATCTTAGTCAGTCTTCAGAGATCACCTCCACTGGAGTACCAATTTAAGCACCAATTTAAGCACCAATTTAAGCTCAGGGTATAGTTCTGCTTCAAAAAACCTCCCAAAACTACAGCACCCTTTTGAAACTCTCACTGTGCTATCAAAGGTGAATTCCTGTACATCCCTTGAGCTGTGACTTTCCAGAACTCCAGAAAACTTCCAGAAAGTAAGGCTCCTGTCCTCAAAAGTTTATCTGTTTTTTCCCAACTATAACAGTTATCTAATAAAATCTATCCCATTTCCCTATAGATGGTGCCTCACATACCTCTTCAGACCTTCACAGCTATTGCATTACTACTACTACCTTTACAAGTGGCAACAATATCTTTACGATGACATCTGCCAGTATCACCTAACAGATACAAGCACCAAAGCCCATCTGGAAAAGCTACCTCTTCCCATAATATTTTTGCATCTTGCAAAATCTTGTAATGATTTGTTTAAACACAAAAAAGCTTAAGTTATATGTTGCTCTGACATCTGTTACATTCAAACTCTCTTCGGGGTCCTGTTAATTGAGTTTCATCCATAACTATGTGGAACTCTAGAGCTGCAAACCTCACAATGTTGGCATTTATGGGACCTTCACCAATGTTACAGGGTACATCTCTCAATTCATAAGAGCAAAGACACTTTTCTGCAGCATACACAGCCTAGCTTGTACTCCCGGGGGAAGTACAAAACACGCAGAGTACAAAACAGAAAACCATACTGTGACTTAAGTGATCTACAGACAGCAAACAATATCCCTGAAACTAAACCATGTTCCACCTCTCCCTGGCACAGCACAGAACTGCCAGAACCAAAGATGTGATCTGAAAATAAAAAGGTTTTGGGTTCATAGCTAGCTGTCAGTCATCAGGTGCACGTGTGACACTCTTCTGACCTGCAACCATTCTACACTGCACCAGAAGCCGAATACTGGGGGACTGCTACTAGGGGAGCAAGCCCACATGGCCCCAGCCACCACCATGAGATTTACCACTGTTTAGCCATGTTTAGCCTGGGTAGGACTGTCAAGCAGATTTTCTTTACATGGTGAACACTGTATCAGGCTCGGAGGTGGCTTGCATCTAGATACTGAAGTATTTCTTCCCCATCTTCATTGCCCTGAGGTTCAGTGTGGGTGGACCCACCAGCCAGTGTAGATGTGTCACAGAGAAACTTGTTCTACAATCTCACCACACTTAAAAGATCAAACTGGAAAAGATCTTAGAGGCCCCCATGTCTTTAGCCATGAAACAAAACTGTTTCACTGCAAATTGTTAGCTTGCACAGGAATGACTTATCTTTTACTTTTAGCATGGGAAGATCATGAGATGCTGTGATGTTTGAACAGGGCCCAGCTGTGCAGCCGCTGGCAGAGCACTTTCTCCTCTGAGATCAATAGGTCTGCGTCACTAAGGCCATTCCACCAGTAGTGGCACCTAGATCCACAGTTCCCAAATTGTACCACACATACCACTGCATAAAGCAGTTCCAAGGTGACTTGCTGCTACGGAAGGGGTCACTGTCTTTCCATCCACATTGTTTAGGCATGACTGATACCAGCTCTTGACCCTGAGCTCACAGGATCACGGTACTCCTCTCCTTAACATCAGTGATATATCTAAAATGGTTAAACACTTTTACTGAAGCCCTCAACTCCTACTGAAGACAAAGATGTGTATTGGAGGGTGAAGGAGAGGGTAGAAGCAGAGCTCCCAGTTTGTGCTCAGCATCCAGCAGGATGAAACCCATCACTGCTGCTTGGCTTCCAGTGGTTAATTTAAGTGAAGGAACTCCTTTCTTCTATGGAAACCTTAAATCAGCAGGAACTAATTTGTTACAACTGCTTCCCTAGTTCTACTACTTTTTGAGAGCACCTTGGTCTTTGCAGAGCAGCGCAAACCAACACAGACAACTCTAAAATGTCTTACATGGCAGCTCCAAATGCTTACAGTTTATGTAAAGCCATGGAGCCAGCATGATAAGATCTAATTACCAAGCGAATTAGTAAAAAAGCAGCTGCAAGGTTTGCAGAAATGTCTGGAAGTGCAGAGTAAATGGCCACAATTGATAGAGTTATTGCACAGGCATCCTGAGGGCACAGTCTGCAGCGCTTGAGTCCTAACCAAAATCACTGTCAACAGTTGTTGTTTTCTCCATTCTGTTAAATGAAAAGAGCGTGAAAATGATCCTGGAAACAGCCATTTAATATTCTCATGCACATGAACTGCAATTATCAGCAGCAGCAACAACAAACTCTGCTGTAATGTGTTCATGGTTAATCAATTCAATTGATCACTGTTTATTAAATAAAAACCTGCTCTCTAAACAGTTCTCCAAGCGACATGTTTTGGGGCTCGGGTTTTTATTTCCCTAGCCTTCTTTTTTTTCTTTTTTAAACACACTCTATGAAAACCAGAAGACCAATTAAAGCTTTAAATTTAAATCCAAGCTAAGAGAAATGCTAGCAACATATAGTGCCTTTACAAAAGCATTAACTTAAAAGAGGTTTGGATCAGCCTAGCCACTCCCTGGAAAACCTACACTGAATCTGATTTGTTCCTATTTTAAAGGCTTTCAAGCCATGTTAGCAACAGTCAGTGTATTTATCTGTGTAAGAGACAGTCATGACCAGGTCAGCTCAGGATATCAGGAAGTGGGCCCATTGATAATGCAGATTAGGGGGCATGCTTTATTCACATCAGCACTGTAGCATTGATCACCCCTATTCTGCACCTTTAGAGAATAGATCGGAAATCAATGAATTCCAGGCTGGAGAGATGCTGTAGATAACAGAAATCCTCTATAGCCAGTTATCTCCCTACAAGGAATAACGATCTTGCACAGAATTGAATGCTTTAAATGTATGAAGAATATACACTACATTACAAGTTCAATGGAAGATTGATGCCAGGCCAGATAAGAGTCTGGGCGTATCCCCAGCCCTGAGCTAAGTCACTGCTGCACTGAGAACTTCCACCTATGGTGCTGGAGTCCTCCTTGCCCTTCGGCTGCTCCAAATGGTGCAGAAGGGAGGAGAAGGGGAGTGTCGACACACAAAAATAACCTCGTGGGATTTAATTAAGACTACTGAACCTGTGTCACTTGTAATTTATGGCAGATTTGAACCCATGCCTCCAGAGGGAGAAAATTAAGGCATTTCCAGTACATTAGCTGACTTCAATAGCAAAGTCAAATCTGATGTCCTGTGACCCTCCAGTGAACGAAGACTAAGGAGTCCCTGTTATCCCAATTATTTCTGACTAGATTTGTGAGATGTTTGCACTACCATGGAATCCAGTCACAACCAGGTACCTGCCCTAATGGGGGAAGTGCAAAGCCTCCTCATGCCACGAGATCCTTGTGAGAGCATTAGAAACCTCCAGCAAAATTGGGTCATTAATGGCATGTTCCATGGAGAAAAAGGGACGTGGGGCATGTTGCCTCCCCTACCAGCAGACACCTGGCCTCCACAGGAGCTAAGAGAAGGCTTACAAGTAAAGCTGTGCAAATAGCTTGCTTTACCTTTTATGGCCCAAGTTGAAACATAAACTTAGCAAAAATGCTTCAGGTCAACTAAAATGTTTTGTTCAGTCTCATATCAGGTGTTTCACCTTTGATCCTTTGGGAGACTGGGGGAAGGGTGAGAACACGCTTTATTTATTCATCAAATGAGGCCTATTTTGCAATGGAAAATGTTAAAATTATTTTTTAAACTATTTTTCTTAATCTTCGTTTTTCAATCAGAATTAATCGCCAACTGTGCAACCAACTTCCAAGTAGGTTCAGCTGACACAAAATTATCTGTCTCTTCAGATGTAGGTTAAAAGATCATTGAAATCTTTCACTCAAAAGAACTTCTACAGAGGCTTTTCGGGGAACTGGAAAGCAGATACATTCTTTTTTGAGTGGCCTGAGTAAAAAAGTTCAATAAAATAATATTAAAAGGAAAACTTTTCACCAAGATGAGACAGATGTCCTGCATGACTGACTAGCCCTGAAACTAATAACACCACCACCAGTGAGGCTGAAAGCTGCAGCACTAGCAGCAGCCACTCTAGTCTGACCTGTTTCAGAGAAAAGGGATTATTAGGGAATAAAATTAAATCCTTTCGATATAGGTTCCACAGCCAGTGAGTTTAGCACGCAGATGTCTAGTGACTGTGTTAAATCCATCTTTACCCTTAGGCTTGCCAGGCAGTATCAGCTAAATGAATTCCTGACCATGCTGATAAGACAGCTGACAGTTGTGCCGAGGAGATCGGGGAGGCAGGTAGGTCCCAGTCAGAAAGCCGCCGTGGGGAGCACTGCCCAGACCAGCAAAAACGTCCCCAGCCTGGGCCTAAAACACCAGCCTAGTGCCGGGTTCTCTTATGAACACGCCACTAAAGGGTGGGGGTTTTTCCCTGTAGGAAATTGGCACTCTGAAGTTAGGACAGAAGCAATGCCGCATCAAAGCGGTCCATAATTAGGTACAAATTTTGCTTGTAGTTCAGCAATTTATACGGATTAGCAGCCGCTGACCTTCCCAAGGCCCCCAAACGCCGGTCTCCATACTTGGGCACAGAGTGACCTCTAGTGTTACCAACAGCCGCGCTCCCCGCCGGCCCGCCCAGCCCTCGCTGCCGCGGCGCGGGCACCGGCCCCAGCCCGGGCACCGGCCACCACCCCAAGCACTGGCCCTCATCCTGAGCACCGACCCTCACCCCAGGCACCGGCCACCGCCCTGAGCACCGACCCTCACCCCGGTCACTGGCCCTCATCCTGTGCCCCATGGGCAGCAGCCCTCACACCGAGCACGCAGGCACCGGCCATCACCCCAAGTACCGGCCCTCAGCCCGGGCACCAGCCCTCGCCCTGGGCACCACAGGCACCGGCCCTCACCCTGGGGCACCCCGGACACCGCCCTCAGCCCGGGCACCACGGGCACTGGCCCTCACCCCAAGCACCAGCCCTTAGCCCAGGTACTGGCCCTCACCCCAAGCACCAGCCCTCACCGTGGGCACCATCACTGACCGTGGTCACTGGCCCTCAGCCCGGGCACCAGTCCTCACCCCAGGCACTGGCCCTCACCGCAGCCAGGGCTTTCACCCTTTTTTATTTGTTTCTTCAACAAGGGCCCAGGGAACACTACCAAACCTCTGGATGCAGTGAGCCAGCCTCTCTCCTGCTCTAGTGCAGCATGTCTCTGAGCATATTTGCATTTTGTGTTCCTGCAAAGAGTTTGAAAAGAAAATTTCTGGCGCTCTGCAGAGAGCCTCTGAGGTTATGCACAGAGTCCAAGGGCTATGACCAGCTTCCCAGCTGGCCTAAACTGGTATCTTCCCCCTGATGTTACTGGAGCCCTGTTTATTTAAGCCAGATGACAATATACCTCCCAGAGGCTTTTCCAGCTATGCTGTGCTTTGTACCGTAGCAAGAGAGAAGTACCCAAAAGCCTGATGCTTTTGACCTTGGTCTTTCCCATGTTTTCTGCTTCCCCACTTGTGAAAGCAGTCAGCTGCTCTTACTAATTGGCACACGAAAGTTTTAATGAATTTTTAAAAACCCGATGAATGTTAGTGTGGAAAGGTAAAAGAGGGAGAACTGAGCAAACATAGTTTTGAATCTATTTTCTACAGAGCCCAGGTGTCTGTAAGCAACTAAACAGACCTGCTGTTCAACGGGATATTAAACCAGCATCATCCAAGGCTACTTACTTGTACATCTTTCCAACTCCAATCTGAAAACCCAGGAGCTCTAGCACACTGCCAGGAGGGGACAGACACATGACACCTCTTAAGCCTGGCTTTCCATTTGAGTCTGGATGAGCCCCACACACACTCAAATCAAAGCAACCCTACCGAAGATGTGAAGGTCATTGAGTCACTGCACAGTAACAAATGCTGGAAGTGAACATCATTTGTCAGGCACCTTCTGACAATCATTCCTGCAGCAAGAGATTTTCTTTTTCCCCACTGTTTCCTTTGGGCTGGAGGCTCCAGTTCTGATTAGAAGCAAAAGAAATAGTTTTGAGTCTTCCTGCTTATCCATCACTGCCCCCAAGTAACTGTGCATATTGGACATCCATGGAGAAGGGTCAAAGCTACAGTGCAGACAAACCCTCCAGATCCTTTCAGTAGGGTCATAAGTATAACATAGCGTAACATAACATAAACAAAGCTCAATTAGGTCTTACTGAGTTGACCAGAAAATGCTTTTTAAAGTCCACTTCAGACCTGAAGACTACCTTCAGTACCTGAAGAGATAGAAGCCCTCTGTACTCCAGGGGTGCAAGTCTAGCACAAGATCTCCATGTACTACCTTTCAGTGATGCGCAGGAAGACTTCACCTCTCCAGTCTCACAATATTCATATGCCTTCCCTAAAAGCAACAGCCTGGACTAGAAAAAGTTGAACAAGTTATAAGTGAAGTGCCATGGGAGAGCTGCATTAGTTGAACTGCTGCTAGCCTGCCTGGTGCACTTCAGTGCTGGTGAGTCCCTCTCCTTTGTGAGGAATAAATTAAAGGATGAGAAAAGTTACTAGAGATGAGAGGGGCTATGGCAGTACATATGGTAGATGAAAAGCAGAAGGCAAATGGAAATGGGAAGATTTAGTATAAGGGTGGGAGTACAAAGGTACAAAAACTCACAGGAAAAGAGGAAAGATCTGGAGAGCAGTGGTCAGGATGTTGCCAAACTGGCTGTTACTGTGATCATGTAATCTTACAACTTCAGTTTTCCTTGTAACAAAAATTAATGCAAGCATTTTGACATGGATGGGGCTCTGAGATAAGCAGATTTTCACTGCTGGAATGAAATTAGGGTTTACAGATGCTTCCTTGGCATTTCTGATTTCCCTGTGCTTCTAGCTACTTTCTTTTCTCTCTCTCTTTCACCCTCATCTATAAGCACATCTCAGACCACTCTGAGTTCTGACAGTCAACTTTAATTCATGGGCAGGCTTCCACCCTCCACAGACCAACAACAACCCATGATACACATCTCTTCCCCCAGATCATGGAATGAAGAGAACATTGCCTAAGATTTAATAAATAAAACAAAACATTTAATTTAAAAACCTTGTACGATGTCTTTCACCTACACAAAATTGTTGAAGAGACAAGTGCCTATTTTAAGCAGGGAAGCCTAGAAAATCCACTAGTAGATGACGCAGTGGCTTTTCCAGATGAAATGAAGACATGAACTGGAATGGCATGAACGACAGGGTTGGCATTCCTTGCAGGCCATGATTATCACTTATCAAATTACCCATGAGCAGAGCAAGCCAAGTGCAGCAGCACATCACACTGATACACCGAACCAAGGCCTGCAGGAAGCCTCAGAACTCACTGTCCTCAGATGGGGGGAAGAAATGTTGTAGATTAGGCATGAGAGAGTGACTCTGTGTTCAAAATTACCTGTTCTCATCTCAGAATCATAAAAGCCAGAGAAGGAACCCACTGCTCAGAAAAAAAAAAAAAAAAGATATTCTGATAACAGACAAGCATGAGGAATACAATAAAAGAAAGGTTAAGGAAGTGGCAGTCTGGAATACATCTCATTATTGTTTGGTTCAGTGTTCTCAGGGACTGGGCCAATACTCCTTGGAGTCATTGGAGTGGTTTCCATCAAGCACTTAAGTTTCAGCAAGCACTTAACACACAACCAGCCCGACAGGCCTATCTCCAGCATACCTCCAGTGCCATTTAACCAGGAAGAAATCTCACCTAAAAGACCAAGCAGGTTTGATGAAGGCTGGAATTAAGGCTTGTTCAACACAGGACACTGAGTTCAAACAGGAGGGAGAAAAAATAAAGGATGCCTGAAGACTCCCTGACAAGACACGGATTATGGAGTAACAGTGCAAATAGTCTACATCCATTTCCAAAGGGCAACGGGCCCTAAACGTGAGCTTCCACGGGGTGATAATCCAGAGTTATTCCTGACTGATATCTCTTCCTGTAGACAAACACTAACTTGTTAAAAGCAAAACGCAATGTACTGACAGGAATAAACTGTAGAATTCAGATACGTTTGTTAGGGCTAAAAGAAGTGTAAACCTCGAGGATAAAATTAGAGAAAGTTTCTAGGTGCAACGTGTTGAGGAATCAAGGGAGAAAGCTAAAATCAAACACCACCAGACAGACAACTATCAGTAACCCAAACAACAAAGAGAGGTACAAAAGGCCAGAGAAATAGCAGCCCAGATGGTGGTCATGTGAAAAAACACATTCCACAGATTGCAAAGCACTTAACTTATTTATGATTACATGAGGCAGAGAAGGATGGCAAAGTTAAAAAAGAAATGTGCTTGGGCCATAGTCATCACAGGCATATGCCAGTTGTGCACCTCTCCAATTTTGACCCATTGTTTCTTGCCTTATTTTTCCAGCAAAATACCTTTGATGTTTTAGATATTTCTAGAAGAAAAAAAAATCTCATGAGATGATAATTTACAATAGTGCATACCAAAGTACTGCAGGAAAGGGTGATTTTGTTGAGACACAGAAATTCTAGAAAACATTAACGTGGTCAACAGCTCCTTGCCGCAGATATCCCCAAGAAGAAGACTAAAGTTACTGTGATGAGTGAAGTGATAATATTGCAGCTTCTCCCAGCATTGCCTGAGCATCAGCACCCTAACAAGAGAGAAGAATAACTGTGTCAGGAACATCTCTCCTCTTTGTCTTCATTAATTTACATTTTTGGCTGCACACCCCAGAGGTGTGCAGCAGAGAGGAATGTGCAGGCTCAAAAGGGCTCAGCTGGAATTGCAGCCCAGTTCTGCCATAAAATGACTCAAACTTCATTAAATAAAATAAACCTGTTGTAGCCCAAGGATTGACTGACTTGCAGTTTCCCTCGCTCCTGGGTTAATACAGCGAAGTTGGCACATTGATAGAACGCTCAGCAGGACAATGGGGTGTGCTGAATTCAAATGAGTCTTCATAGCTGGTAGGACTGTACTCGGTACTTCATACATAGTCTGCTGCTTGGAGGAAGGGAGCAGAACACAGCTAAAGGAAGAAAAAATGTAAAAATCTGCAACTGCACACTGACATAGATTTGTCACAGCAAATAGAGGATCTTGCAGGCCTTGAAGTGACTGCAAACTAGAGAAGACCATAAATTCCACACTGGAATCTAGATTAAGAGGATCTTCTCATTTAGGTATGTCTAACTACAGATCAGCTCATTATAAAAACTAACACTCTACACATCCCAATGGGATATTGTCAGAAATTCTAAAACAGGTAGAGCCCATGTACTACACCCAGCCTACAGCACACATGCTGGACACCTGAACCATGTAGCAAACCAGTGATTATCAGAATGCACAAGCTGCCTTGGATACACCCACATGCTCAGTTCACAGCTCAGCTGCAAATCATTCTACACAGGAGATGTCAGGCGTCAGCCACGCAGAGCTGATGATGTGAAGTTGTGACGCCTCTCAAGAGCACGCAAGATGGAGTCTGTCCATGCGATCTTAGTGCGCATCTGCTGGAGGTTTCTACTTGTAGAGCAACCTAGTAAGAGCTACTGCTCCAGGAGTGTTGTCAGACATCTAGAAGTCAGAATGTACAGTGGACGGCCTGTTAAACCCAAAGCCTTCTGCCGAAAGCAATAAGGAAGTCTTTCCAAATCTTGATTCTGGTTCCAAATCATTCAGGCCAGCACTCAAGAAAGGGACTTAGGCATTGGGCTATCCAGGCTTGAGACTAAAATGCAGAATATTGAGCAAGGGCCCATGTCTGTGCACTATTGGCAACAACTTGATGGGGAGACACAAGAGCCAGCACAATACGGAACGCCAAGCAAAAGCACATATCTGAAACCTGGCCTCTTCGCATACTCAGACATCAGTCTCCTGCCAATAGTAAGGAACCTTTGTGAAACTGTAATTCAGGCTTAAAGCTGATTCCTACCGTCAACAAATAGGCAGGTGGGGCTGTGACCCCAGAGAGGATTACATGGTGACTTGACTGCCAAGACTAAGGCAGCAGATCTCACAGGAGTCTGAATTGGCTTTCAGAAGGTATTGGGGGAAAGCCTAGTCCATTTTGGCACAAATTATATACAGAAGGGCAGGAAAGACATTCTGGAAGCAAAATTTAGGCTCTGGGGAAGGAAACTGCAGACAATGAATATTCTCTGAAAACACTCCCAGTAACCCCATGCAGGACTGGAAAGAGAGGCAGAAAAGCCAAGATTTAATACCTGGCTGAGAAGGTGTTTGAAAGAGCAGATTCGTCAGGAACTGGGGACACTTCTGGAAGGGAGGAGGCCCATGCCAGAGGGACAGATGTCTCTGACTCATTGCACAATAGTCTTATGGGCACAAGGTTGTCAGCAGGCTTTTAAACTGGAGAGCAGAGGAAAGCCAACAAGTGCAGAGGGACAAACAGCTTTGACCGATGCTTCTTTAAGGACAAAGTCATGGAAATCATGTATCCTCACATAGAGGACACAGCAGAGAATAAAACAAGTCAGACAGAAGGACAGAAAACAGAGTAGGTTCCATTTGTGCAAAGTACAAAACTATGAGAACCAAAACAATGACATATAATGCCAGAAATCTAATAAATGGGAAAGCTGGTATGTCTTCATTAGGTGAGGACATCAGCTAAATGCGTATTTTGGAACCTTGAAGGACAGAAGATGACCTGTAAGATTCTCCCCACATACCACCCACTGCATTTATGCACAAATCAGATAAATATGGGGTGATTTCTACTATGTACAAGAGAAGACATTCTGGGAGAAGTGCCCAATGGCTAATATTTATTCCATGCTAGATGCATCAGCAGTGTTCTGGCAGCAGTGTTAAGGCACAAAACCAGAGTTTCTGCCTGGGTGCACTCAGTACCTCCTTTGGGAGATGCTGCCACCTTTAGCTACCATTTGGGTCACGTCCAGCATGCACAGTTTATCTCTGCTGAATACAACACACGTTCTACGCTATCAGGGGAACAAAGGCTAAGTGCAACAGTGTTTTGAGCTGGAGAAGAGACTCTGACAGTTTAGGAAATACATTAATTCCATAAAACAGAAATAATACTCTAGGTTAATATACCAACGTGAGCAATACATTATTGTAGGGTTCAATCAGTCAGCAGGTGTCTCGCCCCAGGAGATGAGGAAGCAATACTTGAAATGGTGACTGACTTAAGGAACTGAGAGTCTACAAGTTCACACCTCTGCACAGGCTTGTCTTTACACCTCTCCTCATGCTGACAAGAAAAACTGCTACCTTCCTGAGGAGCTTCTCCACTTTGTTTCCTTGGTTTCTGTATCCTCTTCCCATCATTTGGAGCCATGCTGTCCCTGTTTGGTTCCTCTGGGATGAGATGTTGCAAACTGTGCATTAACCGCTACGATAACCAGCCGTGGCACCTGCGCCATGAGTGGAGACTGGTCTGTGTCTCAGAGGTGTGGAACTGAGGAGTGATAACCTGGCCTCTGTTGGGACACCTCCATTTTTTCTGTGTTTAAAATTACAGATTCACAGTCTTTAAGGGACCTCACATGGGGTCATTTAGTTCTTCCTCCTGGTCCAAGAGAGGACCTGCATCACTCCTGAGAATTGAATTATCAGGAGAAAATATTCTGAGAGCGGAAAAGCAATTACTTAAACACCACTTCATTTTAATGCCTATCAGCTTTCAATCTGTATCTGTATCAGTGTGGGAGTGTTTAACACAGGACTGTACAATTCCTAGAGTAATTTCAAGAACAAATTGTACCCGAGCCACAGAAAGAGAGAGAGAGATCCCTAGGAGGTATTTGGGTAACATAATCAATTCATACAGAGAGAGCGGGTGTGTGAGTATGCATGTGAGTACAAAAAAAGCACATGTACACACACACCCACACATCACGCCAGGATGCTGCAGAATCCCATAGACATCAGGAGTATAAAAGCCAGCCTTTTGCATGCATTATTTCTGAAATTTCTCAAGCCCTCCTGCTTCGCAAAACTGAATTATTTAAAACCAACATGGAAAAGCAAGATTGCACGTTAAAGAGGAGAAAAAAAAACCCATTACCTGTATCTGAGCAAATCAGATTTTGTTTCATACTCAATTGCTCACAAAGAAAGTTTATAACCCTGATTTCACCTCACCCAGAGCTGCAATTTTCCAACTCACAGGGTGACAAAACCAAGTTGAAACATACATCTGAATACACCGACAGCAGTTTGACCCTGGCTTGAGTTAAACTGATTTTTATATCTAAAGACAACAACCATTTTTTGTGTCGTCAGAAGTAACGCAGGGGGACAACAGTGCGAGGAATGTCACAACATGGGGTGCTATGGACTGGAAAAAGCGGCTCCTTGGTGGGGTCCCCTGGTCTCTGGTGTGCCCCTGGTAGAATGATCTAAGTGATTCTGGCCCACTGCCACAAGCCGCCTTCTCTGCTGTATGCGCAGAGAAATGTGTTACAGCATTATGAACATGTCACTGGCACTGTTAGCAGTGCAGAGACAAAACCTCACTCATCTTTAGTGCAGCGAGTAGGAAAGCATATCATTCCTTTAATTATTAAGCATAAGTGAGCTATCCTCAGTTTCCCAAAGCCAGTTTAAACTTGATTGTGCCCTGTAGATTCATTGCTCATGGGTTGACGTTGCAGAGCTTTAAAAATATTTTGCTCTCTTTCTGTAGCCCTTTCTCACTTCTTTGTTTATTTTTTTTTCTCCCTTGAACTCCCAAGCCCTCTGAATCTGAGGACAGCAAGCACCACAAGTGAACTCTGAAAAAACTGGCAGCTGTCCTGCCTCACTGCTCACCCTTCCGCCAGCGCGGACCCCCGGCTCCAGCCTGCCGTGTCAGCCCTGCCCAGCTCGGGTGCTCACAGGGGAAGGGTTTGTTAAGCCTCCTACACCTCTCACCTGAGTTTGATGCTGACACAGCTCAGTGGAAGGAGGGGTCCAGTGGCAGCGAGCGGTGCGCCCATCACTCTTCCAGGAATGGGGATCTATTGTGTCACCCAGGAAACCATTGCTCCATAACAATTTCTCCAGCAAAAATATCTACCCTGGTACATCGACTTCTGCAGCCCAGGCTGTAGGCCCAGAAGTAGCCAGGGGAGCATGTGTGAAATGAAAGGGACAAGATCTGAGTTTTGGCTGAAAGACCCTTTAAAGTTTTCAATGCAGCATAATGTTGCTGTCCTATGCCCTGGGCTGCCACCTGCAAAGATCTGTCCTCTTCACCACTTGGCTCCTCTGGGCTGTTTGTCCACCATGAACGGACCTACTCATTTGTTTGGGAGGTCAGAAAGGATAGCATTTTATGGAAGAAGGCCAGATTCAAAATGAAGAGGAAATCAAAAGTAATTCTTGGAATAGACACCAGCCTAAATCTTGACATTTGGATAATGAGTAAGATGATGTCAACTACACCAAAAGAATTGTGAGTGTTCAGTGCTCTGGTTTTGCACCTCTGACTGGATATAAAACCCTGTGTTCCTTCCAGATCACATGTTGCCATCTGTCTCTGCTTCTCACCAACTCCATTTGGCCACATGCTGCTGCTCTTTAGGGCATATGGATGAATCAGCCGATGAAGAGGAACATTACCTGAGGTCTTCTTTTCCCAGTACTCTTTTTGTACTTCCTGAAGGTAACCAAGTCTGACCTCCCCCACCCCTCATAAACATGGCGCTGAGTTTGAACTAACTCCAAGTTCAGGGTGGTTCAGATTGTATGTCTAATTCGATTTCACTGATGCCTCATTGTGGGTGCCTTGAAAACTGGGCATGGGATAGAAAAAGAATAGATAGAGGAGAAACAGCTACACTGCAGGTAGTGTGAGACAAGAGAACCTTTATTTTAGGAGTGATAACTATGGAAAAAGTGGAGGAACAAATTCATCAACACCTGTGGTCTGGCAGGTGAAGTGGATATTGATTCAAATAAAAGGGGTACAACTGGGCTGCTAAGGACAATGACAACTAGAAGACAGAAGAACAGCCTCTATCTAGGTAGACATGAACGTTCAGATTTCAAAACTTAGTTCAAGGTCATCTAAGTACAGAGTACAAACATAGTAACAGCTATGTTAGCCTGTGCATCTTTGAATGACGGCTGAATCCCACCAATTTCAGGAGCTCAGATCAGACCCTACATACTGCATAACTTCCCCGTGGCCAGACTTTCCTCCTACTCACCTCCAGGCCATGAGCCATCTTGCAAATGTAAAGCTGAGACCAAGACACAGGGAGAACTTCCTACCAATGCCATCCTCTGCATGCAGCCCTCCAACATCTCCTCACACCTCCTTTCCCCCTCAGTTCCTGCTTGGCTCCTTTGCTGCCTGATTTTGCGCTGTGCCCCCCCTACGTCAGTGCCTCCCCTGCCAGGCAGGACACCACGCATCTGGTCAGTATTGCCCAAGGCTGCAGGGGAGTGCTGGGGGCACAGAAAAACTGAGGTGGGTTTGTAGCTGATCCCTGTCAACTTGCATCGTTTCAGCCACCGAGTTATCTGTTACTGTAAACCATCCTCAGAGAGCCCCACACATCATCTTCACTGCCAGCCACAGCACAGTTGCTATTTACTATTGCAACATCCAGCCAGATCTGTAACCCGGTTTGTTAAATCACAGCGTTGGTCTAAGCTATTCCACGGCTTGGACTAAACCAACACATGCACATCCCTTTTGTTATTCTTTCTAAGCTCAGTCCTGTGTTTCTCTGCATACATTAAACCAGGCGATGAAGAGAAGGATTAACACTGTGTCTGTATTGGGATTTTTTTCTTCTCTCAGTTAGTGCTGAGAGAAGGGAGAAGGCAGATGCTTAACCCCCAGCAGGAGCACACCACTGAAGTCAGCTCTGCAGCCTCCTCTTCCTTGCCAATGTTCCTGTGAAGATCCTCCAGGCAATCTGCATGGAGCAGGCTCTGGCTCACCTGCAGTCACTTGCATCTGTGAGATCAGCTGCTTGGTGGCATCTCATCGCTGTGAAGGGCTGGAGCTGCTTCATCTCAGCTCCTGCTGAGTTCTGAGGTCAGCAGAAGTTGTGTCTGCTACATGGGGAATTAAAACACCGCTCTGCGAGTAGCAGGGTCTCACAGCCTCTGCTCAGATGAGAATGCAGCTGGAGATGTGAGTCAGGAACCCCTGCCTATTACCAGAGACAGGATTTTGCTTGCATGAAAGGTAGATACTCCTTCCCATCTCCTGCTTAGCTGGGAATCATATTCTCCTCTTTAAGTCATGCTTATACCTACAGTCTTTCCCTGCCTTCTAATTATGTTCATAGCTAGATCCACACAGCTCAGCTTTCTGCTCCATACTGTGCTACTTCTGCTGAACTCCACTGAACATTAACCATGTTGTACAGGGTTGAGGAAAGACCACGGAAAATGACTTACATATCATGGATACTACTTGCAAGAGAACAAAGTGAGGACCAAAATCAGCCTTCAGGATTTCAATCACTGCACAGACAAGAAAGAGTCTGAATCAACTTTGGGGCTCTAGAAAGGTTTTCTTTGCTGCCAAAAAGCTTTTTAGAGCCTTTTATGGGGAGTTATTTCAGAAAGAAGAGCTACAGTGCCCCATGATGTTTTCAAGAGGAGAACTGTGCTTCAAGATATTTCTTTGTTTTTCTGAGCCAAGGCACACCTGCCTTTTATTGATCTACTGTACAACTGGAAGAGAGCCAACATCCTCCTGCAGAGCAAGCCCCCACCAGAGCAGCACGATGCTCCATCAAACACTGGCCACCTATCCATTGTCATGTATCCTGTATTTGTCACTAGCCAGATCAATCCCATGCTGTTCAGCACATTTTAGGAACTCAGGCTAATAAATCATTTAAGTGCCTCTCACTTCACAGATGGTAAGTGCAGTTCAATGAAGGTAATTATAAAAAAAATTACTTCTGGAGCAAAAAAATCAAAACATGGGAATATCTGTCTAATAGAAAAGGCTTGCAAAGAGATTTGGGAGTTCTAATAATTCTGAGGAGCAGGTTAAAGGTCTGAGAGTCTGACAGTAGGTTTTTCCTCTGATTGACTGAATCGATCCTGTCCTCATGTAACAGCTCTGGGCCCCTGTATCTACGAGATTTCAGGTCCTGAAAACAGTGCTGAGGAAAAAACTATACTGAGACTCCTTATGTCACTATAATGTGTTTTTTTTTTCTTTTTGCAAACACAATATCCATCACTAAGAAAAGATGATGGAAAGGTGCAGGTCCCGAAGGGAGCAGGGGAAATACTAAAGCAAGACCTGAATTCTGATAACAGTGGCAGATTCAAAGTGAATTCCCAAATTTCCATTTGATTTTTGTTCTTGGATTTCAACATGACATGCTGTGACTATGTCATTTCAACCTATCACTTACATTGATCTTTGTAACATGCAAGAATAAAACTCCTTAGTTCTTAGATGATACATAGAAAGGGAAGAGGCCCTTCTCGTCCAGCATGTGAAGATATATTTACAAATGGTCAGTCCAGTCTCTTCAGCTAAGAGGTCACATCAAGTGAAGTCACCTTTGTATAGTCATTGAGGCCACAGATACTACCACCTCTGCAATGCATAACCAGGGGACAGAAGCAAGATGGACTGGAGAAAGCATCTTTTCTGAAACATCTTTCATTCCAGGAGAGGCTCAGAGATCTGTGATTGTTTAGACTCCTGTCCTAACCCTTCATTTCTGTTCTGGTTAGTGTCTCTGACTTCTGATTGTCTCTCCGTGTCTCCTAGTTCCAGCTTCAGATCTAAGCACAGATATAGGCTGCATCGCTTTTTTCAGTCTTCTTGTTGTGGCAGAGATAGTTCAGCCAAATTTGGGGTTGTTACAAAATCAGCATTCCCAATACTACTGAGATACAGAACCAAATACTAAATTGTTGGATTTTTTTATATGTAGCATGGTAAAAACTAATTCAGCAACTGACAAAATCCCTCCAGAGTTCAAAGCAAATTCAAACCAAAGATATGAAGTAATCTGTTTACCACTTTCTTTCTTTTAAATTCATGTCTCTCAAGCAATTTACAAAGTTAGTCTTCTTATTCCACCTGCTTTTGCATTAAGCTATACACCAAATCTTAACAAACACCCTAATTTTAAAAAAATCACATAAGGCCTTCACATAAAGCCTTCAGTTTAGGGTGTTTACCTGATCCTCTTACTACCTAGTAAGTTGTGATCTTCATCTTGATCTAAAGACATTATGTTGACTATCCCAAGGGTAAAGCTTTGTTTACAAAGCGCTAGGTAAATATGAGTGGCTGTGTCTCCTCCTTACAGCTTTCAGAACAAATAACACTTTTTTGATTGCAATTACAACTTGAGGAGCATGACATTTAGTGATGCATTCTGAGTGACCTTAAATTGTTATGTAAATTAAGATGTACAAGCTAAATGTGAAATATGATTCCAGGAACTGTTAGGAGATTAGAGACATGAATAAATAAATTTGTTGACTGAGTACCTTCCTTGGACCTTAGAATTCCATCTGGATCTCAATAACAGCCAATCACAAAACCTTTTTTATTATGAAGAGTCCTAACAGCAATATAAAACATGCAATGCAGCTACAAAAGAGAAGAGTTATGATGAGGGCAGTTTGAGTGAAATTTGTCACTGTGTTGAAGGCAGGAAGAACTAGCTATATCCCCAAGACCTTGGAACCACTTTTTTTTTTTTTTTTTTTGACCACTCTTAGACACTCAAGAGATCTTCCCTAAGATCCATCCCTGGCAGTTGAGTATACATCCAAACTGAATCAATAAAGTTTTGAGAACTGTCTAATGAGTTAGAGTAAGTTTACTGATTTCATAAGTGTCTGAAGCTTTCCTGTTTAATTTCACTAAAGTCATCAACTGAACTAGTGTATAAACTAAGTAGCCCTGAACTCTTACTCTGTCTCCCACTTTGACAACAACTTCCATTTAATTAGCACCTTATCAGGCTGAGACATCTCAAGGTACTTTATGAAAGATGTACAGTCGTATCATCTGCAGTGCCAAGGTAACAAATGAAACTCAAGAAAGAAAAAACAAGAAAAGCCTCAATTTAGATTTATAGAGCAAAAGAGTAGCAAAGGACCAAACGGGTTGGATTCTCAGCAGGCACGTATCAGTGACTGGGTTCTGTGCTCCATCTGCTGATACTGTAGTACACTAACTTTAGGAAAAGTTTCTCCTTTTACCTAAGTAATGTTTCATATTCACATTTCCACACATTAGGAATTTTTAAAAAATACCTAAGAAAGAAAATCTGGAAGCAAAGTTTTGATATTGCTGACTGGTAACCTCTTACTCCCCTTTAAACCGAGCTCCAGAAGACTGTATGTGTAGGACTAAAAATTACAGTAAAAATAATTTAGCATTGCTCACATTGCTTCTATTTAATATCTTGCCTGTGGGTCAAGAAGTAACATATGTCACATCTCACAGTAAGATGTACATAGATACCCATATCTGGTGCAGCATTATGGTACTTGAGGGTGATACGGGAAATGACACCCTTCAAATGAGAAATTAAATACTTGTCCAATCTGGATTTCTCCTGATCATCCAGATGGATGCTACAGATCACATCACACTCTTCACAAAGCATGGGGGACAACGTTGGTGTCCTGACCAATATTCCATACTTTATGTCCTAGGCTGTGAATAGCCATAAAGCAGAGGCTGATTTTCTCTAAAGCATTTATTAACATTGTTAATCTGAATCATGGGGCATATCCTGATGTTTCTACTCAGATTCTGTTCAGGTGAAATGCGCAGTAGATGCCAAGGATTTCCCTTTGGTCTTACTCGATTCATTATCTTCCTAAAAACCCCATTTCTGGAGGCTATCACAATCAGAACACGTTCAAGCACCACCTTCAGCAGGAAGGTAGCTGAAGCTGAAAGAAGACCACAAAATATTAGGACTGAGGTTTAAATTGAGGAGTCCACTCAAGCTTGTCAGTTGGGCCAAACTGTTATTAGAATCACTGATAAGGAAATAAATAGATACTTTTAAAAATCACATTTCAAATGCCTTATCTCAAAATTCTTTTCTAGGCATTGACCTCACTGCATTTTGTTACACATTGCACCCAGTTACATTAATAAAAGTGATGTCTACTGTATTAAACTCATGTCAAATGTAAATAGTAACTTTAAGAATATCTTTTTCTAAAAGGAAAATGCAATTTTAATGACATCAAAGCACAGATTTGTAAGAAGATCATGTGCTCTGGTTTGCTGAAAAATGAACCAAATAAATTATACACTTGAAAAAGAAAGCCAAAAAACCCAACCAAAAGGGGACAGAGATTAGAAAATTAAGAACACAGTCTAATCTCACAATTTCTGAATAGTCAGGGTTAGTGAGCACACACTACTAGAAAAAATTTCAAGACAACAGGGAAATAGTTAAAAAGCAATGAATAAGAATCTGCTTTAAATATAAAAAATATGTATAAAATGAAACATTGTCATAAATCAAAAATATACAAAAAGTCCAAACAAGTTACATTTTCAACAGAGCTTCACTGATGTTATCAGAAGAACTGTGTTTTTAAACCCAGATTTCCCATCTCTTCAAAGATAATATGCAAAAGCTCATGGTTTGTTGCTGTAGAACAAACCATCCTTGAATACAATTTCACGTTATTCCCTTTTCTCCCTCTTGGCTTCTGTGATGCCTCTAAACCTAGTATGTATTGTAGTTCAGAAAGATCTACTGGCCTGTCAACTTCCAAAATATCCATCAAGCCATTTTTGTAACACACTGGGGCAAGGAAAGGGGAAACCAAATTTGAAGGGCTTGTCAAAGCTCATACTAATTTATGAAGTGAATGGAAAGTGCCTTTGACAGTAAGAAACTACTTGCCATGAAACTACTTTGCAGTGAAATAAATACTATAAACTAAGCTGGGATGCCAGACTTCTTGCCAGCATCCTACCAGGGGGCTGTGCAATGCATGCCCTCTTTTGTACCTAATTTAGGCCACCTCTGAAAGAAGATTGAAAGAATCCTAACTGTGAAAAGCTCCTCAACATCAATCAGTAGAACAGTCTCAAGGGAAGGTAAGAGTCATCTTCACTTTCACCCTCTGCTGAGGACACACTATGTCCTATCTTACTTAAGTATTGCTCATGTTACAATAGCACACAGAAGTACCAACAACAGGGATCCTGTTAAATTTGGCACCACACACACATATAAGGAGATATGGCAGTTGTAAAGCCATGTGAAATTATGCTCTAATCTCACAAGATGGCACAGGAAGTGTTTCTGTCCCCCAGTTTCAAGGTCAAGAACTGAGAGTACTCAAAATTTCTGGCAAAGGTGTGAATTGAGTCCAAGAATCCCAAGTGCCTTAATTTGAACTAAGTAGGACTAAAACATCACACATAGCAACAAATATTAGCAGGTAAATAAAGTCTACATAAATAGATAAAGAAAAATTAAGACTGGCTAAAAATTTCCCGTGTTGTCTGGAAGTAGGAGAGCTCTGTGGAGATTTGGGTTTTAATAAAAGAAAGCTTTGATAGAAGTGTCCTTTTTCTGGAAAAAAAGACTGTGGATAACATCACAAATAAATAGTCTCTATCTCTGATAAATAGCCAGTCACAACATTACGTTTGGCAAAGCCTCTGCAGAGTACACATTACTTTATTACTGTTATTATTTCTACAGAAATAGGTTTGCACCAGTATTGTCATGGAGCAGCCTAATCTTCCCCAGGCTTTTTGGGTCAGAAATGAATATATGGTACAGATGTCCCAGCAAGGATTCCTGGGCAAGTCAGGGAAGTGATGCAGTGGAAACACAAGGCTATGAAGTGAGGTGAGGGTACTTCAAAAGATACAGGCAAATACAAGCCAACATGGAGGGAACAACTAAGCGACTTGGAGCCAGTCTGGTGAGATAATTGAGAGTGGTGGGCTCTGAAGAAGCAGATACTGTTGTGAGCAGCCAAAAGGACAGTTGAATACAGTGTTTTGGGGACTTACGCCTCACAGAGCTTCTAATAATAGGCAATCATTTTAGCACAATGTTTAGAGCATTTAGAACAAATGAGACAGCCAATGCATTTTCCACTCTTATGCTGAGATTGAAGAATGTTTGAGGAAACTGAAACACCTCCATGCCCGGTGAAGTGGAAAAGGGGTTACAAGTGGCTGCTATAACTCAATGCAAGTATTATCCAGCTAGCACTAAAAAGAATTCAGAAGAAATGTCAAGATTAGGTGGCTCACAGAGCAGCCTAAATCCCCAATTTGTGGATTGTTCCCAAACACAACTGAGACTGGAAAAAAAGTCAGCTGTGAGAAAAGCGTCAGAGATTCCTTTTGTAAGCCCAGTTGCATGTGGCTGATTAGAATTGCAGGCAGCGTTTTTGGTCATTGTTTGTTCATGTTTTGTCTGTAAATCTGAAAACTGTAATAACATTTCATACTCCCAAAGAAGATTCAGAAGTAGAGAAAAGATAGTCTGAACGGCCCATTTACAATGACCTCCATTTCTGAATCCCTTTATTCCTTATCTCTCTCATTTAATCAGTGAAGGTTATTAATGGAAACAACCCCATGTTTTATTGGTCCTCTGATGCCACGGTTGCATCTTAAAATTATTCAAGAGATGCCAGTATGCAAGTCGTCTTATTCAGCCAAGTAATAGTGAGACTAACTTCCAGTGCTAGTAGTAAAGCTAAAAACTGTCTTTGCCAAGTAAAACTTGAGGGTTTCAAATCAGTTTTAAATCGTGAACATTACCTTAGACTATGTCTTTATTTTCAAGATTCAGCTATTTATTTATCTTTTTAATTGCTCCAAAATTCAATTCTTAAACTGAGTTTGATCAGGTTTGGAGGATTTTTTGTATTTGTCAGCCCAAGGTCAGGGTTTGGATGAGTGAATTATTAGCTTAAGGGTTTTAACAAGTAGCAGAGGAGCTGGGGATTCCATTAGTAGTAGACAAGCCAGAGTCTTTTCATATTTAGGATGTTGTTTAGGATCCAATTGTGTTTTGGTTGCTATGGAATGAAGTCTCCCATAGGAAAAAAAAAAAAAAAAAAAACAAACAGGGCATTGAGTCCACATTCTGGGGATGTACTGGCAGCAAGAAAATAGCATTGAGCCAGTTGTAGGCTTTTGCATTTTTACTATGTTTTGCATGCAAAGTGATGGAACAAAGATAAATGGTTGCAGATGGTTGAAACTAGACTTCAGAAAACAGAGTTTACCTAGTGCATCGCATATCTACACTGCAGATGTTTGCTTGGTTAGCAGGTCCTGCTGAAACCATTCAGAAAGGATTACTTGTAAAACTGGTTTGGAGATGAAACCTGCTAAGGTCATTAGTATATCCCACTTTAAAAAACATCATCAGCCCCAGCTCATTTTCAAGGATTTGTGATCATGATGTAATTGAAGCTTTTGCTTTCATCTTCCTTTGGGTTTCCTCTGTTTCTTAAAACACTGATGAAGAATAACCTAATGAGGGAAAGGGGCAGCTCACCCTCATGTCACCAACATAGTACACTCTTGGGAACACAAATGTTGAAATGCAGATATTAGAGGGGACTATAATACATCCTTAGAATTAAAACCCACTACAAGAAGATCCAGATTCTAATCCCATTTTTCCCCAGTGAGGACAATTGATGTCAGAAAGGGGTCTATTGGAATTGGAAAAGATTCAGGGAGACAGTATAAAAAACGTTTCCATGAGGAAGGCTCATACAGACTCTTTACGACTTCAACTCCAAAAAGAGATGACATAGAAATTATTTTAGGGGTCTATAAAATCATGAGTGGTCTGGAGGGGTTGGACGGAAATGGACTGTTCACCATCTCTTCCAATATAAGAGTGAGAGGCCATTAGATAAAGCCTATGAAACCTATATTCAAACAAGCAAAAGGAGGTTGTTCTCCATGTAACAAAAACCAGACATGTGAAACTCTGCCAAAGGTGTTATGAACACAAAGAATTTACATGACTTCAAAGGGAGACTGGACCAGGTTTGGGAAGAGACATCCAAGTCCAGAGATTCTGAATTTATCCACCTCTTTCTGTGACTCTTCTGATCTACTGCCTGCCAGTGCATTTTTCCCACTATGCAGCGTATAATCAGATTCTAAATAGCTTTCCTCGTTCTCACTTTTAAGTGGTACCTCTGTCTCCTGACTGCCAAAAATGCCAGAGCCTGTGGTTATCAAGGAGAGGGATCAGATAAAGATCCCTCTTCTTCTCACTTTTGCCTCTTATAGCAGCCTCAATGCTCATAATGTATGAAGAGGTCATATACTGATATAAAAATTAAGGACTTCAAAATGGATTTCAGCAACTTCGAGTAGATAACTAGTATTCAGGAATGAGAAGGAGGCTTAAACAAAACAAAAATGACCTGAGAGACAAGTTCATTCTTCTCTGAAATGAAGAGCTCATTGAAGGGTAGTTAGAAACAAGCCCTACAGAAATGCCACAAGACAGGAGAAGTGCATAGGGGTAGTATGTTTATGTAGCAACACACAAATATTAGGGAGAAGGAATTCTAAAGTCTCATAAATTATCTCCTGTTTCTAATAAAAACTCTTGTTTACTAGCTAGAAGATAATTCAGTTAATATAACAAATAGGTAGAATTCTCTGCTAAATTTAAGATTTATCCCAGTAGATCCAGAAGGCAGAAACTATGGGTCTTGTAATTCTGCACATATGCACGCTCAAAGCAGACACTCCCAGGGTATTTTCATGTACAAGAGTTCATGATCAAAATGGTGCATAACCTAGTACTTTTAATCACTGAGAGACTCGAGTCAGGTTATTCAAGGCTTTCTACAATAAGATTAATAACAAGGAGCATACTGAGCCTGAAGCAAAACAGCGTCTGGGTCATGGCAGGATAACTTCCAGTCTATCACAATAGCTTCATGAACTTTGGAAAAGCTGAACTAGATGCAGAGAGGTACTGAATAACTCAAAGCTGTCAACAGTTCCTCAACACAGCATATATTTTCAAGTATTGAGGAATTCACAAGGCTATTTTCATTATGGGGCTCAGGGAAAATGTCTTATTGTTCACTTACTTCCAGGAGCTGCAATAGGAACATTGTGCAGCAATTATCAAAAGGTACCTTTTGCTGCACAGAATTTCTTGGTAATACAGGGGCAGAGGGGGTATTTAGTATAGATCATGGAGGGGAAAAAACTGTTCCTTCACTAAAGAAACATCAGTACATTTTAGACCAGCACATCACATAGAATAGATCATAGGATGGTTTGGGTTGGAAGGGACCTTAAATATCATCTAGTTCCATCCCCTCTGCCACGGGCAGGGACACCTTCCACTAGCCCGGGTTGCTCAAAGCCCCGTCCAACCTGGCCTTGAACCCTTCCAGGCAGGGGGCAGCCACAGCTTCTCTGGACAACCTGTGCCAGTGTCTCACCACCCTCACAGTGAAGAATTTCTTCCTAATATCTAAAATCTAAATCTACCCTCTTTCAATTTAAACACGTTACCCCTCATCCTATCACTGCACTCCCTGGTAGAGAGTTCCTCCCCATCTTTCCTGTAGCCCCCTTTCAGTACTGGAGGCCGCTATAAGGTCTCCTTGGAGCCTTCTCTTCTTCAGGCTGAACAACCCCCAATGCTCTCAGCCTGTCCTCACAGGGGAGGTGCTCCAGCCCCCTGAGCATCTTCATGGCCTCCTCTGGACACACTCCAACAGGTCCATGTCTTTCCTGTGCTGAGGACCCCAGAGCTGGATGCAGCACTGCAGGTGGGGTCTCACGAGAGCAGAGTAGAGGTGGAGAATCCCCTCCCTCGACCTGCTGGACACACTTCTCTTCATGCAGCCCAGGACACAGTTGGCTTTCTGGGCTGCAAGTGCACACTGCTGGTTCATAGTCAGTTTTCCATCCACTAATCCCCCCAAGTCCTTTTCCACACGGCTGCTCTCAATCCACTCTTCGCCCAGCCTGTATTTGTGCTTGGGATTGCCCCAACCCATGGGCAGGACCTTGCACTTGGCCTTGTTGATTTTCACGAGGTTTGCACGGGGCCATGTCTCCAGCCTGCCCAGGTCCCTCTGGATGGATCCCTTCCCTCCAGCGTGTCACCCACACCACACAGCTTGGTGTCATCGGTGAACTTGCTGAGGGTGCACTCGATCCCACTGTCCAGGTCACTGACAAAGATGTTAAACAGCACCGGTCCCAACACTGACCCCTGAGATATGTCACTCATCACTGCTCTCCACTTGGACATCAAGCTGTTGACCACAGCACTTTGAGTGTGACCATCCAGCCAATTTCTTATCCACCGAGTGGTTCATCTGTCAAATCCATGTCTCTCCAATTTAGAGACAAGGATGTCGTGCAGGACAGTGTCAGATGCTTTGCATAAGTCTGGGTAGATGGCATCAGTTGCTCTTCCCTTACCCACCAGCACTGTAACCCCGTTGTAGAAGGCCACCAAATTTGTCAGGCACAATTTGCCCTTAGTGAAGCCATGTTGGCTGTCGCCAAGCACCTCCTTATTTTCCATGTGCCCTAGCAGAGTTTCCAGGAGGATCCACTCCATGATCTTGCCAGGCACAGAAGTGAGACTGACTGGCTTGTAGTTCCCCTGGTCTTCGTTTTTTCCATTTTTAAAAATGGGGGTTATGTTTCCCTTTTTTCAGCCAGTGGGACTGCCATGACTTCTCAAATATGATGGATAGTGGCTTAGCACTTCATCCACCAGTTCCCTCAGGACCAGCAGATGCATCTCATCAGGTTCCATGGACTTGTGCACCTTCAGGTTCCTTAGATGGTTTCAAACCTGATCTCCTTCCCCCTACTTGTTGCTCTTGAGGGCATGAAGCCTGTTGACCTGCCTCTCAGAGCAACCCATGCTTGTTTCAGCACAAAATTAATTACTCCTAACATATGTTGTGCTACACTGTTCAGAAAATGTGTTAAGAAAGGAGGCAGAACCAAGAAGCAACGGCAGAACAGAAGAGACAGAGATACTCCTGTATGCATAACTTTTTCCAAAGATCAGCAATTTCATTAAACAGTTCAGGTCTTGATACTCATCCATAGCACTTGCTTCGGTAACCCTCTATGACAGCAAGTTCCAGTGCTGTGTGGGAAAACATTTGTTTTTTTCTGTCCCATATTCATTGCCACTGATTTCATTGATTGATCCCCTTGAAATCAGTCAGTGCAAAAATATAAAGGGCATCTGGTAGGGTTCCAGAGTGACATAACTTGACATAATATAGCCTAATGTGACAAGCTGCTGAATTCTGAAGGAGAAGATATTCCCAATTCCAGACAGATATCAAGGGTGAACTGAGACAATCTCAGGTCCTCTGTCCACACCTCTGTGATATAGCACCACCCTGTCAACTCATCTCCCACTTCTGTCCTTCAATATCAGTAACTTTCAGGTGTAAGATGAATGACAGAATTGATCGCTTTAATATTTTCCTTGAATGAGAAAGTCTTTGATGGTACGCACTCCTGCTGAAAACCTGTGGTGAGGACGTTACAACACTTCAAAGTTTACACCCAGCTTTCACCTGTGGCTTTCACTGTGCCCACATCAAGGAGCTAGAGAATATTAAGTAAACAGTTAAATTTTTATCAGAGTGGAGGTATAAGGACAGCTGCTTTTTAAGCACAAGCAGATGATGCTCTATGGATTTTCACAACTCCTCCAGCATATGGAGCATGTGCTGCTCTCTCCAAGTTGCAAACGCTGACAGGAGCTGATGTTTTCACAGGTTGCTTTCTTCCTGGAACGAGGTCAAGATTTGAAGGGCCGCCAGGAAATAAGAAGGATCCTGTCTTTCATACATAACTCTTAATGCTATTCTTAAATACGATGTAATACATTACAACTCAACAGAGCTTGCGATTGCATGTGCAAAGGTGGTTTCATTATTTGACACAATGTACTCAGCAATGCAGACAGTGAGAAGCACACTGCTGTGCTGTGCCGTGACACCGTGAGAGCTTAACGACTTCAAACAAAGCCTGATGCTCTTTCTTCATTGAAACCCCTAATTCTCTTTACAGGATCCTCTTAATAATTAGGTGAATGTTTCAGTCTCTTCAGACAGATATGGAGGGGATAGCTACAACTGAAAGCAACAGGAGCATGCACACCACTTAAATTTACCATGAACGTAGGTGTATCACTTGGGAGATCTCATTCGTTACATAACAGTGGAATTAGGCTTCTCTGAAGAGTGACTCAAAACCCGGTATTAAGAGGGAGTTCAGCTTTCTCCATTGATTATTTAGGAAGCAAAGAGGAACTGGCCTTCTAACCTAATCATTTACAGGCAGTGTAAACAGTCTCAGTGTTTCACAATATTATAGTAGCAATTTGTGTTTGTTTATAAGAGTGATTTCCTGCACAGAAAAGAAACAGGAAGGTGTAGAACTGTTTGCATAACATAGGTGTAGAGATTGCAAGGGTTTATCATCGGTTACATGCACTCATACATCACTGTACAACAAAGCGAGGACAAAGGAAAACAGGTTTATCACGTTGCCAAAAGTTTGCAAGAAAATTCTCTGTGTCAGGGAAAAGTGCACACTTACAACCTATGTTTTAGCAATACTTAAGGCTGGAAACATGAAAAAAATAAATAGAAAGCAAGTTGAAGAACACACCAAATTAGATAGCTTCTTTTACGTCATCTATATAGGTTGTCAAGGTTCCTAGAAAATCCTCATGTGAAAACTTTAGAAAGGAAAGACACAGCTAGACAATCCTACTGATGCAGAAGATAAAGTAGTTCAGTACTTCTGAAAGCAAAGGCTCCATGTAGGAGGATGAAACCCATTATGTGAAATTCCCTTCCCTCTACAGGTAAGCAGGAGAGTGGGGGAACCATTCCACTTCACATATCTTATCCTTCCTGCATTACCACATACAGAGCAAGCCCTAATAGTCTGCCCTCCTTGTGGTTTCTGGTCCTGGAATGAAACCAGACAAAACTCTGCAACTTTAGCATTCCAGCAACAAAAGGGAACCCCATCGCTTGCCCACTCAGTGGTAACACACATTACAAGAATGAAACTAGGTACTTAAATCCTAACTTGTCCTTCATCCTCATTCTTTTACATTCCTATGAAAAAATTTCCCACCACCCAAGCATTCATACCGCTACTTCCCAAAGTGTGGAAAGAGGAAATGAACACAAGGTGTTACATTTGCCCTGCAGGTGCCCAGCTGAGCTGGAATCTGTTCCTGTCCATCTGCCCAGGTTTTTCGCTGTATGTGACACATAAGATTACAAGATTAAGGACTGTCTATTTTTTTTTTTTTTATGGTAGAGAATGCTGGTGGAGATCACCTGGAGTGAAAGGTATCAGGCCTTTAGGAACTTACACAGACAAGCACTGTAAACTCTACAAGAACTGGGAAGCAAACCAGTTTTGCATCTGGAAACTCAGAGTGGGATTCATTACATCCCAATAGCATTCCTCTTTTCTCTTTCTATAGCTCACTAAAGAAGCTCCAGTTTGCTCTTGTTTTTAAGGCTCTGGTGGAGTAGGTTCCTCAAAACCCTATGACTTTTTTTCTCTGTTAAAAAGTCCATTTGTGTGATGGCTGTTCTTTGCATTTAGTGAAAACCCCTGTTTTGGAATAAGTCTCACTGTCGTTCCTGAAGGCACACAGATGCATGTAGCTGGGCCTTTTTGTGGTATCCAGTTCTTCTTGAAACTTGCTTCTGTGACCCTCTTTGAGTCTTGGACTTCTCTAGCATCTGCATCATTGATGTTCTATGTGCTAGCAAAGCTGATTCCAAAGTCCATTCAGAGCCTCCATCAGATCTAGAAATCTTTGCTGTGCAAGATCACCCTTCCAAACAAACCCTAATTCACATATATCGCTAAAAGTCTGGTTGATAAAACAGACTTCCCTTCCAAAATTAACTGACCAAAATTTTATCTATGCTATTTTTCCCTTTCCCATTCTATTCGTAACCTCTAGATCTATACACTGAAAGCCAGAGATCCATATATCTAACTGGCTTCAAAATTACAATTTTGCATATTTGAATCACTGAAAAACACATCTTAAACTTCAACAAAGGCTCTAGTACAGAAAATGCTACAGAATTATTTGTGATGATTAGCCATATGTCCCTGCAGTAGCTCTCTCTCTATTTCCATTAGCTTATGATCAACTAGACAATGGCGTGTCCATTGTCAAACCTGGCACAGTCACAACACCAGGTAGATATTTCCATAAGCGCCTTGGTACCCCAGGTGCTGCTTTCATGGTTTAAAGGGGCTTTTGAAGACCAAGGATTTTCCCTGACTGGCCCAAGTATATTTTATTTACATTTGAATAGTAAAATTATTATTCTGTTCCCATGTGCTTTGCATGTATATAACTTCTGGGTTTTTTACTTGCAACTTGAAGAGATAGCACATACTGAGTTTATTTTAAACGGTTTCCTATTCAACCCCCCAACCCACATAATCCAGTACCGAGGCTAAATTCTCCCCTTCAGAATAAAAAAGCCTTGAAGCTTTCATTTCTCTGACTTATCTCTGATCTGTTTGAAAAACCTGACCAGATCCTTCTTTTCGTCTCACAAAAATTCATGCCAAGAGAAGTAACATCATCACAACCTATCAACACTTAGAGGCCAAAGAAAGAAAGAAACAGATCAAGAAAACAGAGATGAAAAGCTTTTGTGCCCCTCTTCCCAAAATAATACTCCCAAAATGTGTTTGGAGAGAGGGGGAAGGAACCATTGTTTGAGCTAACACATCAGCCGATGTGATTATTTAACTAACTATCTCCATCCCCAGACATATCAAATGGAATGCAATGCCAGCTGAAAGTATTATGTAGCCTTCAGTGATGTGAAACATATAAGCTCTAAGGCATACAGTTTGGCTGAAGACTCCAGCTGGCACTGGTAGTTTTATTGTACTGTGAAAAACATTGAAGTCCTCAGATGCCCTGCTGATCGTGGGATCTGAGAAACTTTCCTGTATCTGCCTGACATGTACTCACACTGCAATTAACACACTCCTCCCTCTCTCTTTTTCCCTTGCTGCAGATGTATACACACACACGCGTGCTCACACTACCAACATTATTGAGTCCAAGAACACTTGTGTTGAGAGTCCATGTGCTGTTACATTTGGGAGGGGGAGGCATTCTTTGTCCAAGTGCTAAAAAATCTGGTACCTCAACTTTCACTTGAAGGTGGCTGCAGCACATGTAGAGACCATTAAGGGCTGTGTTTTGCTTCCTAACTTTTCACATTTTTTCCTCCCTTTATGACATGTTTATTGGCCTTGAAGGGCGAGGAGGGATAACATAGGAAACCGAAGTCCTCCATTCATCTCTGACTCAACTATTGTGCACCTCGGCCTCATTTAAGGGCAGGTTACACTCGGCGTGGTGGCTAGGTAGTGTGAGCAACTGGAACCATTAATCCCTGTTCACATCTGATTTTCGGCAAAATCTAAGGCAGTGGGTCCAGGGTAGTTAAATGTGCAGCTTGGGCAATTAAAAAAAAAAGGTTACAGATGAATATTATTTGGTCTGAAAACAAATCTGCAAGGGGTTTGGGAGACTAGTGCCTTGAGGATTACAGCTTATTTGTGGAGCTTTAACAGGAAACGGCTAATTATGACACCTGCACAACTTTCCTTGAATTAGACCCTGGGGATGCATAGCCTTGCCTATAGATGTTAGCCAAAGCCTCGGGCTCTTAATCCATAGCCATCACCTAAAGTGAGAACAGAACAGCCAGCCATAGGGCATTTGCAATCTTAGTTAAGAAAGGGTGTCACACAGTTTAAACTGGATTTTTCCTTCCAAGACAAACTACTCGATTTTTGAATACTCTTCCAAGGAGTTCTACCCTTTGGGCCCTTGTGAAATCAGTGGTCTGATCCATTAAAATGGCTTCCAGTCAAAGTGAATATGTATGCAGCACTACAAAGTTGTTGGGAAAAGAGATTCAAACTATAAGAATCAAAGCAAATTATTTAATTGATATGATTGTAAAATAAGGGAATTTCACACAGAACCAACGTATAACTGAGTGTCTGTTTCAGGTTAAAATGGACACATGTTTCTCAAGCCTTGCCTTTGTCCTCTATGTGAGATGAATACTAATTTCCAGACTTTAACAAATACAATTTTAGAAGTATTTTCTAGAGTTGCTATGCTTGCACAGTCCATGCTTTTCAGTACACAGTGTTTACTTTGTGAATACAAAAGCCAGGATTTTGTTCAAGAACGCTTCACTTGAGGGTTTAAGTCAGGCAGTGGTTTACCCAAGATGGACTTGAAAAATCAGATGAGCTTGTATGTCTTGCAAAACTTAAGGTTCTAAAAATTGCATGAACAGCCACATTCTGGGTGAGGCTTTGGAAACAATCTGCCACGACAGGCCTTTCTACACTGCCCACTGGTTATGTGGTAATGAACCTGGTGCCAAACAGGCTGGTGTGTCTACATAGCATGATCAGCACCTCCAGAGCTATGTTAATGTGTTAACCCTCGTCTTCCTCAGCAATTATCACCTCTTTAGCCTGTGTATGGGTCTTGGACACAGCAACAGGCTTGATATGGCTGTATGCTCTTGATCCAGAGCTACACTGGGTATTTCTGCATCCTGAGACCACCAGCATCAAACACGTGATAGAGGAGATAGCTGCATTAGGAGTCCAGTCATGGCACATTCCTTGTAGCATCAAGAAAGCCTCCTTCACAGATCTCCAGCAAGTTTCCTCCTAAAGTGCAACTCACAGACAAAAGCTATCCTGATGGCAAATAATGACTGACTACAACACTTTTTTTAAAAAAAAAAAAAAAATCAAACTGGTCAGTGACAAAGACCACTGACACTGCCCTCATCCTGGTGAATGTAACAGGCACTCCTTGAAGCCTCTGAGGCAGGCTTTCATTTTATTGACAGAAACATGCCCAAGGTAATAACTGATCCCTAGGTCTTACACAGTGTTTCTGTTCAGCAGACTGTGAAGTTGTCTCCAAAAATAACCTGCCAGTGCCAAGCACAGACAACAAAGTCCAAGCCAGAACCAAAACTCTCATGTCCCGAGGTCCTGACACTCCCACGTAACATCACAGTGGGCCTCGCTCTCTGACTAGTGGATTTGCTGCAAGTCTGCTCTGACCTTATTGAAAGAGCAATATTCAAACAATGACGAAGCAGTGCAACATTTTTTTCTTACTGGGGCAGCCAGGGTTGACAAACAGGTGGCAGGACAAGGTTAAGCAATGCATTCATAGAAGAAAGCACTCATGGGTTTATTTCCTTGCCTCTGTCAATGACTTTTTGCAAATGTCTTAGCTCCTTTTTGTCTCAAACTGCTTAAAACATGGGAGCGTTCCAAGTAATAATAAACTCCGCGTCTTTAATTTATAACTCCTAAAATTGACAGAAGCCCAAAACACTTTTTTAAGCCTGAAAAGGTGGCAGAGACGCATATTGTGTTCTCAGCACAAGAACTTCTGTGGCTGCAAGGAGAGAGCTGCCAATGCGCTTGCAGAAATAGCAGCAGTATTTTATTTATCCCTGTAAAGCTTGGCCAGTTTATTTTGCACTGAAGGAGCAGATTTACCGTGAGGAGAGGGAACGCTGCCTCCATCCCTTTTAACATTGCCCTGTGTGGAGCACGTCCCTGCCCCGGGCTGGGAGCCCTGCCCTCCCAGTGTCTATCCAACTCGTGGCCACATCTACTGGAGGAGCACTGAGAAGGACTATTACATCAGATACTGTAAACCCTCCTGCTCAAGTTTACAGTCCAGAGCCTGTGCCTCCTCTCTTCTCCGGCCTTCACAGAATCACAGAATCATCTGGGTTGGAAAAGACCTTGAAGATCACCTAGTCCAATCATTAACCTAACACTGACCATTCTCAACTCCACCAGATCCCTCAGCGCTGGGTCAACCCGACTCTTAAACCCCTCCAGGGATGTGGACTCCACCGCTGCCCTGGGCAGCCCATTCCCATGCCCAACAACCCCTTCTGCAAAGAAATACTTCCTAAGAGCCAGTCTAAAGTGGATAAACTTTCCTGTCGCAAAACCTGAGAAGCAAACATCAATCAGTCCAGTTGCACCCTCTTGTTCTTCCAAAACGTGTAGTCAATGGGCTTCTGTGTTGCAACAGAGGCACAGAAAGCAGGGGCTTAGGAGCGGGGGAAATGTGTACACCAAATCCTCCTTCTGCAGCCCAAAGTAACAACACTGGAGAGGTGGGAGAGGGAGTGTGGTGCACACAGCTCTACAAAAAGTAGTTTTTGTGCCAAGCTCATCAGTGTGGCAAGGTAATAAGGTCAATGTGAAAACAACTGGAAGGCACATTCCCCAGTAAACATGTGCTGAGTGAAAACGGCCCGACCTTATGTTGTAGAATCCAAACCCATTGAGTCAATTGCCAGAAAACATGACATGACCTTTCAGATTCAGTGAGCATCAGTTCCAAGAGCAGGCTGCCGTGCTCTTTTCCATTTCACTGCTGCCCCCGGAGGGCCTCAAGTCACCTGAAATAATAGCTCGGGCTCAAAATCTGCACTCCTTTAATGAAAAAAAAAATACACATGGCATCAAGTTTGACCCTGGTGGCATATTTTTTATATGCTTAGCTCAATTTCTTTAAACTTAACAACTGTGCTTTTTTTTATTATTTAATTTTTTAAAATCTTCCCAGAGCTCAGGTTTTCCCACAGACAACCCATTTTTGGCAATGGAGGAAACCTCTTGTTTTTGTGAATGAGGAGAATAATTAATAGCTAATGAGGTGCTCATTCCAACCCACAGCCTTCCCTCTCCAAACAAGTAAAGAAAAAGCTATTCCAGTTGGAACATATTCTCTTCACTTTCTAGACTGAGAAACGCATAAAGATGTATTTTCGCCCACAGACCTCCAAAATCTTATTTTAATCCACAGAAATCAAGCCGCCCATGAGAGGAGTAAAGCTGTGCAATGTTCCAAGCACTAGCAAGATGAGAGCTTGTGATATTAAGTGCAATTCAAAATGTACTTTCCCTCCCACTGAATTACTTTCCCTGCTAAATTCTGATTAAAATTTTTCTCCCCTTTTACTATCTCCCTGACAGACTGATGGGGCTGAGATCTGAAATCAACTTCAGCTTTTAGGCGAAATATTTATTTTGGGGGCCAAACAAGAAGCTTTTTTGGATACTATTCAGATTTTCCCCTCCTCTGTCAAAAAAGCAGAAAGGAGAGGCAAGGATCTGTGCCGTCTGGAAATTGTATTTATTTTGACTTGAGTTGTGCCAACCTGCAGTATACAAATACTCAGTCAAAACTGCCTACCATCTGTGTTTATTGTAGAGGAATAGCAACATTCAATGGCCAGTTAAATGCAGGTTAATTGCAGGCGTGTATTGAATTCCCTGGAGAGCCAAGTACACAGTTAGCTCCCCTAGTGTAATCTTTTTCTTTTACATGAAGGAAATCAAAAAGAGAAAGAACAACAATGCCAACCCACAGAAGAGCTGGATGCCTCTCCACACAGAGCAGGGGGTATCTACGGGGAACAATAAGGGTCTATTAAATTCTTACATTGGCACCGGAGAAGTAAAATGAACATAAATTAATCAGCTACAAAAGATGGGACAAGTGTTGGTGCAACTCTATTGAAGTGCATGGAGTTGTGGAAGGGATAAATTTAACCCAGGATCTTTTAGTGTCTGCATATTTGAAAGTGGCTTGTTGAAAAAATTGGGCATTCTTAGAAAAGAAAAAAGGAGTGCAAGAGTCTCCCTGTGAAATGCCATCCTTTTAATATCCCTGAACAGTCACATTTTTGCCATAGCCATATTGACATTTATCATTTTATTTCCTTGCATTTATAAAACCATCTGGCCAAGATTTTCAAAAGCACTGACAAACTGTGAATATCAAACTTTTGAGCTTAAAAGACCTAAACTGACAATGGCCACACTGAAAACTAGTGCCCTGCAGAGGTGTATCGTGTTGGGCAGGACCAGATGCAGATGCTGTGGTGCATTTTGGAAGAAGGAGAGGAGCAGCCTCTGGCCCATGTGAACCGCAGCAAACACACCAGATCTGGAGAAGGACCAGGGAAAAGGGATCCACAGCCTGGGAAATCCATACCAAAAAGGTACACAAAGTTTAAGGTCCTTAGGTCAACCTTAGTCTCCTCCTCACAGCTGCAATCCTATACCATACATTGCATGTGGCCTAAAAAGAGCCATAAAACCCTTTTAAAAAAAAAAAAAAAGGAAAAAAAATAAGAAGATGGGATTTGTGGTATACCCAGAAGACAGAAACGCTGGGTGGTGCCAGAAGGGGAGCAGGGAACTCCCAAGGCCCCTCCAGAGAACATCCTTCTCCTGTGCACGCTCCAGGGGCCCACACCGCACAGTGTGATGCAGCACTGGCATGAGGATCTCTCTCAAAGTACCAAACCACAGAGCAGATTTAGAGCTTTAAAACTAGGACCAGATTTAACCCGGAGGGGTGCAGAGAAAGGAAAGGAGGGACTTAAGGGACCACAGCATCATAGACAATAGAGAAAGGCTATGCCTTGGCACAGCTTCCCCATGAACACTGCAGCCACATCCAGCCCTGAAAGGCAGCAGCCTGCTTCTACATGGACCAGGCGTTAGCCAGGCTGGAAAGAGCTCCAGGGTAAAGCCTTGGATGAGATAAGGGCCATGGATGAGATACAATACTTCAGGTGTACTGCACAGTAAATTGGTATCACGGAGAGCCACATTATTTCCCTGAGATTCCCCTTTTGCTCTGGGAGAAGTAATTCACTTTAGCCTTAAAATACCTACTTCCCACCTCTCTAGCAAGCTCTACGGCTGGCACGATGAATTGACAGAAGCGTGACCCCTTCCTTCCACTGAAGGAAAAGCTGTGCACCACCCATGCGCCACACGAGATCCAGAGGGACTTAATGGGGCAGTCGGTGCCTGCTCCCCCCACCTCCTTGTGTGCGCTCAGAATTTCAGCCTCTGAACTGTTAGCCTTTGGGGGGGTTAATGCGTTTTCTCCTTCCTTTCCACATTGCCAGTGGCGATGTCCTTCTCACAGACACATATTCTTAAGGGCATTTTCAGCTCTTCCTCCCTCTTCTCCCAGATGTCAAAGCTGCCATTAAATCTGCCTGCCCAATTTATAATGCTGAAGCCTTTCAGCCAAGGCTTAGTCATCTCACGCCTCATCTCACTGAAGCTTTCTCCCCTCCAGGCTTCTGCCCTCATCCCCTCCAGTCCATTTATCCAGAGTCACCTACCTTCTCTGCCATCCTCAGATCCTTCTGCTTCCCAGCCAATGCTCATCACATCAAAGCTTATTGTTTTCACATTCAGCACCTTGCACAACTTCTTTTTTTTTTTTCCCCCTCCACTTCCCCCTCTTTTCACTTTCATCTTGGCCCTCCTCAGCTTTCCCAGGAGGCAATTTGTTCATGACTTTCTTCCAATCTCACACCAGAGTTTCTTGTATATGCCAGAAACCTGATTAGGCTACAGTACTCTACCAGGTCAGATCCATATATTATACATCTATGAGTGAGTTTAGTTCTTCCTCACTTTGAAACGTTAAAACAACCATTACCACTGTGAAAAATAAAATTAATGCTACACTCTTCTACTTCCTTCAGTTACATTCCAGCCTCGTGTGCCCACACTGGCTTCAGATAACAAGCTGTTCTTCTCAGGCCTCGTATCTTTTGGACATAACATTAGGGTTATACATGATACTATGTAATAATGGCTGTGCACAGTCTCTCTGAAAACTCCTTCCTCTCATATTTCACACAAAACCATTCTAGCTCCCTATTTTGAAACCAAATCTTAAAATATCTTTCCATATTACAGCACTTATAATGAAATAGTTGTAAGGGGTGTGGGGCTGGATTCTTAAAAAGCATAAGCCAGTGTGGCTTTGTTGACATCCATGAAATATAACTGGCTTTATTGAAGTGTGTTGAGTAGCATCAGCTGGAAAGTTGGCCCCACAACCTAACATTTGAATAGAATCAAGTCACTGATTCCGAGTTTAATTCAAAAAGCACCACTGCACCCTTGGGATTTTACATTGCCAAATCTCTTTCAGAAACTAAAGAGTAAGAATACGTTTCTCTTCATACCAATTTCTCAGTTCAGATCAAGCAATAGGCAGAGGCTCAACATATGCTGTTGTTTAAACTGCTGAGCCAATGAGCTGAGCATTTCAGCCTGAAGCTGACACCTATCACCATGACCCACGGTGCCCTCATTTACCTCTTGAGTTAAAATGGAGCATATCAACATATATCCTGTCTTAGTCCTTGGGTAGTCTCTCACACAAGGCTTCAGACTGCAAAGTTCATCATTAAACGCAGATTTTTATCCCCAGGAAGTTCCAGAGGCCCAGAGAAAGATGCTACAAGTTTGAGCTCCTACAGTGGATTCAATTACAGTATGCAAGGGACATTTAAACAAGCTTCCCTGGGATAAATGAAAGAAAAGAGCCAGCATACTCAGCATGAGTAAAACAAAAAGCAATCTTCAGCTGGTGCCGGCCATGCATATTTTGAAAACCATCCCCTTCAGCCATTACCAACAAAAAGTCAGCAAAAACTTATTTTAGAATCTGAAAAGACAGAAATTTAAAGCATTTGGTGGCACAATCTGTTACTTAAGGACAAGCTCATTAAAAATGCACCACTATTTACTGAAGGCAAAATGCAGACATGCACTTCTGCATGTAAAGCAAGCACTTATTGAATGATAGGAACACCTTTCCTCCTGATTGGAATGGGATGGAGAGCTGGTTTAATTGTGCTGATGGATGGATGGCTCTAAAAGAAGGTAATAATTGGGGAAGCCAGTCCAAAACCTCACACAAACCCATAAGGCCAATGACTAAGAGACTGAATTCAACAAGAAAAGAGCTATTGGGCGTTAAAAAGAGCTTAGGAAGAACTATGTAATGGACCCTAGGCTGCACGCACACTTGTGGGAGAGCAAGGGTGAACACTGTCTAGATACCAGTCTGAGCAGCACAACTCTGTGTCTTTGGGAGGTGATAAAGTTGTGAAGGAAGAAGAAGGACCAGGCAAACAGAGTTGCAAAGTCAAATGTCAAGAAATGAAGAAACAGGAGCAGGGGAAATCAGAAATCAAGAAAAGTGACCTAGTGGTAAGATGAGACCGAAGAACACTGTGATTATCAACCCACATCAGAGAGGAAGGAAGGGGGAAGGACCCAGAGCAGAGGAGGTTCATTATTCTCCTCTTTCCACTGAAACTACTTCTTTTGCCTGATCAGCTGCTGCAGACTGCAGTTAAATTTTGTTGGGGAAACTCAGCTATTTGAGCTGGCAACTGATCTTGCCATGGATTTATACTGCCATAAATCTCTGACTTAAACCAAGTAGTTACTCCTCATCTTGATAGATCAGGAGCAAGCCCTTGGAAGTGAAAGGTGCTATAGGATCATGAAGCATTTTCTTAAAACACAAACACAAGACCCTGAAGACAAACAAACCCTTGAAGCTCACAGCTATGAATTCCCTTGCTACGTAAAACCATGTATCAGCCATTCCTGTGGTTGATAGGAGCAAGTCACTTGTTATTTTCAAGACAACATATTATATCTATTGAATACCCTCTGTGAAACATCTGAAAGTAAGTGCAATAACCATTATAATAATCATTACCAGACTAATATGCTCTATACCTTTCTAGATCTCTTATATGGTGGTTTTAATCTCTGGTCTTCAGAGCCCTGGGTGTCCATGGCTCCCTTCAAAATAGGTCTATGACATTTAACCTTAAAAAAAAAAAAAAAAAAGCAAGAGAGTTGTCAAAAGGCTCAAATTCATGAGTTCCTGTCCAAGAAGAAAAATGGGGAGGGGAATACTGGCAAATTGAAAAAGGTTGAAAGTTTGAGAGGCTTGCAAGAACAGATCAGCCTGCTACAACTCCATGGCAACAGTGTATGACCACTGCACACATGGAAAAGAAGGAAGGGTGGAAGACAGCTTCCCAGTCAAATAATATATTTTTTTGGTCAATGAATTTATTGCAGCTTATCTCCAACATCCCACATGATTCAGAAGACTGAACATCATTCCAAACTGCTCTGGCTTCACCAAAAACATCTCCAGAAAAATGAGATTTGCAACCCCAAGACCTAGCCCACTTGACTACTTAACACTGCTTCCAAGCTTCCCATCTGGCAGTTAGAGAAGCATCCTCTGTATTGGATAACTGGAGACACATACTAAGATTAATGCATTCAAAATAAGCCTAATAACAAAGTAGAGGTTTATAAAGAAGTCATAGTCTCTTCCAGTTTGTTTGTTTTGCTCCTTTAAATTTTCCCAATCTGACAAATACAAGGGAACATTAGAGGAAAATTTATAGAGGGGAAAAAAAAATGTTTTCTTTTGATGCAAGAAATGATTAGAATAAAACTTTAAAAAGATAATTCAAGAGGCCCTTATTTCTATTTCTTTGTTTTGTATGTTACCCTCCACTCCCTGTTCTGCTCCTCTTATATATATTTAAAAAAAGAAAAAAAGTAAGTGTTTAATACTGACTGTGTGGTAAAGGAATGGAAAGGAAATAAAAGAATCAGTATTCCTGGTGAATAATTTGGCTAGAGGAAAAAGACAGATACAGATCAGATTCTTTTGATATGTTAAAAGCATCCCAAAATGCCTACGCTCTGGATGCTTTTACACAAATTATCTTTCATCATAAAAGTACAAAATACATATAATGGACAGCTCATCTCTCTCCAATGAATATGTAGCCACTAGCTGATAAGATAATAGACTAAACACTGACCTGTCACAGATTTGACGATCATAAAAGTAGAGTTTAAAAAGTTGGTTCTCACGTCTCAGGCATTTAATGGGCAGGCACTAAGATATGCTTCCAGTCTTCAAACTCTTTTCATACTGTTCTGCCTTAATGAGCACAGGCATAACCCTCAAACTGGTTGTATTTGGAGAAAGACACTGTTTGTACATATACTTCTCCTACAACCTCAGTTCCCAGGAACTCCTTCCCACTTAACCTTAGAATTACTTTACTGTCATGCAGTTACTCTGAAAGAAACAGATTAAAAATGTTTATTGAGTGCAGCAGCCCAATTTGTTTTATATTCTAATCACAAGAGGCACCTGAGGCATCAGTTGATGGATAGGCTCCTAATAAACAATTATTATTATTGCAATGTGCAAACCAGCTGAACTGTTGAGAACAGAGCCTCAGAACTGGAAACTCTTTTACTGGTAGCCTTCTCTGAGTCGCCCCTGTCTCGCTCTGGGATCCATGCCTCCTCTCTTCACTGTGCCCATGAGAACCAAGCTTTTTTCCTATGTCTCCTTCCCCAAGCACTTTCTTCCAAGGTAGGAAAGACAATGCATTTTTGGCCTTAATAATTAATCTAACAGGCACCTTCATTCCTGTACATGCAGCTATCTGCTACTTTTTCCCCCTACATTGCAAAAGATATCTGATAGCTCAATCCTCCTTCTCTTTTCTCAGTATCTCCCTTTTGGATCTGACAAGGTTCATGTAAGGATAAAAAATACTCACTTCTGTAAACAATACAGCAGGTGAATTCATTTGAACTGGGTAGAACACATTACAGATTGCTTTTACGTAGCTCACTGTCCTGTAAGATGCCACATTAAGATTGCCTAGTTATTGGTAAATATTATATTTCAAATCAACAGCCAACCTGAAAAGAAACAGCATGTGGTGCTCAGACCTCAGGACTGATGGGTCTGGGTTCTTTCTACAGTCATACTACTAACCTGCTGTGGGATCACTGGAAAGTCACTGACCCTCACTATCACTATTTTAAACCCTGAAAAACAGAAAGATTAGCTGAAAAATTGTAAGTTATTAATGAGGTTTTAGCAGCAGTCTCATACAGGTACTAGCATCTCTTCCTACTAAATTAACAGAAACTTAAGGAATTTAGATGCTTATTTCCACTATAGAAGATAAAAGTATAGGAAAATAAGTACACTTGGATATCTCCTGGGGAAACAGACCTGCATCTCTCATGCCTTCTCTTTTTCTCCCCAGTTTACATCATGACCACTTGTGTGGCACCTCGCATTTAAACTCATTTAAACTGATTGATTTAGGCACTTACACAGTTACAGAAAAGCTTTTCATTCTTCCTCAGTGCTATCTAGACATAGCCACAGAACTCAGAGAGAGCAACAGCTTTTAGATGACAAAAATGCAAATGTTGACAGCATTCAGGGGTGAAGGCAGGCCAGGGCATACAGGCACAGGTGTCGAGTGGTGAGTACTGCCTCCCTAAGGAACAGACTCATATATATGGCAGATATCTCACTTTTATGTATCTTGGATATAGTTTTTCTTATTCTCCCACACTCAGAGCAGGCCCTGGGCATCAACTGTTGGCATTTTGCAAAGTCAGTTGAGCACTGTGGTTTTTCCCTTCAGGAGGCTGTGATTAGAAAAGGGTTTGCCTTTTTGTTTTTTTTTTCCTAAAGAATAAACAACAAGCAAAATAAATAAATCTTTAAAGAGCTTTTTAAAAAGAAGGTTTTTTAAAAAAAAAAAAAAAAAAAAAAAAAGAAGCAAGACCCTAAAATTGTATTTATTTATTCTATAAATTCTCCAGGACAGCTTCATCCTCACCCTGCTTCTTTAGTTCTGTAATATTTGAAGGCATTTCTTTTCTTGATCCAAATTAGTTTTGTTGATTGGCTTGAGAGATGGGAAAAAAACCACACTTTGATAGTTTGACAGACTTAGCATTTGACCCATTAATGCTCACAAAGCTCCAAAAAGTCAGGCTGAAGTACAGGCACAGCTTTGCCAAGGAGAATAGTTCGAGGACAGGCTCAACTGACTGCAGTACCACCTGAGTCCTTGGAAAAATAATTGGCATAAAGACAGTGCTGAACCACCTTGGTGAGCAATACACATGCTGCCTTGAATAGAAAGACGGTCCATTTGGGCAGGAATCCAGGTGAGCCTGAGGATGAGTCGGTAGTGGCACAAGCAGGCTGGCACACATGTTGAGTGGCACTACGAATGGTGAGACTGGAGGTATTTGTCATGGTCTTCTACATACACTGAGATCTGCTTGCCCACAGCCTCTCAGTTATGAGGTACTCGCTACAACAACGACACACCTCTAAAAATTGTTTCTATTTATTGTACTCAGGAATTATCACAGTATGACTCCAAATCTACCCCATTTAGGTTAAGAAAAAAATCCAGTATGTGATTCATTTAGGCAGTGTTAGGGACAAACACTCCAGGAGTGCAAGACCAATATTTTGATTATTTTGTGGCAAATAATCGGAAAGCACAACATGCCTGGAATCACCTTTTAGCAGCCTTCTGGAATATATAAGAACCTGGTCAAGTTTGGGCTGACTGGGAGCTAGGTGAGAGCTTACACAATCATGCCACTGGCTTGTTAAGACACTTTCACAAAGGCTTTTTGATTTCACTTGCACCAGCAGCCTCACATTGAAATGTTATACTTACAATCAAAGAGAATCTGTGAGCTCAATGCAACAAGAGCCATTTCTTATTCACAGAAGGAAAGAGACAAAGATTTCCCCCCAGAATCAGTGGGGTATCTTTCAAACACAGAATCAGAACCTGAATACAGCATTGATAAGAGTATTGGGTACACTGGTCTATAGCTGGTGGGTTTGTGGAGCTCTGTGAAGCCCTAATGCAAGAGAAATAAAAAGGCAGATAAAGGGATGAAACTGTGGCCTTTCTGCAGCTGAATACACAGAGGTATATTCACCCTTAGGAACCAGTTTGTTGGAAGGATGGAGGATTTGCTCATTGTTGTGCAAGAAGTTAGTGTTGAGGCAGCAGTTGCCTCTGTATCTGTGACTGTACCTGGTGCTGCTTATTCCTATCACACAGCTGTGGCAGGGGCTACTTCCCTGGTGTTCTCCATTGCTCAGGGACATTATTCCAGCAAACCAATCTCTCTGGCTTAATTCAGCCTCTACAGATGAATTAATGTAATCCACAGGTTTCTACAACTGGAAAATATGAGAGGCAAAGTTCAGTCTAGAAACACAGCACCTTTATAATGGTGCTAGGCAGGCTGGACAGTCTCACTGGTGACTGTTAATCTGAAAGTGGTTTAAAAGGTTGAAGGTCTACTGGTAGGTACTTTGGGATTCATTCCCTCCCTTCTTCTGCCAGACCCTCGATTGCATAACTTTCTGTAAATGCTGAAATGCTAATCTTTCCCATTCATCCATTTGGGCAGGGATGGGGATGTGGAACCTCTGTGTTTTGCCACAAGGTTAATTATAGTGGCTTATGCATTACTGTACTGTCACGAAAGCAGGCTGATGCTTTATGCTTCATACTGTATAATTCAACTATTGTCAAACATCAAATCCCCAAAATATAACACAGCCCTGTAAGGAAAGGGAATGAAATGACATAATACATGGAATATGAGCAATGCCCAAGAAAGGATAAATAAAAGCCTAAGAGACACAATCTCCCATCAAGACCTGAAACCCACACTATGTAGAAACCCAAAGTAGTTACTCAAAGAAAGAACAGAAAAGCATGTCAAGCCTAGACTGATGCTTCTTCTACCTTCCAGCTTCTGGCAATCTGCCATTTAGGGATTTCCTGAGCCAGAGGTTGCATCTGCATCAGCGTGTTTAATAGCTCCTGCTGGACCTATTTTCCATGAATTTGTCTAATTGCTTCTTGAATCTATATCTGTCAGCAATAAGTTCCACAACTGAATTATGCACTGTGTGAAAAAGCACTTCTATTTGTTCTGGTCTAAAGTAGCTGCCTGAAAATTCCCTTCATTGCCCCTTTAGTCTTATGTTATTCCAGGGGATAGCCATTTCCAATTCACTTTTCCCATGCCATTTATGACTTTACACACACCTGTATTACTTGTCTCTCTTCCAAGCTGAACTGCTTTATTTTATTTAATCTCTTCTAGGAAAGCCATTTTATAACTCTACTCATCTTTGTTGCCCTCACTGTATCTTCTCCTTTTTAGAGAGGATGATCAGGACTGTATGCTTGTTCAAGACATGGGTGGATCATAAATTTTCAAGCTGTATAAGGCCATTTTCTATTTTGTTGTCTACTTCTCATTTAATCATGCCTAACACTGTATTTTCCCCTTTGTTCTCTGGCTGCAGGCAGGTCACTTCTTTCTTGTCTGTTCATGCTGTAAGCTCGTCAGGGTAAAGCTGTTTTCTGCTCATGAGTTTGCACAGGGCCTACTGCACAATAGGGGGCTGCAAAACAGACATCCTGAAGGTAGACAGTGGTAGGCAATTTTTATGCAAGTTGCCAGACAAACCTAAGTTAGCTAACCCTACTGCTTGCTGATGGGGACTTACAGGAAATAACCACACTGGCCATGTACCTGTGGGGTTAATCCCAAAGCTGCATTCTACATAGAAATGATGGGTAGGTAATACAAATGACACAAACCATAGAGCAATAATAAACACTTCTGTTTCAGTGAAGTGCTAAAGTGCTCAGCAGTGCATGGGAAAAATCCATTATGAGCAATTAATAATTGCTCCAAAACTCCATTTCTGTCTCAGAAAATCCTGAGCCCATGCTAATTTATGCCAGGGGAATGCACCAGGGAATTAATGCCATAGTTTTATCCTCCTCAGAAGCTCTGCTGTTGGCCACTGTTGCTAACAGATAAAGGAATAGATATATTTTTGGTTTCATTTAGCATGCCTGTCTATATGTGTGTAATTTCAAGCATCTTAATCGCAGATGCATCCCATAGAGCCGACTGCTTTGCAAAACCAGACATGAGGCAGTTCCTATCTGAATACATTTCATTCTAAGGAGGCACAAAAAGATCCAGACTTTTGTGCATTGTGACGAAATACGTTTCTTGTTTGCTATGGAATTGCACTCATCAGAGCTGTACTTCTCTTCCACTTGCTGACCAGCACACCCCAGCCAAACACAGTGTCTTAAATTCAAGTCAAGAATTTTTGTGGGCCAAAACTCAATCCTTTACACCCAAATATTCTCACCCATTGCTTTCATAGCGAGCACTGTCTATCCCCCCTATTCCTTATCTCCAGCATCCACAGACTTTATATCTGTACTTTGGAGAGCACTTGCAAAGAGAATCTGAATAAATTTTTAGCACAGATTAGCTAAAATGCATTGAATATCTGTGTGGACATACTCATTCAGCATTAAAGTAGCCCTAATTCAATTTAACTTACTTCACTTCCAAAGTGAATTAAGGTAAATGTAATTGAGGCTACTTAAATTCTGATTAAGAGTCTTGACATCTGCCGCAAGTGAAGCTATATTATCCACAGGGAGTTAATTCACCACCATAAGTGTGGAAACACAACCAACTGCATAGCAGGAAAGCCAGAGAAAAAAGAAATCGTTAGTCCCTGAATTGCAATAATCACCACAGTGTATTTATGCTAAATGCATATTTAATTTGGGAGGCAACATTCTTGCATACCAAAAAGGGAAATAGACTTACCTTGCTTAGGAGAACAATCCTATAAAATTTTCCAGTTAATTTTTTATTTTGTAACAGAATTATAATTGTGTCAGAATTTCAGAGAAGTCAGGAAAAAAGGAGATAAAGTTTCATCACAGTAAGCGCAACAGCAATCAGATTTTCCTTGCTAACTCACAGTTGTGTGACTGTCCATCTTTATGTGGGCACAGTAGAAAATGCCTTAGAAAATTATCCCAGTTTACACACACACATCACAGAAAACCCATGTGTGCCCTGCTGTGCTTTTTCCTATCAATTTGATGGTTAATTCACTTGTTTTCACCTGATTGCAGAACCAGAGAAACCTCAAGCTCTTGCTGCCTCGATGCTTTACCTGTTTCAGGCCACATCTATGAGTAACTGTACTGCTATCTGACAGCAAGAGGCCTGTGGATGTCCTTGAACAGCCTTGTGGTTTCAACTCTTGGTTCAAGGGTGCCATCCCCGTACATGATAGAATTACTTCCTATACTATTGGTGAAGATGCACATGCTAGATATAATTGGAAAAGCTGACCTGATTTTACTATATGTCAAGAGTTCTGTTATTTGAAAAATAAAGGTTTATTAAACTTTGCACATTATTCAGTTCACTCCATGCCATTATCACACTGATAATTTTTGTGTACAGCAGCAGTTATTTACAACTGAACTGTAAATCTAAAACTTAAAAGCAGTTTTCCAGCTTAACCTTCAACTTTTTGTTGACAATCATAGCAAAACCAGAATTGCTAGGATTATTGGCCCAGCCTGGACTTAAGGGAGATCAACAAGTGCCTGAACAAAGAGTACAGCTCCAAAGCAGCAAAGCATTGCCTGAAAGCAAAACAAGACAGTAGTGGCCAAGGGAATAAAATAAGTACCTTCTTTAGACTCTTACATAGCCCAGCAATCCTCCCCAGCTCTCTCCACATGTCTGCAGGTATGTGAAGTCCTTGTGATCTTCAGCCAAGGCTTTCATTGTCCAAGTCCTAATTCATACTGTTCTGTATTCAGACTGGAGGGGCGTGCATGATTCTAGAGATAAATGAGAAGGAAAGATGTGACCTTTCGCATGAAGAAATCTAAGACCTTTCTGAACCAATCTCAAACCCAGTAACGAAGGACTAAAGCTCATTTTCTGTCATACATATGCATTTTTTCTAACTTTATCTTCTAAAACTTTACAAGGTTTGACACTTACTCCTTCCTGTACACCTCATTCCAACAGCTGCATTGCCAGTGGAAATTTCTCCATAGTCTCCAATATTCACACTATGTGTTGAGAACATCAGGTTTGGGCAAGAAATTTGCTTCTTCTCCCTTCTTTCTGATAGATTTCAATCAGTTAGAACTGCACTGTAGAATGAAGGATAATTTCAGAGGTTGTGTAAGAATTTTCAGTAGAAATCTGAAGGCTTCTTGTCTTTCCTGCAGAATTCCTCCTCAGAAAGACACTCTAGAGATATACCCTAAATAGTAACTCAAAGTTGCCATCTTAGCCTGATGCAATAAGAGCTAGCAAGCTCTACCACACACTCTCCTTGTCTACCCCATAGAAAGTGTGTCAAGGATATGACTCTGCCTGTATACTACTCTCCTCTACAAATTCCCCAACAGTTCATCTTATTTCGAGGTAGTACTGGAACCTTCAAATTTGTTAACTTGTTTTAAATACCTTTCACTAACAATCAGAATTTTTTTAATTAAAAAGAAATAGATACACTTAAAAAACACTGTTTGAAATAGAAATACAAAAAAGTTGACTAAAATGGCAGGAAAAAAATTTCATGTCTGAAACCAAAACATTTCATTCTGAAAATTCCCTTAACAATCAAAGTCCACACTGACACCGAGTGAGAAGGGAGAAAAAGATGCTATTTGATATTTCTGAGAAATCTATTCCTCTGAGAAAATATTTGTTGATAAAGACAGGAGAGGGGGAAAAAAGCATAAAAAATACACAAAAAAACCCAAAACACAGAAAGAAGTGGGGGACAATACTTAAGGGAGATAAATATATAAGGGATATAAGATCTTCCTACCTCATACCCACAGCATTTCACAGCAAGACTAATAATATGAATTTAATGATACCCATGTAGGAATTGGTTTTCCTACCTGGAATTTCTTGCCTGACAAAGTGATCAAGGCCTCAGCCTCAGGTAACTCATAGAGAAATAATATGTGAGAAAAATATAATTTTAATGTCTTCTACCAAAAATGATGACCAGCTGTGCCCTCTATACTGGCGTTATTAGTTCATTACTTCCAGATAATGGGGAAGTAGCTTTGCTGTGTGGTTGTAAGTGAAGTAGACTGGAGTAGTGAGTTCAAAAGTGACAGAAAAAAAAAATTCCAAGAACTCAACTGAGAAGCTAACTGGAAAAGTGGGGCTGAAGATCTAAATGCAGGAGGTGGATGATTCAGTAATGAATGGAAGGCTCATTTTGACAGCTTGGGCTGCCATCCAAGCTAATTTGTTTCCAAGCCTTCAGTTTGCCAACTGAAGTGGCTGAGAAATAATAGGCCCTCAAAAATATTTCTAAGGAAACACAATGCCCATTATCACTGAAGGAGAAAGAATCTGCACGTTTCAAAGAGGAAAAAGAAATTTGAGATCTGCCAACTTTGGCCAGTTCCAAATGACACAGGAAGGAGCAGTTACAATGTAGTGAAAGGAAAGAAGTGGAGTATTGTTAAATAAATTCAAAGTAAAAGTCATCACAAAAAATAGACACAATAAATAGAAGGATGTTTCTTTCACAGAGGGATGATTTTATGGCTGAGCCCATGCAAGCAGCCTATGATAAAGAAAAGAGTTAGGGTCATAGGAAAAAATGAAAAAGAAATTGGTAAAGAGAAGTAGTATGTAATAAAATGAAAAATAATGAAACAATCTCTTTAGGTTTGACTTGGTCATCATAGAGTTTCATATAAATTGGTTTGGATATTTTATAGACATTAGAGGCTTAACAAATTCCCACACACAAACACTTTGCAGCTCTCACTGAAGTCAACAACAGCAAGGAATGCCTTGTAATTGTCACCGGAGGTTAAGCCTGGACTTCCTTGTCCTTCCAGTCCTACGGTACCTGTATGATCTTAGCCAAGACATTTACAACAGGTCTACACGGAGCACTGTGCAGAAATCCCCAACGTACCAGTAACACCACATGGCACAGCACAGAGCTGTGTTGGCAGAACACCTTGAGTTGGGAAATGGAAAAGCCATGTTCTGTCCACGGGTCAGCCAGATCCAATACCAGTCCTGCTGAACGGGAGCTGCCTGTCCCTCCAGTAGTGTTGAAAATACATCCACAGCCACTCTCTACCTTCATACCCTGTTTCTTCATGTTAACTAAGATGACAGCTCATCTAGAAAACAGAAGAGAAGCAGGAAATTTGGTAACTATTTGAAAGGGTTTTTTAGAGTAGAGCAACCAGATGTTCCCCACTAGAAAAAGGAGTTAGCTTTATGTGCAGTTAAGCAGAATAAGAGATTCTGAAGTGTTGAGAAACCACTTCATAACTACAAGAAATATCTATGGAGGTTGTACACTCTTTTTCACCACATACTTTTATGAAGAGGATAGACATGGTCACCATATTTATAAAAAGCTTTATTTTGTTTTAATTTATGAGAACACATTAAAAAATTGTTATTATTTGTAAAAAATTCCCTTATATTTTTTTCCTTCCTAAGGGAACAAAATTCCAGTTTTCTGGAATAGCGGCATCTCATCTGCTTCAAGATCTGCTCAGCAAAATACTAAAGTTACCTGTTAGCCTTCAGCTTAGGTTTTTCTAACATTCAGCTGCTGCAAAATCCACCTTTCTCACATGCTGCGTACTTGATGCTACAAACACCCTCTTTTTTTGCCAGCATTGTGCACAAAAGCAAACTAACATTTTGCTAGGAGACTTGCCAGCCTTTTGCAAGATACCATCTCTGTGATGCCCCAACAACAGATGACTACAGAAACAGCTTTCTCAGCCTCCTAACCATCTTCCTGATATGAAACCTCCTTTTTTTCTGAGAGGTATGCTTAGCCTGCATTTTTAAATGAATGAAGGAAGAGTGAAACTACTGTAATTCTTGCACTAGACAAATTTCTAAATCTCCAATGGCTTTAGATGCACATTTCATGGTAGATGGTATTGAGGACCATTCCTAATAGATTTATACAGGTGCCCACTATCTCCATTTCCACTGAGAAGGGAATCTAGCACCAAAAGTTATTTTTTCTATTTCTAATACAATTGCACTACCAGGCTACTTAATTAAATGGGCACTCAAAGTTAACATGTTCCCTCAGGGTAAATCTAAATTGCAATGGGAAGGTGTGACCGCAATTTATGTAGGCATGCCAAGCCGAGCTTCCACCTCATGAGTATCAGTAGCAACAAAGCTACACCTGAGTAGGCTTCACTGCAGGCTCTAGAACTGCACACACATTCACACAACTGTGTCACGTCTGTGTATTTTACACCAGCTAGATTAAAGCTAGCTACAGCAGAATCAGGGCCAGCATTGGACTCATTAAATATTTGAGAAGATATGACGTCCCTTCCCCTTCCAATCACCCAGTGAATTTCTACCTAACTTAATTTCAGAGCCTTCGTAACTGTCCCCATTGCTCTCTCCTAAAGCCAATAGTGTTTCCATGTGCTCATTTGCAGCAGAGGTACACTTTTAATAAGTATGCACTGTCATACTTTGTGTTTTTTTCATGTCAGTTGTTTTCATGGGTGGTCACCTCTCCACAGCAGAGCCCAAGGGTTTATTCAATACCTTGCAAATTGATTCTTCCTCATGAGAGGGTACTGGCTGGATGCCACTAAAACAGAAATAACCACGTTTCCAGAGGTGAGGTTGTTTGTGTTTATTCAATAAGCTGCATCTTCACAATATTCTGTTATTGGAAATCCAAGTATTTTAAAAAATTAACCTTTTGACAGATTTCTGACAAGGCAGGATGCTTTGCTGATAGATGAACAGTATCCTGACACACTTAAACAGATTAATATTTGTGAATTTTGACATAATTACTGATTTCCTCAACAGATTTAAAGTCTAAGTTTATCTTCATGTTAATCCAATTTCATGCCTAGAACAGAGCAAGCACAACAGAATGTCTTTCGTAACCTTCTGATATCATTAATTATTGCTACATTGGGAGTTACAGCATGGAACAAACAGGTTTTTAAATGGAAATCATTTGTCTCTCAGCAGGGAGACTCAACAGTTTTATTTCCTTCAACACCAAGCTGCATTCAAGTAATCTTGTTTCATGGTGATCCTCCCTCGACAACCTCCAAGTCAATGGTGAAATCCCATCTATTTTGTCCCTGGATTGGTCAAATATGCTGCCCATAAGGGGAGGTGTCTATTTCCTCTCCTAATTGTGGAGGAAGGGTTTTCTATATGTTAAGGCCACGCTTTCCCCAAGCTGTGGGCATTTGGTCAGGTTTCCTGGTGATTTTCCACAAAAGGAAATCCCCTAACTCATTAAAAAAAAAAATAGATTAATTGACCGGTTCAGTAACAAGCTGCCCCAGGACCCAATAAACTTTACAAAGGGTACATTCCAATTACGACTGGGCTCAGCATGAACCTGATAAGTAAGCCAGCATAATCTTTCTCCAGCATTAAGAATTTTTTTTTTCCTTTTCCCCCATTAATTTAACTCTTTCTTGGCACTTGTGGATTGACTAACTTCTTATTTTCCCTTTCCTTGTGAATGTTAACCCTACTGAACAACTCCCAGTAACATGACCTAGCAGGTTCAATAAAACCAGCCACTGGTCTACAGTCACTTTTTTGGCACTGCTGTGGCCTTCTAAGAAGGGTTGGCTACAGTGCTGCCTTCTTCCACACTTTGCCTGGTGTCATAAAATGAATCCAGATCTCAAGACAGGACACGGAAGAGGGAAAGTGATTTTCTGACATCAGAAACATCAAGGGGAACAGCTGGACCCACTTGCTAGCAGAGTACAGCTACAAGCCTGCCTTCACTATGTGAGAGCATCGGGAGGCATACAGGGTCTTTTGGTAACAAGCATAACTGCAACAGCAGGAGAAGGAAATAGAAGGTAGACATCAAGTTAGGGAGACAAAAACAAAAGTTACTTGCTATAAAACATTCGTTGTTTCATATTCTCATATGTTAGTCCACCATAGCATTAGACGATACAGACACATAAGAAAGTGCACCTAAGACTCAAGCACTCCTCACCCTTTTGCGCCCATCCCTGGTCTGAGGTACTACCTAGAAAAGCGTGATGTTTGGTAACACATACATGTCAGATGTGAGTAAGCCTGGTTAGCTAAAAGGAAGAGCTCCTAGTTTTAGCTCTTTGCAGCAGTTCCCCACCTAAGGCACCAAGCTGCGTGTGGATACAGAAGACTGTGCACTTCAACTCTCTCCCCTCTTCGCCTATGAGGGATATTGTGGAAGCTTAGGCCGAGCACGGGGTTGTCTCCAGGTACAAAAGAAATCATTTGACCACTATGGCAGCGTCTGGATGTGGCTCAAATAATCAGTAGGCGTCTCCTCCAGAGACAGGACACAAAGGTCAGGTGAAAGAGTCCCATGAACGGCATCTGGGTACCAAACCCGAAGTGTTTCACTGGACTGAACACTCCTGATGCAGGACAGCCTTTATTCATAGAGGCTTATTTAGAAAACATTCAATGATTAGCTGACTAGTCATGTAAAGCAAATTTACACACCTGCCTGGTAACTACTGCTACTTTTAACACATAAAAATGCACAGAAATTTGTACAGAAGATACTTAAACTGTTTGGACCTACATCTGCTTCTGCTCAGATTTAGAATATCATTTTCATACATTTATTACACCTAGCCTGCACTGTATTTCTTATAGGGACATGAATAGCTGTAATTATTGTTGTCAATCAAAGTTTCTCTGAAGTCTTCAGCTTTACTGTTTCAGTAACTCATTTTTACCGGTGGCAAATGTCTTCAACAAACACTAGAGCCTAATTTGCAGTTTGGTTCCCTTGTCATTTTCTGAGTCATCTTGGTGGAATGCTGTGAGGCAAGAGATTAGTTTTAGGACTTTTTTTCATCTTCCCTTTCTTTACATCTGAGGGCTGTTAAGAAGTTTGGTTTCAATAGCTCAGACATATCCAAGGCATACTACAGGTACCGAAGGTGCAATGAAATACAAAGTTTATTCTACTTCAGTACAAAGAGAATACCTGATAAACTGTTCCAAAGTCAGCCTTAGCACATGCAGGTGCAGCTGTTATTGGTTTCACTGGAATTACAGTTGCTTACAACTAGTGCTGGATTTAGCCCCTTACAAGTAAACTCCTCAGCATCACATAGGGCTCAACTGAAATTGCTCACCCACTGGTGTAAATCAGAAGTAATTCTGTCAATGATGTACAAACCTCAAGGTAAACATCAGCCTCACAAAATAGCTAAGATGCCAAAAATAAACATGATACAATGCTGATGGATTTATAGGTAACTGACAGTTTCCTCCTCAGATTCTTAGTCAGGTGTCACTGAGAGGTACTAATATAATTAAGGATGAGATATGGATTAATAGGAAGAAAATATCATAACCTCTCTCTTACAGTAAAACAGTCTGTACACTATACTTACCCACAAACTGTACCATTCTTCTGGTAGCATGACATTTGCTAAAGCAAAAGCCTGTTGATAATTCTCTATAGTCCTATACAGCTCTCTGCCATAGCTGCTCCTCAAAAGGCCATATTTATCCCCTGGGAAATATAGCTGTATTAATATGACATTTTGTCACAAATTAATCTTAAACGGGGTAATATTTTTGACACTGAGTTGAAACTGGAACTAAAAGGTAGTTCAGGTGGTTAAAGTGGCAATATCCTGTAGCAGACTTATATTCCCTGAGATAATACTGTTATGGTGTAAGTACCAATGTACTGGGATGTACCGAGGGGGAGAACTGTGCAAGTCTTTCTTCATTTTAACAACACACATACAGGATCATTGGCCTTCTACTCTTTATTACAGCTGGCAGTATAGTAATGCCCACTGATCCCAAACATCAGACCTACAGTGCCAGGTGCAGTATAGAATAACAAACCTTGTGCTCAGAAAAAGCAGCCAAGTCAGATAATTAGCACCTCATCTACCATCACGATGGGTTGCACTGTAGAAAACTAGACAGACAGTTTAACAAAGATTAAAAAAAAAAAAAAAAAAAAAAAAAAACCTCATTAAAGCTATTAAAAGTGGCCTGGTCTGGTTTTTAATTGAAGTCCCATGGCATAAGTCAGTTGTGACGAAAGGGATTCTCTGTGATGTGCTCTTTCTCCTCCTGTGGAAGTTCCCAGGCTTTGTACAGTTTGTAGATGCCAGGCTAATTAACACAATGTAATCTTGCCACTTACACCCATTTCCCAACTCATTTGCACATAGCTTCCACTATTACAGAAATCAGGGTAAATTCATAATACAGATTTCCATAGGAGTTGACCCTATTATACAAAGGATGCTGTTAACCTTTTCTATTCCATTCCTCCAAACTACATGATGCTGATGGTCAAGGAAGGCGACTGGTGATTTGGTGTACCCAAATACTACCTTATGGGTACTTCATCTCAGCTGTTCTTCATCAACTACACATCATTTGCCTTTAATGGAATCATTTTCATTAAGACTAATGTGTCTTCCCTGGTTGTTTAACTGAATTCCTTCCTGAACCTGAAGGCTGCAGCCAGAAGCTGTCCAGAAATACTTGTGTTATACGGACGACTGAAATACCTACACTTCTGCTCTGTTTAATATCTATCTTTGAGATGTGATGTGAAGCCTGCTGACCACTCATGGTCATTAAAGATCCTATGGCACTTTTTGCAAGAGCAGAGGGCATTATTAACTCTAGGATCCTGGCCATATTCCAGTTTGGATAATTACATTCTACTGCACTAAAATTCCCCCTGCAGTTTCAGTTGGGGAACTTCTGTTCTTCACTTCCTCTTTTAACAACTGGAGCAAAGTGTCGCTCACGCTGAATTGCCAACACGTTCCAGCCCTGAGCTGGGGTGCAGAACTCGGCCCACAGGTACACATTCTGGAAAATGCTCTGGGACTCGTTAGGAAGGAGGTGCACAACATGTGACCTAGAAAAACATAAAAACACAGCTCCAACCTCAGCATTACTGCAGGTTGATCACAATGCTCACGTGTCACTGGATTTTATTCCTGGCAAATGCAATCAACGTGAAAGGTCTGGGTATCTATCAATGCTGCCCTGAAACTCCCTAGGCCGGACAAAGAGGTTTTGCTGGTGAGCATTTTGTCAACTGCTCAGGCAAGTGTAAGAATCAATCTGGCTGAGATCTAAAATTCAGGCCTTTCTACATCTGAGTAATCCCTTGGCTGCACTGAGCTTCCATAAGTTTTTAGGTAACAAATGGATATTCTGGAAATAAATATTCAATACAAACATCTCTAATTTCTGCATTGCAGAACACCAGAAAATATTGATCTGAGGGGAGGGTTTTTTACTAGAACAGGGAGCCAAGTTTGTTTATCCAGCTGAGTTGCTTGCTTCCTCTAATGACTATTAGCTAAGAATGAAATGCATCTGTAGCAAGGCAAGGAGGGGTCATAGGGGTACCATTTTAATGTCCAAGTGATGGGGGGAACAGAAAGAGAAAATATAAGAGTGGGAAGCACTTCTGTAACTTTGTCAAGAGAAGCAACTCACCACATATTTAGTTTTAAAGGTTGATTTGATTAATTTTCATATGAAAAACATTCCTGGGAAATCTATGTCTGGGACCCAGAAATTATGATGGCTAAATGGACCAATACACTGAACTATTAATAAACCTTGAAAATACTATTTCTGTGTTCATTTGAGAGCAAAGACAAAACTCTCTTCTCTGAATTCCTCCAGCTTAGCATAAGAAAGATGATAAGCTGTAGTTTCTGTTGCTCCAGGCAACTGATGAGGAACTTCTTTGATGTGCTTTGATTAATGCTGGCTTCTTTGATTCAATGATATTTGGTTCCAGCTCCACTTTAAAAAAAAAAAAAATCCTTACTACCACAGGGAAAAACATTAAGGACACTTGCTTGGAAAACACTTGGGCTTATGTTAAGAGTTCTCATTCAAGATCAGAAAGTTTTTTTGCCTGTACTGTTCTCTCTCCTTTGAGATGGTCACCTTGACTGCAAACATGGATACCAGGTATACTCTCCTGGGGTAGCACTTTCCATCTTTTAGAATGACAGAAAAACAGGATTGAAAGGGGCTTCCAGAGATCATGTCACTCCGCTTCCCTCCCAAACCACCTGATTGTTTCTAGCAGACACCTATCTGTCTCTGTGATGGAGGTTTCATACTCCCCCACAGTGATCTATTTTGGAATTTGACTATACTACCCACTCACACCTTCAGACAAAGACATGCTTTCAGAAAACATTGGGCCTCCAGAGAAATACAGCCACTTCTGTAGTAAACTGTGGAAGTTGTATAAAAATATATAGAGCACATCACTTCAGTAACATTTGATTAAAAAATGAAAATGGATTATGTATCCAGCTCATGTGGAAAGGGATTCAGTTAGAATTGGAACAACTGGAACCTACCAGGATTCCCTGACTATTCCACAACTTTGGGATTTTATCACTGTTCATTTTAAATCCAGCAGTTTTGGATTAATCAGATCAGATCACAATACCAAGATATCTTAGTCTGATGTCCAGTTAAGAGTAGAAGGAGGAAAAGAAGACCACCTATCGTGTTTCATTCACAGGGCAGACATCCTCAAGCTCTCAGTCCAAGAAAACTCCCACTTGTTTCCGAACGAGCTGTTCAAAGCAGCATTTTCCTGAATGGATCAGGACAGCTCATAGACTAAAGGCTATTCCAGAATGAGCCAATGGCATTTTTATACTGCTCTGAGTTAATATCAGTACGCTGCAATGTGTATATTGATAGTGGTTTAAGTTAAGATTTTTTCAAATTTTTTTTTTTTAAGAAATGTGAATTCCCGTATGCCCTACTTTGGTAGCTTAAAGATTGTAGGAGGTCAAAAAAAAATAGGTCAGTGAAAATAACATTGCAACAAGAAATTAATTGCAAAGAATGTTTAATATGACAGGGGACTACATAAAATCCTATTATATTTCTTCACTATCCTACTCAGTAGTCTGTACTATTGCTATACTCAAAGGCCAGGGCAGTCTCCCAGGGTAAATTGCTACATTAGTTTGACATTTCTGGCTCCAATTAACCTTATATTTGAGCTATTTTCCGAGGGTTTTTTAAAAAAAATCTGTGATAAGGTTATGTTTTTCTATTAGAGTTTCAATTGCTTAATGGCCTGTTCCTGATGCCAATCCCTCTTTAAACATACCCTAGGTAAGAAAATTAGGCCATAGTTTGACAATACATTGCTTTTGGCAGCAGGACCAGCCTAAGGTAGTCCAACCTCTCCCTCCTTGCCCTTGTCATCACAGGACAACACACTATCCTCTCCTTTGCAGCCACTCAGCTAAGGGCTGTACTGCAATCCAGGAACTAATCTGGCTTCAAAAGTTTGCCAGAACCTCTGTCTTAACAAGTCCGGATTGTGAAGGAATCAGAAGAACAGAGAGGATCTCTGATTTGACAAGGAAAACAGAGTAACATCCCAACCTTGCAACTAAGGGCAATGCATCAAATCACATCTTAGACACTGCAGTTAGCCTGGCTGTAAATGTTAAGTATGGACATCATGAGGGCAGGTATGGAGAGTATGGCCAGGTGGAGGTCACTGAGCAGGACCCCACAGCAGTGTTCCACTGAAGACAGCAAAGCCACCAAATTACAGCTCTTGTGGTGCTGGCCTGACTACTTTTTTTTTGTAGCAGTATGGAGACTTATATAAACAAATCATGATAGCTTCCATCACGAGTTGGGTGGTACCACATCCTGCTCTCTTTCCTCGAGCTTTAAGGTGCAATTGCACTACACTCCTGATGTGATACCATATTACCATGAGGGAGGAAGACTGTCATATTCCGCTTATTCCTAGGCATGTCTTCACATTTGCGTCCTAGAGGATCATGCAGGAATGGCATAAATTGGATTAGAGAAGTCTTCCATGTGCAAAGTAACCTTGATCAAGAAGAAACAAGATTTATGTCCCAATCTATACATTAGATCACAATAACACAGAAACAAGCAATGCAAATGATTGTCTCAACAAGGAAAGAGCAGGACTAAGATCTTGCTTATACCTTAAGTACGGAGTATAAGTGCGTTCACTCTGACACTACTTGCAGCTATTACTAGCACAATAGGTGTCTCCAATTCAGAAAATGGTGCCAAGAACACGCAAAAAAATGTTGAGAACCAATGAATGCTGCCCACAGCCGCAGATCCAGCCAGATCCGTATCTTCTGGGGACAAATCAAAGAGAAACAAGAAGAAATTCAAGAAAGATTTCTCTATGGCCACTTGCCCAAATAATGTTCAGTGAAGAACACTACCAAGGAAATTAGCTTCCTCTCTCTCCACAGACACAAACATATATTCATTATTTGAACTTCAGCAGAAAATAATTCCCGGGAATAAGTCTTGCTCTGTAATTTGCTGGCAAGCAGTTCACTCCAAGTATGAAATTTTCAAAACATGAAATTCAAACTATATGACCTACAGTTTGGCAGAAGACTCAATTTCAATGCTTTCATCACAATTCTGATATAAATGCTTACATTTATGAATGCGAATTCGTTAGCTACAAGCATTTGCCAAAAAAGTATTTTTTTTAAACATTCCCAATGTCAATCTGTTTATTTTAATGTTTCCAGAATAGAATTACTCAGAAAGTGAAACATCTTAGATTTTATTTTTATTTTCATATTAATGTATTTCAAATGGAAAGCATAATAGCTAGATTTTGCAGATCCATCCAGTTCCAGTATTAGGTGAGAGGTAATAATACTGCACAAAGCATCATAGAGACAACTACAGAAGTGTAAGAGCTGAGATACGGTTGGCAAGGAAACTACACTTTACAATAGCTTGGATTTTCATATGCAGAACCTACAGCACTGTAATGTTAATTATGTACAGCAAGGCAACGCTCTGCTTCTGAAGTCAAGTCACTCCATTGACTACCACATGAGCCAAACTAAGCAAATACCGTGTACTTCATCACCACACAGAATTTCTCTGATATATCCAATGGAAGTAAATGACAAAAATCTCCTTTATTTCAGTGGACAAAGATCAGGACCTTGGGACTTGTTTTATTTATTTTAATCCTCTCTTAATGCCATTTATCATCCAAAACTAAACAGTATAGGAAAATTCACATGACACAATACAGTCCTCTACATAAAGAGCAAACAAACAGATTTTGGAGATACACAGTGAGAATACAATCATGCTTAAGATTTTCAAAAATCTGATACTTAAGTTAGATAATTTAAGACATGGTGTGATCTTTAAAAGCACAGGAGCTCTTGAAATCATGAAACAAAAATGAGGACACTTATTTAGGTGCCTAAAGAAAGTTCAAAATAGAAGTGAAGTTTTACTAGCCAGCAAAAAATCCCAACACTGAAATGACACTTCCAAACTACAAAAATCATTCACCTTAATCTTGAAATCCTGGTCAATATCTTACTAAAATAAGACATATACAGAAATTATTAAACCAGATTAAAGCTACTATTGAAATCCGAAGCACAAGTGTGACTCGCAGCCTATGTGGAGATGTACAGACTTACTTACAGCACGGTTCAGGCAAATTTCAGCTCCAGTTGCTCAGAGCAATTCGCTGTTGCTCTCTCCCTTCTTCTCAGGACCTCAGAATCAAAGAGCTCAACTCCGATATAAATAAGCTCCAATTTGGAGAAACCTTTCCAGATTTTAACTCTACACTGCATACTGATAGTTCATTTTGAACCTAGCAGTCTGAGATATGGATCCTGCTAGAAAACCTGAAGTTCTGAGAGATCCTGCCCTCTGTGCAGACTTGCTGTGTTCTGTAGCCAAGCCCTGTCCGAGCGAGCCATTTCTGCCCAGACACGAGGAGTCTGTAGGGGTGTGAAGCCCAGTGCTAGACCCAGAACACCGCTCAGCCTGCCCTGCCCGCCACTGCCCAAGATCAACAGAGCCCACCATTATGTAATCTTCAGCCAATTTGCATTGTAAATGCCAGATAAGCACCACGTTATCCATCTGGAGGTTACCGGAATATCATTTATTTATTGTGTTGTCTAAAAATTACCTTTAGAAATATAAATGCTAATTTGACTGTAAAAAGATTGCATTGATGCAGAGATTCAGACTGGGGAATGTTTCCTACGTTCATTAATGCAAAATAAACTGCTCTGTTTTCAGGAGCTAAGGATCAAGGACTGTGTTTTACATAATTAAAACTCTGAAATTTTAATATTATCTTCCCTGCACAAGATTCAGAATTCAGGAAACACCTCTCTGAGTATTAATTGTACAGAATAATATGGCTGGCTGGCTGTATGATCTCTCCATCCTTTGATGTTTAAATTGATCCTAGTATTCTGGAGACAGCTTCTGCAGAACTGATTTCCTTGTCTTTATTTTAGCTAGGTTCATTCAAAGGGCAAAATATCTAAGCATTCAGCTTTTGACCCTACTAGCAAATATTTAATGTATGAATTAAACTGGACAGGGCTTTGCCAGAAGCTCTCTTCATGTTTTATTTCTGAAGCTATTTTTACCAACATTTAATCGCTTAAATGTAAGGAGATAAAGACATCTCTGACAAACTGTGTTTATTGAGCTAAATGCCATCAAGGAAAGCCCTTTTATTTTTTTATAATGGGTTCAGCGCACTTTGCATCTCTGGCTTTATTCTGAAACACACTGTTACAATCCTAGAGGATGATACAGTAGCTAACATTACCACTAAATAAATGCACAAGTGGATGGACACAGGAGGCAACTTGACAAAGAGATGGATGGATAAACTGGAAACCACCTTTAATAGGTTCCCAGGAAATAAAAGAGTGGTCTACAATCTCCAGTTACTCTCCTGCCCTTTCTGTATATATTTACAAGCGACCATTCTGTAAAAACCATCAGCAAGCAAACAACAGCCAGGAACCTGATTAAAGGTCAAACCAGCAGCAAAGGAGCACAAATTAAAAGGGAAAACCCTGATTTTCACTCCCACTCCCCTGCTCCCACCAACCAGCAGGCATTAGAGATCAAATTGCTGTGAGTCAGCAAAATCCAAAAAATTTTGGATATCCAACCTATCCAAATATTTTTGGATATTAATGATGAACTTTGAGATGGCCAGAAAGAGGAGGAAGGCAGTGAGGAGGAGAGGGTTTTAAGAACAAATAGCCAAAAGGTGGAGAGGGCAGCTGCAGAATGGGAGAATGACAAAACCAGGCCACCACCAGGTGGAAAGGGCACTGGGAGAGAACATGATCAAGTAATTATCAGGTGGAAGGGGAAGTTAAGGGTCAAAATCAATCTGTCAGGGGGCAGCAGGGAGGTATTACCACTGCAACTGGCTCTTGACTGACCAACACAAGAGGTTTGCAGGCTGCTGGGAGGAAATTGCTGCCAAACATTTGCCTCAACCCTGCCCTGGTTGCAGCATGCTCCAGAATGGCCCAAACTTTTACTGCACGCCCATCATTGATGCTTCTGCTACACTTGCTCATTTTTGAGGGGAAAACAGGACTTTGTTTTGCCCCCAGTAGGTAGACAATGAACGGGCAGTCTGCTATGTTAACTAGCTTTTTGTTTATCAAACAGGGGGACAGACATTCCCAAACTAATTCCAGTCCACAAACCGTTTCACTGCAAGTAATTAAACATAATGGTCCCTTCATTTCCCAGCCATCTTGGATCCCAGCTTGTTTCTTTTAAGCTGTTTTTGTCAGGATTTGTCATGGCAAGAGGAACAACACAATACAAACAGCATGGGGGAGGTTCTTCCCTCAAAGAGATAAGGGGAATTTATACACTCTTCTGATTTCAAGAACACAACTGTGTCTCTGTCTTTCTGAACTACCCATCCTTTGATGTTCAAAACCACCCTCAAGTACTGGACAGAACACTGTAGAACTGATTTCCTTGTCTTTAGTTTTCGTGAGGTTCATTCAACGGTCAAAAATCCAAGTATTCAGCTTTTGACCCTAACTAATCTGACGGGCAGTACTACAGACAGGAAAACTCTGTCTATAGTAAAAAGACAGAACAGCAAGTGTTGAGCCAACTTCTTCACCGCACGTCCTACAGGATAGACTGTTGACAAATTTCTATTTACAGTCAGGGACAGAGCAGTGTTGTAGCAGGTGAAGCCCTCCACCACTGCCCAGTCACCCTTTGGTGCCCCTACCAAGGCCAATAATAGTGGTGATTTTTGTTATGGGGTAGTGATCTGTAATTTAAGTGGGCACATTCATCATTTGGAAGTCACAGTCAAACAAGCTGCTCAATGATGGCCCGAGGGCACTCCCAGTCATGAAACCAGACTGAAACAGCAAGCTGGGGATATAAACGCTCATGTTTAGGGATGAGTGTTTACATCCTGTCTCTCTCTCTCTCTCACTACTTCTATTGTTTAATAAATGGGTTGAGACCTCATGTGATGTTCTTCAAGAGTCTATAAAGAGCTACACGAGTTCCAGCAATCAGAAGAAAAAAGAGACTGTTAATAGGCCACATCGATGATCCACTCACATTCATCATAAACAGACAAAAAAAAGTATCCAAAAATCTGAAGACCAAATACACTACTTTATTGCACATAGGTGCATTAATCAACTGTTCTCCTGCTTCCTTAAGAGCCAGTTCCCAAATACTATTATTTTGATAGCAACTGGAGAGCTCTGTGCTGTCTCCAGGAAAAAGAAAAAAGAATTTAAAAAAAATGGGCGGGAGAGAAATCTTTTCCCCAAGGAGCCTCTAAATCCATTTTCAGGCAGGACCCAGAAAGAATGCTGAGATTTTTCATGGAGAAGGGATGGAAGTCAGTAAAATTCTGAGAACATTTCATGGCCAGGACACCATACAAGGAACATTTGTGAGTAGATGATCAGGCATCTTTGCGACTTTCTAGTTACCATGCCCATCTAATTACCTATTGGAAAAATTCTATCCATCATCTACATCTACCTTCATTGAGAACAATGCTACTGTCCACTCCCATTTCCCAGTCAGAGCAGATTGCCAGGAACAGTAGCAATAATGACATCCCCTTCTGTCCTCACAGGAACTGAACACAGAAATATAGCTGCTGGAATTCTTCTGCACTCTTCTGCCAGCTCTCTTGCCAGGATCTAGCTGTAAGACAGGCTGGATCCAGAGATGGCTTCATAAAGCAAAAAACAAACAAAAAAAACAACCCACCAAAAAAAACCCACCGACCAGATGTGCCCAATAATTGAGAAAAGAGACTCTTTCTCTCATACTGCTATATGAAACTTGCAGCATTATGCAGAAACAACTTTAGCTAAAATATAAAATAGGACATCAGAACTCAGGATTTTGCTACTGCCACTGATCCTTGTGCAATTCACTTCCCTCATCTATGCCTGGATATCCCTTGTCTAAATGGGGATGACAGCACTTTCTCAGGCCTTGGTGGTTTTGTGAGGTTTAACCCTTATTAACATTTGCAAAGCAGATTGGGACCATTGAATGGAAGGCTGAAAAGAATTTTCAAAGCTTTATTATTAGAGAGAAAAAATATTGGGGGAAAAAATATCCCAGTTAGCAGAAGACTCTGTTCCCCTTCTTGATGTGACAGTATTCAACTCTCTGGGACCAGTTTAACCCTATTCTGTAAGGCCGTTCTCTGTCTCAGCTGACTCTGAACAATCATGTTCTGCAACCACCTCTTTTCATACCCATTACAAAAGGTGAGCAATATTTATTGGTTCAAGCAGGGCCAAGGGCTGACATTAAGCAAATTTCAAGGGTTATTTGAAGTTAATTGAGTTTAATCATGTAATGATTTTATAATTAGTCATAGTTCCCAGTCTTGTACTGAAAAAGTCACACTTAAGAATTATTTAAAAGAAAATTAAAGCCAATTTAGAATAAGCAGGAGGAAACTACATCCGTGATTGGTGGGACTGGGTGAGGGGATCAGAAAGTGTGCTGGCTAAATGCACTAACTGCTTTAGTGCACTGAACCTCTGCCTTTAAGTGCAGTGAGCTGAAGTCCCAGCTGGGGTCTTGCACTAAGGGTAAGGACAGCAGTAAGTTTCCAAATATTAGTCATGCTGACTTGGTGGTATTTCTCACTGGCAATGAGTTGGATAGATCCTGCCCCAGGTGAAAAGAAACTTCAGAGCTTTTCCATCTCACTGGAGCCAGGTCCACCTAGCTGATTCAAAGGCCAGGAAATTGTGTTTATACATTGTTAAGACAGGATTTGCCAGTGGAAAACTGTATTCCTTGGTTATATAGGAGAAGGTAGGTTCTACAAAGTACTCACTCTAGAACTTCAGGTAGGTCCTCAGAAGTTGAATCTGAAACGTTTTTTTTTAAAAAAAAAAAAAAGATTCCTGTGAAAATGGCATGCACAGCATAAATGAGGTGTAAAGAAGATCAGCATCAATGAGCTCAGTGAAGTTATGACATTAATCCATCATCCATTCTATCCCCAACTCTGCAAGTCATTCAGGACACAGGCAAATAACCATCCGTGGAACACAGCACCTCAGAAAGTAAGACTAAATCTCTGCTTAGGGATAAAGGACTTGCTTAGGGATAAAGTACTCACAGATCATACAGCTAGCTACCTGCTTGGTAACAAGTACCACTGCTCCTCATTTCCTGCTCATCCAGGACACCCCTTACAGTAGCGTTACATGGTCTTGATGAGCTGGGTTTCACCAAGTGATATTAAAACACAGCATATAATGGTGAGAGTTTGCTGTGGGTTTAAACACCATGTGTTTCTCTTGAGGGTGGAGGCAACATGCAAGTCAGCCTCATATATTTTCACTGTCTGTGTCTCTGAGACTCTGTATACCGTGAAAATCCAGTCGCTGAAAGTTAGCGTATTCCTAGGAAGAGAAAACTATTGCTTCCAGAGAAGAACTGGTATTGTTCCCACCAAAACTGGCCTAAGGTGCAGAAAAAGTAGGCAGCAGAGTGGGAACCACCTGCAATTGTGACTTTTGGGGTTGAGGAGAAGGTCAGAATGTAAGGCTGTAACATCTTAGAGAAGCAGGAAAGTGTTTCGCAACAATAGGAGCTGTGCTCTGGCCCAACTCACCCCACAGTGGCAAAAGCCTCCTCCTCCTCCCTTCTGGTTCTGCTCTATTCTGTCTCAAACCCTCCAGAGCAACCAGCACCTGGCCCAGCTCTTTCACCTGCTCTTGTCTCTCAAGACTAAAAGGCACCCAAAGTTTTACCTGTGCAACTGAGCAGCCTTGTAGAGATGCTGACTGGCTCTGTGTCTTGTCCTGCTGCACACAGGCATTGAAAGTTTCACTGCAGACTTCGCCCTTCAGTGTGATGTGGAACGGCACTATTGCCATTTCCATGTACGGCAGCATGGCTGTGGGCAGGGCAGGCCCCAGGGACTATGTGACACATCTGCATTTAAGCCCTCCTGAAAAACAATTAAGAGTTTATAGGTACCAATTCGGTAAAGATACTTATCACCCTGCACTGAAACATAATTATTGATAAAATTATACTTCTCCTCATCACCCACTGATAATTCTTCTATAATTGTCTTGCTTATTTTTACCAAATTACAGAACTGATGTGCCCCCAGCCACTTAGCAATGATGAGCCACAAGCAAGACTAGCTGGGACAAATTTTTTCTTTCAAATACTCAAATTGTGTGGAAAATTCAGCCAAGGAAAAATAATCAGACAAACAAAAGTTCAGAGCAAAAATAAAAAATAAGTAGAACACTCTCTAACTACAATATATTAAAAATTAAATTAATTTGATTTTTCACTTCAGAAATAAGATTTTGAAGCAATACCTTCCTAACTTTGTTTAGAAATAGATATTATAAATCCAACTTGAAACAACTGGTTTTGCTTTTACTGAGGGAGAGAGCATTTCAGTGATAAAGCTGTGAGACAAGACTTTCAGAGCAGCCCAGTAAATACCAGGCCTTCGTCCTCTTAAGCAAAGGAATAACTTGAAGGCAATGCTCTACGTGTGCTGCCACAAGACCTGAGTGGTTGTAAAGCCTGACAACGCTGCTATTCAAAACTCCACAATGCTGAGTGCTGCCTGATGCAAAACCTTTGGTCCTTCTTGAGAGAAAAATCAAGAACAAGAGGAACAAGAGGTCTGTGAGACAGGACTGTGTTCAGCAGGGGCCATGCCATGGGACACGTGATGTGCCCAGTGGACAGTCCATTTGGTGGCTAATTCTCTCAGAGCAAATCCACCTCCCAAGAAAGTTTTCAAAAGCTAATACCTTAACTCCAGGAGGCAGTGTTTAAAACGATGAGCCTAACAAAGGCTTCTTTTCATTTTAAACACAATCTTATCCACAGCATTCTTACCCTCTCCCTACAGCCATAAATAATACTGGTGTATTACTTAATGATATGACTTATTTATTATTTATTTAAATGATTTATGTAGAGCCTATAGCCTTAACAACTATAATGATAACGATTCAAAAACCAGAAGCAACATGAAAAGGAGATGCTTAAATAATTAAAAGCCTCCCTCCTTTCCCGAAACAGAGTGTGTTTTTTCTTTCTTTAGGATTTCAGTTCTCCTACAAGTGAAAGGGCAGAGTGCCATTGGCTAAATGCTGGCTTAGCAAAGGAAAAACAATAAATCAGAATAACCAGTGTTACTGTAGCTCTTGTCTAGCCTTTCCCATACATGCATCTCAGAGGAGGGTAAGTACCAGAGGACCTATTTTACAGAAGGTGAAACTGAGGACAAGGAGGTGATACAAATGGTCCATGGTCACCCAGAAGTTCATGTGCAAAGCTGGGCATAAATCTTTTCTTCCATCTGCTAGACCAGACCTCATCCACCAAGCCATGCTGCTTTCATATTTTCTCTTCTTGATTCTTTCTCTTTCATGATTCTGTGCCTTTTCAGCATTTACCATGTTTCTTCTTTATGTCCATCTCTCTTCCAGTGCCTCTGTTCTCAACTTCAAGCATTCCTCCTCCCCTGGTAGATTTTCCCTCCAGGTTTACCCCTTCTGGCATTCACTTTTTACCTAATTTTTCCAAATAGGTTTTATCCTCTGCAACTAGGCAAATACTTGGCAACTCACAGCACAAGTGGGTAATTGAGAACAGTTGTAATTGGATTGTCATTGAAATGACTGATTTTACACAATGCAGAAATCTCAAGGCAGCAACAGGGTGCTTTGCAATTTAAACATTGTAAAGAGAGGGAAAATATTTTCAGGTTTCTTTTTAAAACTTTCTAAATGCAAAAATGGAAGCCGATTCCCCAATGGCAAGGCATAAATACACATTGTAAACTCAAATCACCAAATGTTTGCCTAGTTCTATTAAGGGGAACAGATGAATTATCAGAATCAGACTTTACAGAGCAGCTGGAGCACTAAAAAATAATATAAAATTTTAAAATATATTCTGGACTACTCTTCAAACAAGCCAAAAAGACAGAAGTTCCTTGACATTGGTCTTGTGGTGCAATGAAAAAATTACCAAAGCAGACACACGTCTCGTAGAGAAAAACCTAAATACTTAAACTTTGAGATCTCAAAGTTTACACCTATGTTGTGGAGTATTCACAAAAGTAGCACTGAGAATTCATATCTTGACTGGAAATTCCTGAAGCCAAACCCAACAGCTCTTTAATCTATGGATCCTCTCTGTCAATTTAACACAAAACTAACTCTTTAGCAAAATGAATTTTTAAATTTTTCACTGATTTAATTGAGGGTACAGAAAGATATAAATGCTTATGGATGTCTGAAAACCTTTTTTTTAAAAAAAATCATATTCAGGGCACTGGTCTGAGATTTGGTAAACCGATTCAATATCCAGCTCTGCCACAAACTTTCTGTGCCTTTGGAAAAGTCATTTAGGTCTACACATCTACATTAGCAAGGTAATCCACCCAGATAATGCAAAGAGGCAGAAACAGGCACCAAAAGAGAGGGGATGCAGACCACCTAAATAATACATAAAGATATTATTTTCTCCTACTCTTCATCTCCTCTATTGAGTATTGCTCGTTCGATGCTGCATTATCTTTATGGCATAGACTTTTCGCCCACCCCCAATAGGATCCAAATTTCATATACCATCTTGAAGTATTGCATTAATATAAGTAAAAATAAGAATACAAATTCCAAATTGTTATATTTATCTCATCAGAGCTGCTTACATTTAAAAGATGTAACTGTCACAGTGAACAGCTCACAAGCAATCTGCAAACTAAAAAGGCGAATAAATGTTTTGTTAAAAGTTATTTGAGGAATGATTCTAAAAACCACAATCAACAGAAGAAAACCACAGTCTGCTCAGTGACCCATTGAGAACATAAAGAGATATGAAGTTTGAATGAAAAAATTCACAACTTAATCTGCCAAACTACCTTTTTATTCTCAGAAATAGCAAATAAAAGAAAGCATTTGTGAATAAGGACTATTCATGACTGGAAGCAGGTACATTAGATATGGTGGACTGAGAAAGCAGACTCAGTCTGCTGGAGACAGACAGTCGCAACAATTTCCAGTGTCAAAGAAAAATCTGGCACCTTGTTAAATATTAATAAGCTGTCAGGGTCAAAATGTTTAGGTCCTCCCAACTCAATCACTTTCATTTCTGCTTCTCAGAAGCCATTCAATTGGAAATACCCTTTCCTGTCTTGCCCCTCCTCATCCTGCCTTCTCACCAAGAACCATGCAGAATCAGATGAAAATGGACAGTAAATGAGTTGGCAGCCAAATGATGTTTTTGTCTCCCCTGCCTTTGCTGGTATGCATTCTTTTATTTTCAGTGAGGCACAGAAAACTTAAATACAAGAAAAAGAACAATATGAAGCAAATCTCTGCTGCATTTTCTGCAGGTTAGTGTTATTGATTACTGACACCTAAGGGTCTGACACATAATCGATAGACCTCATGACCCACATATGTGACATGGCCTGTGGGGGCTTTAGAAACAAGAATGAACATGGCAGCTCCATCTGAAGCTTTTCATATAATATTTATTTATTTATTTGCAGGCAAAGCTGTTTCTACTCAAATTACTGTCATGGTGAAAACTGGTGTCAGAAGAGTTTGCTCATTTCTTCTCCTGATACCTGAAGACTAGAGCAAAAAAAAACTGTTAGTGAAACAAAAATCTAACTCTACATCAGAAATCTAGGAGCTGAAACTCCCCTTCCCTCCTGAATTTAGTTACTCACAATGAGAACTAGTCATCTGAAGGAGAAAGAACAGCTTGAATAAGAGGCAGAAGATGGCTCACCAGCTTACCTTTATCTTTCTGCAAGGTGCCAGAGTAGCACAGACTAGCATGGAAAGCACCAGTTTGACTTCAGAAGAGTGGAGGGACTCTTTTCCGGTGCACGGCCCTCAAAGGTAGATGGTGAGAAAAGCTTTCGTACTGCAGTTTGCAGACCACAGTCTTCTCCAAACATAATTCTTTGCTTCATTGTTGTCTTGTCCCAGTACAAACCGGTCACTCAGGATTGCTGCTGGGTCTCAAGGAGCTACACCAGATGTGCTAATTTCCTTGACTAGCATTGTTTTTAGCTGGGATTTTACACTCCCAGACCTTTCCTTTTCCTCACAGGTCACTATCTTTGCTGTTTCTCAATGGGTATTGCCTTCTCTCAACATTGTTCACTTTTAGTTTGAGGAGTTTCAGTGCTGAATTCCTACCTATGCAGTATGCAGATGAAGGCAAACATCTGAAATTCTCCATCTGAATTTTCAGATATTACAACAGTTTTTCCTCCCATTTCTCCAGTCTATTCTATCAATTGCCAATTACCACCACAATTTTTCTAGTTTGTTTGGTTTTTTACTGTATGAGGGGCAGGCAATTGCTATAAATTAGTCATTCTTGTTACAATATTTTAAGATCAGCCCATATACATGGGCCATATGCAGGCTGCTTATGATGGCACCCAAGATAAATGCAGGCATGTAACTTCATGAGCACAATGAACAATTGAGAGCACTCACTATATAGTCAGTGGATCCTGGCTGGAAGAAGACAGTAAACCAAGGAAAGTTAAACATGATCAGATGGTCTGAATATGGCTCTGGGTACACATCTTCACCCATATAAACTGACACTGTCATACAGCAGGGCTGACACCAAGGCTGAAGATCAGCACGCATAAATCTTAGTCTAGTCTCATGTTACTGGAGTGCTCCGCTGCATAAGGGCCAGATTCTTCATTGCTTTGGAGGCTTCAGTATACAGAGCAGAGAATGTCCTACTACAACTGGGCACCCCGCCCAAGCACAGCAAGTTAATTCTCTCCTGGATGAGCACACCCATGGCAGAATAGCCTAGACTTTTTCATAAGTGAGCAGTGGCTTTCATACAGTATCTGCATTTTTATAGCAAGCAATATAGCTTGCTCTCAAGCCAGGCCCCAGGAATCAGTTGGTGGGGCTGTCTGAGGCCACAGAAGGCATCCTGCTGTTCTCTTCCCTGTAGACTTTTTACCCTGCTTCTGTCACATTGACACTTTCCTGGCATATTTTGAAGGAAAATACATTTCTGACCCAAAGCAATGTGGACTTTCAATGCTTCTTCCAAATCACAAAGAACCAAACTGCTGGAACCAAAGGGTTCCCACCAATAGCAAATAACCAGGACAGAAGCTAAGATCTCACAGCAATCCTTTCTTGCGTTAAATGCCCTACAATAGCACCTAATCTTGAAACATCAGTCAGCAAAAGTCAATTGAGAGGCTGTTGACAAGTCCCTCCACAGTCCTGTTCTCTGTGCCAGCTTCTGTGTAAGGCTGGAAAGATTTCAGTTCTAATAAATTCTTTGTCAATGTGAGCAAAGTTTTTATTAGGCCAGTGAAGCATGTATTCTGTAATGCATGTAGTGTACTGCCCTGTGTGCTGTACAGGGGCAAATGCAGCTTAAGACAGAGGTAGAAAGGAAGCATGTGGGGGGACACACACAACCCACACTCACCTGGTGGCCTTAGAGCCACTACAGTTTTACAGCAGTTCACTACAGCTCTCAGTTTTCAGGACAGTAACTATTTCAAGTGCTCGCTACTGAGCAAAGTTTGGCAATTCAACCCTCTCCTGAACATCTAACTCCGGTGCTTTTCTGCCCCCTTAATAAAAACATCAATTCCTGATGCTGGGCAGCTTCACCTCAGTGTTGTGCTCCACCCCAAGCTGACTGCATTTAAGGGAGGGTGGCACGTAGCATTCAGCATTCTTGGTCTGTAAAGTGTTTGAAATCCTTCAGAATAGAGAACACCACACATTTTACCCCCACACATCTTACACAAGCCAACTGCCTACTTTTTTTTTCTCTAGTTTTCTGTTCCTTGCAAGACACTGTTATTTTATGAAGAGCCGAAAAATACCCTTAAGTAAGTCAGAGGCAAATAATAACCATTCAGTTCACCACTAGAAACCCTGTGAAGATTTTCTCTTTCCACAAGACCCAGCAATATCCTGCATGAGAGATGCCCTGCTACTATCATTTTAGAGGTGCAATCTCTTTTTTTTTTCATCCTTCCTGCTGCAGAAAATTCTTCATCAGCTCCTGATAAACACTACTTCTGTTTTACCCTGTTGTGCTACATGGGGAAGCACACTGCTGGGTGCAGGATCTTCCTGGTATCTATTTTACACCTCTGGGAGTTTTCCAGCAGCCAGCAATAATATAAAAGATCACCATGGACTGTGATGTGACCAGTTACAGCAGACAGCAGTTATTTATAGAAAAGTCAGCAACACTCAAGCTTTACCACCAGCCAGCACACCCCTCTGCTTCCCATCACTTAGTGTGTGTGCTAGCATCCTGCAACACCCTGCGTAGCAAGGAGTTTTAAGGCAATTACCTTGGTACCTCACAAAACTGTGGAGACACATGGCATATGCCCACAGGACAAGGAAGAAGTAGCACTTTACATACACCGTATCTTCGAGCTGCCACAGCATATTTCATTTTCATAAATCGCTGACCCCAGATGTCACTTCCATTTGGAAATCCTTGTCCGCCTACTCAGCAGCATAGCACATTAGGGCACAGCATGGTCGATGTGTGTAAGACCCTGTAACACACACCTTCCTGACTCCTAGCTCCTTGCAAAGCGTCTCTTCTCATCTTCTCCAGGACCTGCTATAAGGTCTGTCCAAATACTACAGTACAAAGGAAAACAGCATGTTAGCTTTCTGAACTTCCCAATCATGATATAAACTAAACTAGTTGATACAGCTTTCACTCTCTTGATGCAAAGGTGGAAAGTCCTCCAAAAAGCTAGAAAAATCGCAGTAACCAAGTGGGAGATGTTACTTCCAGGGGTCATACACTGCCTCATATCCCTGCTACAAGACACACAATGCTGATGAGCCCTAACATGCAAATTCCCACTCAGAGCTGCCATGCAGGATCACGACTGTTTGGGTGCTGCAGTTCATAACACAGGCACTGCCACCAGTCACTGCAGAAATTCGGATTCAAAATGGAATTTCGAATTCTTTTGCTTCTGGAATATTTAATACACTATGTAAGTGCAAACCCGCTCTTGGAAGCTGAGGGAAAAAGTTCACGGCCCTTTCTGAGGTGAGCATTTCTAGCAGAGCACGCTGCAGAATGAAAGGCAATATTGCCATCTACTGCCCAGACGTGAAAACAGCCCCTCTCCCTCCGACACATTCGGCTGGAGAGGAGATCAATGTTTCAGGACAAGGAATCTTTTAATCATAATGAAAATGTGATCTTGACTGATCCGAGGTCACATTACATTAATACAGTCTTCAAAGCTTTTTTAATAATACAATTAACGATTTCTGCCATACCATTAAGAGAATTAAAGACCAAAAAGCTTAAGGGATATTGACCTATTCAGTTTCAGTTTTTACAATAACCTCAAAGCAACACAGACTTCTTTCCGGTTTTTTACTCCCCCCTTAAACTCCCAGATACATAATTCTTAGATGTGTTGTTCTATTTGTGTTCATGGATATCACACTTTTAGTAAAGATTTGGATAAGCCAGTAGAGGGGATCTCCATTCTGATTAGTTAACCCCTTTTATCTTGGGAACCAATAGGTCAGGACAGGACAGCTTGCACTACAGTAAGAAGAAAAACAACAACATTAATTAGGAAGGTTGAAACTACAGTTTGATGCAGAAAGAGACTTACTTCCACAAAGGCACTTTAATTTATCACCCCCCTTTCTCCAAGCCAACAGTCTCATTCTCTTCCTTAACCTACCATCTCACTAAAGCTCTCATCTACGCCTTTGCAAATGATTTGGAAAGCTTTAAGGGAATTTAATAAAGCCTAAAATATATCCTGGCTAATTTTTGCTCACAGTGAGTTCACTGCTCAGCACCAGAAGCCACAGATTCAAATGGCATTGCTCAACAAGTGGTGCTATTAGTTGGCTACTAACTTTAGTCTGAGCAGCCTGGGGTTCAAACTGCTCCCTTAGCAGCAGCACACAGCGTGGGACGCTGGCTTGCGTGAAGATCCACCGTCAGGACACAGTGGGGCTCAAAGTGCCAGGAGCCTGTGGCCAGAAAGGCAGGGCTGATGGCACCGATATGGTGGTTGTACGAGTGAGGTCGGCATCAGAAAGCAGCAATGCTGTGAGTTTCACCCTGGATGAGTTCCAGCATTCAGGAAAGATTTTAGCCAAACTGGCATTACACCATGTGCGTCTGTATCAACTGAGTTCTCTTCTGTGCTTGGTTGTTTTCTTTCTTTTTTTCTTGCTTTTTCAGGCATTATATATAAAACCTGGCAGTCCATGTTTATTTTTAAGTACTGACAAGTGAATCCAGGGTAAGTCGTTTTGAATCGATTGCAGATACTGGCAGGGTTTTGTGAGAGAAAGCAGACTCGTCTGAGGCTCCACGCTACTCCTGGGCAGGATACAAGACGAGAGGAGCAGAACTGCGCCTGTGCATGAAAAATTGCAGATGAAACCAGGGGACTGTGAAAAATCTATAACAACAATGAAGAACACAACTCAGCCCATGTCATCACCATATGAGCTTATTGTCCTGGGCAGGGATTCAACCGTGGGATTTGGCAAAGATGATTCTTTCTGATCAGAGTTACACCAATCCACTGCTACACATGTACAGAATAATCTAGCATCAAAGCTGCCAGGATTGTATTTCCCAGCATTTCTGGGTCCTGAGCAGCAGAATACTGGCTGCTTCCTGGATTTCTAATACCAGTGGTTCTTTCCCTTGGCTAGGGCAGGCGATACTGTTTGTTCTGATCCTACTAAGTTGAGATCTGAATTATCAGAACATGTCTTACCTCCCTTTCAGATCCCATTGCTACAATGGGAGGGGACAGGGAATCACCTCTGTCATTGTAATTACGCTGCATCAAAGAGACTGGCTGGTCTGAGACTAAGGCACTGCAAGGCCGTGACCAGGCAAAAATACAGAGGCAAAAATCAAGGACTTCTATTGCTTGTAACTGGTGTCAGCTGTGTCTTTGGTAGAAATCTGCCTTCCCATTCCTCTGCTGCACCACTCTGTAAGCTTAGGCCCGTAAGTCAAAAGCCAGGCAAGGACAGAGCACAGCGTGGTACATCCATCTGCTGGAAGCCAAAGGCTCTCTGAAGCTCTCAGTCTCAATGAGTAGAAAGGCATAAGGTCCCTCCCTCCCATCCCCAGCATGGCAGAGCAACGTGCTTTGCGATCTATTTGACAACTCACAAGGATATTACCTATCGAAGTGCTAGTGTCTTTGATGCCTTAACTGTTCAGGCAGGACATGCTAAATATCATCTTGCAGAAACTTCTGATGTCTACAGGGAGCAAGACCCCTTCTTGACCTTTTCTCTTGCTATTTTGCTGGTTTTGTTCTGTGCTTCTCAGAGCTGCTCCTCCATTCCAGATGCACAAAAGAGGTCAAACTAGCAAAGGTGGCTTGTGCCAAAGGCTTTGGCTTCTACCAAGAGACACTTTAAAAGGAAGATATTTGTGCTTGTGACATAGAGCAAAGAGGGACAATATGTCTTTCACTCCAATTGATTTACCCACCAACCTTCTACGCAAACAAGGATAAAAGCAGCATTTCAGTCTGTATTACAGCAGATGGGCTCTGCATGCAGCACAAGAGAAATAGCTTTAAAAAAGATTGAACCAGCCCCAAGATCTGGAGAGGGCGGGGGAATCAGAAGGCTCTTTTATATCATGATGCTTGAAGACAGCATTTACTTAAAATGCATCTTAGTTAAGATACTTATCAAAGGCTTGAAGGAGAGGGGACATGCCAAACAAGGAGAAACTTAGAAAATTAGTCAGTTGAACTAATCCTTTTAGGAAGGGTTTTTTTTTTCTCCCTTCCTGCTCCTTGTAGAAAGCTGGGATGGGATTACTGGTTCCAGGTAGGAGGATTGAAGGTATGCCACACAGCTGTATCTTTTAAAAGCAGCATGAAATTAATGCCATTAAGCCAAGGCCACTCCTGTTGTCCAAAGGGCACACATAGCTCTGAAGTGTTTCTCCTCTCATGGTCACTGACCTTTTACATACCACAGCCCAGAGAGGCCAAGCTATTAATTTACAAATCAGATGTTGGTGAATGAATACCAACATCCCCAAATGTACTCATCATAGTGAATGCAACCTCTGATCTCCTCCCTGAGAATTAAAAAAAAAAAAAAAAAGTTCAACTTCATCTAAGTGTCAGGTGGCTGGAAGAAAAGAATTCTTTCAGATGGAGTTTATTGATCTTCCAAAAATGGAGCCTTCAGTTTAAATTAAAACCAAAGAGATTTCTTCAAAACACCACCACCAAAAAAAAGCCCCAACAACCTTCAAGATCGAAAAATTCAATAAAGCAAGGATAAAGTCCAAGGCAAATGGAGAAGATTAAACTGAGACTTTACCATCAAGTTGGATTGTAAGAGGAAACAAATTGAAAAGCAGGCTAATTACAAACTCCTAATTTTGTCTCCTATGTACTTAAATTTTATTGCATGCTCATCTGTAACAAGAAATATATAAAAGAAGGCCAAAGTCAATACCAAACAACCAGCTATAGCTGGATGCATTCTTTGTTTATGCAGTTGAGCAATAAATTTGACAAAGCAGAAATTTTATTTGGACATGCTAATTTTGTTTTTTTCTGCAACATCTTTGATATGCAAATGTTAAGAAGGATCCAGCTAGGTACTGAAGTTTAGACTGTTCCCTCCCTTCTTCATCCACAGGAAAGGACACTAAAATGTGGATTTGAACACCCCTAAATGACTCCAAATCAACTGCTGTGTTTTACTGACCTAGCAAGGCTTTCTTTAGGAACATGGGTCACTCGGAATCAATCCCAATTATGTCAGCTAGGCACTCAACTCTAGGGATGTCACTGAGCCTTTGTTTGGACACAGTCAATGCAAAGGTGCCAAGTTAGTCTGTTTTTCCACACTAATGCATTCAGACAAGTTAGATGGATTTTCCTACTTTGGCACCTACTCATAAGGCAGTCTTTTGGATGGCTCACTTTTCATAATCAAGTAATACAAGTGAAAATCGTTCATTTGGAAGTGTTTCATTTGTATTTCTAAACCTCTAAACGTTTTCCACAAAAACCATAGCAGAAAGAAGGCATCAGAAGTTTCTATAAGGTGACTTCCAGCAAAGCCTTCAAGAGCAGTCTATGAGTGTCCAAACAGATCCCATAATACATTCATGTCATCAGGGAGATGGCAGGGAAGGATATTGGCCCAAGTTACTGATGTGACAAACTCTAAGAGTTGCACAGAGCTCCTACCATTTAGCAGACAGATGTATCATGCCACACTAATCATGGAGTGTGATATTGCAGGCCTGGAGGACTGGGAAATCACCCCAAAAATAGACTTAGCATTGGGTTTTCAAAGAGCAAGTGAAAGAACAGAGAATGACTTGCTTTGAAATGCTCACATTACAATCTTTGATTGGGATGCAGAGCTGCCTTTAATGTACAACTTTATCTTTGCACTGAAGTTTTATTTTATCAATTAAACTAAACATTAAACATTTCAAAAAAATAAAAAATAAAAACTAGATTAAATCATCTGCTTACTTAATCTGCTTTTCTCTCCTTGGGAATGGTCACATATAAAACACAGTAACAAAGGAAGAAGCTTAGCCTTTAGGGCAAGTATAGACCATCCTTGCATTTCTAATGCTGAGAATATTAACAGTATATTACATGGCAGCTGTTGTTACATGAAAAAAAGGTCAAAGAAAGTGCTCAGTAGTACTCTGTTGCAAAGTATGTAGTAGACAGAGAAGGGACAGAAATGAAAAATTAGATGCTCAAGTTATCTGTCAAACAACTGAGACAGAATCATCGCGTGCTGGGAAACCATGAAATACAACATGGAAAAGTCCCACCCAGGCTTTCTGATGAAAGAAGAGTACGAAGGGGCACAGTCTGGGTGCAGTTTGCATTTTGTGCTACTCTGACTTCATCTTGGCTTCACAAATATTTGAAAAAATCAACACAGGGCCCACTCAAGACAAACTCCACGGATACAATGAGATGAATGGCAGACACAAGACAAGCTTTACCACACCCTCATCCTCCTGGCTCTGAACAGGTAACCATTCTCTGAAGAAGTCAAACAGTCATGTATTGAAAAAGTCTTGGGCACTGTCTCAAGCACCCAAGAGATGACGACAATGTTAAGCTAGGTAATGGTGCCATCTCGTGGTAATAATAAAGATGACGCTGGATCGACCACTTTTTTAGTAGTATGCTGCAGCCGTTGTGGCCATTAAAGACAACACATTAAAACAGATACCTCCTAATTTCTCCGTGTTGTCTAGGTTTTACAGTGCACGTTCACCATTAAGACACCCACAAGTACAAACGAATCTTGTGATGATTTCAATGACAGGTCATAGCAGCCAGGAAATGCTAACCCGTAACGGTCAGCGTGATCGTAACTGGAACTGCATCTCTGATGATGTTCAGGCTTCTAACAGGAATTTGAAAAACTGAAAATCTCACTGAAAGGTCAAGAAGAATGAATCAAGGTCAGGAAAATCTGCCTCACAGAGACAGATCCAAAACCAAGTGTTGTTCACCGATGTCATGATGGGACCACAAGGTATCTATCCCCACATTGAAAGAATCTTGATAGTACCAGAGCCATAGCTCAGCATTAAACAGAAAAGCAAAATCCATCATAGGAGACTAAACCAAAATTAATTCAGACTAAAATATTCGTGTGTACTTCTAAACATGAAACTTTAGAACAACTTGCCAAGGAATGTGGCAGATTTCCCACTGCCCAACATTTGAAAATCAAAACTGTCACATCAAAACAATCTTTCTAAGAAGATGGGTTTTTTCAACCAAAACCAATGATTTTTGATACAGCAACCATGCATGAAATTGTCTGGCTTACATTATGTGAAACATCATGACAGATTAACGTAAGGAAATTTCTAGCTTTAAAATCCATATGTTTACTTTTCTTGAGAGCAATTCAAATACTTTATTTAGTTGGCACACACCCACCCAGACACTGCTAACACTAATGTTGATGTCTAACATCTTACTTGTAGACCAGACTTAAGTGTCTATGTTTGTAAGAACAATAGGTACAAATTTCCTTTCAGCAGATCTGCCATCTCTCTCACGCACACACACTTACCTCCTTGTCTCCTAAGCAGAAATACCACTGTGTCAAGCCACAACCACCAGAGAGTAGATTAAGAAAAAGATTAAATCCAAGGTTTTGAAAACTTAACTCCAAAAACTGGAATGCTTTTTCAAGCCACTGCCAACTTTTCCAGCACTCTGAAACCATCCTACCCTTGAGTAAATGCAGTTTTCTTTTAAATAAAAGAACTTTCACTGTGAGAGAGAGATGTTTGTGCTGTTGGTTTTCTTTTTTTCTATTATGTTCTGTTAAGACAGTGATGATTCTGGATCTGTTTCTGATCCAGACCGTCTTTAGGATTCTTGTGATCTCACTAAGCACTTCAGACTGCCAAGAACGAGTTGCAGGTCCAAGCTTCTAAATTAATCAGATACCTTAAAGCACTAATATAACCAAAAAAAAAAAGAAAAAAAGAAAGAAAATCAATATTCAGATTAATTGTTCTGTAAGTTAGCATTTCTGAAAAAATATGGAGCAAGCCTGTGTCTTCCTGCAACCAGGAAGCCCAGGAGCTTCGTACTGTTAAGTAGGACCTCAGAACTCCTGGCTCTGGTTCTTTACTGGATATAGCTAATGAGCAAATGTCTGTATCCTCTTAATCTACTGTTTCTGCTCGGTGTGTTTCATTTGCCAGGCAGGGCAGATGAACTGAATGTAGAACATCCCTAATTGTCACAAGTTTTGATTAGAAGGATGATGTGATCACTTTCTTTGATTAGAAAGTACCAAGCCATCTGCCAACACCATCTCATCAAATGCACCTTTGCTTAATTCTATAATATGCCCAGTTGCCATCGTGAGCATTTTTGATGAAAAAGCATTACTTAAAAAACAAAAAGCTAAACATAATCAAGGAAGACAACTCTTACACAGAGGAAAGAAGCAACTTTCCTGTGAGAAGAGCCAGTAATGTGCTGTTGATGCAGCCAGTGGACCACTGGATAATAGACAGCTGAAACAGAAATTCTGTTTGGGGATGTTGAAAAATTGCTCTTTTTTCCTCTGACTCAGAGCGTCCCCAGATATAGAATGAATTTAATCAAATTAAGTGTCTGTCCTTTCCACACACAGTACCTTATCCATCTTCTTTATTGTAATACAAATTTATACAGTTTCCTGGGGCCTTCTTGGATAAAAGTCTGTTGAAAGACTTAAATCAGATTAAACTTCTCAATAGTCCCCACTTGCTGGAACAACTCCAGTTTACCTTCCCCTGACATTTGTAATATAGGCTGTTATGTGCAAATTAGACATGAGGCTAGTTTGCTAGGCTACTGTAACTCCAGAATCAACTTTCATGAGGAAAGATATAATAATTTTCTATCATACTTAGGAGCAACTAGTATTGCAATTCTTCACAAATACTGTATTTAAAAAAAAAAAAAAAAAAAAAAGGTATGTATTTAACCATACATTCAGTAAGAATATAGCCTGGTGCACAGAAGGACACACAGTTTCTAGCAGTCTTTATACCACACCCTTTGCGACTTGATGAATCAACAACCTGAAGATCAACTATAAAGTTAGTCCTAAATGCATTCTCTTTGAGACAAGAGAACCATAGCAACATGATTAAGGCTGGCACGCAATTCAGTGTTTTAATTCTCTTGGCAAAAACTTGTAAGTTCCAATTATAGCATTTTTTAAATTTTTTTTTTTTTTAAGAGATGCCTACAAAGGTCTGATTTTGATGTGTCTCAGGCATATGGTTTACTGAGCAGCTCAGCAAGGGAGGAGCTACTTGGATACATGAACAAACACTATGTTAAATCACGACCTTAAACAAAAACAGGGTGACAGGGCTATGTGTGAGAAATTATGCCATACAGGGGGAAAAATATACATCCCCTACAGTGTACCTACAATGCCTGCCTACAGAACTGTCTCCCTGGAAATGCTGGATTAGTTTCTGGAAAGAAATAACTACCTCTCCTTGTTCCAAGGCACCCACTTAAGAATTACAGGCTGCTGGATCTATTCAGATTCATCAAGACCCTACTGCTGTTCACCATTGATCCCACCTCTGCAAAGCCTTCTCTACCACTGGACTAAAGATCTTTTCCTTAAGAGTTTCACCTGTAACCATTAATACAGCATTCAACATTTAGACATTCCCCACTAAAAAAAAAAATTCTGGTACAGAACCAGCTTGTGGTGAAAGAACAAAATTTCTTTACCAAGCCATAACATGAGTAATCTAGTGAAGTATGTTATACTTCCAAGTTAATTAAATGCAAAACATTAGGAAAGAGCCTACAGGAAATAAAATGTGTATAAAATAATAAAATATGTAATCTACAAAAAGGTCAGCACCCTGAACTTACACATAGAATGATCACAGTGCTATTATTCAATTTAAAGGCAGTTTAAGGCCTGTAGCTTGCTCACTCTTCTTCTCCGTACCAAACTTTTTCAGCATTAATGGAGTTTGTATGCCATCCTGTTCACCACAGGGTTTAAGGCAGATTTTTCTGCTAGAAAATCTCAAATGAAAGCAATTCAAGATCAATTGTTTGCTTTGAAAGGAAGGTTACAGCTGTCATTCTGATACCAATGTGTGTTGTGGTATCTCTCTTCCATAATGCGGGATGTGGTTTCCATAGAAATATCTTCTTACATCAGTATCCACAAGCCCTCCAACTATTCCCTTTTGGACATCTCATGCAACCCAATAATATCTTTTCAGAGCAGAGAAATAACTAGGCTCAACTACTACTTAATTACTTGGTGAGATGAAAAAGAAAAGGACAATTAGCAAACAAAAGCTTTATTTAAAACAAAACACAAGATGGCGAACATGTGTCTTGCAAAAAATTATATCTTACCTGAAGAAATCTCTCCAGCATTACAGATTATGAACAGTCAATTACAATTTTTAAGACCATATGGAGATTTTGCTGATTTCTGAAAGTGCGATTATGGTATAACTCTAAATTGTTTGGTGGCCTTGCCTCCAACTAAGCCTGCTTTTCTTCTGAATCCTTTGCATTGCTGAGTATTGCCTGCACCTTGCTCTAAGTCCTCTTGTTCAGGACCCTGTGAGTTTAGAGTCCATGCTGCTGCTGTGTCATCTTTTTTTTCTGTGGCATCTCCTGCCACTTTCCCAACACCAGGAATGTATTCAACGCCCTGAAATTAGAACCAAGACAGAGTGAACACCAAATTATACAAAACCAACATAAACAGTGACTTGATGCTAATATAAAATGTCTCTGTCAACCAAGGCCACCATAAACATGCAAGGCAAGAAACTTAGCTGCATTGTTTGTATAGAACAGCTTCATTCCTGCTGCTCTGCCTGAGTTCCCAGAAGTGTCAGCATAAAGAAAACTGGGAGTACACGGAGCCTTGATCTGGCTGGGTGGGCTCTGAAGCCATGACCACAGCACAGAATGCAAGAGCGTGCACCACAGGGGCCAGTGCTGTCATAGCTCCCCCAGGAGACCCATGTCTGAAGAAAACAAACTGATTTAATTGTGTGGCAACCAAAATGTGCTGGGGAAACAACCCCTACAGCTCTTTGTTTTGCTTCCACTCGTCTCTCCTTTTTCTTTATTACTTGAAAAAGCTTCATTACTGTGATTTGTTTTTTCAAATACATGTAGCCCTAACTAGGTTTAAGCTTCATTCAAACCTCTCAGCCTGTTTTAGGCCTCCATCCTGCAAAAAGCTAAGCACAGTCATATCTGCAGCTCAGTAGTGGAATAAAATAATTAGGACTGTAAGAAGCTTGGCTTACTCATTCTAAAGGTGTCACACTCAAGTCCCTGTATAGGCACAGAAAAAAATCAGGGTTCAGTTCAGAAAGCCATTGCATACACAAACCTTGGAATTCGCTGTATGCCAGCTTAGTTACCATTCCCTTACCTCAGTAAGGATCAAACTAAAACATTTAGTGAAAACTATCCTGTACACTTTAGCCTCTCAAACTACTATAGCTCTATGAATCAATTATATATATATGTATACAAACTACTATAGCTCTATGAATCAATTATATATATATGTATATATATTATATAGCTATGATTACCTACATAAACCTATGGGTCAGTAGAAAAAACACCTATAGCTGTCTGTGATAGTGTCTCATATTTAAATGGCACTACTTCAGTAAAAAGCAAAAAGGCCACCAATGAAAAAGTAAGTCATAAAATAGCAAATTAGTCACTGTACCTTATATATCTGATCCACATCTGATTGTCTGGGTTTAGTGGTTTGAGTAGTCTCCATACAAGAGCCCACTTCAGCCTCTGGAGAAATGGGGTGAATAGTTTTGCCCCAGAAAGAGATTAAAAAGAAAAAAATGTTAGCAGACTTCCACAGCAACTTTCATTTAAAAAACACACCAGAAAAAGCCACATAAAGGCTACCTTCAACCCCTCTTGCCTTGCTTTTGTTAATTAACCAAACCAGGGTGCCCAGTGACACTACCACAAAAGACTAAGGTGAACAACTATACTAGAAACAAAATGTCTCTGGGTTCTTAGTTTGGATGTTCTGCTAAATCCATTCATCTCTTACACCGAGAAAACCCATATCCCTTCCTCCCTTTCAGAAAAGGCAGATACTCTGACCAATTCAGGTAAAGGATTAAAAGTAATCATGTGAAATTTATTTTAATTCTTGCTCGGTCTGCTTATTTTTTGCATTAGCTTCACATTTACATGCTTTATGTATATTACTAAACTACTTCAAAACAGCTTAGGTCCCTGCCTGGTAGATTTAGAAACTAGGATAATATCATGTTAAATGATTTCTGTTCCTCCAATTGCCTCAGAAGAGAAATGTCACTGTGTTCCTGTTACTGAGACTATTTGGTAGAAATAAATATCTCCATTTTTCAAACAATAAGAATTAATTCAGAATGAACGATTGCAGCCATGTATGACAGCATGCTAAAGAGCTTTATTTTTATAGATATATGTATACATGCAGACAGAAATATGTGTGCATATATATGTCTATGTATCTGTGCACACCCAAATTGAAGTATCAGTTGCAGTAAGCAGAGTGCTGCAGTTTACCTGTACTGCCACTAGATGCAGCCACACAACCTTGCAAAATTTAAAATTCTGACCTCAGGGTTATAGAAACCTTTTTTAGAATATCTATGATTGCAGAATTCTTACAACATTAATAGTATTCAATCCTGAGTACTGGGGGAAAAACATGTAATATGAGCAGAATTTTCAATTTTTCTTCTCAAAATTTTTGTTCCAAAACAAAGCATTGCAAATGTCGATGGGGATCTAAGAAATCAGAGCAAAATAAGACTTGTCTATTTTCATGGTTGTTGCCATAGATCCAGATTGAAGCTGACAATATTGAATTACATTGTGTTTCGCTTTCTACATAACAGAGCGAGGAGGAATGAAGCACTATGTTCCCAAGTGACCCCCTAAAGATAGAATCATAGAATCACAGAATAGTTTGGGTTGGAAGGGACCTTTAAAGGTCATCTAGTCCAAACCCCCTGCAATGAGCAGGGACATCTTCAACTAGATCATGCTGCTCAACGCTCTGTCCAACCTGACCTTGAATGTTTCCAGGGATGGGGCATCTACCACACCTCTGGGCAACCTGTTCCAGTGTTTCACCACCCTTATTGTAAAAATTTTTTTCCTTATATCTAGTCTAAATCTACCCTCTTTTAGTTTAAAACCACTACTCCTTGTCCTATCACAACAGGTCCTGCTAAAAAGTTTTTCCCCATGTCTCTTACAGGCCCTCCTAGGGGGCCTGTAAGAGAGATGGGGACCCCTGGAAGGTCGCTATAAGGTCTCCCCAGAGCCTTCTCTTCTCTGGGCTGGACACACCAACGCTCTCAGCCTGTCCTCACAGGGGAGGTGCTCCAGCCCCCTGAGCATCTTCATGGCCTCCTCTGGACACACTCCAACAGGTCCATGTCTTTCCTGTGCTGAGGACCCCAGAGCTGGACGCAGCACTGCAGGTGGGGTCTCACGAGAGCGGAGTAGAGGGGGAGAATCCCCTCCCTCGACCTGCTGGACACATTTCTCTTCATGCAGCCCAGGACACGGTTGGATTTCTGGGCTGTGAGTGCACATTGCTGGCTCATAGTCAGTTTTCCATCCACTAATACCCCCAAGTCCTTCTCCACAGGGCTGCTCTCAATCCCTTCATTCCCCAGCCTGTACTGATACCAGGGATTGCCCCAACCCATGTGCAGGACCTTGCACTTGGCCTTGCTGAACTTCACGAGGTTCACACAGGCCTGCTTCTCGAGCTTGGCCAGGTCCCTCTCATGGCATCTCATCCCTCAGGCATGCCAACTGCACCACTCAGCTTGGTGTCAACTGCAGACTTGCAGAAGATCTAAATGACTTTGTGCGTATGGAACACGTAAGCGCACAACTCCAGTGGTTTCCATTCTATGCCACATCATTTTCCTCTCTGTGTCTCTGGAAACACAAGCTTCTCTTTACGTGTATGGTAAGCAGCACACTAGGTCAGATGATAAAGGATTCCTGCACTCAGAAAATGTTTCTGCTTTATCTACTGTGAACAGATAGCATGAAGCCCTGGAAAATTCTCTTGTTATTTCCTCACCAGCTATCAGACAGAGCTATGCAAGAGTAATGCTGCCTTTAGCACAAAGCAAAACCAGGGGAACTCTCCCCTAGTAAATTCTAGCAGGCATTATCTGTCCTGTACTCTCCCTTCATATTTCCCTGGGTGCATAATATGCCCAGTACTGGGATAATACAAGCACAAGAAGCACACATAGATTCCATATGTAAAATCGATATAATAAATGTATTACACACTGTTTTAAATACTGGTTTTTAGTGGGTTGATTTTCCACTGAAGATGGATGAACTAAAGCCTGTTAAGCACATTCAGTGTAAAGGAAAGTGATGCCCAGTGAGCTGTGCACCAGAGTGGAGAACATAATTTAAAATGCAGGTTTTTATTATGTATTTTAGTGCCAAATTCACTTGTTTCTGCTCCCTTCCACTATAAAGACCACACTGCAATTCACAATCCTTATAAATGTACAAAACCCCTCTTCCCCCATTTCTAGTTTATACTTTCCCTCCTTCCTCTTTTTGTAGATATGAGACATCTCATTTATGTGCAGAACTGGCCAAGGCAGTTCCCAGGCCTCACGTGTATTTTTACTGACAGCCACTATGGTGGAATTCTATTTACCCATGTTTTGGGTCATTTCTCTTTGTTTGTTTGTTGTTGTACAAGATGGCAAAAAGAAGAAAGAAAAAAGAAAGTGTACTCTCTTCCAGGATCCACTTTCTGTTTGGATCATAGTTCTCTTCAATTGCCATTAATAAACTGAACTTAGCAAGATGGATTAAAGGAAAGACCAACACCAGGTTTTGTTGGTTTAAAGCATGAGGAACATAAATATAATGGCTTCAGAGGAACCCAGCCTAGGGCTAAACTCTGACTTAACTCTCCTGTGGGGTACTGCAGACAAGATGAAACGCAATGTCTCAACTGAAGGTCCCCAAGCCAATACAAAGCAGGATAGATGTGGGAAGTCACGGGAGCAATTTGCTCTGCAGCACTCCTGGCTGCACTTCCAGAAAAAGGCAATGTGTGCCCTTCTTTTGGAACCTAATGCTTATCACAGCTTGTGTGCATGCAGCAGAGGAGCCTGTCTGGATCCCCAAGCCAGCTGAACAGATTACATCAACAAGATGCCCATATGAACTGTCAAAAGGTTTTCCTACTCTGTCGCTATCTTTTGTGAAGTAACTAGAAAATGCTCCCAGCAAGAAGGATTTACCCTGTAGGAGAGTATTCTGAATCTTCCAAAAGCCATAATGAAAATGTTTGTGTTTCCATCCAAGAATGGTATTGGCAGCAAATTGAAGGTAATTAAACACATTGCCCATTGGCCATACAAATTTCTTCTTTGTAATAATTTCAGGGAAACAAACCCCTCTCTATAACCCAGACATTGTGTTGTGCAACAGGAATTTTTGGGGCTAACTTCTACCCTGCTGTAAGTGCACTGCAATGGGAGTTACAGCAACTTTATGCCAAGATTGTGCTTTGTTCAGTATCTCTCAGATGCTCTGTAGTTCAATTTCATTACCTCATAATTTCTAAGAATTGTCCTGTTTACTGGGAAAAGACCAGTGAACTGGACTGCACACTCAGTAGTTTCTCAATGTGCAAACAACAGAGAAACCATCTATCTATTATCACTACCTAAGCCTTGATTTTATTTCTTATCTTTATATAACTAACATGGCCAAGTTCACACTGTTTATTTTAACTCACTTCCTGAAGGGGATGACTCCATCTGAATTTTTAACCAGATATTCACTCGCTGGCTCCAATCTCCTGGTGCTTCCACCTCCCACAGTCGCTTCTGCTCCTCGGGATAAGTCTGCAAGAATTTCTGGCAAACTGAACAGAAGAAACCAAGGGGTAAAAGCATGAATGAGTGAAAAGTACAGTGGATGAGGGAGTGTATTCTATCCCAGAAATGCTCTCAGACCTACTTCCATTAGTTCCTTTGGAAATCTTTTCTTCTCTCTTCTCATCTTCTTTTTTTTTTCTTTTAGCCGGGGCTTTTAGGAAAAGTCTATGTGGAATGACCTGAACAGGCATGAGTGAATCCTGTTCATCTGCTTCCTTGTGAGTGCAGAAATACAGGACTTGAAATGACTTACTGAGCCACCTTCTTCTGGCACTGCATCACAGAACTATCTCCAGACATTTAGCAGGCTTTAGATTAACAGCAGTGTGGGTTTTTTCACCCTCACTACCCTGAAATAAAGGTGCTTCAGTATCTTCCAGCTTGAACCATTAAGAATGATACTCTAATTTCTATTTACAAATAAAACCTTTGTATTAGTTTGCTCTTGGGCCAATACCACCCTCCATTTTACTACTGCTACCCTATACTCCATTGCTTTTTTGGGTGTGGAAAACAGGAAATAGGAAGAACTAACAGAGGAATAACAGGAGTACCTGTGTCAGATATAGTGCCTTTAGAAAGCAGTCCCACTGATTCCTATCACTGTCAGTACACACCGAACATTAATATAATTTGGATAAACAATCAAATTTAAGTTTATGTTATCAAACTGAAATTTGCTGCTTTAGAGGTTTCCTGAGGATGTCTGCAGAGTCAAGAGGAGGCTTATGTTGTAGGACAAACAGTTCAAAAAATTTAAAGGGGATTTTTAAACTTTCCTTAACCACCATTCTGTCAGTTCCATCAGCTGTACTAAGACATCAATCTGTAAACAACAAAATTGTTTTCATGCTCTCCTCTGTCCATTGTAGTTCCTCATACTACAGAATGGGTAATTTATCTTCACATTCAGTTGAGTTTAACAATGAGATATTGAAACAAAAACCCTAATTCTGGTATGTAAACAGTTGCCTTACAGTAATGAGCATATTGCTGTCATTAATTTTATCCAAGGGTATCCAAACTAAATTAATCATTTCAATAAAAGCTACTGAAAGTAACACATATACCACAATAGAGATATCTGCTAAAATGCTTTTTACTTCTTTTGGGGCCTCTATAGCACATTAAATAACACGCTAGTGAAAACTGTGCACATTTAGTACAGAGTTTTAGAGTAAAAGTTTGCATTCTTTTGTCAAAGTATGAGATTGTGGCTCCAATGAAATTAAAAACAGGCAGCGACTTCAATATACCCAAAATGTAACTTACAGCATTAGTATTTTTATAAAAGTAAGGCTCAGAAAACCTAAATAGAACATGATACAAGTCAAATTTATTCACTGTAAGCTCTAAACCTAATTGAGATGAAAGCATAGTCTTGCAATATATCGCTAGCGTTAACACATAAACAATGCAGCTTTCTGATCCATAGTGTCTAAATCATTGATGCCTGCCATAGGAAAGATGGATATTACTGGGAGAAGAGAAAGAATGTTGTCAGTACTACTCCTTTCTGAATTTAGAAACTCCTGGAGTATGTTTGCATACATTGGGGTACATTTGTATACATTGAATGGCACATACCGACCGCAAGAAAGAACAGATAAAGTTTTGCTGACACTTACTAGGAAATGGCTGTAAAGTCATAAGTCAATAGAAACACCTCCCAAAAAATGATGGTAAAGACTGTATGCCATACAGAGAACAACTTTAAGACAAAATGCTTTTCTAAAGATAACAGTTTTATAAATAATGTAATCTGTAAATTTTACTAGTAAAACCAGAACTTCACAGAGAAGGTATATAACTACATAGTGATCTTTTAAAAGTGCCAAGTGTTCAAAGGCAGTCAATACAAAACAAGTACTGATGTGACTGGATGAATGAGCAGAGCCTAGGTATATGGCCTATTAAATCTAATTTCTTACAAATGCAGTATCTACAAGAGCATTACGTGCATAGTGTAGGCTTGACAACATCTTATGATTCTTTTCCCTCCGGTGTCAAATAAAATGTGTAAGTCACTGTCTAGGGCAATGACATAGTTCTATTTCTAAGACAGAATGAGATAATAATGCAAAATATTGAACAGGCAGTATGAGTTTTATGCTTCTTATTGCCTTACATAAATAATGGCCTACCTTTCTACAGGAAATTCCAGATGTCTCAAGGAAAGTAACCAGCTGCACGCTAACAACAGTTCAGTTCAGACAAGTGCACTGAACTCTTATACAGCTAAGAAAATCCTACCAAGACCATATTGAAATGCATACATTATACATGACCCTTACCTAACATTTCCACATCAAACGATTTACCTTGATACATGGCAGCAGAAATAGGGCAGCTGATCCCCAAGGCATCCTCAGCCATGAAAGACTGACAGAAATCATGCAGCATTTTCATCCCTAGGCCACCTCTTCTATACTTTCTCCGGACAAATATAGTATCCAAAACCGGCAGCATGTAACATTGACTGGTTGTACCATCACACAAGCTCCCTGAAAACAGACAGTAAAAAATACATGAATTTGAAAACAAAATCTGTATGGCTGCACTAACTAACTAACTGCTGTGTGATTCTAGCCACAAATACTGCCCTGATACCTTTCCACAGGCTATGAGGATCACCCCCAACTGCAGTGCATTTGCATAGACAGTAAAACACTTTCCAGAAGGAAGATTTGTGCCATCAAACTGAGAGGGTCTGCTTAACATGTGGTTTACAGGTCTCACCATAGTATTTTCCAGACTCCAAGTCTTCATAATTGGATCATCTAGGTACACAGGCAACATATATAGGAAAATTCACTGAAAAAACATAACTGGGCTATAGCCAGAGAGGTATAAATATTCTGAATGTAATCTCAGCATATTCCTTTAGCTTTTGGCTCTTCTGGTAAATCACCCCACAAACTCTTTTTATGAAATACACTGAACCACACAACGCAGTATGATCTAAACTCTCAGAAGGTCCAAGCTGCCTGATGCAGCTGGGCAGTAGAGAAGGCTTCCAGAGTAAACTCCCAATATTGTTTAAGTTAACAATTTCATAATGACTGCAGGGAGGAGAGGCTCTCTTGGCCTCTGCTCACATTGCTGTTGTGCTTTCCCAAATGGTATGATAATACTCTTAAGTATGAAACTTGACTGATCCCATCATTTACACCTCCTTTCTGACTTTTACTGGTCAGAAAGTTATACAACCCTTTTACTGCATATTCAGTCTTTGATCTCCTAGTTCAGTAAATTCCATAAACAACTGTACAAAAGAATATTTCTCTCTTTCAGTTATCTGTCAACACATACCCAGAAGTACTTTGTTGGTAAGACAACCACACAAAAAGTGTTGAGGTTGCGCCACCTGAAACTGGAAACAGATCCCTAACTGCTCACATTCGCAGTGACTCCGGGCCAGAGGAAGGGAAGTCCCTTCAGAAAACAGAGCAGAAGCTGGGTAGCCCCAACAACCCAACACGTAACAGGGAGGCAAATGACTTCCCAAAGAGGAAGAACCATGTCTGAGAAAGCACCGAGTAGAATCTAAGCGATAGGTAAACTCACGGCAGCAGCTCAGGTTCAACCTTACACTGCAGCACACGAAAGTCACACCTCTGTAGGAAGATGAGTATAGACATTAATTAAGGTATTTGGGTATAAAACCATAAACAACAGAGTGGTGCATTTTAAGAAAGCACTGCAAGTGCTCCTTTGTAAGTCACTTGGTTTCTACTGAGTGGTAATTTATCACACATGTATGTGCTTCTAGTCCATCACTTGAACTGCTACTATCAGTGTTAAACTAGGGTTTTGACTCAAGGACGGTCCTTGCTAATAAACACATCAAGTCTGTCACTTGAAATCACGGGGACATGACATAATGCTGTACATGTAGACAAAATACAGACTCAAGTATAAGCCTCCAAACTATTAAAACTCAGTTCTGGGTGAAAACTGTCAAAAAAAAATTAGAACCAAGGTATTTATTTTGCTATCACATATGGTAAACTCAAACTGGAGTCAAGATCAAGAACAGACATTCAGGGTCCAAAATTTTAATGTACACCCTAAACAACTTAGGGTCCTACTGAAGGAGGTACATTAGCAATTCACTGTAAAGCTTCTGTTCAGTGCAGAATACCATGAAAACAGAACCTCAAACTACTTGACAGCATAAGCATTCAACCCTGAAATGAATGGCCAACTACCTATATATAGGATAAGGTCACCATAGAAACATCTTGCTGATTTATTTTCATTTTTAGAAAATATTTATAAAGATTTTATGCTGTTTCTATCTGGGTACATGGCAGTTTAAATAGAAATAAATATCCAGGCCTTTATAACAGAAAAAGATTACATTTTCTTTGTTGCTTAAACCTCATTAAGACCTTCCCAGTTTTCTTTCTTACCACTTACTAGTGTACCACTCAATCTAGTTTTCAGTGTCTTGAGGCACTGTTTCACAGATCTCCTATTGAATGGCTGTTCCTAAATTCCAGTGCAAGGCTTACTTAATAGATCCTTTTTTCCTTTATCACATGCCCATAGTTATCTTAAACTGAGGTCTACTGCTGTTCCTTGAGTTGGTGTCTAGTACCTTTTGCTGATATTCCCCTGGCCTGGCTTTGATTACTCTCTTTTCTAGGATGTCAGTTCAGCAAAGCATACATGACTATGTTTAATTCTAGACCCTGATTTGTCAAGGCTGTAGCTCTCCACTTAGCAAGAATCCACATCACGCATACTCAGCCATACAACAAGAGTGTGTAGCTACATAACCAATCCATTCACATCCAGGCTTGGTCCTCCTCTGCTTAATCAAAGTGCATGCTTAACTTCAAACACATGTTCAAGCACATTGTTGGAAAAGGATGGCTTGCGGTGGTGTTTATAACCTTTCAATATTTGTAACACATGATGTGTAGTTACTCTTTTTTCATGAGCCAAAAAATTGAGTATATCCCCAGTCCCATTGTTAGCTGCCAGCCCAACAGAGATGTTGGATTCCAGCAGTGTTGCACCATACATTCTAAGAAAGGGACAAACTTTTCCTCATGAAGTCAATAGCTTTATGAATTCCTGCATGTTGCAAGTGTCCTTATAAGTTTATTATTATCTCATATAGTCTGTCTCCTATAAATTCTGATGAGACTGCTGTGCAGCCATCCCAGGAGCTGAGTGATTTATGTCTGTGCTCCTGATTTTGTGTTGAGAAGACGACAAAAACTTGTAGTGTCTAAAGGCACTGTAAATAAAGAAACCATGAAGCCATTCTTCACCTTGTCCTTGGGAAACATATTAAAGGAGTCATAGCCCACAGCCATTTGAAATAAAATAAACAAACAAACCAACCTTTGGAACAAAGGCCACTGTCTCCAGTTCCCATCCAATAGCAAAGAGGTTACCGTAAGCTAATGGTGGCCCAGAGGTGACCACTAGGCTCTCACACATTTCGTTCAGAGTTTTCTTTTGTTGTTGAAACACACAAACAGACTAAGTTTTGAGGTGAGTGAGGAGACAGGGAAAATAAGGGCATTGGCGATGGAGATGGAAGTATTCATACAGTCTGCCCTTTGAAAGCCTTTGATCTGCTTGGTTAGGTCACGAGTGCCAAATGACCAACTTATGAGCCAGCAAAATGGTAAACAGATATTACAAGGGCAGGAAAGCAGACAGCCATTAGCATTCCCAAAGAGCCACAAACCAGAAAAAAAAACAATCCAGTCCCCACATCCAACAGACCCAAACAAAACAAGGTTGTGCATACTGACTATTTCCCTGCTGAACAAGTTGGCTTGGCACACACATGTTTGGACAGGCCTTAAGCAGGCTGTGTGCTTGTGTAGAGGGTGGGGAATATTTCTGCTGAATAGAACCCAAGGTCAACCCATTGTGTGAGTTTGTATGTGAGAAGGGGAACAAAGGTTCTGGCTTCAATAAAATTAAATGAATTCATGTCTTGACTGGTATGTAGTCATTTAATTTTTATTACAGCCAGAACCTTCAGTCTGCCTCAGAAATGCACATTAAAAATATTATTGCTAGAAAACAGAGGGAGACAAAAGCAATTATCCAACAAGATTTCAGCTAATTGTCTGTCAGGTTAACTTCAATTCTGATTTAATATCTTTTTTTGTAAAAGAAATGTATGTAATCAGTGAAAAATAAAATCCTATTATCTTTTTAGAGATCTATTTCTGGAGAATACCACCTGGGCCACCAAAGTATTAAAAGAAATTTGCGAAGGCTTGTATGAAGAAAAGTGGCAAATGGATTTTGGCTTGGGTAGCAACTTCCAAAGACCATCTCTAAGGCTCAGGGGTAGGAAGAAGCAGAGACTGGGCCAGGGCTGCTTTGCTGCCTACCCTATATCAGCTTAGAGTTTTTGCAGCCAGGTGTTCCCAACTGTGATTTGTGGAGCATCTCTAAAGAATGAATGAGAATCCAACAATGCATTTACTCCTGGTTCAACTGCGTGTTTTACAGACTTCTCAGAGGACCCAATTTTGTTAAGTCTGGTTTGACTCACATCACAGAGAACACCATCTTTCTCCACACTTCTACTACTAAGATTTGACAAGAGGGACACAGAGAGCTTGGGAAGGGACAAGCTTTGACAATCTGACTCCTTTGCTTTTTGTACCGCAGATAGCTTGGTCCACAACTGGGCAGGTCCTATGTGTTATAGGAACAGCAATACATAACAGTAGAGGGAAAAAGCTGGATATAAAATGGAGTTTTGTTCTGTTTTATTCTTGAAGGGACTAAGACATTCCTGGCTCATAGCATCTTCCAACTTCCTTACTAATTTATTTGCATTATGAATCTTCTACATTCTCCTGACATTTATGTGAAGGTGGTAAAAGTCCATTTGCAGTAATTACTAGTCTTCAGTAAATAAAAAAGAAAAACTTTCAGGGGATTACATGGTCTTATTGCACAAAAAAATAGTGTCAGTAACCATGGCCATTAATCCTACATCACTACACAAAACACATTCTTTTTGAGGTTTTCACACAGATTTAGGGCATGCCAAGAAAAAAATCTGAAAGAAATACTTAAAAGAATGTAAAACAGATCTCAAAACCAAAGTATCTATATGAAGGCTTTCTGCAAAATATTTCATTTTCAGGTTGCTGTCTGCAAAGAAAGGGACAGTGAACTGTCATTTCCTGTTGTACCTTTAAGTAGCTACATTCAGTAAGGTCTAACTCCTCAGCTGTCTATTATGGAAGCCGCTGACATAGATAAAATTGGAGACATTTATCTTGACACGTGACAAAGTGTCTTATCAGCCTCATTAGTGGCTTAGTACTTCTCATCAATCTTTAGTATACCCAGTGGTAAATGCTGCATGCCTGTCATTGGACAGGAATAGGCACATACCAGAGAGGCTATGGTGATGATCTGTGTAGTCATGAATAAATTTTGTTTTAATAAAGGTGTCTAATGCTCACGAAAAGTGATAGCCTTGAAGAATGAGTCTTCTGTTTATCTACACAACAGGTGCAGGATGGTCAGTATCAGTAGTTGCCAAATTGTCTCAAAACCTTGACTTGCAGTTACTGCGTCTCTGAGCAAGGCGGGTGCTCAAGACCATCTGTCCCTCTTTAGCTAGACTATCAAAAGAGATCCAGCTAAGCATGTTCATAAGATGGATGGATGTGTGGAACTGGACCAAAATTACCAAGTTCACTTTGTACAGGCCACCTAGGAACTGGCAAATGGAAATTACTTTACAATATTGCCAAGACAGTTAATTGGAATCACTGAAGTCCACTGAAAATTTAGTTTGCAGAACAGCACACTAAATCTGTAGCAAAGATAGAACAGACTCTCTCCTCCTTGGTCACTGTTTCTATGATTCACTTAGATAACTTAAGTTTGAAATAGCCATGCTCCACAGATCTGTTCTGGCTTATTTGGTTCCACTGAAGCACGGTTTTTTGTCATACTGTAGATAATGAAAAATTCACAAATGAGAAATACAGTTGAATACAACATCAGCACGAGAGTCTCAATTACCTAGTGAAGAAAACAAAACTATAAAGAATAGCCAGGTAATTGCAGAGCATGGAAATAAAGGGAATCACATGATGGGCACAGAGGAAAATAAATTCTTTCTAGGACCAGAAGCTGTAACAGAAGCCCAGCACAATATAAAGTCCTGTACTTAAAACTGCCCTTACTAACTGTTCTGACCAGAACAATAAAAGGAAAAGGAACTTACGTTATGATAAAAAATAGAAAAGTTAAAAAAAAAAAAAATCTAAAACAACCATGTGAAAAGCCTGTTTTGGGCCTAATAAATCCATGGCTCTTCTAGAAAGTAGAGAGAATAGGATCAGCCAGAGCATGGCTGGTATGAAATTAAAGTCACAGAACTTCAGAAAGAGGAATTATTTTCTAAATGCATACAGCAAATAGCAAAAAGGGGCAAAAACAATCAACTTCAAGCTTCCCGAAAAGGCTTTGGCAAAAGACTACAGTAATTTGCAACACAGGCCAAAAACTAACAAATATAGCTGCCCAGAGAAGAAAACCACTGGCAACAAAAGACAGATGCTGACAGAGCTGGACTTGAAGAATTTGTATTTTATGTGGACCTGGTTTAAAACCAAACTGTGACTCTCAACTTACTCAGAAACAGTTTCAACTTGGCTAATACTCCACCCATAACAGACTACTGTGCAAATTTATTTTACTGAAGCATGAATCATTACAGCCCATACAAGTGTTCCTTTCCAAAAGCTTTGCTCACAAATATTTATGGACTTAAAGGAAAATGTACTATGGCAAATGAAGTGTTTGCCAATTACAAACCAGTTCATCTGCATATTCACAGACATACAAGATTCCTTTATCATAGACTGAGACTTGATTCATTGCTGATAGTACAGTAGCACTGTACCAGCACAGGGGTGTACAAGCTACACCTTAGTGCGAATAAGGATTTTGCACATGCCAAGGCAGCAGAAGAGCAGAACATCTCTTATTGTTGCTGGCCTTTGAGACTCTATCAGAGAAAGCACCTTCAGACTGTCCTTTGGAATCAAAAGCAATCCATATCTGTGCAGCTCTCAAGCTGCTTCTTATTCTCCCCTTTTGAACAGGTGGCTACAGATTACTGACTTGGACAATACATCTACCTCCAAAGATACCAACTTCTCTACATTCAAGCTGCTGGTATCAAGATGAGACCCACAAATCTTAAACACAGACTGGTAACAGCTCCTGCGTGGGGGTACGTACACAACTGCATACCTGGAGTTATTCTAATGAAGCTTTTTCCACTATAGACTGGTTAATAGCAATGTACCTGCGTTAATACAAACTCTCTATTTAATAAAAGACCTTCACTAAAGCTTACACTGGTGCAAATATCCCTCAAGAACCAAAATACATTTTGTTTGTTTTCTATGCTAGTTAATCAATTAATGATGAAATCAATTAATTGTCATCCTTTAAACTGGGAGTACCACAACTGGATAAAGCATTCCAGGACTGATCTAGTGCATGCACCTTCCTCTACACAACCCAGGCTTACGCATCCAAGGATATTGCCACTTCTCACCACCAGCCACTCCTATTACTCCAGTTTTCCACTGTGAACTGTACTCCATTTTTCAGATATCATTCTTTCCAGGATGCAGTCATCCATTCTGTGGGTAGGCCCTGCATTCTTTGTTCCTAGATGTACAACCTTCTACTTGGCTGCGTTAAAGCCTATTTTATTGGAATAATCCAGTACCTCAGATCACTCAGTGTAACTGAGAATAGAGTTTGGAACCATCATGTTTCAATGAAAATAATATGGATGGCTTCCAAATTCAGGGAAGGTTTGTTCCCCAGATTCATTCTGAGAGAGATTTGATATAAAAATGTAAATGAGAACCAGGATTATTTACACTGAAAGATAAACAAAAGGATTACATTTCTAGCTATTGGGAACCAATGGAAATGTGTCTCTGAAATGACCTTACCTTTCATCTTGACCGAGTAAAAGGCAACAGCCTCGCCATTTCTCCAGAGTATCTTGGCACACTCGGTGGCAGAGTGAGGTAGAAAGAACGCATCATTAGCTGAACTCCCTTCCAGCATTCCAAAAATAATGTAGTTCAGAACAAAGAGGACAATCCTTTCTCCGAATGTCTGGACCTTAGAGAACAAACAAAACCAGACCAAAGAAAAATGAAACAGAGAACAGTATTTTGCATTTCATAAAAGGCTTCAAAATTAAAAGGGCCTGGGAAGGAGTAGGTCAGGAAACATGTACACTTAATTTGGGGAAAATACCTCATGATTTGGTTCAGATAGAATAACAAAACCAGTTTTTCCCAGTGTTCCACCCTTTATCCAGAGGGCATAGAATAATTTAGTAACAATTTATAAAGCTTGACATACCTCCTGTTGTCACAGAGAGGAAATCTAAAGCAACAGGAAAAGAAGTATCTTGATCATAGTCACAGCAAACTAGTCACAGATTTGGAAACAGGATCAAAGCAACCTAATCCTACCCAAAAGTGAAATAAAGGTAGGATTCACTGTGTTATTCTGGTCACCTCTCCCCTATTACCTGTTTTGCCACAGCATCAAAGAACTTCAGTGGGTCAGGACCCTACTGAGGTAGACATTGTACAAAACAGAATAAATACAGGCTGTCCCAAGCAGTTTATAATCTAGGTGTAACATGAACAATTAGTTTTTATGCTGTGCTTCTTACTAGACAACCAACAGGACAGAGAGATGGAGGAATATAAAGGAACAACATCATACTGGTCATCAATGTAAAAAGTGGTGCCAACAGGCTTTATATGAATGCTGAAAAAGAAAGTTATTGTTTCCACAGATAATGACAATTTACCTCTTAGCAATGAGCTAGAAGGGGCAAGTTTTCTATTTTCAGATATTTTTTCATTCTCTGTTGATACAGCAGAAGCTTGAAATTCTGAAGGCCTGTTCTTCTGCTCCAAGTTCTATCTTGCAATGATTTGTACCTCAAAATCCCTTCAGTTCAGTTACCCACAAAAAGCCTACTTAATTCAGCGAATAATTAAACTCTATGTATGGCAGATATTAGGGAAAAATTATACAGGATCAGAATCATTAAGGACCAAAGCTGGACACAGAGGGTTGGGTAGAAAACATAACTGAGTTAATAGCCTCATGGCAACACAAAGCTCACATGCAGTAGACATCTGACTTAGTTGAAAACAGACTACAAGCTACCCAAATCTCTCAAAGTACAAAAAAGTAGTTGTATTGTATTAAGATAGCTTATTTGGAAAAAGAATTACAGATATAGAAACTATTAAATAACAATTTCATTAAATTAACACAATATAAACATCATCCAAGGCAAAAAAAATCATAACTAGCTAGATAGGACATTGCTCCAAAGGGTAGAAACACCTCCCATCAGACAGTTAGTCAAGCAACACTAATGTGAAGAGTTACTGCTAATGTAGTAATTCACTTTATCTGATTATTCCTTTAGTAGGCAGTGAGGTTAAACTAAAAACAAAACAAAATAAATCCCACAGATGAATCATAAATTGTATGCACGAAATTGTTTAGAGAGGGTTAATGTCCATGCCACTGTGCAACAGGAGACATGTGAAGTACTTTGTGAGCCACATAGCCCAGATCCCACAGGTTATAAAGCATGAGCTATAGGAGACCAGAGGCAGTTACATGTGATTGTTCTAGCTGGGAAGTTCCAGGGTAAAGGCTATTGTTTAAAATAGCATCCTTACTGAAATTAGCCCATCTCTAGAAGGATCAGCTGTCTTTACTACATCTTCAACAGGCCACCAACGCTGGTTCAGATAAACCGCCAAAACTACAAAAAGAAAAAGACAGGGAACACATTACCTGCAAATAAATACAAAGTTAGTTCTGAATCTTTCCACAAACAGCTTCAGATCTACTTCTCCCTCCAGCTGTCTCCAGTTTGATCTGCTGTGAGACAGCAGAGCAACAACTGTATTTCAGTTTCACCTCCGTGTCCCTTGATATCCAATTTTCAGTACCACACTAGACAGCAGATGAATCTAATTTTTCTCAGGAATTGATCAGATTTTGGTGTGACAACCTATGTGCCTTATGAATAAAGCACTTCCTGCGTAATATCTGTTCAGTAGCACAGTAAGCTTGAGTGACATTTGGGACAGAGAGCGCTAAAGATTATATTTTTGAAGTTTCTTTCAGACTTCCCCCTGTCCACATGCATACATGCCCATATTTGCACCTACACAAGTCAAACACAAAAGTTCTCACATCCACTTTATCAAATAACTTTTCAGCTGCCTATGTGACTGGTTATCTGTACCTTTAGAGTGGAGACTCCTAATCTCTGCATGGACAGATACCCACAGAAGTTCAAATGCATACAGAGAGGTTTCTGTCAATAAAGGACAGACATATGCACACGTAAGTAAGATGCACTTTGCCCTGATGCAGAAGTGTGTGACCAATCTACATGTAAGTCAAGTCCTTGTGTAGGTGCTATGCAAAACTCGCACCCCACTTCTTCCCATCCTTCCTGAATTTTTTACATATGCAGAAACAAGTATTTAAACCCTACTCCTACATGTTCATCTACAGAATTCATTGCCTGCCATTAGATTTACAAGAGAAAGACTGAAGCAGCAACAGTGACGCTGAAATTGCTGCCAAGCCCTGTTCAGAAGAAGTTTTAACATTGGGTCATTTCAAAGGATACAGAATAGATTTTAAGGGTTTAGATCAGGTTTTAGAATAAACACAGAAATTTGACCAGTTATGACCACCCACACATCAAGCAGCAAATATTTCAGCAAAAAGAACTCTATTATCCTTACAGTGGTGACATCCACTTAAGAAAGTACACGGCCACTATTTCAGGATTGCTCAAGAACACCATTATCTTCACTGTCTTCAAACAGGGCAGCTAGCATCCCTATTTTTAGACAAAAAGATAAAATATAATATAGGAAGTATGTTGCAAAGAACAACATGGAGTTCACACCTCTTGAGTCCTAAGAGGAGAGTGCACCGTCCACTGGTTTTCTAAGCTACTCAACTAGGGGCAAACACAAGAAAGTTAAAAACCATCTCTGAGTTAGAGATAAATTCACACACAAGGAAGTGAAATGGCTTTAGAGGATTCAGCATTTACCTCCTTTAACCTCAGGTTATACAAATGTCACTGATGTGTGTAGGTTAGGTTTCCCTTTTTTGCTTCAGCCTCTACCAGCTCCCACTGGCTCTAAGGCTGGAGGTTCCGCTTAGCTAACTTATATTTCGAATAAATTATTAAAGCATGTGCCAAAAAGCTTTGTGTACTGGGTTAACAATGAAGAAAGTATTGCACGCAAGGGCAGATGCCTGTTTATAGCACCAGATTCAACTCATTAAATATTATTCACTTACTTGCATGGGAGTTTCATACTCTTTCTGTGATGGATTCAATCTGTTCCCTCAATCCCTTCACTCTGCTTTCAAATGCAGGCAGGCACTGCTCCATTACACATCCATGAAACATGCAGCTACAAAGGGAGCTGAGTCAGACAAAGGGGACATAATGGGCCAAACGCTGACTTTAATGGCAGCTACACAGAGGTTTGGCACATAGTTCAGACACATATAACACACATAGTAAAGGTCAGAAAAGTTTTTAAAATCTTTGAGGAAAATAAGAAGATGCATAACCGTGTTCTAAGGAGCTACTTTTATAGAACATTTACTGTGCTATTCAATAATTTAAATGTGTGGAAGGGAACGCTAGTTGACATAGCAACTGTCACATCACATTACTTGAGCAACCTTATCTATATGGATGCCTTCCTTGAAGGAAAAACATTTCTCCAGATTTCACACAAACATATGTACTTTGCTTTTTGTTATAATTTTTCAAGTCAACATCTGGTCTGCAGTTAAATCTATCCATGCTTTCCCATATTCTCATTTTCATTTTATAATCAACTTTGAGGAACACTATTTCAAATGCAAACATGTTTTGTGAGACCACATGTTCCTTCACTCTCCTTTCCCACTCTTGTTGCTCTTTCCAAGACATTCGGTTATGTTCACCTGATCATAAGAGATCAAGTTATTGCCAACAGTAAGTTACATGTGTCACCTGAACCCCGTGAATCATGATGTACATGACTACAATGATCTTGCAATTACAAGTCTTGATGTGCTTGATCTTGCAATTGCAAGACTAGGTGAAAAGGATCAAGTCCAATACATTTCAGATCACAATTAATAGAGTATATATATGCTTAGTTGGGTGGCTTGCCCTGTAAGCATTAGCTTGCTAAACCTCAGTACTTTCATCACTTGAAGTCAGACAGACATATTCATAGTGTCACTAAGAAGCTGAGAGCCTCTGAAGCCTCTGATTCCATACCACTACGGGTATTTGGAATACATACTGAAAAATACTGAGTTGAATTAGGCACTAAGCATAATGCAATTGTGATTATGAAATGTCTCCCTTTGCAAGGCAAACATGGATCCTTCCCAACCCAGGCCTGGATTATATTTTTACTTTCTAGGCTATGCTGGCCAAATGTTCCCACACTGGTGTGCAACTATTTGAATGAAATGTGCACATCAGGACTCTACACACAGAGTAAAGCAGAAAAATGAAAACAACATCCAGCTTGGTACTTCTTTTTCCCTAGCCTTCATCTGAATTGCTGAAACGCATCCCTCAGTCACAAACTAAATTAAAGTCAATGCTATACATGAGAGATGTAATTTGAGTTTGTTTAATAAATATAGAATGTACCAGTTCTTTACTTTAGATAAAGTCATCTTTACCTTAATTTTGGTAGTATTTCAGATTGATGACATACTTGCAGAGACTGCTTTTGCCAGATTTCCACCTTGGAAGGAGAATGGTAAATTACCCCAACAACTAGTTCCATGCAACCAAGCCTAGGTTAGCTCTGAGATCCTACATTAAACTGCGTTCTGCAACATTGACACACCCTGAATACCTGTGTCCCCCAGTTCCCTATCTTTAAAATGGAGTAAGAGCATTTCTCTCTCTCTCCTAAGGGTCTTATCAAAATAAATACATTAAAGCTTGGGAGGCATGCAGATGCTGCAGTAATGGCAGCCATTCGAGTATCTAAGACAGATATCTTTCCTGCAACCAATTACATTTTCTTCTACAATTCGAGTTTTACTCAATGATTTGTTGCAAATGTCTTGTGATAAATGTTCCATGGCATCTAACAGTTATTGTAAATTATTATATACAGCATAGAAAAAATGCCACAATAGGGTATGTTTATTTAGTGTTATAAAGATGTTAATCACCCATGCTACGCTCTGTAAGCCCTTACAACACAATTTACATTCTCATAAAAATATCCGTACAGATATACTAACAGAACAGAACACTCAGCCCATCAAAAATAAATTAAAAATGCTCCCAACCAAGACCAAGTCCTGTGGAAAAGCTACCGTACCCATTTTCTCTTGGAAATATGCAGGTCATTTCAGACCACAAGCTAGACGTAACTTCTGGACAAGACATCTGATCAAGATGATCAGATATAAATCTCAGTGTTGGAATCAACCCCTCTTTAACCTATGTTCGAGAATCAAATGCCATCAAACTTTAAAGATCTTCACAGGCAAACTTGTAGCTAGGCTGCTAAATCCAGTATTTTTCCAGAGTCTAAATTATTAGAATTTCAAACATATATTATTAGATTGACAATATTTTCTTCAGGAATTGTGGGAAAATAAGTATATTGTAGTGGCTATTATTTCATAAGCATTATATACACCATTTTATCTATGCAATACTTAACCATTATAGATGTAAACACAAATGAAGCTGAAAGAAGAAATCCCATCACATATGAACATAAGACATACAAGGTATACAGCTTTCTCACTGAGATGAAGGTACTGCCCAGGTGTGTGGTTAACCCCAGCAATTGTCAAGGCTTGGTACAGAGTTCATTTTAGGGAGGAAGGGATGCTGGGAAGCCACCAGGAGCAAAGCTGGAGATATTAGAGAGAAGCTGAAGGAACTCATGGTGTCAGGGATAGAGCTGGAGAAGAGAACCAATAAATGGAAAAGGCTCTAGTCAGGGTTTTGGCAGTCACCAGTCAGCAGAACCACCAGAGCAGAGGAAGGTTGTGGCTCTCGGGAGCAGTATGATATGGTCTCAGAGCATCACGTGAGCAGTGGCAGAACCAAATAATGAGGATTTTAATGCTTCTTGCTCCTTCACTATCCACACCAGGACCTGAGAAGAACACAACTAAACATGCCGTATGCATTTATTATCTGCCTCTTCTACTCTGTTTCCAGTTGCTTCTCAGTAAAGCACCTCTACCCCAGCGTATCCTGGAACACCCCTGGCTGCCTTCCCCCACTGGACTTCAGAAATGTCCAAACTAATTGCAAGAGGAAAAATCAGTGGGCCATGTTTGCATTAGCAAGACTAACACTAACAAAACTGAATTCACAGAGCAAAACATTTGGTGCAGAGAATCTGATGCTTACAAATTCTAGGCTGGTGCTGAAAACTATAAGGCCATTAGAGGTTGGGGTACATTGGTATGCTTCTGGAGTGCATCCTCTAATTTCATTTCAGCCAAAAGTAATCCAGTTCATGCACTCCGAGACTGCTCCTTGATATTAACTGAAGCACAGTAAGTGGGGACAACCAGGAAATTTGCTTCTAAGAGCACTCCTGGTGTGAAGTAAGACTAAAATGCAGACATACCAGACAGCACATCAGAAAGAGAAAAGATCAACTACAGCAAGATTGTTTGCTTCACCCATCTGGACGAAACTCGAGTTCACAAGAAAAATGTAAAGCTCAAGGGAGGAAAAAAAAATCATGCAACCTATTTAGTGTTTTAACTTTCTGTCCGTGTCCTTAAGTAATGATGACTGAGTTAATAAATACTGCTTTTCTCTGAAGGAATTGGTTTTGAAACAATTTGATCTGTTCCACTGGTCAGAATAAAAGGTCATATAGGTAAGCAAATCCAGATGGACTTGCCACATTAACACAGTCTGCTGCCTTAAGAGTCAATTCCAAATCTGTTGAACTGTGGGAAAAATATCTGGACAAAATACTTCAAATGTATATACCCATATGTATAGGTATGCATACACATATACACACACCCCAGCAGACTTCAGAGGACTAATGAAAATTTATTAAAACTCATCTAAAGAAAAAAATCACATCAGTCAAATTTGATGTGTGTGGGAAGGCTGGCCACATGTTTATAGCATATAAAATCCAGAAACAAAGAACTTCCAGTAAAATCCTTTAAATCATACTTTTAAAAGGAATTATTAAAAGCCAGATGATGTAGGCCTTTACTTAAATAACTAGACTTACTGATCTCTGTGAGATTGTTTCTGTGACTATGGGCTGGTGACTCAAGCTAAAGTTTTGCAAGGGGGTCACAGTAGTCACTCAGTCTGTTGTTTATAATATAATAAGGTGTTTATTCTGCCAGGTTTAAGCTTTTAAGGTAGATAGCTATCATATAATTTAGGCTCCAATGTGGACTTGTTTGACTTGTTCCTGTGGGAAATAATTTTTTCCTTGTGTACATGTATGTCATTAATACTTGTTGTTCCTAATACCATTAGATCCTTTAACTGACGATTTGTGCTAAATGCACTCCTTTCACCTGCATTTATTTAATAATTCTTTTTTTTTTTTTTTCATTGTAGTTGTTACAGACCCCCATTCCTCTTGTGCATCCTAAATTAAGTTAATGCTGTTTTCACTACATTCCTTTGAGCATGAGTCAGTAGGTATGCACAACTGCACTCAGAGAGCAAGTTTGGCCTCCGGTGTAGACACTTCTCTCCTTTATCACACCAGTGCCTGTCTCTCTTTGGAAAAATGTTAATAGAATGTATAAATTAATGTCAGTAAAGTAATTCTATATCAGTAGTTTTAGAGGGACCAGAAAGTCTTTTAACTATACTTGCAACTTGGAAAGGTCTCCTACCTTCAACTATGTGAATCACAACCCATTAGCAAACGTCCAATTGAAATTGTATGTAAAAGGAGCTGGAAAACTTTGCAGAGTTCACCTTTAACCACAGATGATTTTAATCTGTGTTTTGTTCTTATGAAGACATTTCCTGGTTACAGGGTTTGGACTGAACAATGAATACTTAGTTACACTAATAGTACCTGTTCTAGGAGCTAAGATAGTTACATGACACACTTTAGAACTGAGCAGAGTGCTAAACTTCTTTGCCTGGCCTTTATTGTATTACTAAGAATACTGGCTATTAAAGCCTTTCAGGCATAATTTATAGCTTATCTCTTTTTTTAAAAAAAAAGAAAAAAGTATGTTTTTAATGACAGGTGTCATTAGTTTGCTGCCACATTTGGAAGCTGAAAGTTTAAGAGGTTTCATGTGTTCTGTGTTCCCTAAGTGACACAACTGGTCAACGCATAGGTTCATGTCTTTGTTGTAGATGTTCCAAAAATTCTATAGCCCATTGCTTCACAACAGCTCCAGCACCCCTCATTTAATCTAGGTGGGTCCTAGCCTGGGCTTCTGGTACTCCTCAGCTTGGAGTGAAGTTTCCCATTAATGACAGTGGTAATCAAGAGTTGTTACTTATTTTGCATCTGTATTTTTTCACATTCCGTAGTCAAAGACACTTGCCTAAGAGAGTAAGTACAAAGAAATCAGGCTGTGTCTGAAGATACTACAATCCTGATAGCAAGAAGATAAGGTTTAGATACAATTATTGATAAAATCTTAATAACCTGTTGATACTCTAAACAATGACTCATGAAACAGAAACACCAGTACGCACATGCTGACTTCTACTGCCTGTAACACAATTGTAGTGTATCCCTGTCAGGCTGACACATGGCTGTAATGGGAAAACACCAACATTACTAGCAGTAAGCAAGGCAAACCTGGTAAAGTTTAAAGAATATCTTGGGAGAACTGCCAAATAAAATGGATTTAGCTCAATTCCTGAGTATGGTCTCACCCCAAATTTACCCCTCACACACCAGTATTGGAAATAGGAAGCAATTAAACCTAGGACTGAAGAAGATATAATAAAATAAAAATAATATGAATAAGAATCAGTAAGACCTAATAAAATTTCACATATATATTTGCTCTTGTTTAAGGATTTCAGAATTCTATCCAAACTATAATGCATTAAATTTCACATCATTCTGAATTAGAAAAATATTACCCCATTGAACAAACTCAGAAAGAATAACAGATTTACCCAAGGTGATTTTTCAGCTACCAGCAGGTCTATGCATAGAATTTAAAAGCCCTGATTGTCAATCCTCCCTTCTAATCAGTAGTGCAGCAACATAAATCCCTGACAGGCAAGCTGAATCCACTTCATATTCAAAACAAAACCCAAAATATTTAAATGTATAAGCAAGCAGACCATCTTAAAAGTAAAGAAAGTACAACTACTCAAATTTCAAAATATTTTGACCAATTCTAACCTGTCTCTTTATCCTTTGGATCAGTTAACAGCAACATTTTGCAAGTAGAATTATTTCGGAAGAGAGGAACAAAACACACACAGGAATCTTCAAGTTTAACCTAAAAAACAAACAATCCCTGTAGCTGTTTGTACTGCAAAGCTCCTGAGAATATTTCATGTATTAGATACACTTATGATATGTTTTACTAACGTGCATGGTATAAGTTTAGCACAACACCCTCTCAGTCCTGAACTTCAAGGCACTGAAACATACATAATATTCTAATATTATCAGTAAGTAATGTTAATTTAAAAGAAATCAAGCTACCAAAGTTAGCAAAGACCTTAATGCCGACTTACTATGATTAGTAAATAACCTGGCTTTGAACACTGTTACATGCAGACAAATGGTGTTATGAAAGGCCAGACACATCAAATAAAAACAAATACAACTTGCACTTCTTACAGCATGGTCCAGCTGAGTACTTGTGGTGTTTTGCAAACAATGAATTAAGCCTCAGGGTACAGGGAGTATCAAAGCACTAGGGCAGTGCCTGGGCAGTTTATCTGTGAGGCACAGGGAGGGTAGATAATTGGCACAAGGTGGTTATGTTGAAGGCAAAGTTAAAATCAAGATGCAGCTCTCAAGCTCTCAAGTCTTAGACTAAACTTCTAAATGATGTGACACATAAACACAAAATTACTGTGCTCAAACAGCTCTATATGCATAGAGATGACGATTTCCATATGAATATTGCAAATGCTCTCGTGTAAGTTTAGGTACAGGCAAAGAGCGTGCATAATTTAGCACAGTATGTACTGTACTTTCAAAAATCTGGTCCATTGTGTATGTGTGGGTGTGCCTCTCTCTCTAATTGCACCCATTTGTCAGTTTGCTATGAAACTCAAATCAGTCATGTGATACATTTAATATTTCTTGGTGCATGGAAGGAGTAGTATGAATATGGATTATTCAAGATAACAACTTTAAGTTGAAACCAGTGTTCACTAGTTTATGAGTGCCAGAATTCTGGGATCATCTATGCCAACACTGGACTCCAGGAAAAAAAAATGAAAACTGCCTGAAATCTGTATTCGTGAGCTTCCCGAAATCTCGGTATGTTCTGGGGATTCAGTCGTTCTTTGCATGCTTCAAATATAACAGCATCGATGCCATTAGGGCACCTGGGTGCATTACTATAATGAAAAGGCCAGTACTGTTTCCAATACTGCTATGATTGTTGTTTTGTTTTATAAGATAATGTGCACTTTCACAGGTGCTAACAACATCAGCATGAGCCAAGCATAGCTCTCTGTGAACGCTGCCAATGTGCTCCCATCCCGACTTGCAATAATCCTTGCTATTTGTGTGCTGAATGCTTGACCAAAGACCATGCCATACCAAAAAGAAGTTCTGTGACCCGAGCAAGTGAGCTGACAGCCACTTAACACTTGCTAAATAATTATTCACGGTTGCCAGTCCTGCCACTTGAAACCTGCTTTAATTCAGATGCACAGAGAAAAAAAAAAAAAAAAAAAAAAAAAGCCTGGTAACTGCAGCCCTTATTCAAACACCAAAATTCTCATCCTTCAGGTTGTAGGTATATAATAGAGATGGTTAGCTGAGTCGTTCACTGGGGATGGGAGCTTTACCTTATTACATTTAATTTATTTTTAATTACAAAATATCAACATTCTTTGAACTATTCGTGACAGAGTATAAGGAAAAATACATCAAGAACATTACCATTACTTATGCCCTTGACTAGCTGTCTGACTGCAGATTAGATTAGACCTGAATTAAATGAATGCAAAGAGAAATGTGTTGCTATGAGACTCAAATCAGTCATGTGATATATTTAAGGTCTGATGACAAGCCACAAAATCAAGACAGTTTCAAAAATCAAAAGCCAGAAGTCCACCTTTAACTGATCTCACTGTGTCTAGCTATTATTGCAGGAATACACACTGCATTGCCTGAGATTTTAACTTACCCTCCTTTCTAATGGAACAGCAAATGAGCCTCTAAAACTACAACCAGGCATGAAAGGCTGAGGTAAGGACACAAAAGCCCTAAATTGGGGGATCTTTGCATTTTCAGGTTTGTTTGTATTTAACCCTACATGGTCCACTAGAGGGCATTAAAAGAGTATTTAAAGCTAGTTACATTCACGGCTCAAAGATGAAGCTACCCACCTGAAACAGCGTTTTTCTGGAAACTACTGCATATTATTTTCCTAAACTGTAGAAAAGCCACCATATTCCAAACAGTTATTTCAACTAATCCACTTACTGGTTTGATAGTATAATAACAGTTAGGCCAGCACACCTTTTATGATCTAGAAAATGCTCAGAATGAAAGGTTTCATAGGTGACTGAGGTCAGAATTTTTAACAGGCCTGCTCAGTCATCTCCAATGCAATCCCCCCAGGTGGCTCAGGAATGGACCCTAAAGCATTGGCACCTACAGTATTTATAGCATCTATCAATCACATCTGATCAGAATTCCTTTGGGAGGACCCATATTCAAAATTACCAGTGTAAGTATTGGAAAGAATGGAAACAAAATTCTGTAGAGGCAGAATACAGAGCTGTGCCATGGTATAAACGTATATCAAATCTACTTTTGATTCAGTCCTATAAGGAGGCAGGTCAAGATGTAAAGATCAGCTAAGTACTTCAAACCCTCATGCACACTCAGGGGGTTTTAGACTTGTAGTTTAAGCTTATCTCTCATTTGCAGCATGCAAACTATTTGAAATAATGCAGAATTTGCTGATTTGAAGAGATTTGTAATCCTGCCACCCCAGTTTACCCCTATTCACAGACAGACTATGAGCACAGCCATCAAACTAGTTTGCAAGTGTCTAACTTGCAGTATGAAAAACATCAGCCTACTACCTCTTCTCCTCCAGGGATTGACAAAACATCAGGAGTGGATGATGATTTCTTCAAGAGTTTTTCATGGTATGTTTCAGCATCTACTCGCAGAACCTCTGGATCTCCTGCTAACGTATCTACCAGGTAAAGGCAACCTGTAGTTAAAACATAAGATATTTTTACTTTTTAAATGAACTAAGAAACATGAGTTTTAAAACCTCAGTCTTCCCAGCAGCTGCCTGGTGTAGCTGGACCTTATTGTTCCCATTAGAGCCTTTCATATAATCCTAGTCTAAAATAGAAAGGCTGGTAAAAAACCTATCTATGTGTTATTTACCTCTTGGCATGCAATTTTACAAAGTAGAAGCATGACAGCATCAAATCACAGTTGTCTCCTTTGAATTCAACAAGCACAGTCTCAAATTTCTCTAGGTGTAAGTAAATTGTTTTAAAGCTGGAAGAGCAAAAAAAACTTCTTCAAAATGCAACCTGAGTTTCAGTACAGTCCAAAAATGTAACAGGAAAATAATTCCAAAGATTCCACTCTTTCTTGGAAGACTGCCCCTTTCTGGGTCAGTCCATGATCTGTTGTGTATCATTAGTTTTCTCTTTGTCTTTTTTGAGTAACTTCAGTTGGGCACTTTCACAGCAATGAAATAATGTCAAAAAATATTAAAATATTTACCCACATAAGAGTTCCCAAAACAGTAACCATCATCTTTAATGCAACATAACTTTAAATCCATGTGAGTCAGTGCTGAAGGGTATCCATGTGATACCAAAAATTACATACATCTGATGCCTGTTACCTAAATGCAAAGTCCAACTCCGTGCTCACGAGGAGCAAAACAACCTCTTTCTGATATAACAAACCAGACTGGTTGGTGGCTCATCACCAGCTCAAGGTAAAGAACATCAGAAGTAATGGGTTAGCAGTCTAAATAGTATTCTGTCAGTCTTCTACCATAGGAAGGAAATAGTTTCCATTTAAGGAGCTTTCAATGAATAAGCTACACCTGCAGCTCTTTTAAGCCTCAAACTGAGGACAACATCTTCTACCACACTGGCAGTTGGAGTCTCAGTTCTGAATCCTCCATTTTAATCATGGTTTGTTCTCACATGGCAGCTCCTGTGACCCAAGTTTAATGTGAAATAACTGCACTGATAGTAAGTGTAAAGCTAATGGCTGAGACAATGAACAGTCTTACGAGGGTCATTGCAAGAACTGTCTATATTAAGATTTAGAAACTATGATTCATAAAAGTACCATATTGAAAATTATACCTTTCCATGTAAAAGTAGGAGCATGGGATTTGCAGTACCAGGTCAGACTATTCACCCAGGGTCCCACCATTCTCCCTCTGGCAGTGATCAGTATCTGATTCCTCAGCAAAAGGGTAAGAAACTACAACTGATAATTCACCACCACCCAGCACTGCTTAAAATGCTTTAAACACTATTTTCCTGCCCTTTGCAGGCAATCAGCTTACATCCTGAGGCTTGACAGCAAAGCTATGTAGTCAGAATGCTGAACAGAAGCTACTCTGTAAATGGTTTTCATAGTATCTTTGTATGTGACAAAATGGGAGAGAAAACAGCATTGCAACACTGGCAAGTTGAGTCACATTGTAAAATCCCAGCCAGTACTTAGCAGTGGCAGTTTTCTTCTGCAGAGGCCTGGCCTTCCCCAGCGTAGTCTTTAACACCATCGAGCAAAGAAGGCATATAAGGGAAAAAAATTAAAGGTTATTATTAAAAACTAGTAATTTACTTAAGTAAATTTACTAGTAAATTAATTATTTGTAAAAGAGCAGCATGTAAGACTTAAATTTAGCACAAAGAATAATATTGGCCATGCTAATAAACACTATTCATGAGACACTGCTTACAAGGCTACATCCTGCCATTGTTAAACCAAAGCAACTTGATAAGCACAATCATTTTTTCTCCTCACTGAACAAAACAACTAGTACCTTCAAAGTTACACTATGCGTTTCTTGTACATAATATTCCTGTATTCTAAAGTAATAGTGACCATTTGAAGGATGAAATAATGTCACAGATTAAATAATGAGGCATTAGAGAAAGCTTCTGATCAACTTTCCATTAATACAGCTTTCCATAGAAGTAATTTTTTTGTCTTAAAACCATTTTAAACTACCTGTTAACTTGTCTTTCCTGTGTAATACTCTGAAAACACCCAAGTGAGTTAGGAGCACATATTCTAGTAAAGGGGAAATCCAAAAATTTTTCATTAAGAAAACAAATCTGTCTTGGCTTCTGTATGTTAGGGAGAGGAGAGAGAGAGTGAAGTTCCTTTAGGGACAATACGGAGCAGAACTCTAACTTTAGGTACCCTGGGGTTTCCTCAAGAAGTCAGATTGGTCTAAAGCTGGCTTTTGTGAACATCCCCCCAAAACGTGCACATACACACACATGCCACAAATGCTGTTCAGCTGCCATAGGCAGAAGAAAACTCACTATTTTGAATTTTTTTACATTAACTAATGTATTTCCCAGTTTTCCCTAATAAAAAGTGAAGAAATTATATTTGCCCTCCCGTATGTGTCCCTTTTATGCTTTTTTTGTATACAGAAACAAAAAAAAAACCACCTCAAAGTCTAGCCATAACTATTGTTAGGCATTTGACTACAACAGTAATCATTGCTGGCTAACAGGATGTTATAAAGGTTCCAAAATCAAATGCAAAATAATTTGTTAACATTGCTTTAAAAGAAAAGCAGTGGTCTTCTCCTGTGAGTTCTTCAGTCTGAGGCCCCTATCAGCATCCTGGGATACCAAAATTGCGAAGTTCTAAGGACAGCCTTTTAACCTGATTTGATTTACAGGATTTCATTCGAATTTGATCTTACCTAGCAGCAACAAAAGAGCACATTGTGGCAGCCAATCTGCTAGACACCCAGCGAGCACTCCTTGCAAACAGGCGATGTGCACAAAGGGTTACCATCTGGGGGAGGGAGGGAGGGAGGGGGAGCAAGGGGGGCAGGAGGGGTGAGTCATAAAAAGGGGGCCTCTTGCTGCAGCCACAGAGGAGGGACCATAAACCATAAGGAGAGTAAATTTAGAACGGGAGGCCTACTGCATTAGAGGGATTCCTGACATTAGCTCTGAAGTGGCTGCCATCTTAAATAGCCAAAGCTGGTAAACAAGGTCAAGACATCATCTAGGCGGATTCTACGGCGTTTACAGAGAGGTACCAGGCTTTGTCTTTTACAGGGCACCAGCATTCAGGGCAAAGGAGGAGGAAGTATATGCAATTCCACTGAAAAAAACTTCTCTAGAGATAAATGAGAAATGTGAATGGGCATATTTCCATGTCAAGCATGCAGAATAGATTTTAAAGCAAAAACTAACACGGATTCTGTTTCTCCTCTTTTGTTTCCATGGAGCAGTCTGGGCCACATTCTCAAGCGAGGATGTGTAAGCGCATATCCTCTCACTCTAGTGATCTGTCATCAATTTGCACTAAGAATCTGATTTTTAAACTGAAAAAGCTATAGTTAAAACCAGCTATACACACAAGCAGGCACTGCCCATACAACTCAGTCATCTTTATGAGATACTACCCTCCAGCACCTATAGGTACCTCAGTCTAAGACATTACACAACTCTGCCAATAAGGCATAAACCAAGGCCCCCATTTCAGTCCTGATCCCTAAACTCAACTTTTTCTAAACCCGCTGCTCTGATTTTCTCCAAAATAGAGAGCTGAATTTTATAGTCGTTTCACAGACAATTATCCCTCTTGAGAGGTAAAAGTCAGACAAAGTTCACTTCACTTATGATCCAGAAACATCAATATGTGGGAATCCAGATAGATCTGATTAACATGTTTATGTTCTGCATCAGATAGATAAATAACAAATGCAATCATAAAATAGAAGACAATATTCTACTTTAAACTACACATTAATATTTGTAGATTAGAGACAGACCACCATCATTACAGATTCAGCAAGAATTTCATTCTATCAGTTAAAGTAAGCAGGAAATATTTTTCCAAGGGCAAAATAATTTATTCTCAATACAACAGAAAACACATGGTGCACACACTTGTATGTGAAATTCCACAAGTGAAACTACAGACTGCTGTAATGCCCGAAGGTAAATGACATGCTTCAATCCAATCAGATATTCTGAAGATTCTTTGTGATGATCCTTTTATATCCTCTGCAACTAAACCCTGTGCCATAATAGAAATAATTTAACTAGAATATAGATAACCGCAGACTTATCTCATTAGTATAATGCTACAGCAATTAATATCACCATTATAACCCTCAAGCTCTCTTTCACTAGACTAGTCATTTTAGTACCTATGTATTAGTGTTACTATTTTGCCATTATCTAACAAACCAGTTACAACTTGGGACAATCAACTCTGTCTCTTTGTAAAGATCCTTTAAATACTCATTTAAGTTTCAAATTAGTATGTACTGCCAATATATTTGTATTTTTTGACCATGAACCCAATTTATTAAACAAGAGATATTTGTTTTCATTGTTAAGAATTTTCTATCCCTGCATTCATGTGTGGCTTATTAATACTGTTTCCCTAAACCAACAAAGTTGGTGATGCAATTTTTTCAGACTCGACACATCACTGAGTTGATTAAGATGCATTGAGGTATTGTTGGTACTCCCAGGAAAGACTTACTTGTTGAAAAGCCCATTTCAGAGATTTGTAAGGACATTTAGGATGCAGCTAGATTGTAGAGCAAAATACATCAACCTCACCGTAGATGAAGCATGAAAAGTGTTATGTCTGAAGTGAATTAATCATTTATCCTACAACTACTTTTTCATGTTCTACACACACAGAGAATGACATTACATGCATCCATTAAGAATTGTATGTTTACAGAAAAGCCATCAGTCACCACAGGATTTGCATCTGGACTGCGCATCTTTATACATTCGTACAAATTTGTGAATAATTTTACATGTAAAAATATGAAAAATACTTAAATCTGATTTCAAGTGGTGCAGAAACAATATAGATAAAAAGAACATTTCTAACTTTCAAGTTTCATTATTTATTCAGTTTTGCCATTTCTAATGCTTGCAATAGTAGTACTGGTTTTACTTATTGGCTTTATTTTCATGCTAATATATTTCACAATTAAAAAAAAAAAAATCAAACTTCAGTAGGTTTTCAGTGTTTCTGACAGTATTGTGAGGTTTTTTGTCCAAGAACTATTTCCCTTTTTTTTTAAATCAAAAAACACTTTGCAATACGAGACAAACATGTGCACCAACACAAAATGACAGTATATCACATCAATATTTAAGAGAGAGTGTTCTTGTAATTAAACCAGGCAACTGAGACCTGAACTCCTAAGATTTATTCTTAACACAGGTGTGGTTTTGTGGCCCCCAACAAATCACTTCATCTTCTGTCTGGTTTCTTATCAGTTAAGTGTATGTCTTATCTACCACTTCAAAAGGGTGTGACGTTTTTCTTATCAGTGCCTCTGAAGTCCCAACATAAAAAGACAAAGAAGTCATATAACATAAATTGTTCTCTGTTCTCCTGTGGACTGTCACTGCCACACTATGGCAGCACAACCATGACAGCATCTAGGATCTAAAGATAACTTTTTTTGCCCTTCTAAATCGTGCACATACAAGTGTTTTCGATTACACTCTCACAGGAGTGGGAGCTCTGTGTTAAACAGCAGTGCTTAACATCAACTCTTCTTTCCCTCCAATGAGCTTGAACAACTCTATGCATGTGGTTATCATTAGACAACCATATTTGTTTAACCTTTCAAAGGAAGGAAGAGGTCTTTGCCACGTTCCCGGGAGAACATGCAGAACCTGACTCTCATATCCTGAATTTAATTGAGCAAGTACATGTCAAAAACCAAGTTCTAGTGTAAGCGAGACTTCAGTATCACAACAACATGTGGTGGCAATGGAGTGGACAAATGCTGTGTGTGATATCTGTCCAACGTGGCAAGGTAGCTCTTAACCACATGTACATCATTAATGAAAACAATGTTCTTCCCCCCTGTACTGCTTTTCACCATTACTAATAGATCAATCACTCTTGGAACATAAAGGATGAAAAAAATGCATTGGCATTAACAGGTTTCTATGTTTCGATCCAAAAACACCATTTATATATTAATTTCTATTCTATCACAATTCAAATGTCAAGAAGGGCTTCAGAAGACAAACTAAACACAAGTTTCTGTCTGTAAATAAATTTCTGCTATGGAATCAATAAATGAAGGCAGAAGGGAAATAAATAATCCTAATCCCATTCCCGGTTAAGAAACCAAACAGATTAAATACATGAGTTCAGCTGTAGCAATATGTGTCATTACTGCAAACTCTGTCACTCAAATGGAGGGCAGACCAAATGTTAGGCATCCCAAATGCAAGGTACTATCATATGAGCCATCCCATTCCTGCTAACACATTTTTACTACTGAGTTCAGAAAAGAGAATAAAAAAGCTTTAAGTATACACATATATTTAACAAAACGTAGATGAGCAAAGGCAGATACTAGACAAGCCTAACTCTGAAAAATGTCAAACACCTTCAATTTTCACTCTCTTCAATGACCTCTGAAGGCCCTTAGAACCTCATATGACCAGGGTCTACTATAAACCATGTGTTATTTATTTTCCAAAACTTAAAGTAATCTGCAATTTATGAAATGGGAAAAAGATTGAAAAGAGAATTAAATAATTGATTTAATTATTTAGCTCTTTTTGGAAAAATACCTACATGAAACACAATGTTTAAAATGTTTTCAAAGCTAGAAAAGCAAGTTCATATTGAAGGGGTATTTCCTCCACTCTAACCTGAAGTAATCCCGTACTGAAAGTTCCAGCAAACAGGTTCCAACTGTATCTATTTTTCCTCAGCTGGATCTTTAGCAGTGTTACACTTACAAAAATAAAGCCACACCCAACTCAGAGTGCAGATAAATTAAAAGACATCTGTGTAAACAGGCTACCCCTGTCCTATTACACACAGAATGCACATCTGGACTGGCATGTTTTGCACAAAGTTCTAACCTAACGTAATTGAAAAAAGCTGAGGTATTGTGGCCCAGAAACAGACTTTATAAATAAAAACTGTAGCATACTGTTAAACCATGGAAGTGCTACCAGCTGTAACTATGACATATCAGGAATTCATACTTCTGCACATTTAACTCTCTTTTTCACAGAGCTTAGATGTAAAAAAGGAGGAGGGAGCTTACAGAATAACTCAGAGAAGATGTAGTCCTGAAGAAAATGGACATTCAGGATTGTAATTAGTTAGACTTTAAGGTTCATGTTCACATCAGGTTTTCCTCAAGGAAATTCTATTGATTCAGTGGGATTGCTGCTAATACCTCTGAACCTGCTGAGTTCTTCATATGTACTGTTTTTCATACAACCAAGAAATGGGCAGAAATGTTCCTGGAAAAGTCTAACTTCAACTCCTGAGGACAGTGGCATAGATTTTCTCGTATATTTAAGAACAAAAATCTAGGTTTGTCAACTTAATTATTTGTCTACCCCCCAAACAAAATAAAAGATAGAAGAAAAATATACAAGTTTTCCAGAACAACTGTGTCCATATCAGGGGCTTTTTCCAGCAGTTATGTCAGTGCTACATCTCACTTCATCATACCCATAGCCAAAATAGCATGCCAGGAGAAGTTCATAGTCCAGGCCTGATCTCAAATTAGAGTCTGACTCTAAAGTCTAAGCAAAAAAGAAATGGGAGGCCCTGAATGACACTGAAATATATCACTGAAGTATTTTCATTATTCAAAGAGGCTGATTTGAAAGGAAAATGACAGAAAAGATTCCGTGAACAGCAGTAGAGCTTTTATGAATCACAAGTTGAAATGTAGATAGTGGTAGTTCAATCCTTTACAAAGATGGAAGATAGAAAGGAGGATGTGTTGGTCAAAAGTCAGCCTATAACTTAAGGGAAAAAAGGAAGACAATGTCTCCCATAGTGATAAACAAGGAATAGTGAAATGACAGGAACTGACAACTGAGTTTAGCAAATGGTTTAGCATGAAGACGATTTCATCCTGTGGTGAGAAGGCAGACAGACTGACAGGACAGTTTCAGAAAATAGCCACATTTTAAGACCAAGGAGCATTTAAAATTATTACTGAAACACCCACTGTCACAACCTGGCACTAGGGCTAGCATTTAAGTACCACATTAAATACATTTCCCTATTACTACCATCATTCAAAGCAGGTGTGGGAAACCTAAGGTCACACACAGCCCTTATCCTCATGTCATACAAACTGTGGCAGTATGTGTAGCAAACCAAGAGCACCTGAAAGCCCCGGGTTGCTATCAGAAAGGACAATGTTTCCCAAGCAAACGAAGTAACGATGAAAACGCGAGACAACTGTCTAGATTTTCAGGGATACCAGTTTCAGATGCCACCTAATTTGAGTTGCAAATGCTTTACGTCTAACAAATCTACTGCTCCCACCAGTAGAGTGCAGAAGTCTGCCTAAGAAAGCCCAGCAGCCTTTCTCCAAATTACTTGCAAGGAGCAATTTGTACAGGCAGAATAATCTGAAAATAAAGCAATTAATTTGAGGGGAAAAAAAACCAACACAGAAACAAAAAAATCCCTTCCCCCAGTAATTTCCACTTTGCTAAATTTATTATGCAGCTGTAAATTAATACGTCACCTGCACTAGCTATCACAAGCCTCTTAGCCTGCCTCAGAACTTGCTTTAATAAACAGCTGCAAGTAGTGGAGGAAATATGTAAACAACTCTCTTGTTTCTCTGTGCCATTGTGTCAGCTATTCTACATGTCTTTGAAGGTGCTCCAAAATCAGCATGGCTCTGCTTTTCCCTTTTTCTCCTTTTGGGAGGAGGAAGAAGCAGAGAAGGAAGGACAGGCTGGCAACAGAGGGCTAACTCTGTGCTTGCTGTGCTCTTGACAGTAAGGCTGAGAGTGTTCAAATTCAGTTTACACAGGCTCTTCTGTAAGGACAAAAGAAACCGCTGCTGGTGGTTAAAAATGCAAAAGGTTTTGATTGTAATGGCTTGACAATCAGCCAAAGATATGACTAGGGGGGGGAAACACAGCAAGGCAGCTATGACCAGAATGGAAGAAACAAGGAAAAACACATGGCTTGACTTCAGAGCAGAAAATTGACTTAGGCTTTGCATAAACGACAGCATACCTCCAAGCTTGCCTGATCCACAGCCTGCCTGGAATGAGAACATGTAGTCTAAAAGCAGAGCCTATTAAAAGGCATAATGTTTCTAAATGGCATCTGTTACGTACTAATAAGCATTACTTAAAGGACACAGGCCTTAAATTGCTACCAAACGTGCACTTATCTGAAACTGCTGCAAGGCAATCATTACAGAAATGTCACATGACACCATAGGAATTTGAATAATATAAAATGTTTTTATTTAGTTTGGCTTGAAATCATTACGCAGAAAAAATATGGAGGCACTTTCTGAGATTTTGAAACTCTGCAACTTCACAGGAATGAAACACTAGCAAGAATTACATCAGCGGAGCCATTTGCCATCTGTTGTCAGTAATACTATAAAGACCAGACAGCAGTTTCAAAGGTTACAAACACAACATTTTTAAGCATCCACAGACCGCTCGGTAACTGAGAAGGACACAGTTTACTTCAGATATGTGCAACCTGAGGGTCTGCCAATCATTTTGCAAAGACAACACACCAGAACTGTGAATCGCCACGCGAAGTGTTTGGGAGTCTCTCAGTACGCAACCATTACACGATGTGGAAAATACATACCAGCCTGTTCTACGTAGGTTCTTAAAACATACTCACAACCATAATGTCTGCACACCTCCCACTTGCAAATTTAAACCGGCTAGACTTTCTCTTGTGCTGTTTGTTTTCTCATACTTTCCCCCAAGCGAAGGAGTGTATTCACTGTAATGCTGTTATGGAAAGGGACTCAGGTTTGTTTGGTGGGTTTTGGACTGTTTTTTCTTTGAGCAAAGTAGTTAGGATTTTGTTTCCTGTTTTCTTTCCTCTAGACCATAACTATTATGTTAAAGAAAGCAAGGTTTCAGTAACTTGCCTCACCCGTGGCATGGAAAGCAAGGAGGTTATGACAGTCCTCACCTCTTAGATACACACACTCCTCAGCGTGAGTAAAATTCTGCCTGTTCCAGACGTAAGATTTTAGTTATACTGAAGGTGTATGGTTGTTGATCAGTCTCATCTTAGACCTTTGAGTAGCTTTTCTAGATGTGGGGGACCCATTCATTATATATAGCACCTATATGCTACCTGAATTTTGCGGTTCCACCTTCCAGGCTGCTGACCTCCTGCCTGTAAACCAATTAATATGGATTTCATGGAGGGCAGGGAGATTTCCATCTTCCTAGAGAGACTGATGGAAATTTAAGGCTTCATTAAAGCAATTGTTAAACTAGATGTACGGGTTTCTCATCCAGTAACTAGCTATTTCTCAGGCTCCAGAGTTGTATATATTTTGTTACTCACTGACTGTCCTTCCTAGCCTTGCTGTTAGATGGTTAACACATACAAATCTGACTTTTAAAGTGTTCTAAAGTGACAAAGCTGAATTTAAAACAAGAACCTCAAGTTCCAGGTCAACAGCTGGTCTGCTTCTCAACCGTAAGGTTTGCCTAGGACCTATAAAGGGGCTTAGAAACCTGGAAGTGTAAGCAATCTTGCCCTGTGAAAAACAGTTATGGGAACAAACCTCAAGACCTAGTTGTAGCATCTCATGTTACAGCATGACGTAAACTGAAAAGCACCATTTACATAAGAAGAGCTAATGGCTGACTCCAATATGCTCTTACAGTGTGCTGTATACTCAATTGTTTGAGTATATGAAACTATTACCAATTGTTCCATAATTATTTTAAACATAGGTATATTCAATTAAATAACTAAGCCAAAACTTGGACGATACCTGAAACAAATAGCAGATGTCCCAAAAGAGGAAGGGGATGGAAGAACTATTCTAAACATTCAATTTGAGAGTAATGTAAAAGTCAGAGGAAAAACGTAGACATTAACTGAAGTACCCAACAGTACAATGTTTGCTTGGACATGAAAAACCAAGTCCCATTCATCTAGAGATATTTTGTTTAAAACATCAGCAGAATTGAGAATCTTCCAAAAAAACCAAAAAACCAATAGCATTATTACAAATGTTTGACTTTCGTAAGAGGCTGATAGGAGGGAGAAAATAGAGCAATCTGACTATGGCACATTTAGCCATGAGCAGCTAGAGGAACTAATGAACAACATCATTGTTTTACTGAAGGGGATGAAGTAGGTGCTTTAGATAAATGGCAGCAACTTAAAATGTGTTTCAGAAGATAAATTCACTTTCTCACCATTTACCTGCTAGCGTGACAAATTAAGGAAGAAGACTATAAAAACTGAGCATGAGGGAAAGCAGTGCAAAAGCTAACTGAGGTGATGCAATGGGCCCTTATCCAAACAAGTGCGTGAACAGAGATTCTTGGAAGTGCTCCTAGTCAAATATAAACCAGGAACGCTTACACGCCAGACTCCCTTGGAAATCCACGGTGGAGCATGTGCAGAAGATCCACCTGTCCTAAAATCAGCTTCCTTACCAAGCACTAGGAGCACTGCCATTTGGGAACTAACATAATGTCTGTTCACTTCAAAGCAGCATAAGACCACCATGTACTGAATGGCTGAGTTCTCTCTGTTGGCCTCAGCTGGGGCAGAGCACTCTTTGCCTACTGTCAGAAAGACCAATAAGTTAACTTCTGCTGAAAGGAGACGAGGGGTGAGTTGCTTTTTTCCCCACCAAATTCATCATTAGAGACCACGTATTCCTTGTTCTACAGTCAGCTCATGATCAGCAAAGGAAGTTTTAACTGAATACTTTTTAAAGACAGGGCAAGTACTCTGCAGCATAGAAAGCCTGTTATATCTCATCTCTACACCAAAATAATCCAACTAATTATTCTTCTGCGGCCAAAAAGCAACGTGTTTACTGCCCCTTTTGTCCCATGCTTCTTTTTTTAAACCATGTTTTGTTCAGTTTGGATAAACACTTGTTGATGCCGTCTGAAATTTGTCCTTAAAATTGTAGAAGTATTTTTACACAGTATTCCCTCTGCTCCTTAGCAGTTCTCAAGCACTTAGCCATTGAAGTCCCAAACTCGTGCAGGTGTGCTGTGAGACCTCTAAACACACCCTGGAAACAGGCGTTTGGAGCCTTTCACCAGCATCACCTGCCGAACCAAAGCTGACAGAAATCATCAGGCCGGTTCCTCTCTGCTTCAGGACAGGTTTGAACTAGCCTAAAACCTGGAAAAGTTACCTGTACGCTTGGGAAAAGAGCAAATCACCCTGTAGCAGACTACTCGGGTTGATCCCTCTTTGTGCAGGGGTGTCGGATCGGACCACCCCCCTCAGGCGATCCTGCGAAAGCAGGGCGCCGGGAACACGGCCGTGAAGAGCCGGGGCTCGCCCGGTCATGACCGCAGGCGGCTGAGCAAAGTTTTCCTGGAAAGGCTCGAGTGTTTTGCGGCGTTCTGGCCGCTCCTGGCAAGCCCGGCGGCGGTGCCGCGGGGAGCCCGCCATTTCGGCGCGGCGGGGGGACACGCCTCGGTCTCCTCACAGGAGGCGCGGGCAGGCGCCGGCGGCGGCCCCGGACAGCCCGGGCGGGCGGTGCGTCAGGGCGGGCACCAGCGTCCAGCCTCTGCGGGTGTGGGCAGCCGGCCCGGCCTGAGGGCGAGAGCAGGAGGGAGGAGAAGCGAGCGGGGCGGCCGCCGTGAGGGGAGAGACGGGGCAGGGGGCGGTGGGGGAAGTGGGGGAGGAGGCCAGGCCGCGGGGGAGCCCCCGAGCGCTCTCGCTCCCCTCTTACCAGCGGCGGCTCTTCCTCCTCCCTCGGCCTCCATCACTTCCTCTGAGGCGGGCTCCCACCGCCGCGGCCCGCCCCCGCCCCGGAGACGGTGGCGGGGCGGCCCGGGGCCAGGCGGGCCGGGGCTTGGCTGACAGGAAAAGCCGCCGCCGGGAGGCGGGGAGGGCGGTCGTGGGGCGGCTGGGGAAACAAAAGGACGGGGGTGGTGGCGGTAAAGAGTCTGGCGAAGTTTCTGTAGGAGCGGGGGCTGGAGAGGCGAGGGGAAGCTGGCTGCGAGCTCCCGGCACGGTGGCCGCAGGCTGAGGGGGCAGCCCTCGTCCTCCGCCATCAAGGCCCGGCCTTCGGCAAGTGCCAGCCCAGGACGGCGTCCTCACTTGAAACACAAGCTCCCAACACAGCTTCCAAATTCTTCATTTAAAAGGCACAGAATGACAAACCACAGAGCTAACACCAGTTTCTTTAAACTCAGGTGGCAGAAGCAGAAGGTTTATGAGGGAAAGTAAGTACGAAAATGACGTTTTTATAGCATTCTTCAGCCTTGTACTGCAGTGATTGTTGTCAGGGTGACAGGCTTTTTGAAAACCTAGGCAAACAGCCTGCTGTTTGTCATTACAAACCATAAAACAACAACAACAAAACCCAAAAACAACAACCAAAAAAAACCCACCAAAAAAACCCAAACCCAAACAAAACAACCAAAACCAAAAAACCCCACAAGAGGTAATGGCCTCAAGTTGCACTAGGGAAGGTTTAGACTAGATATTATTTCTTTACAGAACTGGTTGTTAGGTGTTGGATTGGGCTGCCCAGGGAGGTGGTGGAGTCCCCATCCCTGGAGGTATTTAAGAGTCGGGTCGACATAGCGCTGAGGGATATGGTGGAATTGGGAACTGTCAGTGCTAGGTTAATGGTTGGACTAGGTGATCTTCAAGGTCTTTTCCAACCTAGATGATTCTGTGATTCTGTGAAAATTGAGGTACAGAGATTAAAATGAACACACAGTTGTCAAAACTAGAAAGTGGAATCCAGGTGTTGACTCCTGGGAGTCTTTCTACCCTGAGTGTGGGATCCGTTAATTATTTGTAAAATAGCAGCTACAAGTATCAAAGAGATGAAGAAAAAAGTACATAGAAATAACAGTAAGTTTGCAAAGAAACAAACTTACCTTTTCATTTACACCATTGGGAAACAGCTCTCTGACCTGGAGACAAGTTTTCAAGGCATCGTCTTAAGTGCTTCACATCATGGTTATGTACGCCATTGCTCGTCTAAAGTAGATCTGTATTTTCTTTCTGCAGCGGGACAAAGTGATCTCAGCCCATACACTGACGCTCCCAAAAAGCAGATGTCACACAACCACGTTTTACAGTGCATCCACGGATTTCAGCACATTCTTATCATCACTTGAAGCTTTGTACCTTCCACCACTCCCCATCTCACACTCAGTGCAGAGGTTTGATCCAAGGCCTAGTCTGATGCAGCATTGCTGTGTGACCTTGCCTAAGATTTACTGCGAAAGCTGTTAAGCTATGAGAAAGTACATGAACTAAAGCCCTGAAAGACAAGAAGTTAAAATCACAGAAATGCTGTTGCTGGGATGACAGTAGTTAGCTGGTGAAAGATTAGAAAAAAGATAAGGAAGGAAGAAGAGCAGAAAATGCAAAGATAGCTCAGTAATGCTGAGATCAGCCTGTACCGAGAAATGGCAGAGACCAACTTTCCCCAGCATATTGGGAGCTTCCAGGCCAGCTAAGACTCATCAGTTTTTTTATCAGGAGTGGTAAGCATATTACTGTTTAGCCTAGTTATCTCTGTTAGTCCTAGCTATCTATTTGGCATACTAGCTGATAAATAATTACTTATACTGTGTGTATCTTGCTTGCAGAATCTCTTTGCACATGGTAAATGACACCTGAACAAAAGCAACCCATTGATCCTGAGTTATATGCTCTTCTGCTAAAGTACTTTCTCCCTGCATTAAAGTTAAATAACATTTAGAAATCTGCCCCTACACAGCAGTTCATTTTTGCTAATACTGCAAGAAGACCAGAACTGAACTAATAGCCACCCAACAGCTTAGCTACATTTAAACTATACAAATTTCAATTTTTTTCTCTTGTTACTAAACACTGGATATACACCAGTGGTAACAACTGCAGAAGAACTAATATAAATAGGGCAACAACAAAATATATAACACTTTCTATCCAAAAAAAAAAAGATAAGTGAAATTGCCATTACATTTTCCATTTACCATTTCTGTGGAGTTTGTTACAGAAGAGGCATTGGTCCACAGGGAACAGCAAGCTTTACACTGAAACATTTGTCTCCTCTCTTTGTGACATTGCATTCCATCTACCTAAAGACCAGCTTCAGTCTTTCCTGAGGATCATTTATTTTTATTAGAATGGAAAAGAAATATAGAGTGTTAGATCCTGAAATTTCTATTTAAAGTCCCATTATAGTTTAATGTTAAATAGCATAACAGCTTGATTTCTCCCTGCTCTCATTAAATGTTGAACAGCTGAGATAAAAATTGGAATATATTAAACACTTCCACTTAACAGTTTAAAACATTGGTCAGTGCCTGCCAATAACAAGAAATAAAAAACTATATGTAAGTAATAATAAAAGAGATAAAAATTAAAGAGCTGTTTCTAAATGAAGGGCCATATTGGGTTCTTGTTACCGTCGGTACTAAAAAGCTATCTGAGTAGTGTTCTGGCAGTTCTGCAATGTGGTCAGAATGCATTTGCAGAAAACATATTTTTCTCTTACTCAGCAGCTCAAATAATTTTAAAATTTATCAGACAACTGTACAGAAAAAATATTCAAGGTGATAACTAGGGCTTTCATAGTTGAGTTGCTTCCATTTCTTCTTTACCTCAAGATGAGCACCATGCCAATCACATTTGTGTCTAGCAAGAAGAAAAACAACTAGTGTTTAGCTGAGTCAGCTGTGTCTGTGACTTTCTTTCAGATATCCAGGGCTTGGTTTCTTAATTATGGATGGGGAGATTAATTTGCACAGACCTCAAAAATCCAGTGACTTGGGTATCTATTGTTATGGTCACATATACATGTGTGAGTGCTAATATTAAAGCTACAATCATACTTTCACAAAAATTCCAAGAGTAGTTTCAACTTCAGCTGAAGAAATATTAGGGAAAGAAAAAGTTTCATTTCTGAATTAAAATTCTCAGTAGAACATAAGCCTAACCATAAGATTTTATTATTCTTTTTTGAAGCTACCATATCCTTTATTTTCTGTTTGTTACATGTACAGCTCCAATACATGCATTATTCCTCCAAGTATACTACCATGCATATAAAGCTTGGGAACAGAAGCAATCAGTTAAATCAGTGCAAAAATTAATTTCAGTGCACTTCAGATTCCTGGTTTATTCAAACCGCTAGTGTTCCTCCCACATTTGCACAGGCATATAACAACACTGGAAAGGTCTCAGAATCTTTACTACCAAATCAGCAAACCTCTACTCATGGAAAGGGACTAACTTAACTATTGGAGACAATACGTAACTGATGAGTCATTAAAAAGTGTCTTGGGGGGGTTTCCCCCCAAATTTCTATCAGCTTCTTCACAAAGGATTAGTGAAATAATCTTCCATGCTCTATATTTTTTCTACTCTCTTTTCCTGGTTGTGAACACTTTGAAAACTATTACTACTGTCCAAAGAGATACTATCAGTTGTTTCAGAGTGCATGGATCTAATAGACTTATATCTACACTGTGCAAGAATATCTAATAAAATACCTAGTATTTTATGGCATTCAAACATTACCCTTCAGATATATCTATAAAGAAGCTATAATGTCTCAAACAAAACACTTGCATAATTTCTCATGCAGGAAACTAAGCAGTTACAGACCTTAAATCTTGCTATATTCTATGTATATGCTTTGTTCATTAGACCACTCTATACTTGGAGTGGTTTGGTTTTTGTTTGGTTTTTTTTTTTTAAAAAAAAAAAAAAGCACAAATCACAAATAACTATGAGAAGACTGGTATGTCATTGTCCTGTTCAGTATCATAGGAAGAGTTTTACTAACTGGTCACACATAAAAATTAATTTATAAAAATCTTAACTGACATAGGAGAATGAAAGACTGTAGTATTTTAGATGTAATTCACTGATGTCAGTGGCAAATTTTGCCTTATTTAAAGCTGCGGAGAGTTCTGTGTTTACTGTATGAGCTGCTCCTTCAGCCTCAGCAGCTAGCCAAAGTTAGTTTTGCAAGTCGTATTAGCCAGGGGAAGAAATGGATGGTGGAATCAAGGTCTTTTTATTTAAAAGAATCCACAAATTTCTTTGTGTCTTAGCACAGGAGGATTTAAATGACTGGCACAGCTCATAGCTCCAAACCTCATTCAGCCACCACCCAATCCAAGAGATTGCTTCAGAGATTTTTTTTTTCTTAAGGTCTCACAATTACCAGCTCTCTTGAGATTATATAGTGGCTTTCTATTCTTAGCATATTCCTCCCTCTCTCTCTCTCTCTCTCACATGCACACACATACACTTCCTACTCAAAACAAGACCCAGTGAAACCCTCTGCCCACATAGTTATAATTCTCAGGAGAACTTTCATATGCTTTTGTTTTGGGCAGTGACAATGTGCATATGTTTTGATTTCAGGCCCCTCCTATTGGTTCTCATGCTTCAGTTTAATGAGGACAGACCACCTACTAAACTCACCAGTTTCGGTGAGCCATAACCCAGCTTCTAGAGCTCCTTTGACCTTGCAAGTTGGAATGAGTTTTTTTAACATGTTGCCTATTCAAGGATATTACCGAGTAAATGTTTTGGTTTAGCTAATACATTTTCCTGTTGGTGTTTGGTTTTAGAAGTGTAAAGCACTTGGACTCTTTCATAAAGAGTGTAAGATAAAGATCAAGATTAGTAAACTAGATAACTGCTATGAAGAGGAACAGCAAAGTTACCCCTGAGTTTTTTAAGTCAGTAGGAAAAAGTCTAAGAACAGTGGAAATGGACAGATATGTTTTTGTAGTTACCATTCCTCACGATTAAAGTGAATTGCAACTGTGCTAAAAATAGAATATCCACAGAGATATAATAAAACTGATTCAATTTATTTTCTGTTTACTTGTAGATAAACATGTTTCTGATGAAAAACATTGCTGGATATTTTGCAAAAGTAGTTTCTTTAAGACTTTCCTGTTCTTCCTAGGTACTATTGCATGCCTGAAGAAAGGAAAAGAAGCTTGGGGTAGTCCCAGCCAGTCAGCTGGTCAGTCAGACTTCTATTTTTAATACAGAGATGTAACAATTTTCGCTTTGAAAGTTACATGAATCACAAATAATCAGTGTCATGTGAATCCAGACACATCACAGTTAGAAGAAAAAAAGGTGCCCCAAATGAAGAAGTTTGCCACAGATACATGAATTACAATACTCTTTGGAACTGAAAGACAAGATTTCACCTTCTGGACTGTAGGTTTCATGGATTCAAATTCCAACACTGTGGTTGTAACTGGTAAGATTTTTATTTTATTCTTCTTTTAGCTAGAGATGGTATGCACACATGCTTGATCTTTGTCGTAAACAGTTCCCTGGAGGGAAAAACAGTAGCAAATGGTCATACTAACAATTCCAAATGGAAAATAACTTGCTGCTCTGCCTTCCTAAGAAAAATCAGATGCATGTCAGAGGAAACAGACTGCAGTCTGCCCTCTTTACTGCCATCCAGTTTGGTTTGTTGTTCATTCTCTCCATGTTTTAATCTTTGTTGACATTCTCTCTGATCCAAACCACATAGCTCAAGGCAGTGCAGCCCAGTATTAGATAAAGCTTACCCAAAAGGAGCTCTGAAGCAAGAAAACCAGGTTGCATCACAATGTCACATAGTCAGCGTCCAGAATTAGAGCAACACATGGCAAGTTTCAGGGTCTCAGTTTCATGGCAAAGTAAGGGAGATTTAAAGAGGAGATGCTGCCTCATCACTGCTACACTAGACCATTAAATTTAAATATACCAAAGGAGCGTGCCTGAACATGCAGCACAAGGGACCAAATTTGGAGTTTCTCTTGCTGGCTATAACCACTGCTGAATCACAGTGGCAGAACCACCAGCTAGAGACTTCTGAGCTTTAAAAGGTTAAAGCTCCTAAGGAATGCTGCCACTCGCTATTCCTCTTGTTGCCACTGGCTCATCTAAAGGCAATCATTACACTTATCTTGACATGTGAGTTGCTGGATAATTTTCCACTGCAGGTCATCTGAGGACATAGGAATGAAGTTGAAACTACATCAAAGAGATTTGCATCTTTCTGTTTTCAATTAAAAAAAAAATGTAAAAAGTGTTTAATAGCTGCAAGATGGGCAGAACTAGTTTGGCTTGCTCTAGACAACTGCAGTTGAGCTGAATGGGAGCACAGGAGAGAGCAAGAGGTGTTTGCTAACCTCGCAAAAGGCTGACAGTCTGGTTCTCTCCTGTGATACCTATAGCACGTACCCTTGACAGGCACACTGTTTAGCTCCCTGTTAGTTTTCTTCTCCCCTTAGATAGCCATTTAGGTGCAGAAATCTACTTGTTCAAATAGTTTTAGACTAGTGTGTCCTGTTATCTTTAAGGTGCATCTTTAAGCTATTAGGGAGATTATCACAGCATGCTTCTGTTACATTTTCACCTGCTCATTACATAAACCTGCTGGCAGTGAGCCCAGTTTATTATATAGCACTAATGATATTAAGCCAGTCAGCCCTCCAAGTTGTTGCAAAACTCTCCTACATTCAGGCTTTTCTTTTCATAGAACAATTTAATCCTAAGCAGTAGTTTCTTATGGCTACCACTGAGATGCATGTATTTCATTGTGAGCTATTTAATAACTTCATTACGCTTCTTTGGTTCTGCACACACAGGTACACAAACATGCACAATTACAGCTTCGAAATGGAGTAGGTGTCATCCTAATTTTGCTCTGAAAGCAGAGTGGGCCTAGTGAGGTTTTATGTTCCCTGTTAATGTGAAATGAGTACTGTTTCCCTTGTTCCCTCCCCACAGTACAAACTTAAACCTGGGGAAAACATGGTCAAAAATATTAGCACAATCAGGTTTTTTGTAATATTAAAGAGAAAAGATTGAGCAGTTATGAAATAAGTATTAACAAATTAAGAAATGCTTAAAGTCTAACATTAATTAAGCTGTCATAAGCCTGCATTTAGGCTTAATTGTCTCCACATACCAGTACATTTTACTGTGCAAAATAGCAATCATATGCTGTGAAGTATTTATTTGTCCATTTAAGGATTTTTAAATATTTAAGAGTTATAGCATTAAAATCATTTAACAAACTTGTTTTTCTGCCACCCAGTCTCTAAGACTTGGCAACACTCTGGATTGAAAACAGTAATTGAGATTAATGAAGATAGTGGGAGTTTTCCATCAAACTTTTTCATGACAAAATGCCCATCTAGCTCAAAATGAGGTTTTTTTCTTTTTTATTTAAAAAAAGTCTTTCACACAAATTAATGCATAAAATTAAATGTAGTACTTTGGATTCAGAGAGTCCTTTTCTCTTTCCTCCTTCTCTTTCCCTGTGGGGAAAAAGTAAAGGAAGAGATTTTGCCCAGCACCATTTTCCCTGACAGAAAACTTAAGTTTTCATTACTTGGGATTTAAAAAAATATTTCAAATGAAATAAAAGTTTTACTCTTTCAAACATTTTCATTAAATGTGCATATCTTCCTCTTCATGAGCTTTAATAATAAGAATGGTAGACTGACTGTGACCTGGGAGTATTTAACACCAGATCTTTTAGTAGTGGTATTTCTATGGATGATGATCCTTGCCCAAAATCATCATTTACATGATCTGTCCTAGTGGCTCCAGTACATTTACCAGCTTCAGTTAAGGTTCTCTCATAATTAAGCCTTGACATGAATGAAGATTGCAGGATTAGTTCTTATGTAAGTGCATATACAAAATGAAAATACTGTTCCCATAAGTGTTATAAAGGCCAAATCCTATCTAAAAATCTCAACCTCCATAACCAAAAATATGAAGATAAAGAACAAATATGTGTGTGCACACACGTCGGCACCTAATCTATGACTGCAGAGCAAGCATAGGTTAAAAGCGCCTGTCTTTCTTTTCAGGTTTTGGTCCCTTTAGACAATACCTGGTTAATTCTAGCTGGGAAGCAGTGAAGGTAAGCATGAAAAAAAGGGAGGGAGGGCTTATTTTGTGAAGATACCAATAAAAACTGTTTTCAGGCTTTCCATTCCCTTCAAAAAAGCTATTTCTCATGATCATTAAACAGAATTGTGCCTCATGGAGCAGACTCCCAAGATGTAAGGAAGAAGATAATTAAGAAGTGAAATATTAGTTTATTTGCAAGATATTTTTTTTGGTGCTATTTAAACACCTTTCAAAATATTATTCTTGATTTTTAAAAAGGATATTTTTTATCCAGGGTGCCTTCTCTGCAGCTAACGCATATGCCACAGGTAAACAGATCATCTCATACCACAACTCATTTTATCATGTCTGTGTGAGGCATTTTCCTTCTCACACAAGTGTAGCCTATTGAGTTCTTCCTGCCTACTTCAGGAACACAAAACCTAAAGCCTGCCAATTCTGTTTTCACATTTCAGCTTTGGCTTCTACTTTCAACTGACAGTGAAGTCTACAGCTAAAACTGAAAAAAGGTCATTCAGATTTCTTCCCCCTCCACACACCTTGAGTAGCAGCAACAAGTCTAAGATGGAATCTTGAAAATCCCTGCTTATTTCCTAAATATGTATTAAAACAAATTTAGCTGGGTGATACAATGATGTGGTTTGGATAGCTGGCTTTCAGCATAAACTCTTCTGTTACAATTGTTTATTTTCAGATTGTTGTTTGTGTGAACCCATATTTCTTGGGACGCACCAAAAATTTGCACAAACAGATTCTTTTTCAGGAACAGGATTACTCGTTTTTAAAATATTATTTAAATTTTAACAATAACGTAACTTCTGTCTTTAAATACGTCTTACAAAATAAATACCCAACCATTGTATGTAAGGGTATGTCTGCTACAATGAAATAATTTACTCTAGCTCAGTCTAAAGCATGAAAGGTCATAGTATATATGTTTAAACAGTTGAAACAGCTGCAGAGATCTGCTGAGTATCTGTACGAGTCGCGTGCAAGGTTCATTCATTCTCCCTAGCACAGACAATGGCCTTTCCTTGAGTTCAGTTACTCTTATAAGGTATTGATGAACAGAGGGTCTTTCACACAAGTTCTTTACAATTCCAAGGTAGGAAGAAGGTTAACATAAAGAAATCTGAAACTAGTTGGGGAAAAGTCAAGATAGTAAAACCGAATTGGAAGACTGGTCCAATATCTGCAAGAGATGAGAGATAATGCTGGTAAAAATGGAAAGCAAGACATGTAAAACAAACTGAGGGGGCTATGTTCTATTATGGAGACTGAAATAAGCCCACATTTAAATTATTCTGGACAGTGAAATGACAAAGATAGCTAGAAGAAAGTATTAGTAGTGATAGAAAGATAACGACTCTACAGGACTATAACCATATTACAAGTTTTGTTGGCAGCTACTGAATATCTGTCTTGAAAATGAAGTGTAGTTAAGTCAAGATGACTGAAAACCAAGGAGCTAGTACATTTTCCCAAAGACCAAAGCTACAGCAACTCCACAACCCGTAAATATTTTCTATTCTAGCTTTGTTGGGTGAAGAATGCCAAGTGCAACTTGGTGTTTGGTAGAATAAGTCTATTACCCACCCAAAGTCATGAGGGATGTTATCCCTGTAGGCTAATAAGAAACAAAAATACTTCCATGGTACCTTTACCCCAGTCATCACAGGAGACCCATAAATTATCTTAACTCCAACTTGACCTGTGCCCTGAACAACAAATCTTTGTCAGTTGACAGTGTTTTGCTTATTATTTTCTGATTCCTATTGGTTCTAATTTTGGATACAAGATCATCCTCTTCTGGCTGAAAAAAAGACATGTTCTTTATCTTCAAGTAAGACAGCCTGAAGTGAAAGCGCACTGTTGAGATGAGTTTTCTGTACAATGCCATGTGCTGGCTATGCCAGGAAGTTATGTAACAAGGGCTTCAGCATTCCATAATGGAACAGATGTCAGTCCTTGTCTATGGAGGAGAACAAATCCATCTCCCTCTGATGTGACACCCTCTGTGTGGAATGAATTTGTATTCATACTGGGGACGCTGCTTTGGTTTCCTATTCCCTGGCAAAGGTGGTTAATCCAGACCATTCAGGGAAAGTTGCTGCAAATCTGGAAGTACTTTCAATTTTGATAGGCTTCTCCATGCTAAATAGCAATATCTCACAGTATTGTTCCATTGGCCTTGTTCACAAGTGTAGCCCCATGGTCTTCAGGAAGTTTATGCACATATATTAAAGATAGCAAAATTTAGTATTTACATCTGGAAGTAATTCTGTCTTGGCTTAGGGTTTCTGCATGGATCACTGAAGTGACATAAAGGCCTCCTGCTGAGTCTCTTTTCTGAGAACCAAGCAAGAGTACACCCAAGCTCATCCCCAAGAAAGTACTGAGCAGCCAGACCGGAGCTACTAAGAACGACTGCTCAGGCTTAATGCTTTTGCAGCATTATCCCGAACTATCCTAATTACTACTTCAAAATGAACTGGGTTCTTATCAAAAGCCTGGATACCGTGGTACCCTCAGAGACGTTGTAACACTGATACGTGTGATCTTAAAAGTTCACATCCCAGAAGGGTCTTTATAGCAAAAGCATCTGAAATCCTGTAAAAATGCATGTACCAGGAGTTCCAGGGTCCTAATTCTCCAAGCGTAGCCTCGCCCTCCATGTGTTTTGAAATGGGAGTCTTCACCAGAGAACAATGGCTTCACTTCTGTGAGCAATGCTTGCTCTTACACACAACTGCTTCCTTAAAACCCCTGTTACAGCTTCTCCGTAAGAAGCTGTTGTGCTCTGCCTCACTGATGGGATCAGCTGTTTTCCTGAACCTCTTCTCTTGCCATAGGGAGGCTCAGAGATTGATTCAGTAAGCACCAGCCCATTCCAATAGTCACATCCCTTCTATGCCCTCATTGGGCACTCAGAAAAATGGCTGTGTGGTATTGTTTCTCTTACAAATTAACTATTTATGACTACCTTTTCGTTGAATAAGCCAATTTCAGTTTTCTGAAATCCACAAGAATCAGGTGATAAATGCTGATAAAACTCTCCAAATCTCTATTTCTGTTCGTTTAGAAAGAGTATTTGTTCTGAATTATTGGGTTTCTTATTGATACTATGGAGCAGTGCATTGTCCCACATTGCCTGGTTTCGAATATGAAAATATAATTTTCCAAGAATGTGAGGAGTGCCCCATTGTTTTTTCATGAACCCACGTTCTCATCACAGCACAAGACATACACAGAAGGCACTCAGCAGCACTGCATCCACAGAGTACTCGTTACTTAGCAAGTACCCTCGAGTGTTCAGGGAAATGGATATTCAAGTGGATCTGAAAGTACATTTGAACCTGTCAATTCAGGGTCATTGAGAAAAGCTTCAGAGTTTTTATAGACACTGTGACATGGCCCAAGATGGTTGTCTAGCACCAGAAAGACAGCTTCTCTTTTAAAAACCTGTCTCACTAAGTTTTTCATGGTTCTCGTAACTCCATTCACCTGAAATACCCTCCTAAAATACCCACAAAAGGTCCACCAGCAGCACTTTTAACTCTGGAAGTGCAGAACATTCTCTCTAAAGGAAAACACCAGCAAGTATTTACTTTGCATTTGCTGACAGATCACACTGAGTTACCATGATGTGTTAGTTCTTCAGCACCACATGGGACCTTCAGAGTCCCAGATCTCCTGAATTATTTAGTCCACATTACAGATTGATGGTCCCACCTAATAACCCTTGATCTGACCCTGTTTCTGTGTCTCCTCCAGAAACTCCTGTCTGCAACTTGGCAGCTAAATAACCTCCCAGGGCAGTCTACCATCAAGGTCAAAGTCCCCAGTTAATAGGGCACAAATGTAAGTTGAGTGACAACATTCATAGTAATTAAACTGTTAGTGCAAAGAACAGGTCACATTTCCAACTGCTTCTGGGAACTATGTTTGCTATCGGGAGATGAGGATCAGATCTCTGAGTGCAGTTTTCATCCTGCCACTGACCATGTGGTCTTTGGAAATTTGTCATTTAATCTCTCTGTCTCCCTCTCTGCTTTAGTTTCATCATCTGTGAAACTAAGACGACATTGCTATTTAGTGCCTTCATTTCTCTTCTTGAACTTTCTTACATCCCTAAAGCTTTAAAAAGGTATCTTCAGGATTAAAAAAAAAACCAAAAACTACTAAACAACCAAACAAAAAACCTTTTTTTGCAACATACCTGCAGACTGTCTAGGTCAACTAAAAACTTCTGGTTTTCCTTCTACAGCCTTTTTGAATCAGGTTCACAAAATTAACACATGCAGCCCCCTGCCCCCCTCCCTGGCAACCCAAATCAGTAAAAACTCAGGCAAACTCAGTGACATTTTCTGGAGTTTTCTAGAAGTTCAAGATGTTTCTAACACCCCATGTGACACACCACCACCACATCTGAGCACAACTGTTCTGTGCAAATCCCTTCTCTTTGGGGAAGGCTGCGTAACAATGTGGGCCAGAACTCCAGCAGACCAGGACTATGACTGCAACTCACCACCAGCTCAAGGTCATCAGCTGATAATGTAGGATTTCATTTCCCTTTTAGAAGACCTTCCCAACAAAGCAGCTTCATGCTTTCTTTTGAACCACTTTTCCCACAAAAATGTCCTCCAAAACTTTTGTCCTCCTTTGAAGTTTCCTCTGCTGTTTCAACTACAAAAGGCAGGCACTTGTTTACTGAATTAACTCACCAGCGTGAGCTCAAGTTGTCAGATGCAGTCATCCTCCTCTAACCATCTTCAGTCTCTCACCTTGAATGCAAAAATGGTTTTGGTTAAGGCTGAGACAAGGAACAACCTTTTTTTTTTTTTTTTTTGTTGTCCCATGTTTGCACAACATCTGGTCTAATGGCGTATAAGCCCATGGTTTGGATTCTTAGACAACAAAGTAATACTTACAACATGCTGAAATTGCTTAGGACATAGTGAACTCTCTTCCTTTGACACAAATTCTCAGTGCTCTGCTATTGGCCAGCTTCTGATTTTGTCCTGCACAAGAGTATTTCTGCATGTTTCTCCCATGACAAATAGTGACAACAGAGCATCAGTCCAGAGAGCATGAGAGGAGAACAGCCTCACAACTTACTTTGGGTCTCCACATTCTGTACCAAAGTTACGGGTAGTTGAGTCCTCTAAGCCTTACAGTCAAAAAGGAAGAATCTCATTAAATGTTAAAATTAAAGATGCTTTAGAAAAGAAAATGCTAATTGTGAACCAGCTGGGGTTTTCTTTTTTGGAAGCTAAGACACAGTACAGCATTCTTAGGCAAGATGATGCAATGGTCTCTCAAAGACTGTCAGCGCCCAGAGGAAAAAAGGCTGGCACTGTTCTCTAAATGTGTTTACTTCCCTGCAGGCATTGTTTCCTTGCTTGTGTCAAATAGTTTATTGAGCACAGCTAATCAATGTTTCCGCTGACAAGAAAATTGGAACACTTTATATAGGAAGCCAGTGTTGAAGGGCAAATTTCCCAGTTAGCACGGCATAGAACTGTGGGCCTCATCCACACAAGTATCCTTAGTGAGAAATGAAAGCTTGAGAAGACAATGACATTTAGTATAAAGTTACAGGTTTCTTGGGCTAATCACACACCTCTGCTGCTGACTTTTTGCCTATGCCCCCCCTAGAATCATCACCTGCACCCTCCTTTGGTAGTGGTCTACTCAACTGCAACAGGGATTTCCAAACACCATTTGATTTTCTTGGATGAAGCTTTCTACCTCCGTACCTCCCTTCTGCATGCTGCCATTGCAGCAGCCTTTTTCTACTTAGAGGCTTATGCCTTACTTGTTAGCCATCTTCCACTGACAAAATAATTTCAAGTCATTCCCATATGACATTTATTCTCCAGACCATATTCCAACCATCTGGCCAACCTGCTGCTTTCAAGGGCACCTTCGTTTCTTTCACCTCAGTCCTCAGCATAAATTTTGTTTCCTCTGGGGAAAGGTCCTGTGTGGAAAATCAACTGTATGTAAATGACAAAGAAGTAGCATCCCAGTAAGTGACATTTTCTTTTACTAGAGCAACAGATTCTAGAACAAAGAAAGAAATTAAAAACATTCTAAATGTGACCTTCCTCATGTTGACAGTCACCTTGAACCAGTTCAAGATGGCACATCGCGTGTCACTTGAGTGGACGGCTAATATGAACTCTCCTTCATTTCTCTTGATAGCACAGGTTGACCTACTAGATCTCTGGGAGGAACAGCTTTTACCTGTATCAAAACCTATTTAGATGCTTTCAAGGGTGGACCTTTCCTGAGGGATCCTGTATTTCATGGCCCTCCATGGACCAGTCCCTACGCAATAACCATTCCTGCCCACTGGAGACTGAGCATCCCTTTGGAAAACACAACTGCTCCAAGTGGACGTGACATTAGGAAACCGTTCAGCACATTTTAGGCTCTCCCAGTTAAAATGGGAGCTACTGCAAAACAAGTGAACTCACTGCAGATCAGTGTTTAGGAGCCTTGAGCTTAGACAGCCCTGCATTGCTCTTTCAGATGTTTTCTCAGTCGGACCAGCCTGATTTCTTTACCACACTCTGAGAAATCCAGTGCTCTTACAAGTCCATGGTGGCTTTTTTGTAATCACAGGAACTGTCCAAGAGAGGCCTGGGTAAAAACATTGATCTCCGTATCATGCAGCTGCCCGTGGTTTACCAAAAAGCAAAGGAGCAAGTCTTCAAGATATGGACAACTCTTCAGCCACTGGTGAGTAATTCGAAAGTTACATAACTTTTCCCCTTTGCTTATGAATCTTATTATTCTGAGGGAATCTTTAAAAAGATCTCCAAAAGCGTATTGCACAGTATGTGCATCAGACAACTCTGGGAAGTTACTATTAAAAGGTTTCAAACTGAAATGCGGAGCACACAGTAATTCACATGCTGTTTTAACCCCATGCCATTTCAACAGCCTAACTGCATGCTGCACAAAGGAAAGAAAAAATCCACCCTAAACTGCAAAAAAGGTACTGCAGCTCTGAAGTCCTGAGCTGACTAGACCCAACAAAAACAAAGGCATTTTTTTAATTCACATTTATAATCTCTTATCGAAGTTTTCTGTAGGCATGAGCTACAGAAAGACTCCCTACCTTGAAGCTAGTATTTCACATAATGCTTGGCACTATTGCATTACATGTTTTTAAAAAAACAGGTCTCATTTTTAATTTCCTGTTATTCGCTCTGGTGGGAAAAAACAGCTTACTGTTCATGTTGGGCTGGCTTCATCCGCCAAAGCACTCATCATCCTTGAGCAGTGTGGGAAGAACAAAGGCTACCAAGAGATGGATGCTTGTGGTTTGCACCCAGAAGGTGGCTGTTGCATGCTAGATGGCCCGGAAAAGATTGAATCTACAATTAATATGAAGAGTCTCTGGAAAAACATTTCAGTGGAAGGGATTGATATCATCTTTTCCAGAGATGCGGGAAGGTAAACACTGCATATCGAGGGCTCACAGTAAAAGCAGAAGTAACTCAATCAGCTCATTTAACCTTGAAGAATCTTTGCAATGACTTTTCCTCCAACCAAAACCACTTTGAAGTAAAGTCTTCAGAGGGGCACAAGTCTGAAACTGGGATAAATTTAATGTAAAGCAGCCTTCATGAAAAGCTACAGCCAGTAGATATTTTTCCATGGATTTGTAAATTCCAAAAGAAACAAGTTTCAACATGGCACACCCTGTGATTAACAACCCCAGTAAACCTGAGCTATTAAGAGAGTCTGAAAGCAATACTGACTAGTAGCAGATTTTAATCTATTTTTCCCAACTGGGAGGGATACAAAATGTAAATACATACACTGAAGAGCAGAGCAATTACAGGTACCTTTAGAACGATGCCTGTGATCTCATTATGTGTTTCAGTAGTACCGAAGCAATTTTCTATTATTCTAGTCTTAATTTAAAAGGAAAACAGAGAAAACAGTAAATGATCTCTTTAAAAAAAAAATTACAATCAGCTAATCTTGGCCCTTAATTTCAGGATTTGCACCTGCAAGTTAAACAGTAGGGTGATAAGGAAAAAAAACCCCTCCAGATGGTGAGATTGTACAACTTGCACAAAAAACTGTATTACACAGTTGTAGTTCCAGTGGGCTGTGTCACCTTTCCCATCTCACACAGCTTATACAAGCCTAGAAAAGAACGCACGTCTTGTGATTTTTTTATTTAAAGTTCCTTCTGGGTGGGTGTCTGAGAAACCAAACCATCAGATAAGGAACATTTGTTTCTCAAATTTGGCTTATTTCAGCATTTCCTTTATTCACTAAGCGAATATGTTTTTAATAATTTCATAAACCAGATCTGGTTTGGCTACTTAAAAAAAAATTAAATTTCAGCAAAGTTCACTCTTAATTCAGGTCTCTGGTTTTGTTCTTAATATTGCAGGTATATCTGCGATTACACCTACTACACTTCTCTGTACTATGGCAATGGAAGAGCCGCTTTCATCCATGTGCCACCATTATCCAAATCGGTAACAGCAGAATTTCTAGGAAAAGCACTACAGACAATTATCTTAGAAATGTTGAAACAATGTGGGAAAGAAAGAGAGTAAGATGGATCATATATGAAAAAAAAAAAAAAAAAAGGATTTCTTAGAATGCAATTCCTTACCTCTTAAATGCAGCAAATCTAAAGATTCTTTAAAACCCCTACATAAAGGATTTTCTATTCCGTGTGCTTTTCAGGGAAATTTCCTTACAAAAACCGAACAACTGTTTACATCTCTTTGGTGTAAAAAGCTTAGGAGAAAAACCAAATGATTGGCAGTCTGTATTGCTAACAATTATAAGGTTGCTTCAGATTTAAGAAGGCGTGAAACTGGATTTAAAACATTTTAGATGCTTAACCCTAGTTCTGATGGTTAGAAAGACATTAATATAAGACTTGCTGAACCAAGATGGATGCCCACAGCCGTAAGGACGCTCAGCACTGGGCGGATACAGCGGAGGCCCCCTCAGCCCCCGCCCGAGCCCAGAGAGTTCAGCCTTACAATGTGCCCACATAAAAAATGTAAATATGGGAGAAAATAAAACACAGGTAGGGATCCTGTTATGTGAATGTAACATTTTACAATTATCTCTTAGTGACCTGCTGTAAACGCTGGTTTCCACATCAGAAATGGGCTACAGACCAAGGGTTAGTTAAGAAAAAGCTGGAATCCAGCTGGAACTGTAATGCTATTAGTAATTTGGGTTTCAACTGCCTGAAAACACCACTTAGCCCAAATTCTCAGCGCCTGTCCCAAAGGAACACACCGTAGTCCTTCCACAGAGCACAGCACAAGGACAACAGTCTTTCAGTAGAATAGGTCACGGCTATTCAGGGACTGACGCACCAAAATCAAAAAGCTGACTTGTCCCAAGAAAGGCAATCCCTGCAGCACTGTGCTGTGGAAAGTGTTATGGCACATAATGTTACTTACAAAACAGGAACCAAATGAGATTCCAAATTGTAAAACTTGGGAGTCGGACAGTGACAGATCACTTCTGTGCTTCTCCCTGCCAAGCCAGGCTCCTCCACGTCTCCAACACAGACAGCTGATGAAGCCCTAGGCCACCATCCTGCCTTATTTTAGTCAACACTTGGATGACAAGAGTCAGAGGAACTGGAAATGCCAAGATAATGCCAGTTTTCTTGCCACTGTCTTTCCCAGTGACCATTACAGAAAACTGATAACCACGTGCTGGATGGCTGAATGCCTCATCTGTGGCTTGCTGTAAGGGTAAATAAGCAGGTTTTCTTCCAATAAATAAAGAAATAAAAATGCTTACCTTATTCAAGGGAACTACCTACTCAAAACAGTACTCAAAGTCCCATCGAAAAAGGGTCCTACACGCTCAGTGTCACTGGATGAAAATACTTCTGATTTCAACACAACACAATGGCAGTACTGACCTCTAACTAAGATTTATTCGCAGTAGCTCAATTAAATGCAGCCAAAAAGGGCAGAAGAAAAACAGAGAAGATTTACTCTGAGTTTTCTAACCTGTACTTGCTTTGCATAAGGAGCAACAAATTCAGAAACAGGCAAATGCATACAGAATTCTTTTATTTAACTTAAATCATGTAGTACTGAAACTACTAGAAAAAAGCAGAGTAAGAGAAACTAAAGGAGCCTTAGCTTCAGCCATTCAAAATAGACAAAGTTTCTTCTTTTCATAATGTAAAGAATCCCGAGTATACCGCAATAACAGGAATAAATTCTTACAACAGAATATACAAAAACATTTTGAAATTTTTTTTTATCTACTGATTCATTTTAATATAAACACAGGAATTTCTTTAGGAATAATTTATACACAGCAAGTCTTTTTATGTAATAAATTGGCCATGTTATTGTTTAATTTTCTCTTAAAAAAATTTAAACAAGAAAAATTGGAAAATGTTGTATTTGCAACTGCATCCATTCCTTAGCACTTTCTAGTTTTGTTTTTGTCCCAGAGGTAGACAAACTCTGGCCAATCCTTTCATCTCAAACCTCACTGGTTCAGAAAACAGAAGAGCTGATTTTTAAACAGTATCTAAATCATCAGAACCCTTCAGCAATGTGGTCAGTCAAATTGGGGGGAGTGAGGGTGAAGGGATCTTCAATACGCTTAAATAAAAATAAATAGGGACCCCGCCTTGCGCATTTCAAATGGTGCTCAACGTCTTTATAGAGGCTGCACGCAAACTTTTGAAGTGACAAGAAATCTGCAAATAGGTCTTCAACAGTCATGATGAAAACCGTCCTCCCTCTTTCCCTTATTGCAGTCGCATCCTTCAAAACCACACGGCCACCGTGAAGCAGGTACTGAACAGCCCGAGTGAGACTGGGTAGCAGCAAAACCCATTCTGTTTCCCTGACCAGTGAGGTTCTTGTGATCCGTGAAGGTAACTGCCCTAGACAGTAACGTGAAATGACCAGTTAAGATGATCCCACCCCAACCAGAGGGCTCTGGAAGACCAGGATACTGAAGATACAGAACATTTCCCCAACTTCTTTATTCACTCGCTGTATACTGGGACACAAAGCTTGGGCGGGAAGGGGGAGAGGGACACGCCATGAATTGGACAAGTCAGCGATCCTTTTTGGCATATTGTAAAGCTAGCTAGTAAACTGGTACCATCAAAAAAACTGATCACATACAGACACACCCATACACAGACACAGAAAAGTGCCCTTAAATTATATTTTAGGCATTTATAAACTACAAACATTTTATAAAATTATTCTATGTACTTACAAAATGCAATGAAACATTTAATTAGTTCTTGTAAACCAGATCTTCGTCAACTGACTACCCGTAATCTACTGGACTTAAAGCCCTATTGAAAATGCTAATGGATTACTAATCAACGAAACGCATACCAAAAAAAAGATGAGCACACACGCATATGCACACACACAAACTAGTGATAGTCTTCAGGTACTTGCAAAACAGACCAACTGTAAGTTGAGACCGATTCATAGAGCCCACTGCTAACGACCATTAAACTCCTGGTAATGAATTTACCACCCCAGCTGGAAAGTCCAGAGGTTTATTTACAAGTACCAACGATCAGAGTTGTGATACCTGAGCTCTGATGCTGTCCCACATACCAAGCTCAGGAAGCTACCTCAATCTTCTGCCAAGCCCTGTGTCTTTGTAAACACCCATTTCTGCATCCTTTGTTTCCATGTGTCTCCACACCGGCCTGTCTCAATTCTGGTTTTCCTGGCTGTGCTCCGGTTTGGAGGCCGATCAGCGTCTCTGAGCAGCCAGTTTCTGAACCGAGGCACCCTTCGAAGCCCTCCTGCCTATCTGTAGTTCTGTATCTTCAGCACCCCTGGCCGCTAGTGTTGTTTCTACATATCATTCTTAAATTCTTGTCTGCACAACTACTCATGGGTTAAGTTGCAATATCTGGCTTTTATCACTGGTTAGTAAGGAGTGGATCCCTTGCACCTTCCTCCACTGTTGTTCAGCCCAGTGATTAAGTACACTGTTGACAAACAAAGTAAGAATAACAGGAAACAAGTGTTACTTGTACTAATGGAATGAAAAGGGTTTAAATAGATATATATCTATATTATAGATATACATATGCAGATATATATATGTATATATAGATATATATATGGAGTTATACCAACAATAGGAGTGTTGTTCACTTGGACTCGGATTGTACCGAACACCCCTCGGCAGTTCCCAGAGGACCTGACAGCAGTTCCATCTGGTGACCAGTCGTCCTGGGCAAACTGGGCTTTCTTTCCTTTGTTTTTAAAGACCAAGAGGAGCATCAGTGCGAACATGCCTAGAATCATACATCACTTAGAACCAGCTTTAAAGAGCAGTGGCATCACGCTGAGAAAGACCTGGTGCCCACCGGCTGGCCTCACACCTTCCGTCACGCTCGGCTTCTGCGCCTAGTTTACGACTCCCCCAAAAGAGCATCTCGTTTGGTACCGCGCAGCTGACACTTCGTGTTTACGTAGGAGCCACGTTCCTTTGCAACCAAACCACCTTCTGTGCCGCCGAGCAGCTTTTACCCGCGAGTCAGGTGGGAACAATGGCCGAGCACTAACATCAAAGCTGCCTGCTCCCCGCAGTGACGCCAATTTGTTATCCTACTGCATTAAAACATCTTGGTACCATTTGTCAAAATGCTAGTTTTCAGGGCTGGGTGGGCTTTTGTTTTTAATTTATAAACAAACTGGATTACTTTAACTTTATTCAAACATAGCTGAAGTTCTAAATAAATTTTCCATACCAGACAAGCCAGTGGTCTCAGGGAAGAACAACATTACAAACCGTATTATGACTCTATCAAGCCAACATTAATTCTCAGTTGTTCACATGCACAAACAAGTTGATTTACTGTCCAAGGGAAGTCTGCATGAAAAACCCATGTGAATAAAGCTATTCAAAATGCACAAAACACAACAAAAAAAAGCTATGGAAACAAACAGAACAAAAAAGGAATTAAGCTTGAACTGCAAACACAGAATGCAATGGTATCATGAAGGTGGTTTGGTCCAGGAGAGCTGACTGTCATCACGCACGCGTACGTGATGCCACGCGGCTGTCTTCTACTGAAGTGCTTTTTGAAATGTTTATCATGATGGGTGCTACGTCATTAGTGTTTCTTCCTAATGCATTTTAAAACCACCTACATACAATTATAAAAACCAGTAACTTGGACAGTTTTAACAAAACCCTCCTAGCCAGCTGAAAGATCTGAGGATCTCCAGTTGTGGTAATCAATATGTGCAAGAGAGGGGAACAGCCACTGCACCAAAAGGTCACCGGAACCTAATAAAAAATGGAAAAGCAAAACAACCTAGTAAAAACTTTAAATTTTGCTGGTTTCTCAGGGCCAGAGAGAAACACTCGCTCCAAAGACAAACTCTGTAGCACTTAACCACAGCGCTGTGTATTCAAGAGGCCATGTACAACTCGAAGTAGCCAAGCACCACATTATTCAGATACCACAACCAACACCTGCACGAACAGCTGCCAGAGCTGGAAAAATAGAAACACTATACATCAAGTTGATGGCAAGCTCGTGTTAGTCCTGTGTGCTTGTAAACCAGTTACACGCTGTCAGAGGGCAGTTAAAATTTGATGGCTGGTCCATCAGAATCCACAGTTATGAAGCATATAAACAGGGGAAGAAAAGGGAACTGAATTTTTACTGGCACGTTAAAAGAAATCAATTCAATGTTAGTTTTGAAAAAAAAAAAAAAAAAATCAGTGCTCTCATCAAACAGAAGCAGCAAAGATCCAAAGCTGTAAACTCGATGTAGTAGTATCATCAGGCAGCCTGTGACAGGTTTTTTCACTGTTTTTCTGGTCAAGAAAGCAGAGCTATTGCTGTACGAGCCAATTTATTTTTAGGTGCTGATTCAGCCAAATGCCTTTTTGGTGCTTGTGGCATCTGAGGAAAAACTGGTAGGAATGACTTAGCTCATTCTACAGGACAAACAGAAAGACCATTTCCTTTAGTAATTCTTCTGGACCTTCAAACATTGTAAACAATCGATTTCTGTAACAGATTTCATCCAATACTCATAATTTGAAGTCCTCATATCAGGTCAGCTACGTCTCTGCTTGTCTAAACATGCAGTGTTTTGTTGCTGACCTGAGGACTGCTGCAACAGCACACTGAAAAGCCCTGGTGTTTCCTTAAAGAATGGTCACCCTACATCAGACAGCTCTTGGATTTCTCCTCACAATAAAGAATCTGAACCAAAAGTTTAGAGAAACTCCTTCGAATTGAGGCAAATATTCTGAAGTGACCCTTTGTGACAGGCAGTGACTGTTCCCCTCCAGAACCTAGAGCATGTGGTATATGGAGTGAGAGGTTACCAGTATCAACGGCATTTATTGGCTGCTGAGAAATGTGAGATGTATTTTTTTTTATATACACACATATAAAAAAATAAGAGTGAGGTAGATAAATGTTTAAAAAAAAAATCAAAAACTGTCCCCCGTCATACTCAAAACCCCTTATCTCAGTATTTAAATTTATTATGGGGCATCTCTACAGTGATTTAAACTGATATCACAAAAATAAATAAAAAATCCTACATAGAATACCTTCTTAATTAACTTTTTTGTCTTTTTAATTTTTAAAAGGGAAAAATAACTATGGGACAGAGGCAAGAGAAGATAATGGGACCTAAACTACACAAGCAAAAAGCACTACAAACTTTTTAAAAATCTCCAGTCAAAACTAGCAATCAGTATATTTTAATTCTTTGTTCTTACTCAAAAGATTTCAATGTTTCCATCCCAGAACCACCTCTTCACTGCCATCATTTGGTTGGATCAGTGCTAAACAAAGGCTTAAGATGCTGTAACTAAGGTACGATGAGCAACTGGTATGACTCCTTGGTTGTAGACTTTCTGATGGCCCCCTCCTTCCCCTTTCACCAAGGCTTCTGCAACTGAACAAACAAGCTTACTCGTTTTCTTTTGTTCTGAGGTTTGGTCTATGATTTAAGCAACAAGCTCTTACTTGTACAGGTTTCCATAGCTGCCAACACTTAACTGTTTGCTAGCCAAGCCACTGGCCCCAGCTACAGGCTTTCCACCCAGCCCCGTGGAAATGGCATGGTGGGTTTGGTTTGGTTTTGTTGTTGGGTTTTTATTCTTGCCAAGGGTGCGAAGTGCAGCCCAGGGTGCCCTCCACGAGGGCTTCCTCTCATTAGGAAGGTGAAGAGCTGGGATTTGCTGGAGTCAGGTGTTCAATGGCCACCCTAAGAACGCCTGGCATCGCCAGCTGCAACTGGTATAGCTCCTGTTCACAGGGCAGAAGGGTTACAATAGCCTTTTTTAAAAATCAGTGACCCAAAAGCCTGGTGTCTGCTGTTGCACCCAAAAAATGAAAAAAAAAAAAAAGTGTGTGTGTGTGTGTCTGTGTGGGGAGTGTGTGTGGGGATGGGTGGGTGGATGTGTGCCACAACCAAAACAAGCAGGGAGGGGAGGAGGGGTAGGACCCTTGTACAACAATGAATATAAACACTGAACAAGAATGTACTAAATATTTAACCTTTTTTTTCTGACCTGAGTTTGTATCATGCCTTGCACTGTAAGAGACTCGCATGCTGTCTGGGCAGAGGTTAGTGGGAAGGAAGGAAAACTGGGGTTTAAAAACACCACACCACAGCACTGCTAGAGTGTTTCCGTGCGGGGTGTCCCTTCTTTCTCCATGTCCCCCTCAAAAGCCCTGTAGCCCACACAGCCAAGATGTTGTAAAACAACTAATGGAAAAAAAAAAAAAAAAAAAGAGGAAATGTATTTATAAAAAGGCATTAAACAGTTCATGGCAAATCATATGAAAGGTATCAGTTACTGGGAAGGAGGAAGTAAAAGTTACACACTATAGTACAAAGCATAAGAAAATTTGTTGAAGTGGGAGGGAAGGGAAGGGAAGGAGGGCAGACCTGAAGGTTTTCATAGATTAAATCCACAAAGATAAAGAACAAAAAAAATAGCAGCTTTTTTCTGTACAGACATATAGATGAGTATCTGAACCGTAAAAAAGTTATAAAAGTGACACAAAAGACAATGTGTATGCAAATGATCCATGGTCTAACATAGAACTGCAAGACCCTTCGAGAAGTCTTAATAATAAAGAGAAAAGGTCAACAAAGCATCATATACTTGAATCCGGTTACTGCTTTTTTTTGTCTTCTCCAATTTATGTTTCTAGGTGTTTTTTTCCTTGCAAGCCTGTGAAGGAAGGCAGGCTGCAACGATGGAGATCTCTGCCGGTTATTTTCATGTTTCTCATTTTTGGCGTGCGGTTGACTTTTTTGTACGAAATGCACGTGTTTATTTAGCTCACCACTGCCAGTTTTGTCCAGAATTCACTGGGATGGGGATAGGGGTGGAGGGAGGGCTGTTTCTTTACCCCCATCCCTTTTATCTTCTCCATCACAAGAAAAAAAAAAGTAAATCACATTTTGTCCAGTTTTGAAAAAAGATCTAGACAATTTGATTTTTTAATTTTTTTTTTAAATACCAGTGTATGATTGAATAGAATGTATTGGTCAGGATCTCTCTTAAACAGAGCAGTTGATTACTGTGCTCCTTCCATGCCTACAAAAAAACAGAAACAAAAAACAAAGAGTTCATTTTTTTGGCAAAATTTGGCAGCGTTGAAAATGGTAACAACCTTGGACGAATGATGGCCCTTTTTTATTCTTTTACATGTTCCTAAAAAGATTAAAGAGCAACATTAAAAATCCAGTCTTTTTTAGTTGTGTTTTTTTTTTTTGTATGTTTTTTTGTTTGTGTTTTTTTTGTTTGTTTGTTTTTTTATAAAGACCTACAGTGTTAGGCAGGTGCTTGCAAGGGTACCGGGGAGCCACCTGGCCTGCGATATCTTTGATCTGATAAAAGTGCTGTACGGTTGAACTTGCACGCAGATATGTTTCCCATTATGAAGCAAAGAGAGAGACAGAAAGAAAGAGAAAGGAGAGAGGAGAGAGGAGAGAGAGAGACATCAGATCTCAAGTTTTCTGTTGCTATTAAGTGTTAACATTAGAGTTTTAAAAGGCCAACTGTGTGCCCCATGAATGGAGTCCTTTACTGAAACAAACATCTGCTTGCATATTGAAAAAAGAAAAATACGATAACTTGTTTACTGAAAAAAGGGTTCTCCCAAGTGCAGCTATGGCAGTTCTGAAGATCCACTGAGGTACAGTAGGCTTTTGAATATATTGTAATTTTCTTTCTTTCTTCCCCCAATGCATGTGTTTTTCTGTGTTTTATTTCTGTGAGATTCTGGTTCTAAGGATCAGCAGGCCGAAGACTGGGGCAACGGTAAGGCCCTCTCATTCTTGCGTCCCCCGTTCATGTGTGCGTACGGCTGTCTCTCCTCGAAGCTGGCCCGAAGGACCACCACGCCCGGGCCGTTCTCGGCTTTGTGTCCTGAGTGCTTGTCAGTGGGTTGGAGGGTGGAGGAGGGATCTAAAGGAATGCTCTCCATGTTTTCAGTCTCCAGGTCAAGCTCCTCTGTATCCGGAGGCTTGTTCTCTTCACTGTAGAAGAAGGAGACCTCTTTGAATGCTGGATCCAGCTCGTCTTTAATGCTACCGATTATTTCCAGGAAGGAGGGCCTCATTTTCGGATTGTACTGCCAGCACATGCGCATCAGCTCAAACCTGGACAGGAAACACACAACAGAACCATTTACTGAGGTGTTCTACGAGCCCCGGCTGGAGCCCAACTGTGACTGAATCAGACCGCGCGTTTTAGAAAATCATTCAATTCTGATGGAAGACAAAGCGACAGAACTTTTACAGACAGAGATCCCCTTGTCACATTTTGACCTTCTTCCTAGTCACTTATTTACTTCTACAGCTCATATCTCAGTCTTCTCCACTCCTTTCCACGCACTCGCCCATAAAACACTCTCATGGATACCTGACATCCAGGAGCATTTCGTATTTTTATTCTGACTCGGTGTCTCTCTCTTTTTCCTCCAATGTCCTGTGCTTACTCAATCGCACAGCTACATGACAGTGCCTCTCAAGAGTATCTTCTTCAAACAACCAATCCCTACCCTATCGATATTGCCTTGGAAAAAAATAAAATAGGAAATACACACAAAGGAAAGCACTGCTTTTTCCCCCTGAAAGAAAATTACATTAAAATTAATTGTAATCCCCAAAAGACATTTGCCAATCTCAAAGACATTCTCTAATCTTTTATTTTAAAATTATGTTGTTTTCATTTATGGCCAGGGATGCATTAATATTTTATGAAGTGAGAGATCATCTGTTTAAGCACATCCATGATTAGATCTGTACAATGTCCCACGCTGGCAAAACAAAACCACAAAAATGAAACCATAATACATACAGAATGAAAACAGCATTTTCATGACACAGCAAAATTGGATATTCCTGAGAGATCGCCCTGAGCTTTAAGCACAACACAAGAAAGGATTTCACTGTCTGTGAAGGTGGAAGAGGGATGAATTGTTAACACGGCACAAGTAATAGGACAAATTTAAATAAGGAAAGGAAGATTAGCATTAATTTTTCGAGCCAATCCTCTGCATACACAGCACTCGGAGAAACATCTTACCTTCCAGCCCTGACCTGCAGTCCCAGTAAGATTCCCTCTCCTTGCCTGGCCAGCAGCCTGGTCTGGTGGCCAGTCTGGGTTTGTTTGCTCACCTCGGCCAGCCTTCCCGTGCGAGGTTAGCCAGGTCACCTAAACTTTTAGTTCTGATTCTATAAAACACCCATACCATTTTCCTAACTTCCACAGAAGCACACAATTCTATTTTATACTTTAATTAGCTCTCACTGCCTTATGCCCCAGCAGCAGTTTACTAGATCTCTGCAGGAGTGTATGGAATGACTCTTTTTTTTAAATTAAAAAAGGAGACAAAACCAAACAAAAATTCACTCCTTTCTGAATAGCACCTAAGTCCATCACAGAGTAATGTCTTAATGTCTCCGGAGTCCCTGCTCTAGAACAAACCTTTCAACAGGACTGTCACTGAGCTGGAAAACCCTGAACTCTGAAGCCTGTTGCTGTGCTTCGCTGCCCACAGCGGGGTCCGGAGAGTCTGGGAACCCTGGGCTGAAACAAAACCAAAGCAAAGGAATCCCCTCCCGCAGAAACTCGCTCCTTGGGAAATACTCTTGCATTTCCTCATAGGGTGCACTATGTTCTCAGCTGACGTGAACCAGCAAAGAGACGGAGAGCTGCTGTGCTTGGGGTGCAAATACTGCTGAGAGTGCTTCAACCAAAACAAAAGCAACCTTAACTGAAGTGCATCTGAAGTCACAAATGCTCCTGTAAGAGCTCAGCTGGCACAAGGCTGCATGAACAAAAGTCAGCCACCTGAGCATGCCCTTGTGACACCCAAAAAGAAGCTGACAAAACCAGTCTGTGCTGGGAGAACTCCCGGGGTACTCAATGCTGCATTGTAACAGGCACGTAGACATTATAAACACTGTTAAACTATTGCTCGTCTTGGAGTCTTTAAAAAGCCTTTCATAGCGAAAGTGAAGCCAAACTATAAAGCTGCACTATACCCTCACCCACAAACGAGGAGGAAAGCTTGAGACATAAATATATAAAATCCATTTCTGTTACTTCATTGCTGTTTCCTTTCCAGCTGACTGCTGCGTCCCTGAATAGAAGCATTAGCTGGAGCCAAGAACACTGGATATTCGCTGGCGCTTTGCCCTGAGGCCTAAGGGCAATGCTAAGGAGATACCACAAGCAGTGGAGTAATGCATGTGACATCAGCACAAACAAGGACATGTGATGTTTCTTTTAAGCCATTCCAGATTTAAAAACCCTACACAGTTCCCATAAAAGGATTTTTTTTTTTCCTTTGTAATTCTGTGGGTTCAAAGACCTTGTTTACATTATCTTAAACAAAACAAACTTTTCCATTAGACAATGGAAGAATTTACAGGCTGTTAATACAACCTGAGCAGTTTTATAAAGTATGTTCCTGACTGGTGGCAAATGAACTCAAGAAGTCAGAGGCATCATCATGAGATAGAGGAATAGCCAACATCTCTCACATGAATCTTTTGCTCGAAGAGCTGAGCAGAAATGGAGTTACTTTTTGCACTGAGACAGTAAAAAGAGAAAATGGAAAGTTACTATAGAAGCTGCATTCCATTTCAGTGTGCATTTGTGCTTTGCATCAGACTTGATTTGGTGGGGAAAAGTGAACAGACCTCTCCTGTTCTGCTGTTGCTACACGCTGACATTACCCCTGCACAGCAGACCCTGGTTTCTAACCGAGTGCTCGACAGGAACAAAGGGAAAATCAGCAATGCGTAAGTACTCTCGTCATCTACAATACATATGGGGGAAGCAATTTTGCTTCAAAAACAGAGTGGAATTCCAGCCTCCACAACTTTTAAAAGCCCCATGGGAACACACTGTCTGAGAGCTTCAGCTGTAACAAACCTCCTTGCCACGCAGCCATCACCTGATGAACACTGCCGTAACAATGGTAGTACATAAAAACATAACTTATTACACAGGAAGAGGAGAAAAACAGCAAAGCTTCTCCTGGCACCGTCTTATTGAACCATCTGTCTTATTGCATAGTTCTGTCTGTAAAACCATGCAAACTATGCCAAGAGGGTGTAGCATAAACAGAACTGAGTCTTGTTTCACCCTGTGTAAGAGTAAAAAGCCTCTAGAAATACCGTCCCCTTTGTGCTTAGCCCTTTCACAGGGATCTACCACCTCTCTGAACCACAAGATAACCATGCCATAAAATCCCCCTTTGCACAAGCATCTGATAGAACCAAGCTGCAGAGCAGAACCTCTCCAGTTCTTCAAGTGTCCTTGGCTCTCTGATCCATCTAAAAGCTACTGACTGGCTGCTACCAGGGGTTAGGAAAGCACAGCCACTAACAAGCATTACTAGCATTGCAGTCTTAGGAGAGATGGCACGTCCAAGGCTGCTTGCACCATGTAGCATTCACGCAGCAGGGGCAACGAGAGGCCCTTACAAAAACTACTGCACTGTGGCTGGAGCGTGCACGGCTGTGTCAACACTCACATAATCTGCAAGGTTAAAAATAGTAGATTCAGTGACAGTTGCAGCAAGATTCTTCTCTCTATTCTCATCTATGCTTCCCCACAGCAGTCTACCTCCTCCACCTGTTCTGGAGGTTTTTATATGTCAGTATACTCCCCTCTCTCTGCAGAGAGGTAAATTTGTGTTATGCCCATAATTGTAGTTGTTTCCAAGTCAGACTGATTGAAAGAAAAAAGTGTCTCTGCATTTGTAGCCTACTACATGAGATATACAGAAGTGCAGTTCCTGGCTCCCCTTCTCGCTTGCTTTCACACAGTACCAAGCACAAGAAATGCACTGACTTCCCTGCAGCAGGTGGACTTTGCTTTCTGGACATCTTGAGTTAATAATGTGAGTTAATATTAAAGTATCACAGACCAGTCAGTCTCCACCAGTAAGAATTTGTGCTGACTAAAAAAATATCTTTCACTGGCACAGATGTGCCAAGAAACCTGTCTTTAAACCGAATCTTTTAGCACTCTCCACAAAAGAGAGGACCCCCTATTTTACAAAGGGTTTCATAAAGCGCTTGAGAAAGCAGTTGCCTGAAACATGCTGGGGATGCACAGCAAGATCCGTATGCAATTTCAGGGCTCTCTGCAATTCTGCTGCAAGCACCTTTCTGTCCCTTCAGTCATTTTCTTGTTAGGTCCCACACTGAGAAGCGGGTTATCAGACAGCTGGAGTGGGAGAGGAACTCTGCCTACAGACCAGGTCTCTGTGCCTGCCAGCAGCAGCACACACAAGGTCCAAGACTGGCAGCAGCTGTCAGGTTACTGAGTGCTGCACAGCATCTTCGCAGCACCTTCACAGCGTCTTGGGCAAACAGGATGGAAGAGAGGGAAAGAAGCGAAAACATGCAAAGAAAAAAGCACCACAGTAACACAAAATAGGTACTTTGAATGCCAAATGCATGTGCATGGAACAAAGGTGAAGATTATTCCTGGAGCTCCCTACTGTTATTCCCACAAGAGCCTATTTGAATTTCAGCAGACTTGGGTGTCTGTCCTAACACAAAGACAAAACAAGCTGAAAGAGAGCTAGAGTAAGTCACAATAAGCTTCTAAGGTCAATACATTTTTTTTTTTTTTTTTTTCCCCTTTTTGGACAGAGTCAGGATGTTTTATACACAACTGTATCACAAAAAAACCAAAAGACACCACTAAACTGGATGTGCCTTAGTTCTGAGTTCAGAAGTAAGATTTTTTTATTCTGCACCTCTGCAATGTCAGGCTAAAGTCTTGGTGGCCGTAACTAATGCGTGAACAGCTTCTTCATTAAAATCAGCACAAAAAAGGCCTTTGCTGTTACACACCGGTGCAAAGATTTGCTCTGCCAGACATTAACCAAATTCTCCCAGCTTGCAATCCTGGAAGTAGATTCATCCTGTAGCAACACCCAGCAAGCAGAGGAGTATCTATGAGGAGGAGGAAGGAGAAAGGGCTGGGTGGGCTGCAGTAAAGAGAGCTTCTTGCTGTGACTCCCCCCTCCCGTCCCCCTGTTCATACACACATGCCCCAGGTTAACGGGGAATTTCTAATGCTGAATCTTTTGCCGAGTTCGTTCTCACTGTAGAGGTGTTTTTCTCCTACGGACTCGGGGAGTTGACCCCCTCACATGTTCTGTTCTTCCCCCATTTCTGCCTTCTCCCCCTCTCCCTTACACAGCTCTGACCATGTTAAACAATCTCCAGTCAATCTGACTGCGAGAAATGCTCCACAGCATCGTGGAAGGGAAAGAATGTGAAACTGAGGAATCACATGGCAGCTACACCTCCCCCTGCATATACCACCCACCCCCCTCAAACAACAAAACAACACTGCCTGTCATCTGAAACCAAAGCCAGCACTCCAGCCAAAAAAGCTCTTTTCCTAAGAATCCCAAGCAGCTGAGGCCCTTAAGTGATTGTATCCCTTCTGTGGGCCTCCAACAAATTTCAATAACTGCAAGACACAGTATTTCCTTCCCAAAAGCCAGTTTGGGAAGTATATCAAAGTAATAAAATCTGAACAACTGAAAGTGCTGTACACAAAAGCCAGCAGAAGTATTTCAACAATGTAAAGCTAAAAACTGAAGCCTGCTGCACTGCACACCCTTCTCTGCTGCAAGGCTTTGTATTGATTCTAGGGGTAGGCAAAGGTTTTTCTGTGTACTTTCTGTGCTTACAGGAAAGGAAACTGTTAGCTGGGGAGATTTGTTTATCTCAACGTGATGAGCGCTGTTGACTGAAACTGCAGATCCAAAGCTGCCTCAAACAAAGGAACGATACATTCATTTCTCTGTATGCTGAAAAGTCAAAAAACACGGAGTTTACACACAATACATCCTAAGCTCTTTTTTGTCTTTATACTCACAGAACCCATTTAAGCAGAGGAGATGAGATTTAGGCACGAAGTCTCCTGCTGTAGCAAATGTCACTTAAGAGCTTTTATTAAATTTAAATTTATTCAGGAACACAAGGATTGGGGTTTATTTTCTTATTTGAGGAGATAGCCCCAAGCAAGCTTCTGGCCACAAGCAAAGTTGTTTCCTGCTATGTCTTAACTACTACAAAATACGAGATTGACAGAGACTGTTCAAGCAGCACCTCACACTATTATCACTGTTTAATAACACCTCCTGTGGTAGATAGGGCAGAAGCAGACACTGAAGGGATCACAAAGAATAAACTGTGCACTGAGAACAGTGGTCACTGTTGACACTTACAGCATATCAGGGCAATTGTCTGGTTTTTCCAGCAAACCTCCTTCCATCACAAAGCGGAGCACTTGTTCATTGGTCATGCCTTGGTACGGCTGCTCCGCTAACGTTGCAATCTCCCAAAGTACAACACCGAAAGACCTGGAAAACAAATCAGGACTTTAGAAAGCAGTCTTTACATGGGTATTTTTCTTAGATACACAGGTAGGTGTCCATGGGTATTTTCTTTTACCAAAAAATTCCAATTGCTCAAAAAGCATGCAGATATGGTGACAGCCACATCACCAAGCATAACAGCCTTGACTTCAAACACCTCTAGCCAATGGTGAGAAACAGACTGCCAGTTCTGAACGACTCTTCAGAACAGCCTCTGTAAGAAACGACTGGTAATACTACATCTCCACTTTTCACACCATGATCTACAGCTCAGAGCTGGTCATGATTATGATCATTCAGTGGTCCAACATGGCTTGATTACACCTGTTCTGAACAGGTCAATCAGTAAAAAGGCCATCACAAGCTCACTGCATTGACCAGAAGCCCCCGACCTCAGAGGAGATTTAAATTGGGAGCTTGCCTGAAGAATCAGCTTGCATCTCATCTCCCCTTCCCATGGCTTTGAGTTCAGACTTTAGGTGCACTGCAAGGTGGGAAGAACAGTGAGGAGGGGAAAAGGAAAGATGCAGGTAAGGAAAAAAATATATTTTAATTCTGTCCCTATCTCTGTGCTTCCTGTACAGAGGACCCCAGGCTGGATAGACACCTGATCACGAATGTCTGCAAAAAGATCTGTGTGTGGCTGGGTGCAGGGAATCAAACCTTCTAAGCAGATGGAGAAGCTGCAGAGACTGGTTATTTAAAGTGAGCTCAACAAGAACCCCCCAAGCCACAGAGAGAGCAGGAAAAAAAGATCTGTACCTTAAAAAAAACCCTAAAATCAAAATCTTCATGTAACATATCTCAGGTACTCCTGATAGCAGTTGAGAAGGCAATAATGCAGAACTGTAAGCTCTCATTCCAGTGCAAGCTGCTTTTCATCAGCAATACTTGAGTCACACAAATCCGATTTAAAAGCTGCCTTTTTCCCTTACCACTCTAGCAAGCTGAGAGCCAGACAGCAAAATGCACACCACCACACCTGTGCATCTCATCTGCCTTACCACTAAAAGCAAGCAAACAAACCAACCTCTAATTCCCCAGGCACAAAAACAACTCTTGGGTAATACCTTCCATTTATCCCCTTGCTTTGGTTTCTTCCACATTCTAAGTCAAAGGTGCAAGGTAAGGATCAAGGTGTTCAGCATACAGCATCAAGCCACAAAACCAATTTTTTGAGAAAGACATGGAAGAAATGTGAATGTTCTCTGGCTTCTTGTACCAAGACCCTAATTTGCTGCTTCAGCAGCGAAATTTAAGCCCCCAGGAGCAACTCAGTTACCCCTTTTGCAACATGTGTGTAACTATGTTCTTGCAACAGAGCTTCTAACTCCTTCCAACTAACTACAAAGGACAGCAGGAGTGAAAAAAGAAATCTGTCTAATAATAGGAATTGATTACTGGTGAAGAAAGAGAAGCATAGTTATGTAATTGGGTAGTTTGGACGTAAGTATTGACACTTTCTAAAAATATCTCCATTTAAAATTAGTTTATTGAGCAGACATGGCTCAAATTGTCTGCCCTGAAGAGTTACCTACTTTTAGAGCTGCTGTGCAAAGGAAGAAAATCTAGATGCTGTGTCTTCTGTGACTAAAACGCTGAGTCAAGCTTAGAGAAAAAAAAGCGTAGTTTCAATAGGGTATTGTTATGAAAACAGGAGTCCAGTATTATTAGCTGGTTATGGTAGAGTGGTTTTATCTTTCAGTTATCCACTGTATCTAAAATGGTTTGCATCTGGAGCCAGAAGCCACAAACAGACTTGCAATTGTTTGCCTTTCAGGGGAGGGAGGAACAGAGGGTCAACTCAACATTTTGGTGCCTTTGAAGCTACTTTGATCGCTGCAGGAATAATGAGAACAAGTCTTGCGCACCTACCAGTCATATTATCATAACAAATAAACTTATGTTCCTCCTTCAAGGCAACTACCAGCTCCAAAAGAATGCAAGATGCTGAAGACCTATTTATAAAAATACACCCTTAGCCTGAACAGTATTACATTAAAGTGCTCTCCTTCCCTAACTACAACAAAAACAGTCTTGTCTAATTACCTCATTCTTCAGTCTGAAAAGCAATAAAAGAATGAATTGCTAAAATAAAGCTCCACCCTTCAAAACCTCCAGACACTCTTTCTGCAGTTTGCCATTTCACCTTTCAGCTTATAAATCTTGGACTCTGACCACTCACAGTTTTGTCTTTTTGACATTTTGGCTTCTAAAACTGATCTCGAAGAACAGGGAACCAGATGTCACAATATCCTACCAAAAAGGCAGGGAAAACCATCTCAACATTTTTTACTGTTTGATGAAAATAAATGGCCCCCAAAACAGCCAAGCTACACAGTTTACATGAAGCAACCACAAAATCTGAACCAATACAAGGAGTCAGGTAATTTTTTCTGGTATGGAGACCTTCAATGTAAGTATTTGGTCTAAAAGTTATTGAGAAGTAAACTGGAATGATCCTTTTAGCCATAAGCAGATCAAGTAAACAGACAGTATGTCATGACAGTGATAAGTCAAGCTCCACTACACATTTGGAATTCTGATTGAGATTTCTGAATCTATAGCTGTGGATACATGTGGCAAATGCAAATGTATACATGTTCTAATCAAACAAGCACATTGAACCGGGTTTTTTGTACCTGAAGGTAGTACACCTATGTGAACCAAATTTCAGAATAAATCAGAACTAACAATTAAGGTGACAAACCATCCCAAGGAGGAACTGTCTGAAATTCTGATGTGGACCTCCTCTCCATAAAACAGTTTTTTCCTCTCCATGCTTTCAAGTAAAAAATCTGTCAAGATTTAACTCCCCCTCCTCTTGAGTTTTCCAACCTTATAATCAGTAAGCTACTTTCCTTGATGTGACTTTCGGCTAGGATATTTCCCTCAGACTGTCCTGCTGATAAACTGCTTATTGTTTGCTCAACTCTGCTTTGGACTGAACGACCGACGAAGGCCAAATCTTGTTAACACTGAAGGGAGAACTCACATACTTCCTGCAACAACTAAAGCACTAATTTACTTCTGACGCTTGATTTGGCATCACATCTGTGGGGGTTTTTTGTTTGGAATTTGAGCTCTGTTTAAACAATATAGGTTAAAAGGGAAGCATGTATGGAACAAGTGCAGTACGTCACCAAAGCTGGACACCTGACCCGCTGCAGTCCGCCTCCGATACAATGGCTGCAGATGACAGTGGGACTTAGAAGTTGCTGTTGTGTGGTAAGTACAGGCAGGTCTGCCAGCTCTTCACTCCAGGCTCACTCAGTTCTACATCTGGGGATTTTCTACTGATATATTCCAAATTTCTGTCTGCTTTGTGAAGCCATTACAAGTCCCAAAATTCTTTTACTGCAGGGGGATGGCCAAAAGTATGCCTGTGCTGTTCCGTTAGATAAATGGCTGACATGGGGCTTCCCCTTCAAACTCTAAGTGGTTATTTTCAACTATTTCCAAGTTTGAGGGTTACCAGATTCATAAATAAGTTACTAGCCAGATGTAAAAAAAAATTAAGCAAAATTCTGGTGCTTTGCTTTTTCATTTGCTACACAATCCCTTTTATGAACCTTTCACTCAGAGCTGGTGCTGTGGACAACAGTCCACTGACTCCAAAATCTTCAAGCTGTTTAAAGAAAATGCAGTTTACTACTAGAATACCATTCCTACTGACTTCTAGACATTTGGAGACAATCATCTGCCAATTCTGTAACAGATCAGCAGTAAAAACATCTTGTTAGGAAGGCAGAGAAATCATAAAAGACAGAGTAGAGTTTTTGCCAGTACATGTTCATCTTCTGCCAAGTCCTCCCTACCTATCTGCAAAAGTTTGGGGGGTGTGTGTGGGGGGGAATTGTTTCAGAGTATTATTTCTTTTAAGAAGCATATTTTGAAATTTCCTGAATGCATCTATTAATAACTTCACAGATACAGCAACCAGGCAACGTGCTTTTAAAGAAAAACCTATTTCTGCATCTTGCGGTATATAAAACAAGCAAACAAAGCTCCAAATGGAGAAGGATATACACAAGGGAGGACTCCCAAGAAAAAACCTGCTAGTGTACACAAACCGTCTGCGGGAAAGTAGAGTTATTTACACAGAAGGTTTTCATAGAAAAGCAGGTCAGCACTATGAACCTTTCTATATTCTTGGCAACTTTTAATGCTTTTCTTGAAGGAGGGCAATTTGAAAAATGACAACTTGCTCTTCCAGGTGAAGGTAATGTTTTTCTCTGCACAACTGATTTTACAACCCACAGCAGGAAACATGCCGCCACCTCCAGTTTTGGAAATCCATTTAGTTCTGCTCTTTCTGAGCGCAGAATTTAACCTCAAGAGTTCTTGATTTTGGAATGGAAATATGAAATGTAAAGCAAACTGCTTCACAGTGGAAAAAGAGAGTTACCTTTGAAGAGACAGAAGAAGCAGTATACATAGTTAAGTCTACTAAAACAAGAAAAGAGGCTAGAAAGAAGAGGGGCTAAAACATTTTTCAGAGCCCCTTTTTTGTTACCAGACATCGGAGTGCGTTGTGAAGACTCCATCTTTCAGTGATTCTGGGGACATCCAGCGGACAGGCAGCAAACCTTTCCCTCCTTTACGATAATAATCTGTCTCGTAGATATCTCTTGTCATGCCAAAATCTAGAAGGTATAAATGTTTTGAGTTTGCATGATAAAATGGTGACCATTTCCCCTTACTACAAGCCATTGTAGCCAGCAGAGAATCACAGTTTGGTGCAAAGGATCTGCAATCTGTTACCATGACACTTTGCAGGCACTTTACCTGCTGCCTTAGGGCTGGTTCCCTCCCGACAAAACCAACAGATGGTTTTACCATTGACTTCAGTGGGTGAGAAGTCTGAATGATTTAAATATATTAATATGAAAAGTTCCAGGATTTATGCTCAAGCTTTGCAGTAAGCTAAATCTTCTGAAGGTCATATAATTCACTGATCTGTTTTCTGAATTCAATGATTTTCTTTCCTTTTCAAAAAGTGTAAAGAACTCCTTTAGTACTTAATAGTATTGTCTTTAATTAAAGAATCTCATATGTTGAGGGAAATGCTTCTCAAGTTGGTTGTTTTTCTTCCTCTCCGCAAAGGTAATTTCCAGTCTCTGTATAATATTCCATCTCAAATGCTACAGAGGATTAGGTTATTCATTTATGACTAACACAGACCAATATTAAAGACGTACTTTGGGTTACATGCATGTCCTTAGCTCTAAATACGCAAGCTTTTGCAAGACTTGGATCTAACAACACTCACCTCCTGACTGTAATTCAGATTTATTCCAGCACTTTTTTTCTGTACAATCAGCCTGACGCACACAAAACCGCTGGATCTTGGGCTAACCTATTTAAACCAGTTACTGTGTTTTCAGACACTAGCCAAAAAGTTAATATATCAGGTAGCATCAAATCTCTTACTAATATTAAATGCTGTTTGCTAACACAGCAGACCTAGGGCAAAATCCATTTTATCAATACAGACCTGGAGTTAGCCCTCTTTTTCTGGGAAAAGTGGAGTGAAAAAGAGGACAGAATTCCTCCAGTTCTCATAGCTGTTATTACCAGTCTATGGATGTCATTATTACCAGGCTTGGATGAGTGACCAGCCACTGATCCTTCTCGTTCCTCGTCTGCTAGGGACACGGGTACCCTCAGTGATTATGACTAAAAAGCCCATCTGTGCAGCTATTCCATCACTCCCACACACCAGGGTGACTTTATCCTGGTTGAATGGAAAATTCTTTAAAAATGCAATGCAAATAAGAAACAGATAGCAACGAGCATAAGATAGCGTAGCATAAAGCTCTTCCTCTGAGATCTAAACAGTCTGAGTTGGTGTGTTCCAGTCAAGATGCTCCTGAACTGCTCCTACACAAAGGGGTTTTCAACACTGGTACGTAAATGAGAGCAGTGCAGAGTATTTCATGAAATGCTTTTGGGGTAACCATGTACCATGTTAAAGGGAAGAAATGCATCATTTTCAGTTCAAAGAATTGTAAACCATGATGGTGGGGGGAGGAGGAGTGAAAAAACTGGAATGGGAAGGATTCAGGCTGACTTCCCCCAAACCTGCAGAAAATGCACAAAATCCCCCAAAGATCTTATTTCCCAATTAACTGACTCAAAATGAAATCATTTTTTCTTTCTCCCAAATGACAGGATTACTTACACAAATTATCAAAATAGCTGAGTTAAGCTCAGAGAAAAAGCATTAGTTTCCTACAGCAGAAGGCTGTTGCTATACATGTTACTTTAATATGCACAACTCGAAAACAGCCAAAAGCTTAAAATCACCCTCTCTGGAGAGAAGTCTGAAAAATCTCATCTGACACTAGTTTGGAGGGATGGTGAAGGGAAAAAAAAGTGGTGTTCTAACAGCAGAGCAGAAGAAAAGCCATTCTGTTGTCTGGAAAGCAGAACTCCAGTTCAGACTGGAAAGCACCCAGCTGAAGTCAAGCCTTACATTCCACTTCCAAATCAGATATGCTTTAAAATAATCCTAAAATTCTTATTCTTAAATCAATAAACAGGAGGTGGAATTATTTTTGTGCATTAACAGAAAAGTGAATGACACACCAGTGGTAACTACGCCATCCACCCAGATGTCTGCAGCATCTGCACCTCAAATCACTGCTTCACTAGCTCTTTTTAAACCCACATGCTATACTATTTCCTCACTGGAACAATGGCAAGCAGAGGTATTCCAAGAGTTTCAACTTGATGTTGACTGCTCACAGGTCTTAAATCACAGCAAGCCTTTATAAGGAACATATTTCATTCTGCAGAAATTTAAACTAGAGCTAAGTTTTAAAAGGTCTTTCAAACAGCTTTCAAAAGATCAAAATGCCTTCTAAGATGCTGATTTTGCATTTGTGTAGAAGTCGAGAAAGCGCACCTCCAATTTTCACTGTGAAGTCTTCTGCCACCATGCAGTTTCTCGCAGCAAGGTCTCTGTGAACAAATTTGTTGGCGTTGAGGTATGCCATCCCATCAGCAATCTCTCCTGCCATCTGAATCATCTTCTTCAGAGTTGGAGGTGTCTGGCCAGGATTATTCTGAGCAAGATTAAGAAGATAAAACAGGTAATGGGGAAAGAAAAAAGTAACTATTTCTACGTCAAACTGCAACATACTTTTTTAAAAAAAAAAAAAAAAAAATCTTATTAGCACAATTCAGCCCTACATGATCCAGGCTAAGGAGAAACTCATGATTATGTACACCATTGCATCTGCTTAGTGGGAAAACCGGCCATACCAAGCTGGGTTACAAACAGAACTTCCAAATAGCTCTTTTACAACAGGCCATTCCTATTTTAGGGAAAACAAGCCAGAAGGACTTTTTGCTATAAGCATGTTATCTTACACCTATGGAGTTCAAATGTCCATCCTTCTGCCACACGAGTTCTGAGATACAAAGCAGAGGGCTTATTTTAGAGATTTCACAACCAACCAGAAGATGTTAAATGATTTAATTTCCCATTCCCCAATTCTCCACAACCACATGTCTCTTGAATTACTTCTATTTGTACACAGGAGAAAAGCTTATGGGACAATTTCTTCTGAAGCAAATTCACTCCTTAGCATCCATGGATACAGGGCTTCTGCCATTCTCAATCTCATGGATGAAGGAATTCAGGTATTTATACACAGTCAGTTAAGTGCCACTATCCCTTACCAGTATGAATTTGCCTAAGCTTTACACCTCTTGGATAATCATCCCTGACAGAGTAACCAAAACCACGGCCTCATATACTGAATGCTACTAATGGCAAAGATCCTGAAGCACACAGATCAAGCCACTGAACTTTACAACATCCCCATCCAGAGATTCAACGGTCCCTTACCCACCTTCCACGGAAAGTGTTCATGCCCAGGCCCATCATCACTTTCAAACTGTGCTACTTTGTGTTGAGATAATGAGCCATACCCACTACTTGCAGGCTCCCAAGAGCTGAATGCAACATACCCTATGGGAGCCAAGAAGATAAAACCAAGAAAGCCTAGGAGGACTAATGCGAGTTGAATCCCCAGGAGGAAGAGACAGGTATGGGAGCTGCATGGTTAAATAAATTACTGGTAAAGCCAGTGATCAGGCAAGCCCTCCATCCACACCTTATTGAAACATCCTGCCTTCCTCCTCATACAGGTCCTCCCTCAGAAGATTTCACTCAGTTCTTTATATTGCACACCAAGGAAGACAGGGAATTTAGGCACAGGCCTATCAGACTGCTTTGGAGAGCACCAGCATACAAGACAAAGTACAGAGATCATAATTTTGGTAATTTCTAGATAATGTCACTGTATCTTTTTAGGAAGTTTGTTGAATTCAACCAAAACTATTTAATATAACCTGAAACATTATTAATCATAAATTCTAGTCAAGCCCTTAAGTCCATAGTCCCACTGGTCTTTTCTGAACGCTGTATTCAGTATGATTGTTTTCTGCATCCAATCACTTCAGCAATCTGCTCTTGCTACATGCTACGCCCTCCATTTATACCATATTCATTCTCTTGTGCACATACTGTGCCCATGTTTTGTTCCTTTAAGTTATTCACATCAGAATTTCTTAGATCAAGGGCAAAAACTGCCGAGCTCATTTTCTACAGACTCAACTGTGATTTCAGTGGCAAGTGACCTAATGTGTCATCTTCATCCTTCAGATCCTGTATCATATGTGGTAATTTTAGCTGTTAGACTGATGGTCTACATATTAGAGTATGCATATGAGCCAAGATATTAGATTTTTACTTTCTAACAGAGGCAACAGGCAGGATATACAACATGAAACGATCATCCTAACATGCATGTTTCAACTAGCCAATTTTTTGTTTAACATTTTGATGAGAAATTAGATTAGCCAAGAGATTTAATTCAAACCTGTAAAACAGGACTCAGTAACACAAGAAGGGACCTATTCCATGCAGTACACTGGGCTATTTACAATAGTTACCTCATGAAAGAAGGTGTTGCAGATCACAGACCAGCTCATATTTTGTTCTTAGAGCTTAAGGAGAAGGGCAAGAAAGGCTAATTGCCTGCTGCTTCTAATGTGACACTGTTTTGTTCAAAATGATTCTAGCTGAAGAAATAAAAAAAACCAACATCCAGCAACTCATGACTCACCTCTGTGTCTGGCCTCAATGATCTCAGGTAACTTTTGAGGTCCCCACGTGTCATCAGCTCCATGATAACCAGCGTAGGCTGGCCCTGAGAAACAACACCAAGCAGCCGAACCTGGAAAAACAAACATTCAGTTACAAATACAGCTGATTGAAACGTACTAATAATTTATTCATGTTGATCTAGAGCCCCGAACACCCATGAACCTGTGGGAAAGATCTGACAGTAGACTTGGTTCCACTCTCTGACTCCTGTTTCACAAAAATATTATAAAGCTGCACAGAGTTGAAGCTAAAATCCCAAGTTCCCGCCTCAGTCAGCGAAGACATGCCATGAACACCCTCATGCCAATAAGCACCCCAGCTGTATGAATCACAGCCTTGTTACATTTTCAGGACTTACCACATGGTGACAATTGAACTCCTTCATCACCGAGGCCTCATTTAAGAACTCTATCCTCTCTCGCATGCTTGCAGACTCATTGACAGTCTTGATGGCCACCCTGGTCTCCGGCTCATCCTTCACCACTCCCTTGGCTATTCCCTCGTACACCATTCCAAAGGAGCCTTGCCCAAGCTCCCGACACATGGTGATCTTCTCACGGGGCACCTCCCATTCATCTGGAACATACACTAAGAAGGGAAAGAACAGGCCATGATGTTCCACTTCTGCAAGTGGTGTGATCACTCACCACTTTATGATACCAACTGCCCAAACAGTTTTACTGTAAAAAACACCACACACGATGATGAGAACTTGCACAATGTATGCTAATAGCCCATGGTCTTTCCTATACAGAGATAGGTAGATGCTTAGCATACAAATAAATCCCAGAGAAATGTGTAAATGGACTTGAAGTGGCCTCACTATGACACTGACGTAACAGGATAGAAATAAGAACCTCAAAAGCACAAAACCAGGGTGGGAAGAGGCTTGAATCAATACTTTAGCCTTGAGCTTTTCTTGGGATCCTTGGTTTTCTAATTCTTCCAGACAGCATCAAACATACTTGATCATCTGAATCAGTTTAATGCCTGCTGTATTCTCTACTAACAGATTGATCTTATGACTAGAGGGAAACAGACTCTCTGATCTAGTAGGCTTTTTGCATGAAACTATTCTGATCACTTGCACTCACACTATTGCAGCAGTTAAGGCAGAGTTTGCTGCTGCTGCTGCTGCAAATCTTTGATCTGAGGCAGAAGAGAGATCTCAAAAGGTGACTGCCAGGAGGGAGGACTGCCTCAGGCAAGAAGACATCTGAGTAGTCACTGATGCTGCTGCCTATCAGTCACCAAAGGAGGGGACAGTTCTGTCACATGCTCTGGATGGGTGAAATGACAGGATGCAAAAATAGAGGATTATAGCATGAGCGTTGACAGACCTTTAACCCTAATGGTGCCACTATAAAAAAAAGAAAGAAAAACAGTCCGCTGCCACTCTGGCTAAACCCATTAGCCTCCTGGGGGCTTTTGGAAACCCTATTCCAGCAGGAAGTGTACAGCAGTAGCACCAAACTAAACCATAAACAGAAGAACTGATGCCTCAAGGAAATTTGTCTGATGTTCTGATTTCCTCCTGCACACGTACATAATCCATACAGTATGGGTACACGCTCATTACAGACAAGCACACCTCTATGCATGTGTTTGTGTGGGGAAACAAATTAATTATCTAGCAAGTAGGGTTCCAGAGGGAACATAGTTGCTTTTTGTATTTTATTATTTTTGAAAGCAATTCATTTAGCCAGAAAACTGAATTTTCAGGGTTCTCCATTCCACAGCAATCGCAGCACATGGGGTTTCTGACAATGCAGAGCTGAGGATCCCTGGACTGCCAGGCTCATTCAGCTCCTGCTGCTGCTCAGGGACAGCCAACACAAGAACAAGTTCATCTACACCATTAGCAGGCACAACCTCCTCTGATACTGAAGTACAAGAAAATAATACAGATGTACAGAAAGCAAAACCAAGAAAAGCATGCTGTTCTAGGAGCACCAATTTTGTTTTAAAGAATTCTTATTTCCTGGAAGGTTTAAATACTTGAGCATTATCCACACTGTGTTTCCCACAGAAAATTCTAAGAAGTTAAAGGTGCCCCCCAAAACCCAACACCTGACTTCAGAACTACAATTATTTGACTTTGTTAGGAGAGCATTCAACACAAAAATACCACCTGGGATCTAAACACTGCCACAGTCTAATACCTCTAAATGTTGCCATGGCCAAATATACACATCAGTCACAAATACATCAGGTCAGTTTGAAACTAGCTTTAAAAAACTGTTTTGCCAGCTAAAGAAAAACAGGCTTATCTACACTCCAGCTATTAAGAGAAACAAATACGGATGACATTAGACATGCACGCTCATTTTAACACAAAATTTCTGCATGTGATATGTCTGGAAGCCCACAATATTGCTCCTCTCTAATTGTGAGAAGTTGTTGGAGAGTTTTATTGGGATGGGAAGTGAGGAGACAGTATCAGTTTTTGTAAGTGTTACTATCTTCCAGGTGAGAAGTATATAGAAACAAGCAGTAGGTTTGTTCCGATAGGTCAGAATAGGGCTTAAAAGGGGCAAACATGAAAGATGATGAATTTATGAATTCTTCCTTCATTCCAGTGAAAACATCACTGGATGAGTAGATGATAACCTGACAGTTGAACTAATGCATCCAAATTTGCCTCTGCTAAATAAACTATAGGAAAAATTTCCAAAAATCCCATTTCAACAGACAGATGACATTTACATATTATCAATGATGGATTCCATGGCTGTGCTAATAAAACAAAGAGAGAAAGCAGTTTTACAACATCCCTTTTAGAGTTTCATACTTTTCAAAGTCAGATACAAACAGAATATATGAAAGTAAAAGCTTCAGAAGCGTAAGGCCACACTTACCATCTGAAGCACTGAAGTACTCGGGGTTCACAGAAGCATAAAGTACTCCATTGCCCAGTCTGTCACTGTTTCTGTTGAAAGATTTTTTATTATTATTTTTTTAATCTTTAAACCCAAGTAAATTTCAGACAACCTCTTCTACAGCTTCTCCACCATTTACTCAACTACAGAATATTATTTACTGTATATGGAGAGCTTTAGAGACAAAGGGGACAAACTAAGTTCTTATTCTACCTCACATAATCAAAGGGAAAACAGCCCAGAATAGCCTTCCCAGGAAACCTGCAGTCTTCTCTACACCAAATCAGCACCAGAAAAGCTTAAACATGAGGTACTTTCAGCTGCTGGGTAAATTTCCTTTAAGAAAGGCAGCTGTATGGTGATACACCCCAGAGACCTGTGGCTGAGAACATACTTTAACATCATCTGCTCTACTGTGGGAGAGAAGTGATCTCGCAAAGGATAAGATGTTTTTAATGGGGAATTCTATTCAACTATAAGTGTTTCTATTATTTTATTGAAAAAAAAAAAAACCAACACACACACCCCATCCGTCCACCTCCCCCCACCAAATTTACTATGGTGATTTTCAGAATAAGAAATATTTATTCAGCACTGTGAGAGCTCTTACAGGAGGCAGGCTGTAGAAATAAAATTATCAATTAGACCTCAGAAAAATCAAAGACGAAACATTCTTGTGGGCTAGGACAACAGTTTAAAGAAGGATGAGTTATCAGGCATTTCACCAAGTAGAGCCCAAGGGAAGGCCAAGCAGGTATTGCACTTCACTAGATACAAAGCCCTTTCTGGAGTGCTTGAAGAGAACTGGTACTACTTTCTGCACACAAATGAATTAGAGCTGGAAATAATGGGATACTCCATCAGCATAATTTATAGGAGTCTAATAAAAATCCTCCATACTTACAAAGTTGCAAGACCGAACATTAGCACTGACTTCTATTAAATTCTCGTGATGTATTTCAAGTAAAATAAAATCTCTAGTTACAAAAAACAAAACTGAGGAAAACGAATTAATAGAACAGTCCCCTAGACTTCTCTGTCCAGGATGTAAATTTTTAAGTGAATATAAAGACTTCAAAAAACCTCTAGAATTTGCAAGAAAGCAAATTACTCTAAATAGAACTATGTTTTCATGATTTATATTGACCCATATTTCAGGCAAATCTTCTGATTATATAGGTTCAGTGTCTGCCATCATTGCCCCAGTGAGTATGTTCCTGACAAGCCTTCCTCTTCCTTCTTGAACATGATACTGTAATAAAAAGCCTCTTCATATCTCAAGCAGCAGCCAGATGCTTGCTGGTAACTCTAAACCACCTTCTTTTACACACCAACAAGAGCAAATCTGCTTTAGCTTCTCAAGTCCTCTGAATGCCATTTCTCTTTTTAATTTCTAACTTGCTCCATGGGCACAGATTTGAAAATAAACACTCCCTTCCTGCAGTTTTAACCACAAGCATATACGACTCACCTCTTTTTGTTGAAGACATACAGCATTATCAACAATCCCCCAATGATGAGCAGAAAAGCAATAGGGAGCACAATTATCAAGTGCAGGAAGTTTCCATAGTTTGCTGCTGCAACCAACAAGAAAACAATTGTATCAGGGTTTCTATAAAATCTCCATTAACAAAGAAACATTCAAAACCCACTCAGTATATTTCCATACAGGGAAGAAAATCAAAGTACTCATTTTCTTGTCTGATGTGGAAAAATGTACGCAGAAACAATCCCTGACTGCCGATGAGTGGAACAAGAAAACAAGACAGGGAAAAGCATTAATTTTGTACAGAACAGTGTCTGTCTGGGGTTTGTTTTCACAAGTTATGCTGCAGGACTTACATTCCTCAGTGAATAATATGTAATTGTTCGCTTGCATATTCACCTTTTTCCACCTTTTGTTAACCTTGCTATTGCTTATACTTATATCTAGAATATATACACACTGCTCTTTACTTCAAGTTCTTCGAAGTCCAGCAATTAGAAAACCAAAAAGGAATAAAAGATGGAGTTTCAGCTTTCTGTCGATACACTGGGTACATGTGCTCTACAACTAAATACGGAAGTTCTTTAGAGGGTCTCTGGACACTACGGTGGTGTTCTTCCAAAATATAAATTACTCCCAATGTCAGGACAAGCATCACCCTTTCATCAGGATGTTATCTTTATCAAATGTCACTCGGAACAGGTCAGATGAAAAAGCATCCTGATACTTTAAAAATCCTACCTGCCAAAAATCTAAACAAATTATTTGTTTCTTGTATTATTTTGCAATTTAAAACAGGTTTGTCTTATTACCCCGGTTTTGTACAACCCAACTCCATGTTGTTACAGCTAATGTTACATTCCCAACATAGTTGTACATCAAAGGAAGCCACAGCAGTGTGTTCTACACACCCACCACCTGGTTGCACCTCTCATATATATACACAACTCATGCAAGAAAAGGACCACACCTCAGATACACCTCCTGGTTGTCAACACTTGCCAAAACAATGGAACAGAGACGAGTTCCCAAAGAAGCATCAGCAATAACAGGAGTATTCAGTGTACAGGCATGAGGCTCATATGCCCAGTTACATACATAAACATCAGGAATTATTAAAAAGACAATGGTCCCCCAGTTTGACACAGCCAACAAACATTAGTCTTACATTTGGGTTGCACATAGAAAGAGACTGGCTCAGTCCATGAGCCATTTCCAGCTAACGAAGTGGCCTGAACTCTAGCAGAATAGTTTCCAGGGTTCAGATGAGTCAGTTTAGCTCCTCCAAGCTTCTTGTATTCCTGTCTGGAAACACATTCCCGTTTCTCCTAAAAGGAAAAAGCCATTAACATTTACAGTTCACATTAATATCTTCACATTCATTTATTCTTGAGAAAACAATATAGCTGCAGGATAAGCTAATTTTTATAACTCAAAGCCCCATCTGATCAGTTTTTCTTCAAATACCTCCAGGAGATATGTGGAATTCAAAAACTGTCAAAATAAATGAAACAAAGGAATGGCATGCTGGTTGGTGCTGGGTGTTTGAAATGACAATTTCTATCTTTGGTCTGCAGCACTGCACAGAAGCATGTTAAGGAAGATCCCATTTTGTGTATAAATTAAGAGTTACAAGCAGTAACTCTTCACAAAGGAATGTCAAATCCTCACCTCTCCATGCTGCCCATATTTGATTTCATACATTAGTATCAACCCATTTGGATTTGCAGGTTCTAACCACTTCAGGTAGACAGTATTTTCTTCTTTTGCTTCCCATGCTACCGTTCCTGGAATGTTATCTGCTCCCTCTGTAAAATATTTACAAGTGATGTGAGAAGAACACCTATTACTGAAACAAGAACTTACACAAGGAAAATAAAAAGTTCATGCTATTTCTTTAGGTATTGAACCATTGCAGTAAGTGCTATTCAAAGATCCAGAGAACAAAACGCACTGGCCAGGGGTCTGTTGGAGAGATTAGCAGATTCTGAACTGCTAGTTGCCAAAAAAAGTGCAGTGTATACAGCTTCACCAGGTATGGCTCTGTGTTAGTCACTGTGCTTTGTGTGCCAAAAAAACCTGTTTATCAGCATCTGGTTCTTCCTTCCAAACTTTCCACTACACCAAAACGGTGGAGACAGCTATTCCCACCACATGGCTGTAAACACCAACCTGTCTGCAAATGGCTGCAAACACACAAGATCCAGTCTTAGGGGATGTGTTGCAGTTTAAAACAGAGTCTCATCAGCAATTCAGGAACTGCGTTATCCCTGTTTCATTCCTGATAATTTTCTGTGTTTTATTCAAAACGTAACAGGAATATGAAGACCATTTCAGTCAAAGAAAAAAGACCACTTTTTCAAAAACACAGTTGTTAGGTTTAGAAGAAAACAGAATTGTTTAGCCTTTAATTTTCAGAACCATGTGCTAAAAATCTGGGAACACTTATTTCCTTTTCCCTGATCTCACAGATTTCCTTATTTCCTTGAAATAAGCAATACTTTTTGCTTTTTTACTGACACAGCTGGATCTGGATTATGATAGTCTTTCCTTCCAGAAACAAAACAAAATTGCTGCCATTCTGCATCAAATATTCCCAGACATCTGTTGGAGTCAGAAGCTCTTTGCCGGATGTATATGAGCTTACACTAAAATCATCTCTATTCTTCTCAGAAGAAGTACAATCTGTAAAAGTCCCAAACATGAGTACAGCATTCAATGCTTCCTATTTGAAGTACTCTAGATGCCGGCGACTGGGCACAAAGCAACACAGTACTCCTCCTGTTTCCAGGCTGGACAAATGCATGGTCATTCTGTGACAGAAGAAACATTTGGCAAACATTCCCACCAGCAAAACTCTAACATCTGCAAACAGTTCAGAGTGAACACAGCAAAACTAAACATTAGCAGAGAAACGTTCCCCTGTCTCCATTCAGCATATAGGCAACTGAAGAATAAAACTTTTCAACCCACCACGTCTGCGGGTCTCACCTATATCGTTGGGAAATAGATTCTCTCATAATTGTCTCAGTAGTCAATGTGCACACTTCTACCTTTCTTCAGATCACAGGACAGACTCAATATGTATCACACAAGAGACCAGTCAAGGACATTAAACTACTGTAACAATGTTTTATATAGTTCCAATTTATTTCTTTGCATAGAATTCTTTTATTACACCCCAATGTTTTTCTAAATGTTTTTGGAGACTTTGTCCTCCCTGAGATTGATCTCTTCCCAGGAAATAAAACAAAGCTCTATACTTGTGAGAGCATACCTGAAGGCATGGTTCTTGCAAAGACGAAGTTGGAAGCGCTACAACCAAGTGTGTCAGCTTCATGGTTGCAGCTGTGAATATCAATGCGGTAAAGAGTAAAAGGCTGGAGATGGGAGATCACAGTTCTCTCCTTGCCATCCACTTTGGTCTCAAAGAACGGGTATTCCACCTCACTCTCCTCTGCGTCAGAAACATTGGTGAAGTGATCTGTCCCAGTCGCATTCCTGTTTCGAGTGGCCAAAGTGGCATTTGCGATTCGGAACACGTCCCTCCGCTTCCGATCAGGTCTGTGGAGTAAACACATATAGAAAAGGTCTCTTAAGAGAAAATCCACTTTTTTTCCAGCTCTGGGAAAACTGTACAAAAAAACCCAGTAAAATAGGTAGCTCTGCTATTAAAAAAACTAAATAAAGGGAACTGCAAAACAAGACGAAAGCTTTCTCTTAATCTGAACCTGCAGCATGGCAGCACATCCTATTACTCTCTCTTTTGGTCAGAAACCAATCAAAACTCTGAAGTTCACACTGCGCCCCAAGATAAACATGCAAACTTCTGACCTCACACAATAAACCAAATAGCACAAATGGCTTCACTGTTATTCAATAAGCATCCTAGATTTGTATTTAATGACAGTAATGTTGATGCTTAAAATAAAAATCAGATGTTAAGGGTTGAAAAGGTTAGGGAAAAAACTGTTTTGAAGTTTGCTGGATTAGCAAAGCTAACTCTCAGTAGACTTTCTTTTCAGTTGCAAGGAAATTACAGAACTTCAAATGTATTGCACTGAGAAAAGAAACCCTGGAAGGTAGCTGAAGATCATGAACATTAACCACCACTACAGTGCGGTGATTTGTGTATTCTACTTCTCTCACCCAAACAGAAGCTTTCCAAAGGAACAATCTTCCTATATGAGTAAACACAGTACCAATATTGTGCATAGCAGAGAGCTCACCGAGCAACTTAGCTTGTCCTTACAGGCATCAGTATGAAATTTATGCAGTTAAAAGCTTGAGGATTTACAGCAATACTACTACCTTATGAAGTCTAAGAAACTGTTGTAGTGGACAGCCCTGAGTATCAGTACAAGAGCCAATATGAAAATACTGATAAACATTTGAATGGTACTAGTTAACCAACACAAGATGGCTACACATTAGGCTTGTCACTCCGTCTTGTGTCAGACCCAAGGCCATTTTGCACAGCAGCACTCACTAACGACACAGGGCCAGATGGCTTTTCCGGCTCCTGCTCTCCCAGCCTCTAAAATCTGCAGGACTGCTCACACCTGGAAAACAATGCACCAGGGGAGTTAAACAAGAACACAAGAAGGGTCACACTATAAAATCTGGCTTGAATCCTACCCCACCTGAAATCACCTAGCCAGTGCCTGTTTAGCACCTGGCCAGTGCAAGGGTTATCAAGGACAAAGGTGAAGTCTATCACATTTCTATCAGAGAGCAAGTTACAAACCAGACAAATAAGGCCTCCCTCAAACACACAACAGGAAGAAAGATGACTCAACAGGAGAAGTTAATTCACTGTCAAATATACTGTCTTAGTACATTCAGCCACAAAACAGCATGCTGCAGAGAGAGCCAAAAACAGGCTGACTTGGTTTTGAAATCTTCTGGCAGAGGTTGGATGAAATTTTTTTTAGGAGTTCACTACAAAATTTTCCAAAATCCTTTTACTATGTCTTGAGTAGTCGTTTTGACACTCTCAGATGCCATGTAAACCACAGCACTGAAATAAAATGAAGACAAGGAAAAAACTTCCTAAATTACCAGGAAATTGTTTAACGCAACATACAAGTGAATGTCTCAACTTGTCAGTAGGGTATGGGGGAATTTCATAGGAGATGTAAGCACTTGCATCTCCTCTACACTGGTATTTATGGAAGTTACTAAACCTATTCACCTTGCTTAGGATGAGCTTTTTATTATTTACTGCTTTAACTCAGTGTAAAGAACAAACTTTTGAACTGCTAAAAGCACACAGGATGCCCAGCACTGAACTGATGAATATTTGCACAGATTTTGTGATAAAAGCAGTGAAAATACAAAGTTCATTTTCCATCAACCACAGAAGCATGTGCCAACACAAGAACCCAAAAGGCATGACTTAATCACTGCTTTTATGGGATGCATGAAGTTTCAACTTCTTGGTGGTATTGGGGTGGAGGGAGTACTGTCCTACCTTTTCTTTGGGGAAAAACATAAAAAGAAAGCAACACACAACTTGGTGAAAACTACAGTCATACCAGGAAGAGAAAGAGACCTGCAGGATAACCACAAGGCAAACATGATTAAAACATCAAGAGAATTGACACCATTGGTTCTTGGTCAAGCAGCTTCCTGCTTTTGTGAAAGCCACAGATAAAGTCAAAAACAAGCATTCAAGGAAATAAGGAAAACTCTAGAGATAAAAACATGAAAATTCATCTGTTCTCTTAAAGGAGAGAAAGAAAGAGAAATGCAACAGAAAAATTAAAAAATAACACTATAAAAAATTAAATCTAAATGAAATTAAAACGAAGAAGAAAAAATGTGGGTCGTTTAAACATCAAAGCTAACTGTTCTCATACGTTATGGCAATTTTAATGTTACTTCTCAGATATCTTCTACTACACAGAAAGCCTATCTCATCCTGTTTATTAGAGAAACTAAAAACTTGAAGAATAACTCATCCTCCTGTGGTTGTGTCTCCAAGAATAACCAGAGTCCTAATGTTTGAAATCTACCTCATCACTGCAGTAATACACATGGGGTCATCCATAAATTGCACACAAGATTAGACCAACACGCTTTTTCAAGGACCTTAAAACCACCCAGTCAAATATTTTCATGCCATATTACATGCTGCATCTCTTTCATAATATCCTGGAGACAGGTAGAACACTGGAAACGAATACTACTACGGAGGCTTGCACTAACACATTAACTGACTTTTCCCTTGGGAAAGAGAAAAAAAATAGACATGAGCAAGTAACGAGCTGCTTAGATTTGTCCCATGGAGACATCTCACCAGCTCATAATCTTTAATTTCCCTGACACACAGTCACTTTAAAGTTGCTTAGCTATGCAGCTATTTCTGAGTGTTGTACCTTATCTGCCCTTGCTGTTACAAAACACACCCTTATGACAGTAAATTAAAAAAAAAGGAAAACGGACAAGCTTTCAGGAAATCCTTTGTGAACTGGTCAGTTTATTTGTTACTGTCTGAGTTCAAGGTTCTGTGAGTTTCCTTTGTGAGGAGGGGAACACAAGAAAATTTTGGAGAAGATAACACATTTTAAGTAACAAAGCTTTGGTGAAAAAAAAATTCCTTTGCACCAGACTTTCAAGTTGTTTAGACCTGATACATGCCTTTCAAAATCCTTACTGTGCTATTTCATACAGTCCAAAATCAGATCACATTTATGAGACTTCGCATTGTTCAGGAATTACATCCTGGCCAGTCATGGTGACTGTTATTTCTCTGTACCTCATCTTTGCTGCTGGTTCTCATCATCAGTAGGGAAACACTGCCCAAGTTCAATCACAAATGATAAATGTGACTCAAACACGGCTCAGATACAATATTTAGCACTTCCAAAGAGAGGCAGTATTTATTTCCTCATTTTTTGGATAGAACTAAGAAGTTCTGCACATGTATCAGTTCCAACCCCAAACACGTCAATCCAACACATCCTTGAATAAAGGTCCAAAAAATCACAATGGAGAGTGATATAAACCAATTTTAATGAGCAGCAATGCCACATTTCAGAGTTCTCAAACACCAGACTTCACCATAAACTTCACCTGCCAGAGACAATGAGATAACATGCACAATTGAAATCCGATTGCTTATAGACTGTAATATAAAAGCTATACACTGTGTGCTAGGCCCCAGGATCCAATTATCTCAAGTAAGAACAGCTTACATGAAGGATAAATCGGAAACTCAAGGATCAAAATCGCCAATTAATTCAGTAGTATCTACTCTATGTTGCAGCATAAAATCGTTACTATTCCACTTAATGTGTAAGCGGTAGTGTTTATCATGGAAGAGTGGGCATATTTAATACTTCTCTGCTGCACAGACCCAGGAAACCAATATGCCTTTGCAATTAGCACAGTGAGAAAGGAAGACCAGTTTCAATTCCGTGAGGTGACTATGCCCTCAATTTCAAAGGCAAATAAATCTTCAGATTAGGAACACAAGCACTTAAATGGCTATTTAGAGAAAGATTACATCTGAAATCCTTTGTCTGTAACATGTTGCTCATCTCTGAAACCCTTATAGACAAAGAGCTCCTCAAGTGACTCTTGACTCTGAAAAGAAACCATCACTAAAGTCCTTGAACAATATAGGTAAGAACCATTACTACTAGCTAAAATTTAGAGAAAGAAATGAAAATCAGTGAATAACAGAAACTGCAAAGTAAGACTGTGGATGGTCTCACATAAAGAAAAAGGCAACGTTTATGTGGTTTAGGTGTTATCTACATATACTTTCATGTCCAGGAAGTCTCAGCTCTAGGAAATGTTAAAAAATTAAATTATTAGCCCCACTGCAAAGAGAAAGTGTCCAAAATCCATTACCTGGGGACGAAGATGGAGTTGTGAAGGAAGTTCTCAAAGACTTTCCGGTACTCTGCTTCCTCCTTCTCAGCTTGCTTTTCTGCCTCTGTCTTGGGACAAGCACAACAAGGTCCTTTTTCTCCCCCACAGCCCTCTGGCTTGGTGGGTTCAGTAGCTTCTTCTGTATCAATGGTCCCATCAGCATATCTTCGAATTGGGACTTTATCTTAAAAGAAATTAACAGAGGCAGCTTGTTTCTTTTCTCCCCATATTATGAACAGAGCAACAATCCATGTTTACCCATTTCCTTCTACTTGCTGTTATTCACAAAGGAGTTGTGAAGCAGGGCACAGACTTTAGCTCATCAATAAAGTGTACTGGCAGGTAAGAGTCACAGGCATTTCAACAGAACCACGTTTCACTTTCCTACCTTTGGAGCAGTAATTGTGTCTGTAAAGGTAACTGTCCTGAGGTTGCTGCTGCCATCGTACGATGTAGTATGAGAGGTTGCCATTGGGAAGAGAGGGAGGATTCCATTTCACAATCAGTTGGGATGAGGAGTTGGATGCTGAAATAACATCCAAGGGAATGGATGGCACTGGAGGGGAATAAAGAAAAAAAGGAAGGTATTTAAATCTGGAGCCTTCTACAATGTATTTTGATGCAAGCTTTTGAACTGAATCCCCATCCATTTGCAAGAAAAAACACACATCTATTTCAATGAAAATGTTTCCTACTTAAGCCCTAAAAATGGTTATTAAGGGTTCAACTGCAACCACGTACAGTCCCAATCCAAAGTTGTACATAAACTTACCTTCACCAACGGAACAAAGTCTGAAATCCAAACTCCAAAAAACTCCCATAGTTCCCAATGAAAACAATGTCTCAACAACCACAGAGTTTAAATTAAGATCTTAATGCTGCTTTCACAATTACTGAAACTTTCTAGCATTATGCACATCACCTGCACCTAAATTCAATTTCTGCATTAACAACAGAACTTGCATAATGCTATAATAAGCACACCTGCAGCATTATCAACCTCTTACCCAAAAGCCCATGATCTCACCTGCAGCATTAGTTCGTATATATACAATTTCACTTTTTGCTCCATGAATATGATGGTTTTCCATCATTGTGAGGGTAACAGCCTTGACATAAATGGCATATTGAGTCCAAGGTTTCAATCCCTGCAGTAGAATTCCAGGATTGTTCTCTTTGTTTGGTGGCAGGTCAACATCGACCATGTTCCAGCTGTTAGAGCCACACGCATCTTGCCCATCGTACTCTGTCACATTTTTGAATGGTCTGGAATATTAAAAGCAAAAAATAGTACAAACCATTTATTTTCTCCTAATAATTGTCATATATTTATGAGTGCCTCACTTCAATGTTGCTCAACGAGACAAATAAAGCTCACTTGTTTTCCATAGCAGAATAAAACAAAATAAAATTCGTATTTATTTCCAAGCACTACAAAATTCAGAGTTCAGCTTCAGCCTTCAGCCACTAGCAGTAATACCAAGTTCTCCAAGAAAACACTAAATTTCTCTTTTTTTATCCATAACAGTGAAATGCTTCAGACATATTTAGACTTTAGCTAAGCATATATGAAACAGAAGCAACTCAGAACAGTTATTGATAGTGGATGAGCTTTTTACCATAAAGAACTCAAACTTCCACGACTGGCCTTGTCCAGTCCAACACGGTTTTCTCCCCCTTTTATTTCAACACAATACAAACACACTTATATGGTCACATAGTTCTACTTTTTGTAAGTTGCAACACTGGCACAAGAGCATATAAAGTACTATTCTTGTTATCAATTACCATAAACTCATCAGCACTAAGTTTATCACATCGTAGTACACTGTCACAATGATACTCTTTTTCAAATGATGCTGGACATTAACAATTTGTGCTTCTGTCTCTCACAGTCTCGCTCTGTATGTCATTACCAGCATTCTGAACTCCCTTTCACACCTCCAAACTGCTTCAACAGTTATTATATGCTCATATGTATTTTTTACTATTTTAAAATCTGAGACACTACAAGGATGTGCAAAGGCAGAGACACCTCCCTAGAAGTTAGGATCTCTCCAGTAACTGTCCCACTCCATTATCAAGAGATACTAATGCAGAAAACTACCAAAGCCAGATAATCTAAATAACCCCAACCCTAAGTAGACAAGTCATCAAGGTGACAGGGCAAACTCCTGATCTGTGATGCTCTCTAGTCAGTACTATGACTAGAGAAGGAAAAGACCTCAGTAAACATGATACGACTTACATGGAGTGCCAAATTATACCCCTGAGAACAGCCAAGCCATCCACCTAATATGGGTTTTTTTAAGATTTGAAACTTCCTGATGGATTTGGAATCCATTTGTAGGCTTCAATCAAAACAATCCTCTTTTTAAAGGGGGCTTGTGCTCCACCAAGAACAGAAGCAGGACTTGAGGAGGAAATACGTAAAGTGGGAGAGATATCCAACAGTCAGAACAGAATTGTCTACTATCTCTTGGACTGTCCCATTAGTCTCTGATGACATCTACTTACGCCTCCTTGTAGTAAACAGTGAAGCTAATGAGATCTCTATAATCTGGAGGGCGATACCGTTCCCATGTTAGTTTAATCCGATTCTTGAGTGTAGTGTTGGAAACAAAACGCAGAATGTGGCTTTCACCTGCAATACAAAAGGACAGCATGTGACAGAGTTAGCACCACATCACCCATTGGTTTTTGCTGTTTCTTAGGTATCAGTTTTAGCCAATTAAGTCTTTCCAGTAGCGCCCACGATAACCGCAGTGTACCAACAGCCTTTGTCTCTGTAGAGCTTAGTATTTCATTCTACTACATTTGAGTGCTTAAGGGCAAGCAGTGACCTTGGCAATCATTTCAGAATATGGTGGAGATACCTGCTATTATTTTTTCTGAAGCATATTTTCTTTTAATGCACCATCAGAAAGCTCTTGAAAACTACTTCAGACTTTCCCTGAGCGAGGAATGGAAGTCCTGTTTATTCACAGGACTGGTTTAGAAGCACTAAATTAATCATCCAACTCCAATGCAGTCACAGAGCAGTAACTGGCCTCTGTGTTCTCACTTTCCAGGACAACTTTTGACAACTACAGTTGGTTTTTCTGAGGAATGGACAACATGGAAAGGACAAAGGACTTTACATTCCTATTCATGAGAGGCTGGACCAAGAACTCCAAAACTCAGTTCATATACGGCACAACCATTTGATGGCAGCAGCTTCCAGCTACTCTTCTGAACAGAGCTGGATGGAAGCTGGCAGCTTTGAAATGAATGGCTTCCCACTACCAACTCACTGAGCTTTCCAATCCAAAACAAAATAGCATTTTAAAAACTTAATTCTTGGATGAAGAAATTGTGTTCTAAGTGTCAACTGTGAGTTAGTTTCTAATGTTCCAATAGAAGTCTCTGAAAATAAAGGGGTTTTCACCCTCACGTACACTGGCACTATTGGTGCTATCTTTTCAAAGGCAGTTAGCTTTTGTTGATTCTTTTCCCCTTCTCGGAGTCAGAAAGCTTTCTGTAATGTTTTTTTAAAAAAAACAGGCAGCGGCTGGCACTAGCCTCAGTGGTAGTAAGGACTGGCTGTGTGTCTGTAACTCCTCCAGGACTGCAAGCCTTTGCTCTATTGAATGTGCAAAGAATGGAGTGTGCTTACAACAAGGATCTATGCCATCTGCATTTATGCATCACGCCTAAAGAGACATTCAGCAGAGTACGTGTCCTAGTTTTGTAAACACCATCCAGAACAAGGGGACTTGACTTATACACAAGATCCATTTTCATTTACTCAGCTCCAAGAATACCACAAATAGACAAAAGAAAAACACACTGTCAGTTCTAAGAGTTTGAACATGAGGTCAAATTTGTAGGCATTCTGTCATCTTAATGCCTAGATGAGAAACTGCTTTTAAATGTGTTCATTACACCTGGAGACCTGATGTGCAGACCACTGAAGCCAAAAGAGAGCTTTCCAGTAACTTTGACCACTGCAGAATCCAAAATTAAATGCAGATACACTGGAGTTTAGAAATACTGTAGAACACCAAGAAGCGTTCTCAATTCAAAAGCAAACAATTTGAAAATAAAGCAGAGAAAACTGAGTTCTCAACAAGCTTTTCTAGCAACAAGGTACAAGATTTGGCAGAAGCTGAAAAGGAGCTTGTACAGAACAGAAATAGTTTGTTTTGGTGTCTGCGGAACTGTTATTCAGCAGCCTCCTTAGTATCAAGAAAGAGTACATGTCCAAGAGAGGAAAATACCTATAATGATGTACATTTGCGAAGGAAAGCAAAAAACCACTCCTTGCTGGATATACCAAACCACTAGATTTTATTTCTCATTTCCCAGGTATGTTCCTATTGTTATACGATGCTGCTGTCACAACAAAGGGTATTTGGAAAGCAGTCGTCTTCATCAAATGGTTTTGCAGATGAGACAGTGACTATGTAACCACGTAATTTTCCATGCATGCAAACATACCTTCACATCTACATTTTAAAAACTGAACAAACAGAATGACTGAAAGCCTACTGTAATTTCTAAACTCTAAATACTGTAGTGGACAGCAACGTGGCAGTATGTTCGGTTGTTGCTTTTTTTTTGTGACACCCTCCTATGCAGTTTGCCTCAAGATTTTTTTGTTTGCTTGTTTACTTACAAGAGGCTCTCTCCCCATTGTTTCTTGGATTTATATCGCCTTTGCTCTGTCGCCCCTTGGTTCCTGAAACTTCCTCCATACGGTAAATCTCAGAAACACACAGTTTAGGATTAAATGCAAAGTACATTTTCCCCTCCTTGATCGTCAAGTTATGATGGTTCCAGTCCCACAGCTGCTGAAGATTGTGGTTGTCAAGCACGTAGAAGGAATAATTCCTAGAAGGAAATTTTTGAAGGAAAAATATTAGTTTTAATTCATAGCCAATTCCAACCCAGAATACCTTAATATAAGAAAACTTTAAAACACTATGTTTCCTCTTATTACTTTAAATTGGAGTGCAGCAGAGTAAAGGATTTTCTTCTCTCTCATGGAGCACGTTTCCACTGAATGCTCACTTTGGTCAGAGGGCAGGGACATGACTGTAACACAGAACTCCAAGGCTGATACCACACCACGTAAAGCCCACTCCAACATGTGTTTTAATAATTGTATAGAAGCTGCTATGAGCAATATAAATTCATGTCCTCTGAACAGCAGGTCTCTACACTGGATTTTCCATTTTCTGGCAAATGGGAAGCAATAACCTTACATACCTTATGGGAGGAAAAACATGATGCAGTTCTGACAATAAAATACAATCGTGAACACAGCTGTCTTGCCTATGTTTACAAAAGCAACTATAAGAGTTTGCATAGTGAGGTTTCCTTGCCTTTCTTAGTTTACTGCTTCGCCCAATAAAGATTTCCTACGTTGTGCCAAGTACAGTTGCACCTATACATCAAAACCTGACAGTAAACAGTCGCACTACTGCACAGGATCCACACTTCGAAGTACACAACTAACAACAGAGGCAGCAGCATGTGTTGAGCCCATTCCTTAAGCACAGCAGCAGAATAACATGAACATCCTTTATTTCCAGAGATACTAAATGCAAAGTTCTGTGTGTAAAACCTATTACATATAAAGAAGTTCCCAGTACCACTCCATTGTGCTGAATTGGAAAAAACCAAACAGGTGCAGCAGAAGCAAGATTATAGGCTCTACATCAGCAGCAAGACAACACCTGCGAAGACACTTATATTTTGGGACAGCAGGAATAGGAATGCACAATTGGGAAAGGATTAAAGGTCTGTGTAGCTGATGAACCTAAATCAAACCAACCCATAATGGCAGCATTTATTATACTTCTGTGGAAAGTCCCACCAACATTAACCACAGCAACGTGAAATCCATTGTTAGCACAATGAAGCCTTGCAATGGTAAGCCCACATCAACGTAGTTAAACTAGGCCTTCTACACATCCTTTAACTACAGTCAGAATTTCTGCAAGGTAACACAGCAGGCAAACCATGGGGCTCATAAGAAGCTGACATACTACTCATTTAAGGTTTTCCTTCAACTACTTCACTTAAACTTTAGCATGGATTCCCCCCTCACCCAACCTGAAGTGAAAACTGTGCATTCCAGTTGCAGTCTGTGCAGACCACAGTTGCGGTTTCTTGTAACATACTGAAATGCTGAGTGTATTTTCAGAACAATGTGAAAAAGAAGTGTTTTCTCCTATTTCCAACTGTCCCTTGATTATCCAGGATTGCTGATGAAGTCGATATACCTGGTACCACTTCAGACAGATGCAGAGAAGAACGTGCTCAGCTGACAAGGGAGCACATACATGTTTGTGCTTTAAATGCACCTTGCCAGGAGAGAACAAGGATGTTGAACTGCATGCGGGATTTGACATACATCACCGAAAAACTGTGTTTGAGACAGGCATTACTCTGTCACAGATGACTAAAATGCCTGCAGCTCCCTGTGCACTGCTGAAATGACGCTTCACTGTAATTAGCCATGTGATTAAGTGATGGCAACTAAGCTTTTCAGGAAAGACCCAAAAAGCTGGACTCAGAATAAACACAATAAACAGAGGTGTGGCTCCACAACTACAGAAACCATCTTAAATATTTAATAACAGCCTAGCCTGTCTTCTGCTCATAACTGTGGCAATTATGCTTTAGACACTAGCGATAATTCTTGTGTTAAAACAACGGGGCTAAGCTTTCAAGAGTGTGAATAAATGAGGCAAATCAAGCACACACTGGTGCTTCACACAACTGCACAGCAACTGGGACAGAGCTGGGAGTTACTGCAGCTCATACATTAAAGCCATCTGCACAAGTTTGAGCAGCCATTTGAGTCAAGGCAAACAGGTCCTAAGAGTTCATATATACACTGAAAGTATAAATTAGTGGAAGTTATTCTAGCACCATTCAAAGCACCAGGGAAACCACATTTGGAGGCCTATATACAGTCTCAGTCACAGGAGAGGTGCAGCACTGCATGGCTTGAAAGGTGGAGCAGAGGGCAACCAGAGTGCACTTAGGGCTTAGGTTATAGAGTTATAAATAAAGATTGTATCAGACTTTGGCTCTAACAGCTGTGGAAAAAATCAGGATGCAAAGGAAGATAGCATGGAAAGAATAAAAGATTCACTGTAGGAAAACAAAGCACTGCCAATCAAACCCTGGAGACAGTAACTAAGGGAATGACTGGAGATTATGGCCTGAAGGACAGGCTAAACCTCTGAAGAGGAGTAGGAGGCACATCTGGTTCTGGCTTGCCATAAAAAGCCTCAAGGCGACCCGCATAACCCATGCACACCCAGAGGAGAGAATTCCCACAACATGATGTGTATCCCCAACTGCAGAGCACCCACAGCCACTTAATGACTGACTGCATGCATGAAAAGCCTGCTTCACACTGTATCTGCGAGCAATGCTGCATCTGTGCACATTCACCCATTGTAAAGCTAGGAGGCAGAACATGAGATTCAAACCAAAAGGAGATGCAGGTGATGAAAACGTCTCAACAAGCTTTCAATCACCCTTTACAGAATCACAGAATCATTTAGGTTGGAAAGGACCTTGAAGATGATCTAGTCCACCCTTTATCCCCCTCCATAGTGTACAGGACACAAAAAGCTCCTGGAGGGGGTAATGACCAGATAAGTACACTATTAATAAGAGAGTAATGCACGTGAAGAAAGGCAAGTGACTTGCACTAAAAAGGGAATGAGAACTGGCGGAGAACTGTGAATGAGAGCAGTGAATGAGCAGCCTACCAGGCAGCAGAGGTTTATAGCAGACTGACTACCCTGGGACAAGATGATCAACTCTGCAGGACATACAGAATAGAAGACGTTCCCCTCTCAGCGCTACAATGACAAGACAGACAGAAAATCCCACTAAACCAGATAGCTGAGACAATCAACCAGCAAGAGACAGGAAAAAAGGAAAACACTTACTGCTTTACATACACAAAACATGCCACAAGTTGGCTAGAAACTGTCTATTAACATCATATATGTTCTACACCTGTATCACAGTGTGACCCTGATGAGGACCTGACTACAGACTCAAACAAATATAGCACACCACCACAAGAGAGAACAGTACGGAGGACAATACTCGAAAAAAATGCTCCATTTGATGGTCTCTCTAAATAGATTCATTCTTCAGCTTTTCTCTACAAGCCTGAACTTCATCAAAACATTGCTAATGGTTTAATAATGCTGTTATATTCTTTCACTTGTGTTTGCCCACCAGCACTTCAAACAGAAGGACTGAACAGAGTTTCTGTCTCTAACAGATACTTACACACACCTTGCTAACATAAATTGTAAGCAACTTAGAAACAGCTGATTTGGGCCAAGAATTGCATCTCCACAGGCAAATACACAGGTAGGAAACCAAGGGCTTTTATGCTAACCCATGGATTTAGAAGTAATGCACCTTAGTAATACTAAAGTTCAGTGTTTCTTGTCCAGCTCGAAAAGGCAAACTGATGAGTTTCTTAAACCCCCACACAAGCCCAGCCTCACACCTCAGTGTACAAATTCCCCAAATCACTTTTTGAAACCTCACCTGCATGTGGATGGCTGAGAACAGTGTCTTTTATCGGCTCCCCTTTGACAAAAATGAAGCTGAGGAGCATTCCCCCATGGGACCCTGCCACTGCAGACATGCTCACGACCTGTGTTTATCACCAGCCCGGAGGACGTTATTCCTAAAACACTCCCACACACAGGGTGACTGCTTGAAATGCTGTGGCTAGAACAAGCCTTGCTGCTGTCGTGCTGACTGTTTGAATTGACCATAATCTAACAATCCCTGGAAAACAAACTGTAAAATCTTCAGTGAGGAGCCATACAACCTCGAGATCCTGTTCACGCCTTTCAACAAGCCTGACAGCTACTGATGCCTCTGCTTCAAACAATGTCAAAAATGGCGAGGGGGGTTCATTTCGTTTTTGTAGAGACTGTTCCGAGTTTGCTACAGAAGTTTTAACACAACAGCAGCAGACAGTCAGTGTCATGACAGGAACCCTTCCTCAGCCACCATCTCCTCGCTTGCTCCCAAAGGCCACAAATGGCTCATTTTCCAGGTACCCAACCTGGAGATGTTTTGAGAAGTGTCCTTCATCAACATGGCAGCTACAGTCAATGACAGCAACGAACACACAGCACCCCAGCGGAGGACAGAGGGGCCCAGCAGACTGAATGCCAGACTAGGAATAAAAATCCCGCAACGGACACTGAGACACCTCCAGCACATCTCCATTTCAGTTTCCCTATTTACAAAGAGAAATGTTTTTCTTGCCATGGGAGCACGTTCACTACAGACACAGTGTTCAAGAGGCAACGAATACTCTGAAAACAAAGTAAATTGCCTCTAAACTTTTCATTTTTCTGTGATATCCAAAGCAGGCACGAGCAACTGAATAAGGAAGAAAGAAATACTGAAGTAGTTTTGTTAGTCCAGTTCAATTAAAAAAAAAAAGGGACGGTGGGATGGTGGTGGTGGGGTCAGTCACGTAATGAACAACTATCATAATGGATCTTAAGTTACCCTTCCTCTCACCCCGCAAGGCAATGCTGGCATAAACAGCTATTGTTCCAGCAGCCCACTACTTCCCAGGTTAAGACCCCACTCCCTGTTGTTCATAACTGCCAAAGTAATTGTCCAAGCTCAGTCCTTTCTTGCCAGGTGCCTACTTCCATCTAAGTATTTTTGGAAATGTTATTTAGACTCTGGTAATGCCTAAATTATGCTAGGCGTTTTCCAAGCAAAGAGACTGTCCCTGACCTGAAGTATGTAACTTCAGTAATTTCCTAGCATGGGTGAATTTTAGCCCAAGTAGCTCTTTACTATAGATCTAATTTTACCTTCCCCACTTGTCCCCCTTTTCCTCTTCAAAGCTGCACCTATTTACTTCTCTATTTGGGAATTTGATTTAAAAACCTGCCATTTCCCTTCATATCAGCTCTGCTTGCTGACATACAAGGCACCATAAACATAATTACTACTTGAAACACAAAGCTAAACTCAAATTTAAAGAGAGCAAGGGAGAGAGGAGGACAGAAGAAAAGACAAATCAATAATTGGAGTATCTGTCAGAGCACACCACATCGTAAGTGGGCTGAATGAGCCTTGTGCTCGGCAAAGTGACAAGCCTCTAGGATTTGCAATTAGAAACCAGCTTTTCCGTAGAGCCAGTGTTCTTTAGTGAAAAGAAGCATGCTTTTCAAGTGCAAGATGAAGAGCTGCCCTTTAACTTGCTCTGTCAGATGGTGGAATTTTAAGAATTTAAGGCTGACCAAAGACTAGCCTGAGAGAAAGAGGGAGGTTGTGAAGAATCCTTCATGCTGTAACTTTATCCTGTCGGGGCAGATAAATCAGACACAAGCAACCTTTCCCATGACCCTCCCACCACCTTTTCTTATATGATTTCCCAAAATTCTTCATTTATTAGTTCTGTAATTACTAAGGGAGACTTATTTCTCTCAGAGAACACTGGTTTAAACTTGGGATGGCTACTTGATTCAGGAAGAGAAAGAGCAAGGCAGTTTGCTGAAGGACCATCACTACACCTCAGCACTGCAAGGTCTGTGGACATAAAAACTTTTGTCTCAACTATTTCTTATCATCATAGGAAAAGAGCAGTTATATACAGCAAGAAGTATCAAACATTGTGTAATAACTCACAGCAAACACTTCAAGGGATCAACTTTACGTTTCCTGACCACTCTTTTCCCTGCTCAATAGATAATTCATTTAATGTTAGCATTTCAAGGAGTTGCAAACAATTGCAACTTGCGATCTATTTCATATTACTTGGGTCACTTCCAGTTGCACTCCCTGGTTAATAAAGTTCAGGCTTCTTTTCAGCTGACATTCTCCATAAAACCCCCTTTAAAAGTCCACAGTAAAAAACTGCAAGGACATCCAATTGTTTCTGAAGACACTTTTCTCAAATAGAGCAAAAAGAACAAATTATGACACTTTATCTATGTAAAGAATCTCCCTAGAAAAACCTAAGGTGAAAAGCAACAGCAAAGTTACCATAAAACTACTTCTAATATACTCAATTTAACATGCTGATTTGGAAAGTAATCCAAATCAGCAATGACTGTGCAGTGGTGTTCATCAGGAGAAAAACACTGCACATTAGTGGAAGAGAAGATTCTATAAATGGTACGTGAATGTTTATTACTAGACTTATTCTCTGTGACTTTCTATTAAAGTGAAATTACATCTACAAATATCTGAACACTTACCCGTCCACCTGCTCCTCTCCCAGAATATACCGCAGGTTCTTCAAGAAAGACAGGGAGACTAATGCATGGGAATGACGAATCTTCACATACCCTGTTACTGTCTCAATCAGACCCATAAAATTCTCCAGTTCTGAGGCGATGTTATCTACAGTAAGAAAAATGTAATTTTATTATTGCGGAATTCATAGCTTTAACTGCTATTCTGCTTAATGCAGATTAGCTCAGTAGAAGAAAGTGTTTGTATTTGTTGCTTTTGAAAATGAGACACAGTGGTAGTCCTCCCCCAGGAACAGTTGCCTGTGTGTACAGATGGTTGAAGTGCAAAATAAAGCTACAGAGTAACAGTGGAAAACCAGTCTTGCTTTTCCATACTGGTATACCTGCTTTTTCCATGGACACTGCACTCCAAAGCCAGCACCAAATGTTGAGCCATCATTCTGGCAGGGATAAAAAAGACCCTTGTGTAAATGTACACATCCATGAGACTGGAATTGCTCTTCAGCTACAGAGCAAAGCTCAGGCAGAAAGCTCCACTGGAAGACAGAGAATGAAACTGAAGATAAAGAGGTGGAGGTACTGGTCTTCTCTGGGGCATAAAGCATTGCTTCAGTGACCTAAAAAGCTTTGGCTAAAAAAAACGTGAGAACTCTTGATGAAACAGCAAAGATAAAACCATAAGGATGGCTTCATGTCATGGAGCATGTTCCATACAGCTCGCTAAAGGTGATTTTTTAGAATGAATTATTAGAACAACTGCAGAGCAAGCTCTACTCTTCAGTACTGCCCCCTCCTTAGGAACTGTACTGTCCCTGCCTAGGTCTGCAACACCCCATCCTTCACAAGGCTCGAGCTTTGCAGTCCTTGCCTCCAGCAATCCCCGGCCCACACCCACTGCCTGGTGTCATTATCCTGCAAAGTTACGCTGCAGACACTGCAGTTGTGAGGGGAAGGTTTTAAGTTCTCGGGAGGAGAGAAGCTGCTATGGGGTGGCAACAAACACACCAAAGTCCTAACAGATGCCTTAGAAGCCCAATACCAATGATTGGTTCCCACAGCAAATAAGCTGGGAGGAAGCAGATGCTCTTCAGCACTCTAAGATAATACTTAAAAAATAAAACAACCCACACTTGCCCCAGGTAACTGGAACATCTCCCATATAGAAGACTGTAGCAGTGGGATCACAAGTGAAATAATCCACATGCTGTTTCTAAACCCTGAAGTTTTCATTCAGCAGGAGGAGGGGAATCAAATATATCTCAATCTTTCAACCTTATTCATGAAACCAAAAGGGAACTTCCATAGGGAGATACACATCCAATAAAAACTAACAGTGATTTTTACTCTGCTTTTAAGAGCTCATCAACTGTCAACACTTCCCTGGCTGATGAATCACCGCTCTGACAAATTTAATCCAGAGCTTGTTCAAGACATGTGACAAAGGTGGCCAGCTCACTAACGATGACCATCCAGAGGCACAGTGCTAGGCTTTATACGAGCTCTCAGCACTTTGGATTCCATGTTTTAGCAAGACACTGCACCTTGACTTAAAAAGTGAGGATATGCAGTCTTACAGCATCACGCTTTACTTTCAGACAAGTTATTTACCTATCCAGACGCAAGGATTTTCAACTTCACCTTCTCAGGCCTTTATTATTCCTTTGGGACTACTGCTCATCTCTGCCTAATCCTGGTTCCCTGTCCTGCCAAAAAAGCTAACAAAAATACTAGCTTTCACTGCCTTTTATAACTTGGTAGCTGAATACCTATTCCATCTGCATGTTGAAGAATGGTGCTACAGTGGGCCAAATCAAACAGAAGTACTGCTATGGGACTGGAAAGCAGTTTGCTGAGGTTTTAATGTTCTTATTATGCTGACAGACAAAAGGAAAAATATTAAAAGCAGCCTTATCAGAGGTTCATAAAGAGAGGGCAATCACTTACTTCCACGACGGATGTTAATCAGCAGATTTCCCTTGAGAATTGTGCATCCCTGCAACATTTGTGCTGACGTGACAGAGTCAATGGTCTTCGTTTTCCCGTCCTCACAAATTTTGGGACAAGGCCCCTCACAAGGACTGCAGAACATGCTGTTAAAAAGAAAGGGAGACTCAAAATAAGTCATGATATGAAACTTTGAGTCTGTGGACAGCTTTGAGTTCAATTTGAAAGACATTCAAGCTAGAATGAAGGTTACCATACTTCTGCAGAGGGCTGCAGATAACTCAGCACACTTGCCCGCTGGACTCCAGAGAGGCTGGAGCATCGTTCCTTCTGTTTAGAGCAACAGGGGAGTGAATGAACGGACCTATACCCCCTGTCTGCCAGCTTCTGAAAGGATTTGCAGTCCTTCCGAAGTTGAAGGTACTTAGGGTAAAACCCGTTGGCCTTGCATTTGTGCATTTACTCTAACTTAATTATACCCAGAAAAACCACCCTTCTTATTTATGCAAACAGCCTCAGAGTGCTGTGAAGTTTCATGCTAATCCAGGCCCAACCTCCAAAAATAGGCCAGCCAGGAAATGGAGATGGGAAAATACTGTTCAAGTTCTTATAAAGTTGTCTGTCTCCGTGCCCTTAAACCAACATTTGAAGCTCAGCACTAGGGAATTCTATGCTCCTGGCTGTTTTAGCTCAGGAAAGACAACTGTGGGAGCATATAGTCATGAGTGATGTGGAGAAAGCGAGCACTGAATTAGTCACTATTTCTTATAGCTTAAGAGGTATTAAAGCAGCAAGTTTAAACAAACAGAAGCATGCATCTTGATGCAAGGCAAAACTAATTTGCAACAAAAATTGGGAGAGACTGGCCAGAAGTCTAAGCAGGTTCAAAACTGATTACACAGATGGAGAGAGAACAGGTCCACCAGTGACCTATAAAACACCAAGACAGACCTGAACTCAAAGAAATTGGATTCCCAGAAGCTGCGAGGAAACACTGAAGCACAGGCTCACTTCTCCTGCTTCTTATACTCACAGACACTCACAGAAGTGTTTTTTCGTGGCCTAACTCAAGGGACAAGAACTCAGGCCAGCCTAGCCTTTGGCTACAGCAGCTTTTTAAAGGCTTCATGTTATACCGTCTGCATACTCTTCTCCAAATGAACACTTCATGTGTGCACAAAACATGCCCTCTGATCAATCCTCCTGGTAAGTACCTTTCCCAATTCAAGGTCATTTTTAAATTTTCAATTTATTCTAGCACTTTCCTTTGTACTTCATTATTACTTACTCCACATTATTGCTTTAGAAAGGAAAAATGAGAAAGAAAAAAATCAACCCCAGCTCCAAAGACAAAGGCTTTGGATGGCAATGCTGATGAACACGGACTTACTATTTATTCTTTTTAAAAGAAATTGTACCCACTTTCTTCTGAGGCTTAAAGAAACATGTAAATTGGTAACAACAGTTTTTCATGCATAAACAATATAAGAAAGAAGCTTCCTTTTCATAGTAGTAAGCACCTATTTCAAAATCCTGCACTACAACATGCCACAAACCACTAAAAACTGCAGACACAAGCAAGAGGCATTCAACTAAACATACAAAGAATGCTGGAAATGTCTTCCATTTGCAACTATTTGTTAACACCACCTCTGGGGAACAAAACATTCACTAGCCTTGAGTTACAGCTCCTTTCAATCTTTGCAGCAGAGCACAACACTGAGATAAGATAGGATGGCCATGCACTTCAGTGTAAGTGGTTCAAACAGCTGGTACTACAAGCTCAAGCAGATAACAAAAGAAACATTTCTCAGGTGAATATCTGGATTTGAGTAAAGACAGTGTTAAGTTGCTTACACCCAAATGTCAACCGGAGACTGCCTTACTATTTGATTGAACAGACGGATGACACATGCACAGACACACAACCTGTGCAGGTATCATCAGAATGACCTTTCAAAAACACCCTACAAAAACATCTTTTTAGCATAGTACTGAAGGACTATGAATTTCAGCCCTCTGACTATCCTTTACTCAGAAGTCCACAACTTCCAAAGGTCAGCAGATAACTAAGGCTGCTTGCTTAAACCACTGGCCAAGTAAGAAAATCATAAGCATGCATCACTCCAACAATTATAATTAAATAAGTGCAGGTGAGTGACATTCTTCCAAGAAATTATTCTGTATAGCACTGTCAGCTGCTGCATTATTTTTGTCACCATCTACATGATTGCTCCCTTCTAAAACACCATTATTATCCTTCTGGAAACAGTGAAAGAAGGGAAGTAAAATGAAATACACCACAGATTACATGTGCCCAAGGCAAGCACACATAAAGCAAATAATATGCAAAGCAAGATAACTCCTACGGTTTGTCCTGTGCAATAATGGTCATCGGCCAACTTCCAACCTTGTGTTCCTGGGCTTTCTCTTTCATTTTGTTACTGCCTACTTGAAGACCCGGTTCTGCATTGTAGTGACCTCAAGTCCTTCAGAAGAATCAGTGACAACTGACAACGTCCAAGACCACACACAATCAGACCTTTCAATGGTGAATTCATCTAAGCAAGCCTTTACCAGGAAGTCACGCAATTCCTCACCGTACCTTCTCATTTCTGCCTAATGTAATTTACATCACAAGCTGCCACAGAATAGGGGGTGGAAAAACTCGACAACTCTGATGGACTTTCCAGAAGCTGCATTACCTTTGGCTCCCATTGCGTATAAATCCAGAAGGGCATTCTGCCATGCACTCATCGTTGTGAATCACAAACCTCTCGTATTCGCTGGTTTCAGTGGCAGGGACTTTGGAGCAAAACTCTTTAGTCACGCAGCGCCAGCCCTCAAACTTGTAGGTGTTAGGAGGACAGGTGGGCATGCAGACTCCTTCATAGTAGTAATTGCGGCAGGCCACGCAAGCGGTGTTGTTGTCAGGTGCTGTGCAGCTCCCCAAGCATTCGGGATGGCAACACTCATTTTGGTCTGTACAGGCTCGCTTGCCACATGAGCTGGGGCACACTGCAAGACAGAAAGCAAGGTAGCATGAACAAAAGCTAGTAAATAAAGTGAATGGCATTAAAGCAAAAAACCCTGATCCATACAACTCTGTGCTTTCACTCCTTGGGCCCTAGTGTATCTGTGAAAAAGAAAGAACCTCTGTAAAAGTGACAAATTAAATTCCGCTTTTCTCAGTTTTAGTTGCCTGAAAACATATTTTTCTCAGATCAGATTTGTAACATGAGCCAATTAAATAATAAGGAAAACTGCTGAAAGCAAGATCAACATAAGAATAATGGAAAGGGAAGGAACCTATTCCATAGCCCTAGTATTATGGTTAATTTTTTTTTTTTTTTGAGTGCTGACTTATTGTCTTTCTAAGCATTTCTTGTCTTCCCTATTTGTACTTCAAATTGGTCTTTTACTGGCAAGAAAACAAGCTTCCTTTTAACAACTTAATTACACTTGTACAATAAAGCACTGCTATACTGTAGCACACATGGTTAGGTTGACCCCAATGTAGCATCCCAATGTTGCTTATGTATGCAAAATGAGGTTTAATAAAGTACAGATGGTACACATCAAATACTGTGGAATCATGGAGCTACGATTTTCCCCTGAAGAACATGACAGAATTCTGCTTTATCCCCAAATTCTGGGTTCGGAGAACAAAATATGAAAGGGAGAAAAAAATGGCGCAAATTTATGGAGACATTTGTTTTACGTGAAAGCATTTCAGCTTGGAAGACATGAACAAAGAGCAGAATCGTCAGCAGACAAACTCACCACTGTTACATCAAAAGAAGTGGCAGCATTATATTTATGTAACAACAACATTTTGATTACAGCGATGTATGGCCTTTTAGCCATGCAAGTTGTGTGCCAGAGGCTCTGTAAACAAACACAGATAGGAAATCTGGTTTGGATTAAGTAACTGTTTTCCACTTTCTAACTTTGCTAAAACACAGTACCAATAATAACAGCATAAAACAAAATTTCAGTAGTACAACTACACCAAGATCCAAGCAAAGCACCACAAGACATTTAAACTGAATGATCTGAGCAGAAAGCATATAACCAGCAAAGAAGTTATTATCCTAAAATGAACATGGAAGCAGCAGAGCCCAGCCTGTAGAGAAAGACAGTGTTTATGAAACTGTAACAGTTCCACAAAAGTTCTGCATGGTAATTTATCTTTCAGTGTTGTTTTAATGCAGGACTGAACATCCTAAAATCTTGACCCCCTCATCTTCCCATAATGAGAAGTAGGCTTTACAGTATGATTTTACAATGCTATTGAGCAAAGCACCACAATCAATGCACGGGACCAAAAGCATGACAGTGCTATTAAGCAGTAATTTAAAAAAACAAACCAAACCAAAAAACGTGTTCATTCTTCTGCGTCAGGATCTAGACATCCTATGTCAAGTTTTAATTATAAGAAGCCATTTTTTTGCCAGCTTTAAGGTAGTGTCCACCTTGAAAAGGACTTGTAAAACTGCATCAGAGAATTTCGCATTTCTTATCAAAATGGTTCTATATTCATCTTGCTTAATTTTAATCACTTCTTTTTTTAAGCCCTAACTGCCAACTTTGCAAGTTTAATCATCTGGGTACAAAGCGGAGTTCTCCTTATACAATTAAGGCTAAGAAGGAATTTGTGGAGGAAATTCAACCTGCAGGTACTCCCCAAGTAACCTGACGGCCTTAACAGTATGTCCCCTATATTAGCAGGTAGCTATGAAGCATGGTCATCAGACCTGCTTACAATACCTGACAGTGCTATTTCTTGTACATATGTAGCCACGTACCACTAAAACAACAGGCTTGCATTAAAGATAGCCTGGATACACTGAATTGAATGCAGCAGGTCTACTGGAGGAGAAGGTACTACTGAAGCTGCCCAAGAGCTCATCTGTCTTTTCCAATTAGAAAAGAAACATTACTTAACCCTACAACCCTTTCCTTGCATATACTGTTATTATAACCCAATATCACTGCTCCGTACCTCTATACTCATTTTTTCAGAGTGGAACCAGGCATAAAAATAGAAAGAGGATGGAGGGGGGGAGACTATGACAACAAGTTGATGGGAGCATAAGCATGGCCGATGCTTGCCCAGGTAGCACAAATATCACATGCAGGCCAAATTAAGAAAATTTTTGCAGAGCCAGTTACTTGTAAGACTATTCAGAGAAGGAATGCAGAGGAAATCACTGCTAAATAATGCATTGTGTCAAGATGTTGGATTTTTTTTTTTCCTTGAAAAGGAAAAAAACCATACACACCGAACCATTACACAAGAATACACAAGGATGCAGGTGTATATTATTTTTGCACTAGCGTAAAGGGAATAATGTCTGCCCAGATGCCACTTCAGTAAGGCATCACAAATTGTCTTTCACCTTAAGGTATACAGTACTACTTGCATTTGCAACTACTAAGGAATTAAAAAAAAAATAAAAAAATCAGTGTGCCTTGCTAGCAGATGGACTGCTGTTCTGAGTGGGTGCCAGAACTCAGATTTCATGTGGTAGCTACATTTCCAGTTCAAAGCCCTACTAAGAAAAAAACCCACACACACACCCCATGCCTCCACAAAGTTCATTACTAGATCGATTGATCAACTACATGATTTTTTTGCTTTCATCTAGACAATTCTCTAAAAACCAAATGCTGTTACATTAAGTATTCAGATAAATATAGTAGAAAGAGATTGAGTTTGTTTCATTCTTGGGAAAGACTTTTGTATTCCCTTAATGCCTCCTGCCATTCATGAACAGTCTGCTATATAAATAGGATTCCCTGCATCTCCTGGTAAATCTGCTGACTGTTGTCTACAGAAATGTAAATTAAAGCACAGAAGGATGTACAAGTTCACATAAAAAAGGCAATCAGTGAAACAGGTTTTCAAAACCATAGTAATATTTTAATCATAACCATTTTAACAAGAACTCTTTGAAAACTTTTTAAAGATAATTTTTTAAAAGCTCAGCAACCTCGCTTTTCTCTCAGTCCTATTTTTTGCTTGTTCTTGCTAACGTTGGCATAGTTTTCAGCCTGCAGACAATACGGGTATCCTGTTTCCTTGAAGAGGCAGAATAAGAACTTGTGTGTGTGTAGGATATATTACAACAACAATGAAAAGTCTTATCTGCCTTACATGTCAGTTCCCTCAGATATCCCTGTTATAAAAATCTTACTAAACAACACTGGCTGGCCTTAGAAATCCAGCCCCATCTATCCTCCCCCTGCCCTCCCAAACTGCTCCTTGGGCTGCTAGATTTGTACCAGAACATTTAAAATGCAAGTTCCAAAATACTTTTGCCAAAAAAGTCTCCTGAAATATTCTCAATAACTTGACTTTAGTCTGCAAGAACATGAGACAAACATAAGCCAATAGTGGGCTGACATCTGGGGACAGAATTTATCAGCCAGGTACAACAGTGCCTTGGATCATGAAGGCTGATGACTGTATACAAAAAACCCCAAACCCTTGAACAAATCCTTGCTGACAAGCACAAGGGCAAAAAATGCTTAATTGTCATCACGTGGAGCTACCAAGATAATGGAAAATTTCAGAGACCTTGGAGGGCAGCCATGGAAGAAGGAAGACAAAGCAAGACCTGGAGAAGGGCAGACCCTTAAGCAGCTTCATGACTTTATTAAAGAGATGATGGAGGATTGACTAGACCAAAGTGTCTATTTATATTTAGGGACTGAAAATACTGAATAATCATCAGATCTTCAGAGAAGGATATTACAAGACTACCAGTAGCCACAAAACAAATTTACTGGAGCAAAACCAATAATAGTAGTTTCTTTGACCATCCATGCTCTACCTTTCGACTTCTACAAATGAGAAGTTTTTCTTGTCAACCAAATTCAGGAGATTTTCCAAATACTATTAAGATACTATGATCACTTACCAAAAAAAGTCTAAATATATCATTCCAAGATGCCAACTTACTGAGCAAATCAGATTTCAGACCTAACATACAGAAAGGAGATAGCTTAAACTAAATACAAAGATCATGCAAACAAGAGGAGCTCCATGAGAATCTGACTCAGAGACTCATTATTCTCAATTAAAATCGCCAAGATGCTAAACCAAAATTGCAAACACAATGCAAGGCTGGGAAAACCTCAAACACAACTCTTCAAAAAAAAAAAAAATAAGGCAAGAAACAAATCATCTCCCCGTATTTACGGCAGTTCCTTTTTGGACAGCCTCATGCTAACGATGTGGTAGTAAGTTTGTATGACATCTAATACCTCCCTGCTATCTGAAGTGCGCACAAAGCTAAAGCTCACTGCAAATACTCTGCGTTGACATCATGGCTATTGTACAGTTTGGACAGACAAAGTGTTCTTATCATCTCCAAGACGCCATGACTTCAGCAATGCTGAAACAGAAGAATCAGGTGAATAAACAATCAGTCACAGGGAGCGAAAATGCAGCCAGAAGACGAAGACTTCTGGCAAGCTGAGGCACTGGCCTCTGCCAAGGATGGCACCATGCCAGTCACATGCGGGCAAGCAAAAGGTTGCCAAGTGTGGGATAAATATTTTTTTAAAGATTCTTTCTCTCCTTGTAAAATGATATTCGATCCTTCCTTTTTTATACTGTTTCTGCTTTTTTAAAGCATCCTTCACATAAAATAATGTTTCAGAAAAGGGGGGGGGGAAAGCCTAGTTTTAAAGAGAAACCAGAGGAGGAAGGGAGTGTTTTCTCCTAGCCAACTACTGAAAAAATTAGCTGTCTAAATTTATCCACAAAGACAGAAAAACCCCATCATTTTTGGAATGTTAATCCCTCTACATGACAGAATTTTTAAAATATTGCATTTTAATGGTCTAAACTTTGGTACGGTTTTTTGAACAGCTGACTTCAAATGCTCAAGCAGCCTATACAAGACCTGATTTCTTTTGCTCAGTATACTGTGAGAATAGAGAGACTGGAGAGACATTACTCAGAAAATCCAGTTCCACTGATTCATGGCCAGGGCTGGAATCAAATAACTACAGAATAAAGGCTGCAATAAGGAAATACACATATTAAATACATGCAGTAACGTGTTCCGATCACAGAAATACAGGTACAAGTCATCTCCAAAGAACTGAAGAGGCAGCTTAGAGCAGTTGTATAAAACCTTTATATTGCTACAGAAACAGGTATTAGCAACACATTAACGATGGTGCGTTTTTTGTCTTTTCTCTTTTACCCCAGCACTCTAAAACTGGTTATCTCACATTCAGTGAAAATCCTGAAAGAAAAAAACACTGCCATATTGAACTACTTCCTGGTAGTTAAGGCATAAAGTTTGGCAGATTTTGAAATTAACTGCCACATCTCAGAGGTTCACTTCCAGCCAGCACTGATACTAGGACTTCAAAGTGATCATCTCCTTCCTCTTTATACCTCTAGTATGCACACAATCATGCCCACCAGTAAAATATTTGGATAGGTCTATACAAACATACCAAGAAGCAGGCATTAAGTCTACAGCCTGCAAGCTATGTCTGACTCGACACCATTTCACTACTCACATGTTTCCATGTCTACATCCTAGTCATTACCAGCCCATTTTTATCTGGCAGACCTTTCCAAGGACCTTGAATTGCTTTCTTCCCCCTATACAAAACCAGCTGAGGTTTAACTACATACATCTGGTCAGCTTCCACACAAAGCTTTTTGGTCTCTTGCTTCTTGGTATATCATTTTGTCACGGATGCTGTATGACTTATCCCCTAAGCGAAGGAGTAGGTGTGATGAAGCATCCAGAACCTCAAAATAACCTCAAAGGATTTGCCCAACCTGACATCAGCCCACTAACTGCTTGGTTTTTAATCATATGAAAGACTGATAAAGGAATCTACTCTTGCATCCCCTTCCTCAGGATTTTATGGTTGAAAAACAACACCACACTGAAAGCCTGTATAGCCAGTTGTGAAGCAATTGGATCTAACTTCTCAGATGGAAGCACCTATAGATGATTCTACAGCAAAGGAAGTGGAAGAAAGGACCAGAGACAGGTTAGGAGAAGAAAGCCCAGCACCACTCAGCACCTGAAGACTCTCAGATGCCACCAGATGCCGTAAGGTCTATGAAACATTCATCATTCAATGAAACCAACGCCCTGCTAGAACATATTGTTGTGGTGAGGTACTCTAAATCTTCTAGGTTTTCTTCAACATTAATATTTTCTCTTTCCCTCAGAATAGTTTTAGTACATAGAGAATTTCAGACTAGCACACACATCAGCACAGCTCTGAGGAGCCAGAGGCCTATGGCATGATTTGTAATCCCTCAAAGACGCAAATGCCTCAGCGTAACATACCTGTAGCTCTCCTTCCCAGATGAAAAGAACAGAGCAGTCTATTAAATACAATGTTGAAAACAACCCAAAGCATATTTCAGTTGGATACAGTGGAGTTTGATGACCACCCCCCTTGACACACCCCTCTTTCGGCCATCTATCATTCATTCTTTACCCTAGAAGTTACCTCAAAACAGCTTCCAGGCTTCTCAGCTGTGATATATAACAACGTGTGTGCTAAATCCATTTTATTTAGAGTGACTAGAGGACTCGGGGACATTATTTGGCACTGTAAAACCTCCCATCCCTTCAGGTTTTCTGCAAGTGAAGCAATCAACCCTGCTAAAAGCTCCAGCAGCGTTACAGCTACTCACATCCCACTGAAATTAGAGCAAATGGAAACCCGAGTGAACAAAACAACTGCCTTAGACCACAGTCAACAGGAACCGATAGATAGTACAGTTACTCCATTTGCTCCAAAGTGCGTAATACTAACGACCAGGAAGGTGCAAATAAACACGACTTATTGACAAACCCAGGCAGCACAAATTGCATTCTCTTTCAAAACAGTTTACGTTGCCCAGCACAACCCAGACTGGCACCGTTGCAGCTGGCACATGAGAGAAAGAGGAAAAAAACAAGTCCATTTTGTCCCTTCCACGCCAGTATGAATTCAGTACATAAACAAACCCAACTGAGGCATATACACAAGCATCTATCAAGTATTCAGGCCAGTTTTACTCTATCTTCAACACTAGGTAAACAAATTGGTTGGGAATGTTTTACCATCAGTAGTGCACTGTTCTAGAAACATTTCCTCTACGAAAAGGGAAATTTCCCACTGGAAGATGCAAATCAGAACAGTAACGCTGATGCCAATGGGGATGAAAGCAGGAAAGCAAGGGTCACCCTGCAGCGGTGAAAGCTGCTCCCTGTCCACTGCAGTCACCCACCACTCATGGTCACAAATCTGTTCACATTTCTAAAGGGGCAACTGAAGTTCCTGAACTCCTCAGTAACACATATGGAAAGAAAAAGGCTGCTGCAGAACAGCTCTGAAGCAAATTATTTTTCTTTTCACTCCAGATTATTGGGGTTTTGCTTTTTGTTCCTTAAAGCTAGACTTAATCTGCCTGTCTTCCAAATGCTGCACGTGTAAGGCAATAAGCTTTACAGGATTTAATTAATATACTGCAAGGAGGAGTGCTGGTCAGTCACCTCCTGGCAAAACCCCAGCTGGAGGAAGAATACTACTCACATTCCAGGTTTATTCTAAAGGAGGAAGACAGTTTGATAACATTATCACACTTGCCTAAATTACACAGTTCTCTTAATGCTGAAGGATAACAGCAGTTTAATCTTGAGGAGAAAAAAAGTCACCAGTTCGGAGGGATTCAACTCCTGCTTCGTTTCAGAAATGCCCTTCGCATGTATGCATTAAGCCCATCAACAGGCTTAACCATTCTGGCACAAGCAATGAAACATAATGCTCGTCTTAGAGGCAGGCATCAACACTGCTCCAGTCAAAGGCTAATTACACTAAGAATGAAAAAACAAAAAGCTTCCCTAAAACTAATGTTTACAATACACACAGTAGGGCAAACGTAGAAAGTTTTTGCTCATCTCCAACTAGGATACCTGTGTTAACAACAAGTACAAAATTTGTTGAGTTTTAAACATTGAAAAAATTAAAACTCAAGCAAGAGAGCAAGAACATGCAAATTGTTTTACTACAGAGCAATTTTTTCCAAGCTGTTCACCTGCTAGTGAGATAGTCCACTAAAAATGGGATTAAGATCTTGATACTTAGGAACCTGAGAAAAGAGGAGAATTACAGTGGAAAGGCAAAACAAGATGCAAGAATACTGACAGCTTGGAAACTTCTCAGAGACACCTGAGTGCATTTGTTTTAAATTACAGACTAGCAAATCTGGGAGTACGTCATCACTTATGATATTTGCACCCTGCAAATGAAGGCATCCTGTTAAGATCAACATCACTTCAAACAATATTAAAGCAATTATGTTCAAAACTATTAAACAAAGTATTTCCTTCACAACTTCCAGAAATACAAGAGAGCGTAAGCAAATCTGACAGCAACTGAAGGTTGTCCTCTTGAGATCCACAACAAAGAAACGGTGAGCTCTTTCCTTGGTTTTAATAATCATGGAATAATTTTTTCATTCCAAATCTTTTCTCTATTATAAACACAGAGGGAATACAGAAGGTGCCAGAGTTTGTAGAACCCAAAAGCAGACTGGAAGATCACGCATTACTGCATTTTAACAAATTTACAGGCAACATGGACAGCGGAAAGGATACAATCAACTTCAAATCTGTATTAAAATTAGTTTCTTCTCATACACCACAACTGTGCATGGAAGCGTTTCAGAGGGAAAAGGGAAAATGTTGAGTATCTTTTCAGATTTGATGCAAATTGCTTTCATAGTCTGTAAATCATCCTGAACTGTCTGGACATGAACTTTTAACTCCATCCTACATGGTTTGATCTCCAAAGAACAAAATTGCTTCAACAGTTGCCTGTTTGCTTGCGAGTTACTAACAGCTCTGTTTGCGGCTAGAAAGGGCTGAGCTGGGTTGCAGAGCCTGGTTTGAGAAGAAGCACAAGGACGCTCCCAATCCACAGAGGCACTGGACATTGCCACAAGCCCAAAGGAAGCGCCAAGCAAACCGCTGCGAGTCCAGCAGCTCCGAATCCCCAGCTCGCTCAAGCCAAGCAAAGATTTGAATCACCTGAATTAGAAGTCTGCTGCTCCACTGCTCAGTGTTTTCTTCTAACCTAAGAGGAGGATGACATTATGTCATCCAGCCTGCACTTAGTCCACTATCTTTAAAAACATCCTCCATTATGAAACAGAACTATTTCAGTTCTTCCAGCACACTGATAAAATAAACTGAATGAGGAAAAGCACGCTTGACTATGCCATCCCCCAGAAACTGCAAACACACATAACACACTCACGGGACAAACAGCACACACCCCACTGCTGCCCATGTAGTCAAATATACTGTTAATACTTGGATGCGTGAGTTGTCTCTGGTTATACACATGCACATGCTTTTGAGGAATTCCTATTAGTGTGACTGGGAAAAAATCATAATGACATTGCTTTGGACTTTCTAAATCCTTTCCTGTAGTAAGGATTTGTGATCAGATTAGGGATTAACAGACAGTTTTATTTATTTATTTATAGGAAGGACAGTCAAGGTGAGCTGTAGCTGTATGCGTGGATCTGACAGGGGCTCCAGGCTGCAGCAAAGCCAGCTCAGCGATACTGCCCGGCTGCTCTGAAGCCGGAGACGGCATCAGATGGCACTTATTGAAGAAAAAGGGGGGAGATCCATGTTTTTGATACTGGCACAAAGTGGGAAGCACACTGCTTCCCACTCTGTTTCTGCTAGAGTTTGGCACGTTTGAGCTACGCTTTTCTCCTCCGGTACCTTTTTTTGTCATCTCAAGTCACATTCACATGAACATATAAATACACAGATCCTTACTCTCTGTGTATAGCAGATACTTACATGGATGGTCTCAAAAAAGAATATTCTTTTCACACACTAAAAAAATTATACAGAGTTATTTTAAATTCAGAACTGTTTGTATATTCCTTATAAGTTTATAAAACTCTCACTGTCCTCCCATGACTAACGAAACTGGAATTGAGAGAGTATTCTATATTTATAACTCGTCTGGTTGCTCATGCCTATGGCCCTATTTCCACCCTCCGTTACTGTACACACAGCTATGTGAGGTATTGTGGGTTCCCAAACTTCACCGATTTCCTAACAAGGCAGGCCTGTGTCCCGGAGGAACAAGCTGGGAGCTGTTTCGTTCGAGCATTGGCCGAACTCAGAGGGAGAGGCCTTGAGCGCTGTGGTTTTGGCAGCTCTTCTTGAAACTGGTATTAGAGGCCATTTCTGTGCAATTACATGCCTAACTGGCACTAGACTGTGCATCGATGCTACTGATACACCATCTACAGCCCAGGCCCGCTTACAGCCCAAACCATATTGCTATTGCTACGCACTTACCCTATTTATTTTAGCAGCGCCTGCAAGCCGAAGCACTTCCATGCTTAGCTGAGCAGCTCCATCAGTCACCTACACTACAGACACACCAGAAGTACCAGGCAAATCCAAGCCATTACAACAAAGTCCAACAGACTATTTATTGGCCTCTCAAAATCAAAAGGAGACAAAACCCTCAAACTTCAGCCAAAATCCCCCCAAGACCATGCAGCATTCAGCGATGCTGGCACACTACGAACCTCAAATGGGTGGCAGAGAAAGAGAGCGCATCAGATATCTAAATGCAGCAAAATGAGGAAAAAGATGGATTTCATACAAATGAGGGCTCGGTGTCACTTGTAATCCATATGAATGTCCTAATGTTTGCCCAAGAATCACGCAACCACAGCTCATCTTTTAAACAAAACCACTTTACTAGTTCATAAATCCCAGAAAGAAATCCAAGTCTTTGTCATGATAGAGGTGCCTCATAATCGATGGATTTTTAACACATGCCAGGCACCTGCAGAGCACAGAAACTGTTTCTAATTTACAGATCCTATATATGTTCAATATAAATATTTATACAAAAAGCAGAGGGGAAAAAAAGACCCAGGCAGATCTTTCAAATTCAAAATATGTTGTGGTGGCTGGGATTGGGATCTAAATCTCATGGAGTTACATTCATTACGGTTCTTGAGCTATAAAAAAACCACAAAAATCAAGAAACCCACAACTCTTCCTATGAAGTTTTGCAGAGTCCAGAGACAGAAGAGCACCGAATGGTGCTGTCACACCAGGAATTAAGAGAAAGCAGAAAGAGTACTGCCCAGCATTGAAGGGGAAAGGAAGCATGGAAACCATTTTTCTCTTTTCGTATAATTGCCTTGTACTCTAGCCTCCACGTAATGACTCACGCCATTTCCACACCCCCCCCCCGGTGCTGAGGAGTCAGACCATATTCAAACTCACAGGAATTTATCTGGGGTTACACATGCTCCACATATAAAAATGTGGCAAGATCTGGACTATGCTTAAAAAGATTCAGCCTCCATACCTACTAACCAAAAAACATCACCAGGAAAGCAAGTGGCCAGCATGGCCCAATCTGTTTAACTGAACTGAGAAAGTCTTCCTCTAGCAAAATAAATTTGTCCTTAGAATATTTTAGCTGAGAGAGAAATAATCTAAGTCACCCCATAAAGCACAAAGATATTTCAAAAGGAAAGAAGGGCATAGGTCAACAAAAATTTATTTTGATTCACTCAAAATAGCTGCTTTGAAAGCTGAACAGAGTAACACACTGCACGTGAAGATACGGGTACTTGCGACAAAGAAACACTACCTTAAACCCTCATGGCACTCGGTGTCTGGTTTGTTTGCACATTACGTATGCTCAGAACAAGTACTGGCATGGGGAGAGCCCCTGAACATGTTTTGCAAACAATTACAACAACCTGAAACAACGCGCCACAGCTGAAGTCATCTCAGCAAAGGCCACAACCTCTCTAAAGTGGCACCTTTTGCAAATTCAGTTCTCATCAGAGGCACAGAAAGGGAACACTGAGGCCTCTCCTTCCCTTTAATCCCAAGGTCACAGTCTTCGCTGCAGGTAGGCAGCAGTGCTGCAATTTTTTTCCAGTTTATTCAACCGCTTTCTTTGTTTTGCAATAAAGCTGTCAAGATTAACAGACAACTCTGGTGAGTCAGATGTTCAAAGAAAAAAAACAAAATCTGTACTTCTTGCCACCTGAACAGTAATGCTACTGGTGCAATTGTTTTCCAGCACTTTGCATACCCATAACAAGATAAACTTTTAAAAGCTATTAAAAACTCCTCCTACTTAGCAAGAACAAAAATTATCTAAATTTATCCCAAGAAACTAAAGTTCACTTCACTTTGAGGGAAGCATTTAGACATGGAGTATTTTTTCTTCCAATCAGGGAGGAAAATTATAAAAATGTCTTTGAAGAACTAAGTACAGCAAAGCTTAGTATTATCTTTTGAAATTATAAAAAAAAAAAACCCAGGTTTCACATACTTACACCTTAAAAAAAGGTTTATGTTGTAGTAATCAAAGCACAGGCATTCTTCCACAAAAGCATTCTAATTTGACTGACCATTTTCTAGAGTTTTTAAAAATTCTCTTTTAACATTAGAATTCCACTAAGCCTTTAATTTATTCTGCAGAGGGTTAGTATTAGGTATAGAAGATGCAAGTTCCCAAACCAAACAAGCACTACACAATTCAGTAATGAAAGTATTTCTAGCTTCTTCATGCAGAATGTGCAGACTTCAGACAGGCTGTGATGACTGCTCACAACCTTGTTTACCCTAGAAATTATTAGATTTATAGGACACCTACAAATGGAAAATTTAATGAATTCTAAGCTTTATTTCTCAATAATACTGCAGTAAACAAGAGTGCAATTACCTTTTCTTCCAGTTATGGGTCTCCTTGAGCCAGTAACTGCAGATATCTTTGGTTACAGAGGTCAAATGGGTGAAATCATCATCATGCTTCCCATTTTCAAACTCCTCATGATGCTATACCGCCTTTTTATTACTGAGAAGTGCATCCTCCTTTTACTGATCTATTCTGAACATGCCAGCCATGCCATTCTGTACATTCTCTAGGTGTGTATTTACAATACACAAAGCAGACCAAGAACAAAATATTTCTGGCTATGCTAGAGTTATCAATACTGTATCATCCCCAGAAACATTTAATTCTGACATTGAGAAATGCTGTGACAAAGTCATCTATCACCTCTGGTCCAGATACTCGTGTCTATAAAAGGAGCCCAGTGGCTGATTTTGGCCAGCTGCAGGGGGACGGTGCACTATAGTCATCAGACCACACTCAACTTGAGAAATGCTTTCCAATTCCATCATTAGAAATGACATTTTTATTCCAATGTTCATGACTGCAAAATGAAACAACAAATGGGTATGTCTCTATTTCAAGCAGGGAAGGCCCTGCCTTCTCTGCAGTTAAATGAACGTAAACTGCCATACACATTAAAGTTTTCTGTAATTATGCAAACACTAGCCTGAACACCCTGTTTAAAAAAAAAAAAGAAAATCACACTGATTAAATGAAAAAAAAAAAAATCATCACACAAATCCAAATTTGCAGACAGAACCTTCACTAAAAAACAGCAAAAGAGAACTACCAAATAACAGCAGATCCTGCTTGTTGATCGTTATGAAACAAGAAACAGAGAAGGGAAAAAATAATTAGTATTCTAGGATGTCCCACACACACACCCCCAAAACTAAAAGCATTAAATTGGATGGGAGTAGAATAGCTGATTTTGCCTTCAGTCAAATACAGAGAAGTATCATTTAAATTGCAAATTACAGAGCAACAGATTTTTGCACAAAGTTCAAGGGGTTTTTATGGTTTGTTTTTATGAATTAGGAATGACATGGGGAAAAAGTAAGGGGGTTGGGCTAGCTACTACCCTTAATACATATTTCAGCTTATTTCTCAGATTCATTTGATGCACTTTATCTAGGCACTGCGGCTTGTTAAAAGCGATGACAGAAAGTAAAGCAGCTTCTCAGAGATCATCCCTAAGGATGTAGTATCCGCTGGTGGCCACGCTGGCGCTGGAGGATTAACAGCTACAGAAGGATCTCCAAACTGACTAATTACTCCCTCCTCCCCACATCATGTCCTTCCCCACAAGGGGAACTTTTAATCCATTTATACCTTTCCTGGGAAGTGCTTTTCAACCAACACTTCATTTGACAAACCTGCTTCCCTTTCCCAGGTTTTGAAGGGCTTGTTCACACGAATATCAGCTTCTTGGCCTTGGTTCCTACAAACTAAACTTCACGAATGCTTAATAACACAGAAATATATACTTTACATTTATACAGTGCTTTTTAATCAGCAGTTCTCAAAATGCTTTACAAAGCATGAAATCTAATTGAGTGGTTGTGTTTGATGCCTGTTTTAAAGCAGGGGGGAACAGATGCAGTAAAAATTGACAAGTTACTCAAGGTTACAGCACAAGATTTAGGAACAGAAGCAGCTGTTTGTCTTGATATGCAAAAGCCCCTGACACTACATGACCGTAATAATTTTCCTTTAAAATGTAACAAGCCATGAATTACAGACTTCAGTATGTGATTACAAAATGCTATTCAAAGGACCTGAGGTTCAAATATTTTCTTGCCAGGCTGACAGTACATAATAGAGAAAAGACAAAGCAGAAGCCAGATTACGTTTTGAAAAATATTTTAGAAATCTGCTTGTTTTGGGGATATTTGCAAAATATTCTACCAGTGGATGTGTCAGTAACCACAAAGAAACAGAACAGTGGACCACAGCCTAGTCTGAAATGTAAAATACTTCTGTAATATCAGACTTGGGTCCTTTGTGACAAACACAAAGATATTCTGGTGAAGATTCTACAGACTTTAAAGGATGACGACAAATATCATCTTCAGCATGGAAAGAAGTGAGTCATGTCTGACAAACCTGTACTGAGCCAACGGCTTTACAGTGATACATGACAGATGACGGATCCATGAAAGTCAGCACCACATCACTTAACTTGAAGATTTCGCTGAAAAGAGTATTATATATTGCATAAGTGAAAAGGATGTAAAACAGAATCTTGGGATTCTCATAAGAAAATGTATACAAGGTATCTTTTCCAAAAGTTTTGAATTTCTGATATTTTGACTCTAGGGGGTTTTGAAGGCTTTTTAAGTAGTACGTAAAATGGCTTTACAAGTTAATTTCACTTTTTAAACTGCACTGTTTTCTTTGTTTCAACTTCCTAGTTGTTTTTAATCACAGATGCAGATGGTGCCACCTGGCCAAGTTACATGCTTACACCATTGCGTGTCTTTGAATTAACTTCATCCCAATAACTGTTTTTAAGAGGTATTACTGCCAAATTTGCCACTTGAGAAAAGAAAGGTGAATCTAATTCTGCTTTTTGTGCTCACTGGATAGAGATGGTAGACTCCTCCACTGTGGGATGGACACACACAGAGTTAGTTTAGCCACTTTCAGACACACACAACTACCATTATCTCAATCCCATCTTTGTACCTCTGGTCCCCACTTAACTCCACTGTTCAAATGTCTGATATAACCTCTACTACATAACCAGTGTCAGTCACGACTGGATTTTCTCAGCCACCAATACCCACAGTGTTCAAGTACCCTGTGGTCACTGGCGGATTTATCGGCCTTATTCAACACACTAGTGGGGAGGCGACAGGATTTCACCCATAAAGAAGGAACCTGGAGTCTACGTGACCTGCCCACAGCTGCGCAGCTTGGGACACAGTCCAGACCGTCTGCATCATAACTCCAGAGATTTCTCCAAACTGTCTTTATTAAGATTAACAAATGTATCTGGCTTAAAAATTATCATTTAGAGAATGACATTACCAGGTCAATGTGTTCCTGAGCATTAAGTACCTCTGAAAAAAGACAATTTCATAAGCATTTTCTGGTTCTTGGTGCAATGGATAACAAAAAAAGAATAGGCTCAGCACAAATAACTTAATAGCAATGTCTCTGGAAACCAAAATCTTTTTAAATGTAGTTTGAAATCTGCCAAGGTAAGCTTAAAAGAAACTCTGCAAGTCCACAAGCCCCTTGGCCGGCTTCTCACTTCCTCAGATTTCATCTCCCTTGCACGGCAGCGCACAACTTTGCTCACATTGGTGTCATCTCCAGATAGGTAGGACAGCATCCTGTTCACTCTGCTATCTCCTTCTGTACATTAGCTTTGCCCCTGCTCCCCTGTTGGCCTAAATTATCCTTCAGGAGCTTGTACACTCTGCAGTCTGTTCCCTGAGCTCTTAAATCACTCCTCAGGCCTCCTCCCTACCCCAGACTCCTAAAAATGCAACCTCATGAGTTATTCCCTACAAACCATTAATAAAGTACCATAATGAACTCGGTACTTCCAAAACGTCAATACAACCTACTGGCAACCCTATCAATAACCAGAAGCTACACAGTTCATGCAAGTCCACATCTAGTTTCTGCTGGTTTAGATCAGGGTTAGCTTTTTAAATCAGCAATGCTGACATGCATCCAACAAACTAAAGGATTGCTGAGCTCCAGTGCCTAAAGATGAAGATTACAACTAAGAAGTATTCAGCTGTAAGTCTGATCTCATGATCTAAGTTATGTTCTTAGCAAAGTACTGCAGCATATATTGTTTTATGGGCAGTATCTTACTCATCTATAATGTGCACACTGCAAATCAAAAGACTCAACACAGAGAAACTAAGCTATCATTACATTTACAGCTAAATGCTTTTGAAATCTAATCATTCACAATCAAGGGTTAGCAGACTGGTCCAAAAAATCATCTCGCATCCAAGACCGCTGCATCTTCCACCAGGTACATGGTGGGTCTACGGAATTACACACCAGCAAACAGAGAAATCCATTTTTAATAAAACCTCTGTTAGTTAAGTGGGGGGGGAAAGATGCATAGACCAAAACTCTTTAAAATCTCAACTGTTATTTTATCTGCACCTATACATTCTCTCACATGACGGTAACTGTAAATCGCTTGGTCATACTAACGTATTTTTGTCAAGAAAGAAAAGCAGGCTGCATTGCAAGCACCTGTGTTTAGAGAAGCTTCTCACAGGTTCAGTGACATTTTGTGCATCCTAAACTCCACCGCTGAAAAGAAAAAAGAAACAGAAAAGAGGGGCGGGGGAGGGGGGAGCGCCTTGTGTTGTTTCATTCACCACTCATTCCAAAACATTCAAATCAGCACCAGCTCGGAGGGGAAATCCAATAAGGATAATGCTCTGGCTGTCTATCCCTGGCCGCACACTGCTCTGCAGGGCTGCGCAGCCACGTGACAGTTTGTTTATGAGTCTGAAGCAGCATCACGAGGCGCGTCCCCCGCTGCGCCCCACAGGGACCTGCTCCACGGGCAGGGGACACAGCCACTGCCCCCACACCGCATCAAGCCAACGCACCACAGCAGCTCTTCATAAAAAAGGTCTTCTCAAAACTCTGCATGTGTCATAGGATGGAACATTTTTATGCTGTTAACATTTCTGCATGCATTTCTTGACTTCAGACTTAAAGAGAAGCAGAAGCAGCCATTCAGGGCACAGAAAAAAACGTGGTTTTAAGTGTACGCATGCACAAAACAAAGCGAATTTTAAAGGCAGATCTTACCATAAGCTCTGTTTGATTCTGCAGGTATGGATTTCTCTCCATAAAAATCAATAAAAGATTATTTTAAGCCATTTGATTTCATTACTCTGTATCAAATCTCTGCTCTGAATGGAACATCTGAATCAGTTTGTGAAGCTCCTACAGGAGCTTTCATAGCTCCCATCGTAGGCTTTCAAGTGTCTTTTCTCTACCTCTCTTACCACAAAGACAGTAAGATAAAAATCCCACACTGGAGGTTATTTACTGTTTCTAAACAAGTACCAGCAGATTTTTTTTTTTTTTTTTCCCCTTTAGCCCTCTGATTCTTTACACTGATGTTTCAGGAGGAAAGGAAAAACCAACCACAAACTACACAGAAGAGAGGCCCAGTTCAAAACTGCAGAACCCCGCTTCTTTGGGTGTGATTTCTTCAAGATGCACCTCGCTGCGAGAGCTGTTGGTTAGAAGCAGACGGGCTTCATGCGTCTAGGAGACCCAAAGCACGTACCTGCGCGCGATGCACAGTGTGCCTTTCCTACCCGTTCTAATGCCCTGCACACTCTCAGAAACGCACCGCTTTGCTAAAATGTCTTATTTCCAGTACTGAAAGAGGAAAACGTATTGAATTAAACAAAGACACATGTACACTGTGCACTCCTCATGCTGAGGCAATGGGGTTTCACCACATAAGAAACACATTGTAGATCATTTAATGCATTTAAAAAAAGACAGCATAGTGGATTTCTATGCAGTGCTCTGAATCATAATGAGGGGTTTATTAAAAACTGAGCAGACACACAAAAACAAGTCTCACAGCAATAGGGTTACTTTTGATATCTGTTTCAGTCAATACATTACAATATTAAAAACCTCAAGTTTCAAATTCTGGGTTTATCGGATTCCTCCCCCTGCAATAAATTACATCCTTTGAGGTAAAATGCTGCCCTCATAACCCAGGCAACACATCCCAAGCTCCACATGCAGAAAGGTTACGATCCCATTTGTTTTCCGTTCATAGGATTGCCAGTGAGAAGGAGCGAGTGGCACCGCACTGCCTCCCACACACCCTCTGAACTCTCCAAATGAACACAGGTGTCACCCCACCACCCGGCTCTGCACCTCAAAGGCTGCACTTGCAAGAACTTCAAACAAGTCTCCAATTCCTCTTTCTAGCGTTGTTGTCAAAATTACTTGAAGAGTGAGAAATGTGAACAATTTGCCTGTTCTGTATACAGACTGCTCCTGATATGATCAGTATGAACAATTCGTAATTTTGACAAAAAAGAAAACAATTCAGCAAAAATAATGAGTAAAGCATCAGATTTATAATCTGTTAAATAATTGCCACGAAACCTATTACTGTTTGCTGTGGTTTTTTTGGATTATGGCTATTCTGGCTTACTGTAAAGACTGCTTTGTTTTAAAGAATATGGACACTTCTATTACCTGCCTGGTAAACTGATGTATGTAACACACCACCAGTGAGTACTCAAAATCATGTATCGGCACATGTATTTACTTCTCAGAGGAGGCAGGACTCCGTGGGACCGCAGGGGGGTTATTTGTTTTTTATATTCAGAATAAGAAAGTGAAAATGAATGCAAATACCTCCTTTCTTGGCAGCAGGCAATGCATTGTTAGCATCTCAGCCTACTAGTCTGAGCACTGCAGCTGCCGAGAGGAAGAAATAAATAAATAAGAGCCCAACCCTAACAGCAAGGCATTTCAAAGGACAAAGGATATAAAAAGAAGAGCTGCAAAAGAGATTTCAGTACAGCCACAAGTGAGATATCCTGAATTCCTGCAAGTTGCAGCCACTCTTAGATCATTCCTTTTTATTTCTTTTTTTTTTTTAAGCTCCTTACAGTAAGTGCTACTTATCAGTCATACGCTATCCACTCCTCATTTCCCACCCTGTTTTGATTTGCTGCAAAGGCCATCCACCATCCATCAACTCTCAGCGGTTATTTCTCTTTCACTGAAAAGACATCCCATGAATCTGGAGATCCAGGTAGCAAATCCAGCAGGCTTTAGATGCACTCTTATTTTAAATGCACTGTATAATAATTTACACCAACGCTTTACAGAGCAGATGTTGTGATGATGGACTTCAGGGGTTTGCTTTTGTTTTTTCAACTCATCTGAGTAGCCCAGGTCCCTGTGTAAGCCAGGCAAGCGGTGCAGGGCCATCAGGCACCATGGCCTCCTGCTCTGGGCTAGGAAACCAGAAGAGACCCAGATAGAAGCTACTCCAGTACTTTCAAAGCCTGCATTTGTTTTACTTGGGTTGTCTCATCAACTAGAAATGTAAACATTAGCTAGAAGAGCAATATGACTTTGTCCCTTTCTGACCCAGGGAGGAAACAACCACCTTCAAGATACAGGTCACAGCCTGGAACCTTCACATTTCCAAATGAAAGCTTAGCAACTCCTGCTCACAAAAACCCAAGTCTGCTGAACTCTGAAGATAACGGGAAGGCTGAAGTACACCAACACAAACAGGAAAGCAGTGCTGGGCACAGTCACACAAGTCAAATGTAGGAAACTGCCAAAGAGGTGGCCGAGGGGCAGGGAGCACATGCTGCATGGAGAGCTTCATACTGGTGTTTTGCTCTGGTTTACACCATGTAGCCTTGAGTGGTACATTTTGAGTGGGAAATTATTACAGAAATGAGACTAGTTAATAGCATACACTTACATTTAAAAAGCTTTTTAAGAATCTACCTATTGCATTTTTGAAACATCATGGAAACTGTGCTAGCCCACAAGGTAAAGAGATTGAGTAATTGTAACCAAAAGTATGTCACTAAGTGTTTATCTAAGTTTCATGAAAACCGGAAAAGTCCAAATTAATAAATATCTGATTAAACTGCTAGAAATTCAGTAACACAAGGCAGAAAACACTTTTTTTTTTCAAAAAACTTTTTTTTTTTTTTTTAAAGCAGTACTTAATTCACACCTTCTCAAAAGTAAACAGTTTGGTTTTGAAACCATGATGATTAGGATCATCACCTGGGGTAAAAATGCTCTGTCTATCCTTAGACAGCATGGGGGAGTAAGAATGGAGTAGAAATTATTTTCTAAAGAATTTTTACTGATTATTTTGAAAGCCAGAAATATGAGCATAGACAAACACTATTTGTGCCTCTTCACAATCAATGCAAAGATGTGATACTTTACATACAGGTATCATACAGTACATGAAAACAATTATTTTCTTCTAAAAGAAGAAATGACATACCCGTAATTATTTAATGGGGGGGGGGGGGGACACGACACACACGCTACCCTAGCCATATAGATCTTAACTTTCTAGAAGTTGAGCCTAATTCCTTACAAGTGATTTTATCAGATCCACAATACTCCACACATTTGAAGAGGACTGCTACAAAATATATTACAGCACAAGTCAAAGGGATAAACACTAACATAATTCTTCACCTTCTATCTAAAGACCTGTCAGGTTTGCTTGTTGATAAATATGTGAAGTAACTCTTCATACTCTGACTGCCGCTCAAAGCAGCATGTTTCACTTCTCATAGAAAAACACATTTCAACAGCCACTGGTAAACTACCACCCTGCACTACCCATGATTTGCATTTAATTCAAAAAATTAGTTAAGTACATCTGTCCTAGAAATGAGTGCTATCACAACAAAGCAAGATCTCTCTGTACACGTCGCCTCCAGAATCTACTGCTTCCCCAGGAGCACGTGCATCATTTATGCAATACAATGAAATACATATCAAACAAATAATTTCAGCAGAAACTCCATAGAAATTTCACAAGAGACAAACAGATTTTTGAAAAGCAAATCCTGGTTATGAAGTCAATCTTCACTACAGAAGACTACTAGAAGTGTAAAACACAAAAAACACCTTATTTCAGCACCCATGGACAGAAAGCTGGCTAGCCGTGGGGTTTAGTAACTGGAATGGTCTAAGGATATAAGCAAGGGATTTTTACAGTAGAAAAATCTTTTATCAGATGCTGTTGGAAAAGGAGGGGGGGCGGCATGGAATAAATTTTGGAGCATATAAATAATTTCTCAGGTCAGATGCATCTGTTCCATTAAGGGACTTTACTAGTACTGGTTTTCAACACAGTTTTCCTTTAGCCAGAAGAGAATGCTTGTCCCATTTGACCCTGGAACGGAGCAGACAGTAAAATATTTAGAAGACTTGACAAAGCTGGTAACAAGAAGAAAGAGATCAAAATGAAAGAGTAGAATTAAAACACCGGTAAACTAGGTCAAATTACTGGAGGGAAGAGTACTCTGAAATACAGCAAAAAGTAACTATTATAGTTGTAATTTCCATCTCAGATAATTTAAATGATTAATAGCAGGAGTTAACAAAAATGAATGCCTGCAACTAATTCAATTTTGTTGTATTTCCTTAGGGTGTCTGGATTTTTAAGCTTAGTACCCAAAGTCCTTTATGCTTTTATACCCCAATAGACTTGTATTTCTACACCTTTTTTTTTTTGGCCTAAATCTCTTTCGTAATTGTTCATATTTATCAGCATCTTCTCTGAAGCTTTACTTCCCTCAAACTTGCACAGAGGTACAAAAAGGATCCAGCCCTGCTCTGTATGCTGCTGCAACTGGAAGTAATTACTGCAAATCATCAATTGAACAGATGCAAAGGTCTCTGCCAGTCATTACATGAAAGTTGGATGCGTGCAGCAGCCCAGGTCACTAGGACGCCGCCAGCAGACAAAACCACCAGGCCCTTCAGCCTCCCCGATGGATACAGCAATGTTCAAATCTGATCTACTGCCATCCACGTCCCAACTGTAACTGTGTCACAAAAGGGAGCTAGTTTATAAATACCTCTGGCACTCAAGGAAAGGCACCTAAGGATGCAATGAGGCTGGCAAATCCTGCACACAGCACGGTGCAGCAGAGCATGGCAGCTTGGCTTCCTTCGCCGGCGGCTCGGCAAGGAGCCTGGGAGGCGAGAAGCGCCCGTTCGCAGGCATGGCTCCACTCCACACGTTCCCAGCAGCCCCGGCGCAAATAATTCCCGTCCACTACTCCTCCATCACACCCACTGCAAGCACATCGTGCTGCTGCAAAGGGGGAAACCTGATTCAGGTCACGGCAAAAGGTAGGAAAACACATATTTTAACACGATGCTGCCACGCTTCCTTCTCCACACTCCCCCCAGCTGGGGACAACCACCTTCCTGCAGAAAACCCAAAGGCTGCCTTTGCCTGGGGAAGGGGAGATGGAAACAACAATATACAGATCCCCCTCCCACAACACGGCCATCCTGCATGTCTCTGCAGCCATGTCTGCCCCAACGCCTTTATGAGTAAGCAAAGGAGCTGCCCCCCTGTTGGAGTGCCCCCCTTGTCAGGCAGACGGAAGGTGAAGAGGGAAATGTGGTGCCACACAAAGGAGCTCAGACGAGCAGACCCTCCCTCCTGCCCTCCACCCCTTCCTCCACCTTCCCTCGCCTTCAGTCCTTCAAAACAGACCTTGGTCTTTTATAAAAGGTGGGGAAAAAAAAAAAAACCAACCACCAGAATAACCCACTCTACAGCAACCCCATGTTTTTCCCTACAGGGCGATTAAAACAGCTCTTGTATTAATGAGGAGAAACCAAATTTAGAAGAGGCACAGCATCCAAATATAGGCTTAAACACACCTCACTCCTGAAAAGGGTCTCACTGTTTTCTTCCCCCCCCCGCCCTCAAGAGAAGTGGGCTGGACTCACGCTGCCGGGGGTTCTGCTTGCCCTGATGGTCAGCAGCATCCCGCATCCCACCGCCCCGCGGGCAGCATCCCGCTGCCCCATGGGAACCATAGGCACAGCCAGGCCAGCATCTCACCACCCCCATCGACAACATCCCCGAGAGCAGCATCCCGCGCCGCCACCCTGCAGCCAGGCCCGGCACCGAGGTGGTATTTTGGCAGAAGCCAATAATCCTGCTCCCCAGGGAGGATCCCTGGGACTGGCCTGTTATTCCAGGCAGAAAGTAGTAAACAACCTCCCAGGGGCTGGAGACAGAGGTAAACCCCAAAGATGCCATGTCCTTGCTCAGACGAGTGTTATTACAGGACAAAAACAACCTGGAGCTTCTGAGGCTGCACTAGAACACTGTAAGGCAAAAGTTAAGAATGCTGCTCCTATAAAAGGAAAAAAAAATAAAAATCAGAGTCATATGTTTCTCCAGAAGGACTTTATGATTTTGTTTACAAAAACTACGTTGACAAATGCTCCAAATTGCAGAAAATAATTTATTTTCTATGCATGTAGATTTTTATAAAGATCCTTCTCTCCCCTTTTACAAACAGCATTTGATGTTTTTTTCCCCTCAAGACAAAAAACAAAGGCAGGAGGAAAATTACCAACACACTGAAATCAGCAATGGGTTTGGGCTTTTTTCTACACATATAGAAACATTCTACCAAACCCAAGACTTAGTATTCAGCTTGATAACATACAGATGAAGGAAGAACATTCCCAATACAGCCACCCCATGGGGGAAGATTTTAGAATTTGTATAAAACGGTATTTGACCACATTATGTTGCTATATTCATGTGATGTCAATGCTTGTTGCAAGACAGAAAATGTGTGGCTCAGACTAGCATCTAAGGCACCTCTAACGAGGATGGGAAGATTAGTTTGGCCTCTTTCAAGAGAATAAATTATTGCTGAACATGTTTACAGAATGCAGCTCCATGAGCCTGAAAGGTTGCTTTCAAAAGAGGCCCGGGCTGCCGGCCGGAGGAATGCAAGCGCAGCCCGTGTGGGGAGACAGCCCGGCAGGGCAGACCGAAACCCAGCAGCTCAATTTCATCTTCTGTGTTTCACTTCAGGTGACTATTTTTGGGATGCACAGAGTTGTGTGTGTTGGTGCTGTAACTAGCTAGCTTTGAAAACATTTAGAGTATTTCAGACATCATGGTCTCCATATCATGTTTTAAAAGCAATTTGCATTGTAGGAAATGTTAAGAGAGACAAAAAGGAAAAAGTCCATCAGTAGCAGCTTGCAGCATTAAAAAAAAAAAAACCCACAACTAAAAATAATCTAAAAACCAGATCACCAGGAAAAAAGTTGTCCTCCTTTATACCACTGCACAACTACACAAAGGAAAAAAGCCTAACTGTTCTGAAGTCAATGGCAACACACAGAGTATTATAAGGGAGCAGAAATTTGGCCTCCATTTATTCTTCAAGTGCTCTGAAAGAAGACAGCATTTCCTAATTTTTACACAGCTGTACACAGCACTACCACTGCCTACATATCACACATCAAGAAACACTAAATGAAACACAAATTTAAATGAAACATCATTGACATTTTGTTTCCATCTTCTCAAAACAGAGAATAACCAGATTGAACCCTTTCGTAACACTCAAAAATCTATGTATTAAAAAAAAAAAAGGAGGAGGGGGGTGCAAAGAGGAAAAAAACAGGTGCTCTCAGATTTGTGCCCAGCTCCCCACTACCGATTCTTTTGTTCAAATACACAGTATAAGATAGGGAGACATGGGGATTGTCAAGGTGCTGAGATTCAAAACAGAAGGGCTTACAAGAAGGACCAAAAAAAACCTGCTGTAAAGCATCTGCAAAATAAGTAGGAACTGAAATCAACCCAGTACTCGCTTTAAAGTCTTGTCCATTAAATTCCTGATATATTGAAGAACAAGAAAACCCCTGACTGACTTTAAGGCTATGAAGAACCTACATTAAATCTCATGGCATTACTTGTGCTTAAAATTACAAAAGTAACTTCAGGATCTTGCCAAACACGAGCCCAAGCCACCATGCTGCTGCACTCACCACTGGCTGATGCCTCAAACCTCCAGAGCAAAGAAACTCAACCTGGGATGCACAGGAAAAATAAAGTCTTAAGAATTTAGCAGCTAACAAAAGCAAGCTTCTTGTCTATAGGCTCAGTGGAGTTTGCACTTCCACTGTTTTGTGGGGGTTTTGTGTGTGTTTGTTTTATTTGTTAAGGAGGACAGTGCCACAAAGAAGGCTGAAGTTATTCCACGTGCAGTACACAGCAACAACTGCACTGGGAAAGAAAAACAGATGTCAGCATACCCTGTTTCTATACCTACTAATAAAGTATTTATAACTCATTCTCCTTTCCTCCCCCTCCCAGTTTCCTTTGCTCTCCTGGACATATACTGTCTCTCAAAACTTACTCCTTCAGCTACTTAAACCTGACTTTTGGTGGACGTGACAGTGTTAGGTTTACAGTTGGGCTCAATGATCTTAAAGGTCTTTTCCAACCTAAATGATTCTACGATTCAAATATCACCTGCTTCCTAGAGATACTCTTCTGAGTCCCCAAGCAGGGCTGCCTGTGTGAGCTATCGCCTTCCATCCCCAAAGGCCAAAGCTACTGTAACTGCTGTCTTAACAGGTTCTTCCACAAGGAAGCTTGAGAAAGCAGTATGTAATTTCTGGGGATCAGGCAGGGTTAAACATGCCAGGTAACTGAGGAGGAATGACAACACATCAAGTAATAAAATACCTGCAAAGCAGTATTTCATGCATCCACCTAGTTGTGAGGAGAGTAGCAACATACAACACCTGACTTCATGGTCTAACCTTCCATTACACATCTCACACCAAACACTGTGGTCCCCTCCCTCATCCCCCCCACTTCTTTCTTTCTCTTTTTAAAAAGGAGGGGGAATGGGGGGGATGAAAGAAGGTAAGTCTCCTTTTGCAAGAGGAAAACTTCTTCTAAAAAAATTAAAATATTAAACCTCCATCTAACAAGAGAATATTCTGAATTTATGGCTTAAATTTGGAAGCCTGCAGGCAAATTAGAGGCAAGACATCTCTGATCAACGATGCAATTCTTATCTCCCTTAAACAAAGAAACACCTCTATCAAGCATATGGATCATCAACGTGCCTTTTGGAAGGGACAAGAGAGATTAGGTATCGCCAGTTACACAAGCTGCACTTTACAAATCCCATGTCAATTAAAAGATGCTGTGTATTCTGAAACTCCCACACTCCTCATGCCTACACATCTTCTGTAGGCTTTATTGGCAGCAAAAGTAGCGGCATTTGGCCCAATAACTGAGAGGATGCTAAAGCTTAATTCAATCCTCTTCCCTGCACTCTGGGTGCAAACAAAACTAACAAACAGAACAAGTCAAAGCTGGCCAAAAAGTTCTTCCAACTACTACTACATCATTTGTGCACAACAAATGGTCCAGCATTTTTTATCACATAACAGAAAGCCACTGTGCCTAAGCCCACAAGAATACCTCTCCTTATTCTTACCATAGCTGCATCCCCCCTTTGGGACCCCAAGGGGTGACCTCACCAAAAATCCACGCCAGTGAGGACTGTGCCTTGCAGATACCACACACCACTAAAAAACTTTGTTTGAAATAGTGGGAAAAGAGAAAAAATTCCATTATAACACTGTAGGTGTGCAGGTTCCTCACATCTCAAATACAGATTGCTACTCTGATCCCTTCAGCTCAAAAAGGATCGAATAAAACTGGAAGAGGTACAGAGAAGCATGACAAAGACTCAGAGCTATTCACATATGCATGAAAACAAAGACTTCTTCAGTACTTCAGCCTGAAGAAACAAAGAGAATTAAAAATCACAATTACTGTCAGACTAATCGCAAGTAAAATGCTTAAACCCACATTTAATTCTTACAAGTAACTGGACTGTAGCTGCACATTCCTTCTACCACCCAGATACGCTGTTAGCGTACAGAAATTAATTTTGGTTTTTATAAGCCTTTCCAAAAATTATTGTTTTCCAGACCAAGGAAAAAAAAGCATACCAGACTCCAGTCCAGTTTGTGGGTTTTTTCTATGCCAGCTGTGAGTAAAAATAAGTCTGAGAGGACAACAGGTCTCCTGACAAGCCTTATCTTCAAGTGATATATATTCACATCACTATACCAGAGCCAACTACAGCTCCCAAGAGCTTAAAACAAAACTGTAAGGCAACATAGTATGGAAGGCCCTAAAACTGTTGCATGGTTCATGTCAAATAAAAGTAATATATTTATATTAATCAATATTCTTATAAGCCAGTTGTCTTTATTACCATTTAAACACTGTGTTTGATTAGAGAACAACATTTCACTTCAGCATTATCACCCAACTGACAGGTATGCTGAAATTGGGATGGCAGAACTCACTGCTTTCCACAGCAGTTCGTTTTTAATGATACATATAGCTAATGGCACATTAGCTTTCCCACTGTAAAATTCAGCAGCATTACCCTTAGAGTGCAATGGACATCTAGATCCATATGGCAACTCAGGTATCTCAATTCCTTTCCCCCTACAAAACCACACTAAAACGTGACAAAAGCAGCCAAGTCCTTGCAGGTATGTCATTACACTGACTAGCTTTTAATAACCCTGTACAACACTCAACAGCAGCATTTTGTCTGCCATTCCCTGATTTCATCTGGACTTGGACTCTAAAGAATAGGGGGAGGGAATGGGCGACACACACACCACAAACATGTTGGAAGACGTAGCCATCACCACTTACACTCCTCTCTGCTCTGAGAATATGAATGAACCCGAGCAAGTTCCGTATCTCACTGCTCTGTACTTTAATCTCAAGCAGCAAGAGATCATGTCTGGTGGTGTAGTGATTCCAGACTCAGTACTTCCATAATAAGCATCCATTGACAGAACTGGTTTGGTAATTCAGGTTAACAGGGAAAGGGTCTCCTCAACTACCTCCAAGCCAGCAGCCATACTTCAAATTAATTTCTATTTGTTTGTTAGAATGCTCAGGGTGGATGTTCAGTTCACCTTTCAAGTCAGAGTATTCAGACCCCAAAATCCTGTGGGCTGTCCAAATTGTCCATTATGATCAATGTTACACTTTGCCTACTCAGGAATCTCCTCCTTACTCATGAAATTATTTCTTCTACTGAAAGATCTCTGAAATCTTATTTTTGTGCTCTTCTGCAAAGCATTTAGATGTTCAGCTTCATTATGTTTTTTTATCCTGCCACAGTTAAACTAAATATTCTCATGAAATAAGAACATTCAATTATGAAATCTGCAGTCTTAATTACAATTTTCTCTCCTGATCTACTTTTAAATTCAAACCAAGCCAAGACCGTTGTTTGCTTATGTTTGAACAATGTCTTTATTTACCATGGATAAAAGGAGAATTATCTAATACCCCTTACATGGAGTCATAAATTGATCTTTGATTAATGTTTAATCAAAACCAGAGAGACCCATCTGTGAAAGTAAAGGTAGGAAACAGAAAGCCCTGTTCACGGGAATTTCTTTGCGTCAGCTCTCCCTAGCTCTGCATAACAACGCTGAATCCTTCCTCTTCTGCTGGTATGAGGATACAGCACTGTTGACAGAGCACTTCGTAACAGCCTGATAGTTTCCTCCAGGAAACGATAATTTAAAACAAGATTATTTATTTTAAATACAAAGACTCTACAGCCGAAAACTAGGAGTAAACATTTTAAATCTCAAACGCTCATAAAAATTAAAAGCATCAATGACAACCTTCCCTATTTCTGGCAGGCAACCAGCTGTACAAGTTGAAGGTGAAAAAGTCTCAGGTACCTCCAGCTCCCTCCCTCCCCAACACTGTCACCTGACAGGGCCACATGTGAAAAGAGCATTAAAATCTGATGTCTCACTAAGGATGAAGTCACAGTTTATATGAAAACTGAATATTAAAGTCTTCATTGGAGTACACGTGATTTCATCATTAGACTCAAAGGACCAAGGGAGCATCAGTATTTAGAAGCAGTCAGCATTCGAGATCAATACTGCGTAATAAAAAAAAAATACACAAGAAAAATTAACATTTCCAGTTCTAATCAAAATAATAAAAGAGGTTATTTAACCTCAAAAGGAGGCTCTCTCTTTCAAAGCAGAAGCATATATACCAATTTAGTGGTGTAAATGCTTTGCCAGCATGCCCTCAGGATGGATGCAGTGGGGGGGTGACCCCAAAGCAATTCTGGGGTATTTGAGGCAATCCAGAAACATCAGGTGGGCAGAAAGTTTTTAAGAAGCTAGTAGAGAAGTGGTTGCTTCCTCTTCTGGATGGAGCCTGAGCAACACCTGAGTTAGTCCACAGAATCTTTTCACTCCTTTCTCAATTTCTCTCATATTCATGAAAGAGTCCAGAAAAGCAAACAGCACTGCTTTAAAACATTCAGTCCCTAAGCCTCCTTTTGCCAAATGTAAATACACAGTAATTTTTTTCAACAATTAAGATCCCCCAAAGGAAGATGGTATATTAAAAAAAGTGACAAGAACAATCTTAATTATAGCTCTGTTAACACATTATGATAATGAGTACTTGTTCTTTATCAGACATTTTTTAAAAAATTATTATTGTTCTGAATTATACAAAAGCTGGTCTAAAGAACAAGGATCTTTGTCTCTTGCTGCCAGAAGAAACAGCATTTCCTGAGGCCTGTTTCTGCCTTCAACTAACAGTTTTGATTTTGGCTTTAGAAAAATAACTGCATGTCCTCAGCTGGAGGAAAAACAGTTCCCTTCTTCCCCCTCTCCCAGATGCTCACAGGAGAGCAGCATCACCATTTGTAATAACACTGTGTTTCATTAGCCTTCAGGGGGGGGGAAAAAAACCCCACCCCAAAAAAAGACTAAACCTCTGGCTGTCCTTGTTCAGGTAAACAACAGGAGATTATTACAGAGTTAATACTTGTTTTTGTTCATATTCCTCTTCCTCCTTTTCACCTCCCTTTGGAGCCCCAGACTAGAATTACAGTCCAACAATAGCCCAATTGTCGCCCCCGGCAGCCACTTCCATCCAAACAATAGATCTTACCCTTTCCTCTCCACCCAACGTAAAATTAATAAGGAAAAAATTCTCTGATTACAGGGTAAAGAAAAAGATTTTTAAGGGGCAAGACAGAGAGATGCATGTATATACCATGGGATTCTGAGCTTCCTTTGTACAGAAGAACACGCATTCCCTTTCTCAGTCTCCTTTGTATCCCACAGCCCCTCCTATGCAGGGGAAGAGATGGGGAGGAAGGTTATGTGCTCCGGCATGAATGGCATTTCCTAAGAAGGTCATTTTAACCACTACACTGGCGTCCTTTCTTTAAGAAGTCTCACCTATTCTTACAAATATCAGGGCGAGAGCTGTGAGCCCCCTTTATTTCGGCACCAAAATAACCTGAAAGTGCACGTGCCTGTCCTCTGAAACGGAGCTCACAGGAATTCACGCTATGAGGACAAAACCAGACTGGATTTATAAAGCAAACATTTTTTGTGGGAAAAGAGTATTTACATATAGGAACAAATATGTTTTATTTCTCACTTTCAAGATGAAAGAATACATGTTACAGCACTGCAAATATTTTGGTAACATGTGCCAAATGCCAAAAATGAAGAGAGAGAAGCCCCTCCTTTCGAGAGAGGAAAAAAATCCCCACCTACTATAGCCATGGCTGCAAAAGGTCCAGCATTAGGCTCATCATTTGTTTGTGTTTGCTAAGGAGCCCAACATTTATTTCAGCAACAAAGCGATAACAAACATTCAAAGCTGCTTTACAAAGAAGTTCTCAAGTATTTCAAGAATTTTCTTGTGTTCTGCTAAGTATCAGACTGCTCCTCACAGGGCTCTACCACTGCAACTGTGGCAGCATCTGTTGGTTGTGGGTTGACAAGAGAAGGAAACAGGGTATTTTGTGATTTTGCATTAACTGCAGAAGCTGCCCAATGTGAAATTCACATTGATATTTCTTTCAGCTCCTGCCTGCATAACATTTACTCATGCAACAGCTAGTTAAAACCTCTTTCCAAGTGCCTTTAAGTATTTGAGATTTGTCTCCACTAATCAAGGTTTATTCTCATTTAGGTTTAAGTACTAACTAAATCACTGCTCTCAGTAGTTCTGACATCTGATTTCTCCTCACTGAAACCATTAAAAAAGATTCTGTCATTCGGCTGTTGCAACTGGGAACATTTACAAAAGCAGGTTTGATTTCTTATTGATTTCAATTAGAAAATCTTGTTGATTTTCAGCAAGAAGAGACACACAGAGAAACCCAATACTACAAACGTGCACAGAGGCTACCTCGCACAGCAGGGCTCCAATGCCAGTTGAAGTCCGAGTCCCAGTCCTGAGGTAGCGTGTTCTTTCTACACCTAAATTCAAAGTTTGAGTTTTAAATAGAAACTTGCAGCTCACCAGAAAGATGTTTGCCTCCTTGTAAAGGAACCTCCAGGAGCCAGCTGGGGATCAGGCCAGAATTTTTTTTGTCTTGCTCAGTACACACCTGCAGCTGAGCAGGAGCCGGGCACCAGCAGCATGCAGCTCTCGGGCAGCGATGCACAAATCCTGTTTAGCATCTTGCACAGCATCCGAGATCCTTCACAGGCTCTCGGGCAAACAGGGCCCAAATGCTAGAAACTCAGCCAGATCACAGGTAACTATTCTAAGGGAAAACACAGCTGCTTCTTTTAAATAGATAACGTGCTTGTAAAATGTAAAATAACTGAAAACCTACCACTTGTTGATATAGTCTCTTTTACTGATTTGAATGTCATACCAGTCAGAAAAAGTAATCTGGGAAAATGGGGGGAAAGAGAGGTTCTTGCTTTGGATATTCCACCTTGACAGGTCCCTGTACTGAACCAGCCATCAATAATGACAAAGCAGTCCCCGTTCTACACAGAAAATAGTAACAGAACCACAACAGAGTTTACTACAGAAGCTGTACTTGCTCTTTTATGTGAGGAGATCGAACCCAGTACATACGGTAACTGTTTCAACAAAAGGCAAGACCCTTCCCTGCCTGGGAAAGCTGTGAGGCTATTACCCTTGCACATACGTAGGAAACACAGTAAAAACAGAGGACGGAGTGATGCTAAGGTGCAAAGCTTCACTGGACGTTTGACACATATCTATGGGATGAGAAAGTCTGGGGCTGTAACACCATCCTGTACTCATAGGTCAGTGCATTTGCTGCTGATAAAATAATTTTTCAATTCATTTCCTCATTCTGTCCTCCATACTAGACTTCAGCTCTGCTTTCTCCTAGTGCCACAAGGTCACAACAGGGAAGAATTCCCCATCACCAGGTGCCAGTGCACCAGGATCGAGCAGCTCCTGCACACAGAGTTGACTGACAAAGGGCACGGCTTCCCAACTGCCTGTTGCCATCAGCACAGTTGAAGTCAGGAGGTTTTGGCAATTAGAGGGAGCCGGGAGGCAATTCAAGGAGAGAGGAGGGAGGCAGAGGGTGCAGTTGTCCATAACGTTTCACAAGACTACCCGAGCCTCGCAGCGTCAGAAGGCTGTCCTTCTATCACTTCCCAAGCGTGCTTTACATGCTCTCTTCAAGCAATTTCTCCAGCAATATGTAGATTCTGAAGCTGTGATTCAGGTCCTAGATTTTGAGGACAGGGCCCATTTTAAAAATGCCAAAACCGTTCTTGTACCAACAACCAGGAGGTATACTCACTATATAGGAATTCTGTGGTGTTCATGAAAACTCTGCACCCACCAGAAAAACATTTTAACAGGCAGAGAAGATGGTTTTTTGGAAAGAATCAACACTGACATTGTTACTTATACTCCTTAAGGAGGATTACTAACATTTCCTTGCTTCATTTCCTTTTTGGTTTATGTTTAAAGACAAATATTTTGTTTATAGTTAACTGAGCACACATCCAGCTGATCTGTCTCAGAGTACTTCCTGCAAGTTCACTCAGCAAAAATCTCTTGACTGCCAAAGGCTGCCACACAGTCAAGTCAGATAACCAGGGTACGTCTGTGGGAGTTGGAAGATTGGAAAATGAAATGTGCCAGCTATTCTTCTTTCTCCAACAAGGCATTTATGAGGTGAAGATGTCATGCACAAGTCCAATATCTGCAACAGCTCGTAAATAATCTGCAGTTTGACACTTCTCTTGCAGACACAGTAAAAATAAGAAAAAACCCTACCGCCTGTGGTTTGTTATTGTAGGTAAATTTAAAATTAACTTCAAACTCCATTTCATTTTATGGTTGTGAATAATCCTTATCTCTGTCTGTCCTTTCCATACTTGTGACAATAAAGGAACACGTGAGAAAATAGTATTCCTACAGCTTTCTAGAGCTTAACCTTCATTGCCAGCTTCTCTAAACCTGCCAAGACAGGAGTATGCAGGCAAGTGAAATGCTATGACTACACGGTGTCTCTGAAATTCTGGAGATTTGTCCTTAAAAAAGGGATTTTGCTTATAATTCAGTCCTCTACCTTCTGGAATAGGTTGGAACTATTTCCCAAACAGAAGTGTACAAAAAGCAGATTAAATTCAATTGCTACAGTGATCAGCTACAGTATCTCTCAAGATGTTGTCTAAATCTTTTAGATAGCTAAGGCCACTTTAAGACCATCCAGTGCATTTCTCAACTAGTATCTGCAATTCTCTAGTCAACCAAAACACATGGACTTTTCCTGTAGAACTTTTTATAAAGGTGGTTTAGAAAAGGAAACTGAAGCACGAATATAGAGGGAGTTGCCCAAGATCCCCACAGACCCCAGAGTCTTCCCAGTACCCTACATACATTCCACAAAATCTCTACAAGGAAACCATCTTGGGTCACTCTTGGAAGTCCCAAAAAACTGACTGTAAACCACATATGGGCCATGCTTTCAGCAGACAGGATATCTTTAACTATTCTCTGAAGCTTCACTCAATCTTTTACCATCTAATGTAGCCACCCTAAGCTCACGGAGCATGAGAAAACAGAAAAAACGGAGCAAGGCAGAGCAAAGGAATATGATTTATGACAAACCTTGAGAATCCTCAGCCTGACTCTCACAAGAGAGAGAAAAGACAGAAACAAACCATATCCTCTTCTGTACAGTATCGTTAATATTCTGAAAGGTGGTATGGAAGAGCTGCTTTTAAAACTGCTGAAAAGAATATATTCTGATTATATCTTGCAATCATTAAGTGCTCAGAATAGACACAGCCAGCTCCTCCCTGCCTTTATGGGTAATCCTTTACATGCAAAAGTTTCCAGGTAGCCCTCAGCACCGTAGAGGCATCCCTCAACAAAAAGTTGTTTGACTCCAAAGGTCACTGAAAGCAGGGACGTTTTCCAACAAAGCTTAATGGGTCTCGATCCAGCCAGACAGAGGCCAGAATGCTGACCTGAGACACACGTACTTCATAATTGTAAATGAAGTCTTTGGCAGGGGCTTCTTCAGAAGGCAAAAAGGAGAGATAGTAAAGACAGTGATTAAAAATATCCATCACAGTAATATGTTTGGCTCACATGCAACACAGTCTATACTGGCCTTCCTTCCACTTCTGTCAAGTTACAGCCACCTTGGTTTCTCAGCTAGAGCACAGATCACCTCTAACTCTCACTGCTAAAGCATCCATCTTACCTCCAAGAAAAGTAACACTGAGGAAGAAGTGACCAGGAAACCCTGCACACCACCTGAGCCCCCACTCCTGAACTTCCTTTCTGACTCACACTTAGCTGCACTTACAATTTTTAGCAGTCTGCTAGGGTAGCTATGATTCCTCACTTCGGTTCATTTCAGGACCTTAATTGTTTGTTTTGGCTCCAACCAGCAACCATGTTTATGAAAAACAGGTTAAGCTTTTGGCACCAAATTGTTTTCAAAAAACCTCAGCCTTTGAAATAGTGCCTTCTCAAAAAAATTTGTTTTTCTACCTTTAGACACTGCATTTTCTCTTCAGAGAAGCATTTCACCTCCACTTCTCCATATATTGGTGTTAGCTTTTTATGTTCCCATTAATAACTCATTTTCCTCAACACTGTGTAGCTTGATCTAAAAGATTCTGTCTAAACTAAGATGTAACGCATGACATTTCAGAGAAATCTAAAGTTGTTATTTCTAAATAAAAATAGAAGACAGTCCTGCCCCACGTAACCATTTGTGAATTTCACATTTTCATGGTAGATGTGCATAAATAAGGTGGACCTGTACTCTGTGCGTACCTGTCAGTGGAGGCTAGCCTTTACAATTTGTGCCTTTAATTCAAAGAAACCCTCCTGATGCCTCATTGTACCAGTGTATAGCTACTGAACACTGTACAAGGTGATTCTGAGAAACAAAAATCTCACCAGTCCTAAACTGGCCACAGTTTATGCTCACATTTGAGCTTATAAAAGCAGATTTCACTGCACAGTCAACAGCCTCTAGTGCCAGGAAAAAAAAAAAAAAAAATCCCAGAAATCATGTCCCAGAATGAGAACCCATCGTTCCAGGGCAGATCACGCTCCTGAGTAAGGCACATGTATAAATGCATTAGGAAATCCTGAGTACAGGTCAGTCACTTTGTTTTTTAGTTCATTAAAAAGTTGTTTTCATTCTTTTTTGTTTCTACTTTAATAGTTTTCTACAGTATTTTGTTAGTCTCAGTACTTCAAAGATTCATTTGGATGTAGAGGAAGGGAATCAGCTGTGACTGTTTTTTCTCCGGAAGTATACGTATAGTCAGAAATGAAATGGCTAAAAGTCTCAATACTGTAAAATTACCAAAAGCTTATATTAAAACAAGAAACGCCAACGCTTCCATCAAAAATTAGTATCAACACTGAGCCTCACTGAGTTGTACTAAGATCCATAAGTGGCCCGATGCCATTTCTTGCCCATTTGAAGTGATTTTGATCTCCAGCATGATCATACCCAGGAAAAAATTTCCAATAGACTAATGCTAATATAGCCACCCTCTTTTAGGATCATAATTGGTACATGATACAAGATTTAAAAGCCACAAAGTGTTCCAAAACAGCCTGGAGTCACTAGAACGATGCTCTCTTGGCACAAAAACACTCCAAGATTCTTCAGAATCTACTCTGACTCTTGACACTACAATCTTCAGAGAAACAAACTGAATTAAAGCAGTCATCGTCCCTCTACAGGCAAGCATCTCAAAGTGCAACAACAGAATGAAATGCAGGCTTAAAAAGAAGCACATACTTTCAAAAGCAACTGCCTGTTTGTCATCTATGTTGAAGGATACGCTTTAATTATCTATTTGCACAGCACCAAAAGAATTAGAAGTATTTGGGGGGGGGGGGGGGGGGGGAAGGGAGAGAAGGAACCAGCAATCAGCATTGCACACTAACCGTTTAAAAAACACCCTCCCATCACACAGTGGTGTCAGGCAGCAACAGGCAGCACGCTCAGGGTGCTTTCAAATAAAAATCAACTACAGATTTGAACCCTGGACCATGTAAGACACATGTCCTGTGTCCTATCTTGCTCGCTGCTCTTTCCATCTGTTTTGAAGCAATCAGAACTTAACCTGAGACCACAAGGCTCCCTACAGAGCATTTATACCCTAGGGAAGGGCAAAGTTTAGTGAGAGAGCAGCCGAGCTATCTTGTAGCACTCAGCTAAGACACTAAGCGCTCGGGGAACGGTCAGCTGTGCCACTTGTGGAGATGTCGGCAGAGCTGTCACTTCAGCTGCCAACAACACAGAAGTGGGAAAGAGAAAGGAGAGAACAAAAAGCACAAATATACCCAAGCCCTTTTGGTAACTCTGCCTATCAATTTAAACTTAGTATCAGTTTACTCAAAAGAGAAGTCCAACCTCAGAATACAGCTTTGGTCAAATTACTGACATAAAATTAAAGCTCATGCAATATGCTAGAAGACTCTGATGGGAAGAGAAGCTGTATGATTTCAACTCCTACGATAGCATCAGCCAACATTTTCTAACCAACTGCCTACAATTAGATCCCCAGGTTCTTTATCTGGCCTCTTAAACAACACCAGTCCATGTTTTAAAAGGAGAAAAATCTCACCACCATTCTTCTCCTGAAGCATCCTTGCTGGCAAAGGAAGGACTGCGCAAGGTGTAATGCACAAGCTGAAGTGGGAAGGATATCCAAGACATCTGGCAAAAACGGTCATCTCCACCTACCAGCTGGGTGATCACTGCATCCCCTAACCTTGATGCTACACAGCGGGAAATCTTCACAAATCACCACATTTTACTATTAAAAGAGTATCAGGTCATCAAGCAAGTCAGCACAAGTAAAACACATCAGTAAGAGTTCAGAAATTCCTGACGCACAACCCAAAAAGCAGATCTAGCATCCGAATGTGGACTTAGAGCACCGCTGACGTGCTTTCCTCTTCATGCTACTCACTAATCCAAGACAGAAATATAAAAGTGTATTAAAGGACCTCAACAGCTTTGTCCAAGTCCAGCATATTAACATTTCAACAGTTTTACTTTATGGGTAAGTCATTTCCTATGTCAGATTATTATTTCTATTACCACAAATGATCAGAAAAACTGTTGGCTGTTTACAATTGTGAAACACAATGAAGGAGCAAGGATACACATGCCCTTACTGTGGCTAGGCCACACTGGCTGGTGCATTTCTATATCACCCTTTTTCAAATAACTGTATCTACACTCTTTGTGTTGGCAAACTCAGCCCCACAGACGTCTCCAATTTGTGTTACAATACAAAATTTACCATTTCAACGCATCAGGAATGAGCTTCAGTCACAGTTGCGGGTAGCAAGAAGATCGTTATGTCTAGTCTTCAGTTTTCAACTCAGCTATATAAGACTTTCCCAGAATTAGACAGGCTAAAAATGGAAACACTTAAGCTGTACTGTTTTTGCTTTCAACTAACAAGTGTTCCTCTAGGAAACCATGTATGAGAGATGCCCTGTAAATTATGATTAAAAACTAATTAATTGCTATTTTTCAACAACACCCTATAAAGAGTGGCTGTCCGGTATAGAAAGCTGCAACTTCTCTGTCTGAAGAGGACTCAGATCTGTCTGGGCTTCCTCTTGCTTGTTACAGAGCCCTAAAGCACCGATCTGAGCTTGCCACGAGCACAGGAACCACAATAAACAGCACAGTGGTAATGGTTCCTTCAGAGCATCTTCCCCTTCTTTCCTCATATAACACACTTCATGCAACCCTTGGCTCATTTCTTTTTCATACAAATGGGAAATCCATGTTCTGTATCTCTATACACACACACACACTTACATACAAGCATCCACACCAACAGCCACCCATCAGCTAGAATATTTTATGGTCTCTTAAGGTGTTTTAAGCTAGTGTGGAACATACTGATAGTTGCAAAATACGGTAAACATCTTCCAACCCTTCAATGCTGCAGAACCACCCAAGATAAACTTAAATGCATAATGTTATTTTAATTATTTCTCTAAAGCACTTTATTCTGATGTCAAGACTTGTCATTACAGCAGGATTATTTACAACAAAAGAAGAAAACTAAGAAGAGGACTGAAATCTTAAATCTTCTCTCCCATTGGCCTAATGACACAGTTGTCTATACAGCTGGCTGTGAAGAAAAAAATAAATTCAAAGATGCATTTTGATTTATAGCTCCAGTGTGATTTCTTAATAATACAGTTATCTTAAGCTATTCCATACATTTTAAAAATATTCCAGCTCCTTCAGAGATGAATTACAGTAGCTGCATCTTTAACTGAAGCTCACATAAATATCTTTTTTTTTTCCCAAGAAAACAATTACAAAACATTAAATCACACTTATATTGCACTTTGAAAACAAAAACCTTTAATTTGGGTCATAATATGAACAGTTTCCACAACCACCAGAGGACACACAGGCTGTGCTCCACTGCTTAACTTCCCACCTTCAGCAACTCTGACTTACCAGCCACTTGCCCCCGGGTCAGGAGGAATCAACTGTTCACCGCCTTTCACCTTGTGATTTCTCAGTTTATAAAGACAACATGTCTCTTTCTACCTTCTCACCCCTCACAAAAGTGATCCAAAGCACCACCTTTGTATTGTTTCCCAAGCCTCATTCTTAACTCTCATTCCAACGATAGTTTTAGGCATCCCAAATTGGGTCACATGGCTATCCTTAAAGTTTATCAAACATTTCTTGTACATGCCACATGAACTCCAATGTAGACTAAAATAGGAAAAAAATTCCAGTATCTGGACAGGAGAAGATTATCTACCCCTGAAAATGTAAAACTATCCGTACCCCGTGACATTACTTCTCCTTATCCCAGATGCAGATGAAATCCATGACAAAACCTACACACTTCCTCCTTCTCTCCTCCTTCTTTATGTTTCTGCAGAAAAAGTCGAAAAAAAAAAAAAGTAGCACTAGAAATAATAACACAGGACCCTGTCTATCCTCTAAGACTAGGTTTTCGCTCTGTTTGCTCACATCTTTCTTCTTTGGATGGTGCCAATAATGTCCTTACACAGTATAGTATTTTTTTTTCAAGTCTACCTCAAACTTATATACAGTCATTGTTTCGAGTATCAGAAAGGGTGCCTCAGCTCTCTGGTTTGAAAACCTATTAAATTTCATTCAGAAATAATAAACAGCTCTTACAGCCTTCAACAGCTTGAACCACCAAGATGTTGAATTCAGCCTCTGCTAACTGGATAGGAGGAAACAGAAATAATGTGAGTAACATGGAGCTTATCTATGGGATTTGCTAATGAAAAACAAGACTCAAATGTATAGCACAAAATAAATAAGGAAACTAGGATGGTGTACCATACACATCAAGAGTAGAAAACACATACCAACACATGTCCTGCCCAGCACACACAGGGCAGAACAGCAAGTGCTGTAAAAAAAAAAAAAAAAAAAATTAGTTTGCCTGTTCGTCATGTGTTTCATGGAAGGGCTGTAAGAGCTCCCACACAGCTCTACAGTCTTGAGAAACTCCTGAATCTCATGAACTGCAGGGGTGATGAGTTGTTTTACGTGCACTTAACTCTCAAATAATAAACTTCAAAAGGTTTGATCCCCAGTAGTTACTGGTGGTGAGAAAGGGACAACTGGCGAGAAGGGGCTGCTACTCTTGTTCTGTGGGCACGGGGGCTGCCAGGCATGTGACATCACCCCTCCTGATTGGCTGCCAGTGACATCATTTTATTATTCAGCCTCGTGTTTGCATTTCAGCTTCCCCCTTTCAGGGACCTCCAGACCTCACACAGCTCCGCCAAGTTGAGTGGAGCAAGGCAGCACGCCCCGAGCAGCACACTAGAGCCCAGACCTGCCTTCCCCACCTTAGGGCTTCCCTGCACAAAAGCAGCAGCAAAATGAAGAGGCCTGCTGCTTCTCTATTTAAGTTGGTTTTCTGAGCTGGGGAAAGGTGATATTGCTAGGAGGATAACGAGGGGTCATAGGCTCGTAGCAAGGCAGCAAGAGTTAAAGCAAAACTCAAGAAATTTGTTGCAGAAAAAGACCTAAAGGCTGGAAAATGGAAACCATATGCAATGTAACAACAGAGATGCAGTTAACAACACCCATGCACACACGCGTAATTATATATAGATACACAACATGTATGAAAAGAACTACAAGGAGGACAAATTCCTCCAAAGACTGCTCAAGAGCACCCAAGCACCCATTCTTTTGTTAACATCCATAAGGGATCTAGCACAAAGCGGTATCATCTCCTGTTTACCCCTCCGCAATGCCAGGCCGCCTTTGTTCCAACTTAACATCCTGCTTCCCCTTACGAGCTCGCCCCTTCTGAACTCGGATGCCTGTAACCTGATACAAAAGAATGTTAATTTCTCAAGTGATTTTATAAAAGCACAGAATGGAAGTAACTTGATATGTTCCCCATCTTGAAAAATATTATTTTATAGCACATACAACAGTAGGAAAATATATCTGGTCTACAACAATGCTTTGGAAAAATAAACTGGAAATTGGACTGCTCCGCCTCTGTGTACCTACTAAACTGCACATTTTCTATATAGCACACACGCACGCACTAGGATGTGTGTGCATGCATATATACAATTGCATATATGTATGAATTATTCATGTGCACATGAACACAGATCAATCAGGCAGAAGATCAGTTTCAAGTAAGTACAAAAATATGTTTGTTAATGCTGAGCTTGAGTCCATAACATGGCGTGGAGAGCAACTCATCTCAGACACCACATACTGTACTCGACTATTAATGTATCAAAACAGATCTACAGTGCCTGCAATTTAAACATGTTTTATGAACTATTTACACAAAACCAATTAAGCAAATACAATCATGCTCTGAAACTAGTTCCTGTATTTACAAAATGCATTTTCTGCACACTTCCAGCACCTTGTATTTGAAGTGTATTTCCCATAACCCACGCCATCCATAGAGCACAACCATAAAGGATGGCCATTCTACAAATCCCAAGCCTCTGACCCACTCCCAAGCACAAAGGCAGGGCAGCATCATGCTATGCGGGAGTGTTAACTTTCAGACAGGCTGCACTGCCATCTTAACGCATCCTATGAAGAAAAGCTTTCAGAGAAAAGCTCCTTGTGCATGAAAGGTAGTACCGTAAGCCACTATATAAATTCAAGCCAATGTAACTTTAGTTCTTCCTAAATTCACATACAGCATCACCAGCCTAATCATTTTTACATGTTACGATGCCACTATTTCTTTTATATTAAAAGAGCATAAGTATTTCAAGACACTAAATCAATGTGTTTGTTTTATTTTAAAAGGTATCCCCAAAACCCCAGAACTATTGTTAATACTGTGCCTTAATAGCTTAGATTTTAATATATACTGCTTTCTACCTCAGCACATTTTACCAAGACAGTAATTCAGCTCTCCTTAGATACAAGGAAACTGAATGCTTTTATGTGCAAGTGAAATAAAATTACTATAAAACTTCTAGCTTCGACTTCTAGACAGTAACAAGGCAGGGCGAAAAATGCTGGTGAAATTAAGCAAATACAGAAGTGCGATTTTCTTTTGTTTACCTTGGGTGGTTTAGAATATGGTTATTTCATAGGGGTATTTTCCACCAACCGTGACCTCAGCGATCAAAGTTTCCTTGCTGCCCTGTGAGAAATGACTTGAAAACGCAGAATCTGTTCTCATCAACTTACGTCGATTGGGGTTAACAGGGTAAACCCCACATGCATCAGGGACAACACAGGTACAGTTTAGTCTGTCTGATCTCCTGCAGCAGACATGAGACAGCTGCTAGAAGATAGATATGCTCTTTTCTACTATCACAAGGGAGTAGGTCATGCTTAGAGCACCACAGTGAGCCTTCTGGCTCAGCAAGCTTTTCCTGACTTCAGCAAAACAGGCTGCAATCGTTAAGCAGGACCTGAAATGTAACAATCTCTTCATTTATCACACACTTTCCAGAATGCTCTAAAAACCCAAACGATCCATTTTGCATGAAGCAACGCATTTTCATCACTCACAAGAACACACATTCTTCCCCCATATGTCTCACCAATAACAACCCCAGCAACATCTGACACTGCACCTGAGCATACCTTACAGCAGGAAAGGCCTTGGGGAATTGTCCTACAGTTTCCAGTGAGAAGGCACTTCTTTAGCTCCTTTAGCAAAAGGAAAATGTTTACTCCCTGATTCGATATAAATTTTTCAAGTAATTATGAAGTGGAGTTGCCCTCACTCTCACTCTGATTTTGGCTATGAGACTGCAGAGTTTCCAAATCTTTCCTGCTAACCACCACAGGTAACAATGAGCCTTCATAACATTTCCCCCAACCAACCAATTACAAGTATCAGCCTAAAAATGATGCAAAGAGGAGGACTGGAGGAGTCACCGGTGCAAGAGGGCTCTTCCATCATGTGCCAGAGGCAAGAACACACAAGACAAGGCATCACAAGGCAGGTCCTACAGATAGATCAAAGACAACAAGCAGGGAAGTTCCCAAATCCATCAGCTAAAACAAAGTATCTCCCTAAAGAACACATGAAGCAAGCTCCCACAATTCATGTGATGAAGCAATACTGACAGACATCAGTCTCAGATTTCTTTTGGAAATCATGTTAGAGAAGTCCATCAATCAACTATAATAGAGTTTCTCAAGTTCAATTCAAAGAAACCTAGAAGAACCACTTGGCCTTTGGGAAAATTGTTCTGAGATTTATTTTGCACAGTACTGCCATGAAGTGAAACGTGTTATAAGTGTTGGGTATTTACTCATTACTTTTAGTATTTTCTAGTTTAGTTCTCTTTTGCAAGTGTGTAAAGACTTTTAATTATTAGTATCCCTTTTAACCCGCACTCCTGATGCCTTCTATGTCACTTGCAGAGAGGGCCCCAAGCTGAGAAAAACTGGTTCAAGTTATGTCATTTATTTTGAGCCTCTCCATCAGGATCATCTTCTTCTGGATCCTCCCTAGCTCCTTCCTTCTCTCACTACGCCTACACTTCCAGGGAAAATTGAGGAAGATCTAATATTTCCAAATGCTACCACTGTAAAACATACCAGACAAAAGCGCAAAGGACGTGAACCAAATCCCTAGAAAGAGCTTGTGGGTATCTTTATTTATGACACCAAATGAAGTTCAGTAGCACTAGTGTGTGCGCGTGTGTGTTTTCATAGCAGGACTTCCACTGCAGCAGAGACTACAGGCACGGGCACTCTTTGCTGTTTAGAAAAATTCTGGAACAACTGGACAGGAAGAAGAAAAGGAAGAAATAGTACTTCCACACAAGAAGAGAGGTAAATTCAGCTTCCCCCACCCACCTTCCACAAAAAACATCAAATATTTTCTTTCATAAATAATTGCAATAGGATGCCGTAGACGTTTCCAAGCAAACAATAGCCAGATTGTGCAATGTTTTGCCCTAGGCAGGGCCCGGGGGGAGGGGGACACAAAGGCCGGCTTTCAGGGCTTGGGGCCTCTCGCTCCTGCTCTGCCCGCATTGCTCCCTTCCTACTCCTTCGCCTTCCCGTGCCATCCCTCCCCTGGGACTTGGAAACAGCAGCCATCGGAGGAGTCCTGCTAAAAAAAAAATAAATAAAGCCAAAACAAATAAACAAAAGCTCCTTATAAAGCCCCTCAGGCCCTGTCACAGACCTCACATGGAGAAACATTTCTTATTTCCCCAGAAGGGGACCCTACGTGAGCGTTGTGGCACTGATTTGGGGTGCTGGTGACCCGTAACAGCTGTCGGCGTGCACCCGCTTCTGCACATCTGCCCCAGCAAGCTCCTCTGAACAAGCGCAGCCTCTCACAGTTTTTAAGATAAAAGCTGTCTAAGGGCAGCCACTACAGGCCACGCGGGGCTGTTGTGTGGATATTAAAAGAAAACAATGAAAACACCTTTTCTGCCTATAAGGTGTTTTGAAAGAGTCACCCATTTGAGCTGGGAAACCTGAGCGCTGTAATTCCCCGTACTGATTCACCTTCCTCCTTCACGTCAGAAATTAGAAAATAACCTGTTCCAGCAACATCAAAGGGGCACCAGTGCTCCCCAGTACCCCACCGCTCATTGCAGACACTTCTGTCCACCTTTTATGTCCCAGATAGCGCTGCCGGTACGCAGCGTGTGAGCAACCCAAATCCCAGCTGCAGGTCTAGCTGTCCCGGGGCTCTGGACAAAACACTTCTTCCAAACAGATTATTCAGCTGGTTACCCCACCTCACAGATAAGCACATTCAGAAATTATATATATATATATATACATGTATGTATGTATGTCAGCTGCACCAGGAAGTGTCCGGGCTGGGAAAAGACCAAGCCAGAGTAACAGGACTGCCCAACCCTGCCTGCCTGAAATATCCATTAATTCTACTTAGTACTAGCAGCCCATACTAGTACCCATCTCTCCCCAAAGCCAGAGGTTTACCATAGTATACTATTTATATATAACATAGTATATTATTCTGTGTAAACCGAATATAATAGCGTTAAGTCAGCTACGAGACCAAACAGTTAGACTGTTCTTTACAACAGAAGAAAGCACAGTACATGTGGCCAGTTGCAAGAGCACGGATAGCTACTCCCAAGTTGGCAATAAATCAGGTTATTTTGTTTGGTTTTTGAAGTGCATCAAAAAGACTACAATAAATGCATCGGTGCAGGTTACACTGATCTGAACTACACTTTGAAACACCCACCATACTAGGCATAAAGAAAACAACAGACAGGTGCCAGCCACAGCAATTAAATTTATGACAAATTTCTGCAAAATGCCTGCTTCAAAGCTTGCAGAAAAAAACAGAATATAGTGTAAAAATACATGGTAAAAAAACTTTCCAAGATGCATTTACAGATGGAGGAACTACCTGGTTTTCTATATACTAAGGCATAAAGAGGCATACAGAAAATAGGGAAAAGCTAATGGAGCAAAACCACTTTGTCGGAGACCTTACCTGGTTATGCTTTTAAAAACATGCTTTAAGACATGCCAGTGTATTTGGAAAATACTCTCCTGTTATACAAAAGGAGAATTTAAATCACTTAATAGCTACAGAGCACACCCGAGCATCTGAAGGCTGAAGTGTCCCGCCCTGCCCACATCAGAGCTGTCTGGCTTCACCTCTGCCAGCCCCAGCTCCTCTGCACCCCTCATCACTGTGGAGATCCTTCAACTCCAGTACCTGTCCATTTCATGACATTAACACTTACGATGTCTTGGAAGTTTGGATGACCATACCCAGTAAACTAATAGAGACTCAACAAAACTTCACTAAGGCTTTCTAAAAAGAAAAAAAATAATTAAATTCTCTATGAAAGCACTTTTTTCTCTTTTGTCAGAAGTACTTGCCCCAGTTCTCTACACATTTATGTCCAATTTTAACTTCAGACTCCTTACTGATAATTTGCAGAGAGATTTAATCCACCACCCATTGAGTACTGACATGTTTCCACAACACATACATGTTAAGAGCTTAGTTTGGGATTACAGTGATTCTATGTGTTTCCCTCTTCTCAGGTAACAAAAGGTTCTGACTAAAGTTGGAATATTTATAGATATATTTGACAGATTCAATAACATCACATATACATTACTCAGAGTGAAAAAGTTGGATAAAACCAGCGTTTCTCAATGGACTCTGCAGGTAATCACATTACTCCAAAACTGCTTTAGAAGTTCATTCCACAAACTCCTTCAAACAACCTCTGTCATGACAAACTCCAGCCTGGGCTCGGTAAATCCCTCAGCCCAGAGGAGTACGGCTGGTTCTGGGAGAACAGTGATCACACGATCACTGGTACAGCCACATCCCCGTTTACTAAGGGCTTAGGAGATCAGGGCCTTGTGTGGATCACTAGAGCCAAGTGGCAGAAAAGGGCAACATTTCTTAGGCACCTGGAGATGCAAGAAAGCTTCCCCTGCCCCTGTCTTCAGGCTTAGTAGAAGAGCCAATTGTTAAAATGTCAAAAAACCCCATGAATTTAGCAAGGCTGCCTTCCTTCTCTATACCATAAATAGAAGTGACTTGACAATATGCAATGGCCTGGATTACAACACACTAACTCATCAGAAAGTATGCAAGTGCTGCAACATAGAAGCGCAAGAAGAACAAAGAGCACCTTCATGTGGGACTTTCCATACTTGCGTTGCCCAAGTCCTAGAGGTTATCTGGACATCACAAAACCCTGCACATAGTTAAAAATCACAACAGCCTGTCTTCCTGGCTGTGCCTGCTAACAGTTCCTGGGAGTCAGGGTAAGGCAGGTAGCAGAGGTAACACTCCCACAGCTCAGTCACACCTCCTGCCGACGCAGCGTGAAGGAGACACTCTCCACTGCCATCTCCAAAGCCAGTCTTCACTCAAACAGTATCTTGGACTGAGGTGTGCACTTCTAATTTGGGCATAAAACTTCTAGTGAGTTCAGGGGAAGTGCTCACTTCTCCAATTAACACCATGCTTAGTAGGAAGAATTATCTTTGTTTCTCATTATAGCAAAAAAAAAAAAAAAAAATTGGCATCTTGTGTCAGAAACCAAAAAGTGCACTATAAAACTCTTATTTGACATGACACTTGACAATACAAACTCTCATGCTCACACGTAAGCAGTAGAATCAAAGACAAAACAAAATACAAGTTAAAATTAACCCCTGCCAATAGTCGCTCATGATTCCTAAAACCTATGCACCATTGATACCATTCATTTTCAATGCAAAAGATGTCTTCTATAAAAAAATAATGTTACCCTCATCTCAACATGAGAGTTCAGCATGTTTTGGTTTTTTAAATATTACCACCAATTAATCAAGGTTACCTCACAAGTGGTGTTCTCATTTAGCAACCACACCATCTCAAAATGCCACTAGAAGTTAAAGGTTTCAATGCAAGCACAACCTTAACACTGAGAAAAATGTGCAAAGTATAAACACTTCCTATTTCAGGGGCCCCAACTATGAATTGAATGAAAAGATATAGGGGTGCATGGGAAAAAAAAAATAATTTATGTATTTCTGATATATAAGAGTGCCTTGGAAAAAGACTGACTGCACTTCAAACAGCTGATAAAGAAAATGTCCACAAATTAATAACAACACAGATCTCTGCATTTATAGCTATCTGTAGTGCTTTTTTACACGTGTATTACACTTTAAAATACATTCACCAAAATCACAAGCACTTTAAGAAAAGCATATAGTTAACAAGACATTTAGTTTCTAATACCAAATTTCTACTTCCTAAAAACTTTTATCCAGAGACCCTAACCATAATATTTAGATGCAAGGCACATCTTACACCACCTCCGTTCAGCATAGGGATTCAATCCTTTAAATGAAAGGCTAAACGTGTGCTGTTCTTGACTAGTGGGAGTCCAGGCTTTACAAGGCATCTTATCGTGAGAACAGGCTCTCTCAAGATTCCCAAACCCAATTTCTAAACCAAAAAGATTCAGATAAGTATCTCAGCATTTGCAATGCTTATCTGCTAGCTGCTCTTCTGTTCATTTCTGCCTTGATGTTTTGTAGGCCTCCACAATGAATGTTTGCCTGAACTCTAAAGAGAATTTCATGGTTATGCAAGTTAGAATTCCTCCACATATAGGGATAATTTAGAGGGAAATCTCCAGTGTTTTTCTGGAGAAAGTAGAAACTACGTTCCCCTTCTTTACATGTGGTGCATCCGTTTGACAACACTGACAAGCACCTCTCACATATCTGCATGACCAGTGTTGTGGCCTCCATGAAGTTTGCCCTTAACCCGCATGCACAAATTGCCAGAAAAACTGGTAATTTTCCTTCATAACTTTAGCTCTTAAATAGTCAAACCAGAAGTAATTTGTCATCATGCTTTATTTCTGTGTTCTTGTAGGATGAGCTACTTACCACAGCAAGGAGCTTTTCCCATTCTAAATCAAGTACAGCCCCTCACGGAGCATTGCTTGACCTGATAACTTTACCTTTCCCTCACGTCCTGATGTTTTTCCAGCTCATCACATTCTGCTTTACTAACTCAACTCCTGATTTCCAATAGCAAGATACAGTATTTAGCCTAGGTTAGCATCATGTGTTTAGGCTTATCTGAATGTGGACACCCTGTTTTGCAATGCAAGGCAGTATTTCATAATTACATAGTGAGGTGTTTTCCTTCAGAGGCAGGTACCTTGCTAATAAAAATACTTGGGGTGCAAAACCAGAAAGAGCGCAGCAGCTCCGAGCCGATCTGCAGTACAAGTTACATTCTGTGCAAGCCTGGCAACCCAACGTTTTTAAAACCACTTCAGACCCACAAATACAGTGCCAGCTGGGAGAGGGCAGATCGCATGTTTAAGCTTTATAACGAAGTGAGAAGGTAAGATACAGCAACTTCTGCAAAACACCTCCTAATGACAGCCCACACAGCCATTACAGAGGCCAAACATATCAACTTCCCACTCAGCAAAGCTGCCAGAACTTAACTCAAAGCAAAATTTATATAAACGGAACAAACAGTATCATATTCAGCTATCACTTATGACTGCCTTCATTTTGAGAGCAAGTTAACCAAAGGACTTTGAATTACCAAAAGAAGGGGGGAATGTCCTTTCCCACCCTCACAAACAGACAAATCCTTCTGTTACCCCATTTTGAAACTTCTCAATGCTCAAAAGCAGCTCTGCAGCCATAAGGACTTGCAGCGTTTCAAGATAGTAGTTTCTTATCCTAAAAAACAAACCAAAGTACATAACTGAATGCTCTTAACATGAGTTCTCCTTGCTTTCACACTCCAAATGCCATAAACTTTGTTAGCATCTTATTGCCTGTATTCCTCTTACTCCCCCTTATTCATTAGATCAGAAGACTTTACTGCAAGAATATTAAAACACTAATTGAGGAGCATTAGTATCATACACGGAGAGCATCCTGGAAACTCATGCTGCCCTTCCAAGTTCAAACAAAATCCCTACAATAATAAACATATGGTATTATCTCACCAATTGGCACATTAAGGAGAATGAGTTCCATTCAGTACCTGGATGTTCTCAAGTTATTATGTGTAGCAAGCGCTCACTCTCAGGGTTTCTAAAATTTGAGATTGGGAAAGAAAAGTTTCTATGAGCATGACAATAGGTTGTTTATGCATTGGATGTTAGTTGGACGGAAAAGGCTGGCGCACCTAATACTATTTATTTTTTACTTTGAGGAAGGGACAAGCTTACAGAACTCACAACTTCTAGTACTTTGTTCTTAAATTACATTGTATTACTGGAGTCAGCAAGTTAGATCACACTAGTCTTGCACCCAAAATACACAGAAAGATACCAGGATGAAATAAAGAGGGTGGTGCAAATAAAAACAAATGCTCCATGAATAAGAGCATTACCTAAGAGCCAGCTTCCCCCTTCAGTATTTTCAAGAAATTTCTAAAAGGATTTGCAGAGTTAAAGATAAGGACCAGAAGAGAGATAACAGATGGCAATGGAAGGAAAACAGCATATAACAACTTGATACGGTACATTCAGTACTCTAGTACGTTAGAAGAAATCCAGAGGCAACTTCCACGTACATGTTGCTTGGCTCCCTATTTGTGAACAGTAGCATCATCAAGGGCACCTCACATAATATTTAGTTTTTTATCTACCGGTCTCTGTTTTAGCACCAAGAAGCGTAGAAGCATATTATTCAGATCCCATCATCCAGATATTGATAATTTTTTATAAAGAGGCAGCATCATTATTTTTTATAAAGACTCCCACTGGAAGAGGTACTACTTTAAGTGACAGAGCTGGAGACAAATAACCAGCATGGAAGAAATGCCGTATACTATGTTGTTTTAAGATTTCACAGGCTGTGTGTTTATAGAGTCTGAGCTTCACTACGATTCCCTTTCTCTCAGCTGTCAGATGATGCACATAAGGCCAATGCCTACTGAGCTTTTAATTACTTCAGACAAAATTTCCATTATCTATCAAGATACTTTATTATTTCGCAAAATCTTCAACCACTTGGAGGTAGGGGGTAACAGCTCGTAAGCTGCTGGTCTCTGGCAATCACGTGCCGAACAGGGCCCTTCCTGACAGGCCAGGCCCTGTAAGGACAGACTTTGAGCAGCTCTGTCTCAGCATCACCTTGACACCAGCCTGGGCTCCTCATCCCACACAGAATCCATGCAAACAAAAGCTATGACTTCAGCAGGAGACATCTGAGGTAGTAACCTAGTGCTTGCAAACATCCAGTGTTGAATAGTTTTTGTTTCCGTGGTGGGGGTGGGTTGGTTGGGGTACTTTATTCAGTTTTTGGTCATTTTGTTTTTGTTTTTTCCCAAGGCTGCACTTCAGAGCTCTGTGTTTTCTGAGAAGCAGCAGTCTCCTAGTCCTGCCAAACAACTAAAATATCCTTGGTCAACAACCTTCTCCCTATCACCACAATCATCACTTTTTTGTTTTGCTTAAATTTCCCAGGCTACGAGCCAAGGCTTTCATAGGCAATGCATTGCCATTAAGGTAAAGGTTGGCCATCCTGCATTTTTCTTTACATTACCAGTCTCACTGCCCTGGTAGAAGCACTACTGGAAAACACAGCTACTTCTGCCTAACCTGTTTGTCCCAGTCCACTCAAAGAAAGAGGTCAGTCATGGCAGACACCCACACCCTTTATTCCTGGGCCCCCATGGTTGCTAGTTCCAGAGCTGGAGGCACATTAGTAGCTACCCTGAAAAATGGCAGTGAGCAAAGGCAAAATAAAAAATAGAGTGCATCTTGATCCATGCATCAGTATTACAGGACTACAGAAGAAAAATGGCAGAGGTCTGAACCTGGACCTGCAGAGCTGAAATGTTAAGATATTTTGCATCCACATGGCAGTGATACCAACACACACAGAGAGGCAAAGCTGCTAACTGTGAGCTCTGGGTGTTTGGATTGTGGAGGAAGGAGACATACAAGGGAGACAAAACTGCCATAAACTTGTGCTGAAAACAAAATTCATTTCTAAACAGGAGTCCTTCAAGACCATGTTACAGGAGCAAATACCTAAACAGTACCGAAAAACTATGTAAACTGTACAATCCAAGCTGCCGAGTCATTTTGTACTGCCCTCCCCATGAGCCTGCTTCTTAGAGTTTAGTCTTTCAGTGAAGTCAGGGTGCTCAAATTATGATAAAAGACTCTCATCCCTAGCCATGAGATGCCAAGTCCTCAGTACAGAGTTATGATGATTTGAGAAGGACAAACTGCAAGGTTATTGTAGATGGGGCCAGCTTTAACCAAAGCAAGTCAACCCCAATGGTAAGCAATTACAGTTCTGACCCATGTCCACAATCATTGTTTTATCTGTGGAGAACACAGAGGCATAGAGACTAGTCTAAGAAATAAAACCAAAACAAAAAACCCCACAGAACTCACACAAGCAAATAATACCCAACCCCACCCCACCTCCAGCAACTACAACATGGTCTGTATGTCTGTATGACCACAGAACACAGATGCACTTACCATGACAAGCCAAGCCAGCACCTCCCTATCTGCAATTGTCCTTTCCAAGGTCACTTCAAAAAAAGCTCTCTAGGCAACTTGGTATAACTCAAGCTGCTGCACAGGATCTGCTCTTAAATAAATATATATTATACACACACACACGCATATTTAAGAAATTCTGAGTACAATGCCAGCCATTTCTCATGTTTATTATGTTTCTGTTCAACCAGCTGCACCCAGACATGCTTGGTGAAAAAATAGAGCTATGTAGAAATCCCATTAAGGAGAGCAGTTACATTTTTAATTACCTCCAAGGCAAAGACTCCAGCATACAAAAACACAGAAGGCCCACGTTTTGCTTTGGTGGTGGGTTTGATTTTTTTAATTTGTTTAAAAAAAGTGCTCAAGTCAGTGGCAATTAAAAAATTCCTGCAGTAGCTTAGAATCAACTAAACCCCAGAACAATTCCTAATAATATCACACGGTATCACCCTATTTATCAACCCATTGCTGCTGAACCACAGATAAAATTTCTGCCCCAGACATAAATAAGCGAGGGCAAATTTACGTCATGCAAAGAAAGCTCTGCAATGAAAGAAATCGGTGAGACAAGCAGAGGTCCAGATAACATGTTCTTTATGTTCAAAACACCAAACTGGTCTGGAAGCACTGCAGTAAGTGTGTATGCCACAGGAAAAAGAATTCACATGGAGATCACAAGGATATTTTAAAACCAGATGCAGTCAAGACGCACAAGGACAGAGTTTCTTCTGAAATGTGTGAACTGAAATCTGTATCCAAGCTAGTAGTACATGCATAATTTTAACCTGCAGCAAGGTCACAGCTCCAAGTACCTACCCAGAACTCGGCATGCGGTCAGCCTTGGCCCTCTCCACACGTTTTCTCTACGAAGAATGGAATAGTCCATCAGGTTACCCCACAGGCTCATTTTGAATCTTTGTTATGTTCAAGCTGCTCAAATGGAAATCACCTAACAAGCACAGAATAGAGGCTTAGCTCATACTAGATATAAAGATTAGAAAATCCAGGATTTCCCCTATCTCCTTTCAGTCTTCATTTAGTCTACCATTGGCAACAAGTGAATTTAGTTTCAAGAAAAGATAACCACAAAATAAAATTATATGTATTTTCCACATAACAAAAATAACTAACAATTGTTATGTGTTTGTTTGTTTAATAATATATTAATATGAGGAAACTAAGAGGTATTTTCCTTCTTTGTGTCAGCTCAGTTTCACTAAATAGCTTATAAAACCCCCAAAGAACGTGTCTGAAACTGCAAAGCCACAAACACATCCCTCCCCACTTCCCTTTCCAAATCCTAGTCCCTAATGTGCAACTAGGTAAATCTCAGTGAAGGAGAAAGGAGTTTTATTAGCAAAGGGCTCAGAACTGGAGGGCAACCACTGAACACTGCCTGGAGCTAAACCTCTAAAGTTACTCCTTGGCTAAGTGTACCTGCCTTTGATCGGCAGAGTTCAGAGTCCGCTTATTTAACCTCGACAGGAAGAGCTCACTTATGTGGTGCAAGATGAGCTCTTTCCTACACTTTCTTCAACAGTTTTATAAAACTGGCATACTGACAGGCTTTGCACATTTCCAAATATTAAAAATAGCTACGCAAGAATTTACAAGTAGCGATATCGCTGATGACAACTCACAAACCATCTACCTCCCAAACAGCATTTTTTTTCTGAGCGGGGTCCGCAAGACATCACGGGTTCCAGCATCAAGGGTATCTCCTGAACTAAACCTGGTAAGCCAACAATATTGCAAAATATTTAAGTAGCATGTGCTTAGTTGAGCATCCTACCAACATAAATCATACAGAACTGCAGAGAGAGACACTGAGAAGGTCTTTCCAGAAAAGAAACCCAAAACATTCCAGTATCTTCCTTGTTTATAGAAAGCTTAAATAAAAAATGGCCCCAACAAACTCCCTGAAACATTTAGAGCAGGATTTTGCAGATGCCTGCGTACCACTTTGGTGGGGTCATATTAAACACGTCTGCAGCCTACACTCACACGGAAACAAAGTGTTGATTTGGTTGACTCTCAGGGGGGAAAAAAAAATGCAAATAAGTCTATACGCAGGCTGGAGTGGAAGAAGAGCCAAGTCTGCCAGGTTCTACTGCTCAAATGCTTTCTGTCTGCTGGGTCTTGAAGGTGAAACTCCTATGCCCATACTATGCCCCAGGTACTTAATTCTTTACGTGAAGACTGATTTCTGCACTATATTCAGTTATTTGTATATTGCTCATCATTGAAAAACAAACATAATCTGCAGATATCTTTTGTAGCAACTTGAAGTCTCATTCCAGCTGCTATTAGCCAGCCTTTCATAGCCCATAACCCTCTCAAGTCACCTCAGCTTACTCATCCCTTAAAGCTTTTCTTCAGAGACTTGTGTCTACATTAATGGATATGAGTCACAAAGAGGCCCTTAACTTCAACACTAAAAAGGATATGGATCTTAGGGAAACAGATTACTTCAGTTTATATCATTAGAAGTGTATCACTGCTTACTTTGGTGTCACCAGAATGAAAAGTGGTCTGGCCAGATTTTGCTCTGAGAGGACTGGAGCTCTGCTCAGCTCTATCTGCCCAAACAAATGGTGGTGTTTCCACCTTCCACTCGCTTCACAACAACAGCCATCAGAAATCAGAGCTGTTCAACAACACATTCAACCAACAGTTCAGCGTTTGTCTCCAAAATGTAAAATGCCTACCCAGTTTAAAAATTATTTCAGGTATTAAGAGGAAAAAAGCAAGATGAACCTTCCCCCCACCCCTGAGATAATTCATTCCCACTAGATAAAATTCCCAAAGGATCACATAAAAAAACAGGAAATTAGTTTCCCTCACCATACTTCCCAACCTTTTCATTGGTTTCCTGTATCAGGCCAAATAAACCTTTTAAAGAGTCTTTCTGAAGTTACAGGCCAGCTTGGAGATCTGTACTCTTTAGCGAGATTTCCTTATTGCTCACCCTACATATATTAGGCACACCAGAATATGCACACTTTTCAGTATCTTCTGTGAAATTACCACTTACACAGCACAAAGTTAAGTGGATGAAATCCTAGTACATCATCAGATGATCAAAATACTAACTTCTTTGGCAATAACAATATAGGGTTTTTTATTGTCTTAAGCCAGTGTGCACTACCCTTTACTTGAGGATGATCAGAAAAGAGACTGGGCTGTTAGTCAGAAGGATGATGAGCAGCATAAACATGCCACTAAATGGCACAACTGTTTTCACTCTCCTATGGCCGACAAATAACCACTGCAGTGGAAATGACTTGTAAAGCTTCCCATCTAGGCTAGGAAAATGAACTTACATATGGAGTATTTCTGGCCATTTTATAGCAGTTCTTATGAGACTGGTTACAGAAAAATTCTGCAGTTTATGCATTAGAAGTGGAAAATGACTAATTATGTTTTGAGGCTTCAGAAGACAGGAAGAACAACAGCTAATACCATTGCTCTACTGGGGCAAGTGAAAACTGCAGGACAATATAAACTCAACAAAGCACATGCTGCTTAAATATTTTTTGAAACTGCTGGCTTAGCTGTCTAAACTGAGGAGATATTGTTGATGCTAAACTTGTGATCTCTTGTGGACCTGGCTTGTTTTTTTTTTTAAAAAAAAATCAAGTTTAGGAAGTAGGTGGTTTGTGAGGTGTCATTCAGCTGTATCATTACTTGTAAATAACATTCAGTATCTCAAGAATTTTTTTTTTTAAACTTGCAAGCCTTAAATTAAGAAGGGATGCTGCACTGGCTTTAAAAAGCTTGCTGTTGGTAATTAGGTTTCTAGTCCTAAACAGCCTCCACTGTTACAGCTCAAACAAGCAGCTTTAACTGAGTTGTCCATCTCTTTGTCTTTTTGTTTTGATAGAGGCTCAATTATGCTCAGGACAATGGCCTGTCTCTTCATTTTGCTGAGAATAGGAAGCAAGGGTGCCATTGTCACCCGGCTTCAATTCAGTCACAACAAAGGGGTCTGAAGTGCCGAAAATAATGGGCTACCTAAAGTAGCTAGAAGGAGTAAGGAGAGGGAACTCTGCACTAGCCACAGTCCCCCTTCATCCAGCCCTCCCTGTGCCTCAAACAAGGCTGATGCTTCCTCTGACAAGAGCCATGTCAGGGGCTGGTGACGCAGAGCGCTGCTACCACGCCTGCACAGCGAGCCATGGGGGGCATCGGGGGGAGCTGAGCCAGGAGGTGCATAGCTCTGCCCATGCTTACTAACTGGGGTAGAAAAGAAACGGAATAGCTGTGTGGTTTGTTTGGTTGTTTTGAAGAAAAAGCAAAACCAGGAGCCGTGACCTTTAGCATATGGGTGGGCTTCAGGGGGGGAAAGGGAGAAAGATGCAGGAAGGCAACTACATGGAAGTAAATCACACAACAGATTCAATTAGAAAAAAGAAGAATGTGTTTTGTTTTAAAAAAACAGGACATAGCATTATTAAAATACAGCGTCAATTACACTGAGATTGCAAAGAGTGAATGAAACCTAGTAGCAGGCTGTTATTGTAGCTGAAATCCCCTCCTCCCCCTTCTGGTGCCTCATTCATAAATGGCTGCTCGGGAGCTCCAGCTGCAGAGCCCCAGCACCGACATGTACACACAGCAGCGCGTGCCCCTCGCCGACACAGCCAGAGGGACAAAATCTGCTCTAAGAAGTATTTAATTACTTCTCGGTAGTCATCCACTCTTTCTCTCCTCTTTCAAATCTTTTTCTCACCCTGAAATTTGGGATGGTGGGAAACCTTTGCAAGTGTGTTTACCAGGAGCGGCTTTACGGCCGCCACCCCACGATGGAGGTGCCTGCGCATCGGACAAGAGGAATTCCAGCAGGCTCAGCCTGGGTTTCACGCAGCACCTCTTCTACCAGCCTGACTTCTCAAAGCTTGCCTTTGTCCTCACTCTGCGTAGGGGGTTGCTAAGAAAAGAATCTGTAGATGTATGTATATAGAGAAACAAATAAGTAAGACAAGATTTCAAGAAGAAATTATCACCTCAAATTTTGGTAGCTTAGAAGCAAAGCTTTCCTGTGCATCCCCAGCTTACATGCACGCATAGGTAATTCTACTACTCCTTATTTCTCTTCATGTTACTTGCAGCTCAGAATTCCTTCAGAACATTTTAATTAGGTAGAACAAGACTCAAACGTGCCGTAACAATATCAGTACTAATAAATCACAGGCAATACAGTATACTGTTTGTAGTTACAAAGGGGAATTTCCAAAATGTTTAAAAAAAAAAAAAAGGAAAAAGAAAAATTAAATTGAAAATGTGCCTAGGAGTGAGGAAGGTGCATGAAGGAGGGTGAAGAACCCACCTGTTATGCTCAGGACTTGCACAGATGTAGGAATGCTAAGAAAAATTTTTATAAGCATTGCCCAAAACCTTGAGTAACTAATGATAGATGCTTAAGAGAGCTGAGGCCTGACCAAGGACTTTATTTCATTATCAGAAAATAAATGAATTTATTGAAATTGTCACCATCAGTTTGAATTACTAATTTCTGATTCTCCTGCTAAACAAACAAATTCCTGCTGAACAATGAAAAATTCTCCTGCTAAACAATAAATCAGGAGTTTTAATCCACTTCTTACAAAGCTATTTAATAACAGCCTTACAGTCAACTTTCCAAAAAGATAAGTAATTCCCTTAAGGAAGCAGTTCCTTATTCCAAAATTAGAATAATTTGACAATGTAAAAGATGACAAATAACCTCTCTCTTCCATTTCACTAAACCTCCAGAGAGGCCCCCAGCCCAAAGAGCATGCAAGTGAGAGCAGGCGTTTGACCAACTCACAAGCAGGAAAAGAAGGCCTGCCCTGCTATTTTGTTCATTTTACACTGTGTAGGAAGAAAGGAAGGAACATATTTACACTAGGGGAATAGTAGGTATTGCAGAACTAACCCAAGATCCCAGCTACATCTCTATCATCAAAACAATTTCTTTCTAGATCAGAAAAGGAAGGGGGGGCAGAAAGGCCTTAAAATTCACACAAGTTCAAACTTGAATCAAACGGATTAAAGGTACAGATATTTGAACGTCAACGTTTCATAAAAGTGCCCACAGAATACTGTGAAATGGTGCAAGATCCTCAGCAGTGATCCATCATCTTGCATGCATTTCAAAAGAAAACAGGGTTTGCAAACTCCCAACCAGATAAGCGTTACCACATCTGACCCACCTGGATGTATTCAGTTACCAAAAAGAGGCAGTAAAACTCCTGAGAGATGACTGTTTATTCCACACATGTATCAATCAGCTCAGATTCACAAAAAAGGCACTCAAAAAATGCAGGAAGAATCCCCCCCACTCCCAACCCACATCACCTCTCAGGTTCCATTCCCTCTTGTCACACAACCGTGAAACCTGAAAGACAGTTTTTTTTTTCCCCCATAGTCATGGCCTCTGAAGAGCAGCCATACTGTTGTTATCAGATCCAAAGGCATAAACCACAACTGGCATCTCTCCCCAAAAGAACTATTTGTAAAATATTTTGAGAGTTGCCTATGTAAAGCATACTTCTGGGGAGAAATTCCCACTGGCATTTGAAGAAAATAATTTGCAACTGTTGTTCCCCACAGGTGGGATCACCAAAGATTTTATACTCAAGAAGAAATGGTTGAACCCACAAGCTCTGCAAGAGAACATTTCTTAATGAATACTCCAGAACCAATTTTCTATGGGCACGGTTTCCATTTACATCTGTGGAACTGTTTTAATTAAAACAGCACTTGCAAGGACAGAAAATTCTTAAAACAGAACTGTAATACCAAACTCTTGCATACATCATCTGTGCCTCCTGCAGTATGGGGCACTTCAACAGCAAGACCAAAAAAAAAACCAACATGCACAGTTTGCTAAGCAGAACACATTCCTATATCATTACTTCAAACAGAGTAAGATAAATCAGGGGGTAGCACCCATTCTCCTGCTTGTTTGGCCTGATTTGTTGAAACTGAATTTTTTGTTTGGCCAAGACACACACCAAGCAGTTACACTTTTTCAGTGCACAAGGGCACATGCCTTGAGCTAAGCTACTGTGCACTGACCATATTTTAAAAGTACCACCTAAAGATAGTACTGATGTTTTTATTTTTATATATGTGTATGTATATATACACATAATAAACACATACACATTATACATGTATGTATCTTAGCACTGCTTCAATGAACAAAGGAGTGTCACAACTTAGAATCAAACCACTTTTATGAGAAAACACACAACACAACAATCAACCTTTTTCACAGCACTGGCTTGAAGCTTCTTTGTATGTAAACCTCTGACCATTGCTGCATAGCACGTCTTAGGAAACAGCCTAGTCAGAAGGAAGCTGCTTGATTTTCCTTAAATTTTGTCCACCTGCCCCCAAAATAAGTCCTTTGGCAGAGGTATTATGTGATGAGAGAAAGTCTCTGGACAGCCTCAGAGGTAAGTGAAACAGGTCATTCAGGTTACCAAAAAAAAAAAAAAAAGAAAAAAACAAACAAACAAATCAAACTTTGGAGCAAGGTATCCTTTAAAGCTCTACAATATCCTACTTTTTAGTATCAAAAGCAGATCAAACTTTTCAGATAAACACCACATTTGGTTGTTTTTGTAGCCTGTAAATCACAGCTCTTCCTCTAGCTCATGAATCAGATATTTTCAGTATAGAAAATATGACAATCTCAAAGAGTCATTTTCTGTCTTAACCTCAATACTCCACAATCTCAAGCAGCACAGAGATACACATTTTGTCCTGGAGGGTATACAGAGTATCACATGTACCTGAACATCATGAGCCACAAAATACACCCCAACACTCTATAGCTAACTTAAAGCTTCTAGTAAAAAAAAAAAAAAAAAAAAAAAAAAACAACACCAGAAGCCACAAACTTCAAGTACCAGGGACCATATCTCGCAAGAGGAAACTTGGTCTCAAATCTCAGCAATCTACCAAGACCTAAGGCAACATTTAGTGACAAAAATAACTTGTTCACCTTGAACCAGAAACTAGGGAGATGGCTTAGTATTAATTTTGCATCCAGCCAGAAAGCCCACATATTTTTCTATTTTTTTCCTGGGGATGTCAGCTCAAAGTCTCTTATACAGGCTGAGTGTTGGCTTACGACTAGCAAAACAGCTTTTATACATTCCTCTTCCACTTAAACATCATTATGTACTTTCTTGCTCCTCCACCATGATCAAAGTTCTCACAAAACGACAAACAGGATGTACACTTAGAACTCCAGTTGTGCTGGCAAAATACACTTTATCATTTACATTTCATTTCAGATCAGTTTGTCCAAAAAACAATAACTACAAATCATATTCTGTTCATTTCTGCAGGAAAAAAGATAAGATACACCAAAAAAAGCAGAGCAAATGAGTTTCCATCCCTGCCACAAAACAAGAACAGACTATTTCTGTTAGCAAAGATATAGCAACTAAAGACAAAAGGAATTAACATTTCCTGTCACACTGGCAACAACCAGTAGCAGCAGAAGGTGTACAATTAGGAGCCAGGCTTTTCTGCAAAATACTGGAGAGATCACATGCAAAAATCAAGCCAGTATCAGCTGCTTCCTGTGTCCTAACACTGAACTCCTGAGCACAGTCCTTGAGTCACAGCTGAAACAAGAACTTAACTTACCTCCATTTTATCTCAACAACAGGTCACCCATTTTATTGTTGCATGGCACATTCTTGTACTTCCAACCTTTTCACTCACCTGTCACTCCACTCCTTATCACCTATAGCTAATATTTCAATGCTGTACAGATAATTGAGGCTGCAGGTGTCACCACTTGATCTAAAAGCATCTCTGTGTGAAGTGTCCCAGTACTTTCCACAGTTGATACGGGAAAAGAGAAGCAGGACACCTTATAGAGCACACATTTGTTTTCATATTGAAAGAACCAGTGCCAACTGAAGTTAGTTCTCACTTTCCTGGAGTACTCACCGATAAGCAGGACTATTCACAAATCTAAGTGTAGTACATTCTTAAAGCATTTGCTGAAGACAAACATTCACACATCAGTTTCTATTTTTTAACTGAAGTTCCTGACTAAATGATTTTGCCATGTTTGACAACGACAGGCCAAATGCAACAGTGGAGAAATTGGGTTTCTCTCTGTGTGTCATTTTCTAATACTGTTAGAGAGCTGCTTCATAATATGATTACATTTACCTATCAACTTTGAGATTAACTTTTGGTGCTGTCAGATTCCCACAGGAACTCCTTGGGCATCCTTTCTTCTTCTATTCTACCACATGAAAGATCCTCACTTCTGCCCCCCCAGTTATGTTCTAATTTTATGAAGTCCTCTTCCAGACCCTCTTTTTTCATCTTGACCACAAGTCACCCAACATGCACAGCACACACGCAGATAGCTCACCCTTGCTGTACTAGCAAGATCTAGATATACCTACAGCAGGGAGATCATACTGCTGGTGTAATACTTAATCCTACTTTCTCACTGCAGCTCAGTACCTCAACTTGCTGCGGTAACAACAGCTATCAAAATGGAGAACTCACCAGGGAACAGAATCTGTTTTCCTATTTGGCTCAAGAATTACACAAGGCATACAATAGTTTCAGTAATTATCATAAGCCAATTTTACCCCAAACCGTCAGCTCTAGCAAGAGTATGTCCAAGGCGGGGGAACTTCCCCAAACTTATTTGGGCACAGTATTTAGCTGACTTAATTTGAAGCTGCTTTTCCCTTCAAAACATGCACGCCTACTCAGCAAACCGTAACCACAGCTGACTCAGAGGAGGAGGACAGGCTCCTCAGCTTTTTTCTTCCTGTACAAGAGAAAAACAAGAGGGCACAACATTCATTGCCTCCCTCCTTCCTCCCAATCACAGCCAGCTCAAACAGCACTGGCTCATAAATAGAGCCAGGAGAAACCTCTTTCTGGGATACAAGCAACAACAAAACCTCTGGTCTGATGGCAAACAAGCATCTTCAGTTCAAGTCTGGGGAGACTACGGGTTTAAAAAGCTGTGTGGAAAGCCAAACTCCATGTCATTCCTCTTCCCACACACACAAAGGGCAGAAACAGGCCACCCTCTCCTTTCCCCCTTTCGAGGTGCCTCACGCTGACATGCTTGCTGAGACTAGGTTGCAGTGCCTGGAGCAGCTTAAAACAGACACAGAGCCTCGCAAAGGCGGGAGAAAGAGGCACTGAGTTACCCTCCCTAATCACCACTTTTAAAAGCACACACTCCCTCTGTCTCCCCAGCACTTCATTTGCTTCACCCCTTTTGTTGTTGCTGTTTTGCATGACTTTGAGTACAGAAAAAGCCAGCCTGCTATAACCACACCCTGAAAAAAAAAAAAATCATAAACACAGACTGATTTACATGCATGCATTTCTTTGAAAAACACATCCTTGGCACATAAAAATCCTCTGGTACGGGAAAACACCACCTTTACTCAGAGAGCTGCAGCACAGAGAACCCAAGTTCTCAGTCAGCCACCTGGAGAAGAAATCACACTTCCAGCTTCCCAGTAACATGGAGCAAGAATCCTCCCCAGGTATGTGTGAAAATGGCAACTCTGGAGAGACATTACAAGCCTTTTAGAGGCAACACTTGCCAATCTTTATGCAAAAGAAACTGATGTCTCAAAAAAGTGAAAGGGGAAAAAAAATCATACAAGAAATACAATCACAGAAACCTGTTCTCTGAAGCATTAAAGAGACTTTCAGTCAACAATGTAATTACTTTCCTTTCTAAGGAATCAAGACTGCAAATAAAGCACAGAGCACAGGTTTTTCTGAGGATATGAAAGTGTTTTCTGTGTGCAAGATTTCAAAACACTCCCAAGATGGCCACTTTTCATGTCAGAAAGGGGAAGTGAAAACACAGATACGACATGGTACCACGTAATTTCAAGCCATCAAAACAAACAGGAGTGAGGAATAGTTCCGGCAGACTTTGTCTCGTCACTCCCTCACTCTAACTCCATGCATTAAACCCGACCAAAGTGCAAGAACAAGATTTCCAGGTGTTTCTTTAATTATGGATTGGACACAGGAAAAGCACCTTACAAAGCTTCGATGCCCCCGTCACACCAGACTGGTTCCTCAGTGCAGCTGACCATTCTCCACAATGTTGTATACTGGACTCACAAGCTTTTCAACTGACCACCTCATGACAGGACTGATTTACAAAAGAGTCATGAAAACTTACACGCAGTCAATACTTTTATACTTCTGGAAAGTCGCTACAAACTTACTTTTCCTAGCACTTTGACTTTGTAGTGCTTTAAAATCCACACAGCAAATACAAGAGAAGCACGTTATTCCTATATGGGGTGCAAATCCGTTTCAACCCCACTTGGCTACTCTTCTGAAGAATTCTTGGATTTTAATAACCACTGAAAAATGTACTGCTACTACTTACAGCTACGCTTACATCACTGTATAGAGAAGGGTAAGCAGCACAGCCCTCTGCTCAGGGGCTACACAAGGAGGATTTGCATAGAGGAACTTGTCATTTTGCCCTTGCAAGACAATGAGACACTGTGTCAGGCTGCAATAAACTGTACATTTGGTCAGATACTTAGCTCCCAAGCCACAATAACTTATTTCAGCAGCACAAGGTTGCACATTATCACCAATCTTAAGGATTTTCTTCCAAACTCTTAAATGTGGTTATGTTCTTTCACCTAAATCACAGTATCAGGGAAACTGGCTGATTTCAGAAAAAGCAAGTCCAACTTGATCAATTTACCTATTACCAAGACACCTTTTCCAAAACTGTATTTCAGTTTAACAACCACAACTAATGCTGCTACAGTTAAGAATTTGCATTATGAACCCTATTTTAAGAAATTCATTGCTTAGCCTCACAAGACTTCCTGTGGGCTGTAAGTAACTCTGAAGTCTTAGCCCAGAAGCACTTTCAACTAAAAATCTCTGGTTGAAACACCTGTCATATAAGTTACATCAAGTACAAGAGAAGCTTTCTGACCAGCTTAAAATTATGATGATGTTATCCTTTTACAGGTCATGAACTCAATGCAGAGTAGCCGTATCTGACATTTGGAGAAGTAGATTAAAATACAATAGCTCCTCCAAAGATGTCACACCAGCCAGAACAAGTCTTTTGAATCGAAAAATGAAACAAATGAGCATTCTTACATTACACCTGTATCATACGCAGTTTTACTTCAAGCACTTATTTCTGCATTCCTTGAACACCTCTCTGATTTTGAACAGAGCATTGCTTTCCTTTGAATGACACAGTCAATGTTGTCAGCATTTACTGACACAACTTTTCAGATATGTTTCATAAATCACACCTCAGAAATTCAGGAAAAAACACCAAGGCTGGAAGGAATCTCCTGGATCTCTAAGCCTTGCTCACCCACTCTCCCCACCACAGTACGGACTAGATGATAGCTTATATACCACCTTCCTCCAGTTTCAGAAGCAACAAAACCTTTCCAGCTACTTTTAGGAATTCTCCAGTACAGCAGAGCTGTCTGTGCTGTGGAAAGGTTGCTGAAGAAGTATCTCCGACAACATGATGTGAAAGATGTCCTGAAACCGTAGGACGTTTGTATCAAACATTCCTCCATGATCAACTTGAATTTCTCTTAACTTCCCTTTGTTTTTCAACACAAAGATTCAGAGCTCTACCTAACAGGACCCACCCCTGAACTCCTCTCCTGCACCATGGGTTTCCCGGATTTTTATGTTTAAGATAGGAGGAGCTGTTGGAGTTAATATGACCTTAATTATACTACTGAGCTGCTCATCATTATCAGCTCAATTTCTGGCAGCAGCAGGTCCCCACTGAGCAGACACTTGCAGCTGTTAGGCTTGCTGCTACTCAGTGATGCTGAGATTTCAAAAAGAAGTTTCTGTTCCTCCTCTCCTCCCCCCCATGAATACTACTAGGAAAAAAATAAATTAATTTAACTGACAAGCTGCCATCTACTGCTTTCCTCTTCCCCTCTTCTCCTGCCACAAGTACTTACCAGTAAGGACTCATATGGACTACTGCAAGCTAGAGAAAATGGTGTCATCACCAGATAATATAAAATATCAGACTACCTGCTAATTTCAGCTACAGAAAGAACGTGTTCATGGAAAAGGGAACTAACACAAAGTAATACAAGTTTTGAGCAACTAGTGGCTCCAAGATGCATAGCCATGTGTTCAAGCTCAAGCTTTTCAGAAGCCAAAGACATACAGAGCTCAGGTCTCAGCCTTTCAAAGGCACTTCTGTGTACAACAAGAGATGGGAATCAGCAACTTGCCTAGCAGGTAGGAAAACACATTGATCCTACACCCAAAATACCAGCACTGCTATCTGATCACACTGACATTGCCTGTGTGTGGTTTTATATGTAGTAAAATACAGCTTGCTTCTGTACCATCAACGATCCCTGAGTTAAATTAAAAGGATAAGACCACTGACCACTCTGGAAAGATGGCATTCCTAACGCAGACTCATGCAAGGGTGGGCATGTGAAATGAAACTGCCATCAGTAACAGAAAACAAAGCAGCTTAGCAATCAAAGCCTTCAAGGCCTGCACTGCAAATGAAGTCCTCAAATTTCCCCTAAATTTGAATGCACAGATGAAGCCAAACTGAAGTCAGTACATCTCTACAAAATCCTATATGCTCTTACAGACACAAAAATGCAACACTTAAGTCTGCACTTCCTTCGCAGCAAGGAAAAACGAGACACCATCAAAACCCACAAGTTCCCATTTCATCAGTTTTCCAACCCAAACTCTCACTTCCACACAGCTGAGCAGTTAAGCAGCAGATACACACTACACATCACACACCCCTTCTGTAAGAACAGTACTGTTCAACACACCACACCATTACCTGTTGCTACCAAAACTAAGGACAGGCTGTTGAAGCCAGGAAGTTCAGGTGTGTGGAGTGGCAATAAGAACTTAAATTTAAAAAATGGAAATCTTTACACTGTACTTTGTTACTTCTAATTGCACAATGAAAACAGAACCCTCCCTAAAACAATTACTTTGAATAAAAGAACCGTCAAGACTTTTCAATAAGAACTGACTGCTAGTGTTAAATAGCTTCCTTGGGGGACTTTTAACTCTTATTGAAAGGGGAAAGACAGTTAAAATTTTAAGACTATTTCCTGCAGACAATTAGCCTGAAGATGCAGGTAACTGTCTGCATTTCCTAAAGTACAGGAGCTAGGCAGTTAGGTAATTCTTGAACTATCATCTAGACTGTTGTCAGCTGTGACAATACTTCTTAAAAAAAAAATATATATATACACAAGTAACAGACTAACTATCCTGAAATTTTTTCCCCCACATGCTACACTTTATTGTCCTTCACATCAAAGCTCTGGAAATTCAGAAGCCTGAAATACACTGCAGTTAACAGTACTTGCAGTTTCTTAGATCTAATTACAACCTGAGCCACCACTGCAAGTTAACTTCTACTCAGTTTTGGCTCTTCTGCAACCCAAAACAAAGTTCACATTTGTATTCTTAATTCACTGACTACATTTGCCTGTTTTAAAGTAGCAGAAATTATTTTTATTGTTAAAAATAAGTACTCTAAATCAGTTGGAAGTTGCAGTTAAAATACCACTTGACTGTATGGTAACTAGACAATAAGAAAAGCAGATGATACAGACTGCAACTAGACACAGCAGAAAGATCATCTAACAACTTTTCTCTCTTTTCTAAAGGATCCAGAAACAAACTTAGAGAACAAATGCATTATTCAATTATATGTAACGCTGTACACATACATAGAATACACTATATACTCATACATGATCACAGTATATTCAATCTTTAAATTAAATTAATGCATTTGAGTACCTTGTAGTTTGAACTGGTGAGCAACACACAACCAGCAGCAATGAAACTGCCAATGATGAAGTTAATTTCACTCTGCTGAGGGGAAACCTCTGATCACAAATTATCAGTCAATCTACCAAACGTAACAGAGAATTCAAAAGTCTCAACAATTAGAAAAGTACTGAGGTTAAAGGCTGAACAGAGCAAATGCCAACTGCTCTTGTAGCAGTGAGAGGGATCCCAAAGATAGAAGGGGGGGGGGGGGGGGGGCAGCAGCAAGGAGGCACGTGGGGGCAGAGGCTGATTAAAAAAAAATCTTTCCCTGGACAGGAAAAGTTGAAATGATTTCTACAAAATAGCTTATTAGGTAGATTCAAGGTCAGCAAAAAGCTACCACCTGCAGCATTGCTTTGCAATGGAAGGAAAGGACAAATTCGGTGTTTGACCCCACTCTGAATAGTCCTATGGCCATCAGGGGTTTGCCAAAATTTAAATGGTTCATTTTAAACTATGTGGATGAGGGAAAAACAATAAAACTAACACAAAAAATGGTAAAACAGAGCTACAGAAAAAAGATGGACGAACCAACACCCCATAACTGTGACTGGGCCAGTCAAGTGGGTGGGTAAGAAAAACCTCCCCCTCCCTTAGAAACCGGAAAAGTTGTACTGTAGACAAATCATCAGGAAACAGTAGAGGAAACAAGCAGGTTTATCTCACTGAGCCCCTAAAGACTTTTCAGGAAGTACTCCAGGAAGCAATGAAAGGCTTCCCAAGCCAGCCATGGCTGCCAGGAGAGATCCAGCAGCCAAGCGAGGTCTAAGAAGGGAGGGGCAGGGGTCCAGGTGGTAGATCTGAAGCCTCCTTCCCTCCAGGGAGCAATAAAAAGGCTTTACCATGTGGGATGTACTCAGTTCCCTCTCAACAGGCCGATTTGGCCAAGTGCAAGAACCTGCCACTGATTACAGACAAGAATCTTAGCCAAGATACAAAGGAATTAAAGTTGAGGGGACAAAAAAGAAAATAACACATTTAAAGTTTATTTCCATCTCTTTTAGTACCATGAGACACTGCCTATTCCAAGGGCAAGCAAAAGCATTCACTAAGTGCATGAAACATTAGTATTTTCTGTTGTATGGGTTTCATAAGTCTGCTATTGCCTTAAGGGAAATTCAAAACCACTGTTCAGGTACTGCATGGCTTGCGAGCCATCCAAATCCTCTGCTCGCCTCTCCAGCACCGCTGACAGAAATGCAACATTCAGATGACTAAAGCCATCAGGTATGTTTCCAAGCATTACCGAATGTTGCTTCAACTCCTGCTCTGGCAAAGCACTGAAACAGCATCTAACACATTTAGAGACATTTACCAGGCTCTGGAAATAAAACAAACCAGCCTTGCTGCTCTAAATGCAGAGCACTGGATTTCATACACCCGTTTCAAGTGGAACCAGGGCACCCATGAACAAGGCACAAAAGGCAAGCGACTGCCTCAGCAGCTTTTTGTAGACAAAAGGGAAGAACCTGCAAGGCAGCTTTTTAAACCTGAAAAACACTAAGTAATCACAAGAACACCTACATTTTTAGAACATTCAAGCCCATTTTCAAAATTATTTGCTACTGATGTGTATATACACATCATTGATTCATTAATAAACTTAGAAAGACCAAAATGGATAGGTACACATTAAAAGCAAGCCACCTACTCTTCACAGATTTGTACAAAGCGAAAATCCTAGACACATCCACAGCACCCTTTGACTAGCAAATCCACTTCAGGCAAAATAGATGCTGTGCCCTCTCTCCAAGACCATCTTACAGGGGGCAGTTGGGACACCAGAAGGATTCACTTCCACAGATTAAGTTTACCTACCACAAGTGACTTGGAGAGACGTGAAAACTTTTTGATTCACATCCTGTTAGGGCATTCCAAGAGGCTCTTCAAAAACATATAGTAATTCTAGAAGTCCAGAAACTGAAGAAAAGGGAGTATGGATGTTAGTACAGCTGAGGAGAAACTCCCTGCAACAACAAGTTATTCGGAAAAAACATTCTATCACTGTTCCCTTCAAGAGCTTAAAGTGAAATCATCATAGGAACAAAACCTATCCGAGTCAAGCGACAGTTGATTAGTCATAATAAAACATAATGCCTGTGCCAGGTAACAGTCATGTAAAACCCCCACCACACATGCACACACACCAAGTAAGATTTTTGCAATAAATTTGTGAACAAATGACAGATTTTTTAAAAGTCACCCATTTTTGGTCTACCCTGGCAATAAAGTAGTTTCACAATACACTATATCGCTGCTTGTTGTGTCGGGATGTGAAGAAACAGAAAGGACAGAATACCAAAATTAGTATACATCAGACACGCAAGCATGGAATACAAGTACTGAGATTATTAGACAGCTGAATAAATGTGGCACAGGCTCTGCTTCTAATACAGCCACAAATGCAAACTACAATTCTACAGTTGACACCACTGCACGGGGTTACCAAACTGTCCAAAGCACAAGCATTTCTATGAACCTCTAAAATTGTAGCTGAATCCCTCCTACTCCTTTCTCACTGCATCCTTTTCCCAGAATGAGCTGCAAATCTTCTGTACACCCAGGGAGGAGGAAGAAAAAAAAAAATAAAGAAAAAAGGTTTATATTCATCTCATGCATTAGCTTTCCACGAGCCCTGTTACAAGCTGTCCATATAGCAACGAAAAATTTACCCTTTAACCTTAACTCCTAGCAACATATTAAAATTCTGGTAGCAGCATCTTTGATGCTTTAAACACTATGCTGACTTTACGAGTCAGTAGAAAAGATACCCATGCATTGCAAGTCAATACTTTCTCGTTTCTTCTAACTCTGCAAATGGTTTCTATAGTTGAAGATTTTCATTTCAGCCAAGCAAAGAGGGGAAAAGTTTGCAACACCTCAGCGAGAAAGAACAGCAGGCAGATTGCAGACAACCAGATACCAAAATAAATCCTTGATAAAGTCTACGTTTGTTCATGTAATTCATCAAGAGCAGAAAGAATTTGATGAATACCTGCTTGATAGGTCAAAATACAAGTAAAACGATAACGAAAACATTTAACTGTTTATATCACTCTGTTTTCAGCCTTTATTTTTAACTGCTGCACTACATTCAGCAAACTGACTCACTTTGAGAAAACTGCAATTCCTCACGCTAATGCTTTTAACATGGACCACATTCTCCACAGACATCCTATAATTCCTATACTTTCAACTGACTGTATACTGCCTTTTCATACTCAAAACATACTCTGTGTATGCAGAAACTGCAACCGTGGCTGGCGAGACCTCCATCATTACTTCTCCACACAGCTTTCTCATGTTCTCAAGTTAGGAGTAGCCATCATGGCTCTAGAATGCACTTGGAAAAGCGTGTCTGGTGGTTATGTCAGAGGACAGCAAGTCTGGCATCGGACACCTGTTTAAAGCCATGGCAAGGACTGTGACCTTGAACAAGTCACTTCAACAGACATTAAGGTACAGACTTTAGTGTACAAGGAGGAGTTGTGATGCTTTAAAGTTTTAGATTCTCCTTTCAAAGGCAAGGGGTTATTCTGAAGAACGGAGTGTTTTCAAACACTGGATTAATCATACTGCAGATACTTTTTCTTTTTAGCTCAAATTGATACATTATCCTAGAATGAAAATATACAAGGCTCATTACTGTACTGAATTCTTAAATGCTAGTGTTAAGAACTGTTGTTTATAATTATTCACCTATTTTTAATCAATCACCACAACTGAAATCAACTCAAAATGTATTTCATGTCTTTTCTTCAGCACTACTTTTTTATCCTGCTTTTCAGTAAAGTTAAACATTCCCCACCCCAAAAAGTGTGACTTCGCAGTTTCACTGTTCAGTTGCAAAAGCATGCCAGATCAGTGCTGCTGGGCTGGGGCTGCTCCCTCCACAGATGAGGATATAAACCAACAATTTTTGATTAAAATAGAAAACGTTCATATCAGACAATTCCACTGCCTTGTTTCTTTTCTTACTTTTTAAGTAAACAGGACTTAAATTTAGAGCTAAAATTAAATTGACAGTGACCCTGTTATAACAACAGTACTTCCAAGTGCTTTACAGTCCAGTGGCAGGTCAAAGTTAAGATTCTAGCCAACTGACCATTGGAGAAATAAATTAATATTTCATTACCAAAATAAATTTAAATAAACTATTCTGGTTTGAACTCCACATCTTTATCAGGAACACGAGGCAAAGTAAACATACTTTTTCCAGAAGAAGAACATCCGTAAGTTCAAAAGCAACTGGTAGGTTTCAAAGAAGGAGAAATATTATTCAGCATCCCAGTTAACCACAGAATGTCACTGCTGTTCTGCTCTCAGCACACCAACAGAAACGTACTTAATTCTTAGAGGGATTTGTTTCAGCCCCTTTACACTATGTAGATTGGAGCTGTCAAATTATTAGAAACAAGTTTAAAGACTGTGTATCAAACATGCAATTCTATTTGACCCCCCCAATCAATTCACAGTTTTAATTTCTTTTTAACCACAGAAGTGCAGAAAACACTACTCTCAAAACCAGGGCTGCGACTACAAGCCTCTGACAACACATAGAAGGAAAAGTTGCCCTGTACTTGGGTGGATTCATCTGTCATTCCAGAGAAGGCTCCTTTATTTACAAAATTTGCATGGCAGGACACAGCTTCACCCCAGGATTATTTTCTATTTCCAGGTAGCAAAGCTGACCCCGAACAAACTGCACTATTTCACAGCTATCTATAGCACATACCAGGCAGCAAGTAATTTTAATCCCAAATCCTCTTCCTCCTTCATTATCCAAACTGACACCAACAGCTTTCAGAAAAAGCATCTCTGACTGAGAAACTCTGATGAAACAGTGTCTTTGGATAAAACACACCAGACTGTTCCACACACTAGAACATTAACTATACAGGCTTTGTCATAGTCTCTACTTTTGCTCTTGCTATCATAGTTGGAAAGGGCACGCCTCCAAAAGCAACACCTTTTGTTTGCATCTGGAAAACTTGAATCACTAAATCCCAAACTCATACAGCTTTACATGAATATATCTCAGCCAACGATACAAATCTGAAAATCCACTCTTCATAGCACATGTAAAAACAACTCCGCCTGTTCACCTGAAACCAACAAAGCACCCTGCCACCCTCATCAGCCTGTTCATACCCTTTTAGATTTCATTATTTATATACTACTGCTAGTAACAAGTGCCAATAGCAGCTCAATCACACGAAGCTGTTTTGGTGGTTTCATCTTACGAAGTCTGTGACTTCCCCACAAGTTCCACATCTTCCTTTCTTGCTTTCATACCACCTCACTCTCAGCAAATCTCCCAAAAGCAAAATAAGGTGTGGACAGATTTATTTGCCAAGTTAAGTATCCATAACTTGTTCCACGTTCCTAAGTCCTGCTCAGAAAACATAACCTTCATAACTGAGAACAAAATACATGCAAAAGCAGAAACCAATGCAAAAAGCAGCCTCTAATTTTAGATATTCAGTTCATATTAAACTAATCAAGCCTATTAATGTATAAAAATTATTTCAGCCACTTTAAACAGTTTTTTTGCAGTAAGTCCTGGTTAAGTGTTGTTAAAAGTTTTCCACTACTTAGTCAAAGCTTAATAAAGAGTTGTGCTTTTTTAATTCAGTAAGAGCATTTACAGAGCTGAGATGTGTCCCAAGAACAAGATTGCCATAATGAAGAAAGCAATGCCACTTATAGATATTTTTTTCCTTATTTTGAAGAGTTCTGTAACTGCATTTCATTGACCAGCCAGTGAGAGCTAGTCTTCATGCAGTTCAGCAATGGTCTTTTTTCCTGTATAATTACTAAGAAATTCAAAAGTGAGAACTGAGCTTTACATCACAAGTTCTCACACTCCCACTGAGCAGCTACTACAACTGAAAAACTGCAGAATCTCAGTATTACAGCGCAAGCAGGGGGAGAGAGAGAGAAGGAGGGGAGAGAAGAAAACATGAAGACAGACCACACACAACAAGCTCTTCTGTCCACAGAGTGGCAGAAGCTACACTGAAATCAATGCCACCAGCCTTAACCTGTGCTACTAAAATTATAGCTGATTGGGGAGGAAGATTTCTTCAGAGAAGAAAAGAGTGATAGAAATTTAAATTCTTCTCTAGTTTTCTTCCAGGACTCAAAAAAACCCTCCAGTATTCTGAGGGATTTCTGACTAACACTTCTACCTTTATGCCTACTCTATGGTCCCAGTAGAACCTGTAGTATTTCATGACTAATACAGACCGATGGATAGAGAGATGCACTAAGGATGGCTGCATTTCAGCAAGAAGAGCACAAATTTGGATCACTTTCTCCATTTACAACCATTTCCAGGCTCCCAGGTTACAATCACAAGTCTATTCCATGTTCCCCATCACCCAGCCAATGCTAATTGAATGCAGACTTAGAGGCTTCCCTCCACTCCAGGCAAAAAGGTCACATACAAACAGCTTAAGACCTCCAAACATTCAGAGCCACAGACCAGGTTTCAGCCCTGCTTCTCAATTCCTTGTGTTTCAAAGCAAATCATAACATAATCCCCTAAATACTTAAAAGTTTCCCAAGGCTGTGTCTGTTAAAAACCAGCGCACTAAAAGAACTTTCTAGGGATTTTGTCTCTGTACTTTGACTACCTTCAAATTAATAAAAACATTCTGTCTTCAAAAAGACTCCATTAGAAGATTTTTACTGAATCAGAGGGACAAAATAACCAAAAAATAAATACTGGCTTTTCAGTCCATGAAAAATAATTTGTGGGAAGCATAGATCTTTTTTTCCCTTGTTCTTTGGAAAAGAAATCCGAATATATTCTGTACTATACCGATCCTATAGGATTGATTTGTATATAGAAGTCATCACTGAGATGATAGACTGATCTCCACAAAGCTTAAATCCTTCTCCTCTATAGATAAGATGGGGCAGAGAACCTTAACCTGGACAGTACAGCCAGCATATTGAAAAGAAGAACAGAAACATCAACTAATCTTTCCTCTTTTCTGGAAATTCACACCCTCTGGGATAAACACCTGCTTAATCGCCTACTCTTTTACTAACGACAGTCTTCCTATGACTACATGCAAAGGCCGTATTTCACATAAATTTAAACATTACCATGACATGCTTGTCCCCCTTACTGCCTCCAGGAAATCTGAGCAATTTGTAGAAAGCATTCCTACTGCTTCCCTCCTCCTCCTCTACTACAGCAAGCTGCTACAGCACTAGAACTAGTGCATTTAAATGTATACAAAAGATAAAGGCTCCCAAGGATATCAAAATCACTTCTCCAAATGCAACGACAGAAGTCACTGTCACTCCCACCCCAACTGCAAAGATGAGGGAGGAATTGCAGGAGCACTCCCGACCCACTGCAGAAACCTGAGCCAGCCCTGCTCTTCCCCATCACTTAGGAGGTTCAAACCTGACTGACTTTGCCTGGAGGAAGTTAGCACTCAAATTATTCCACCAGCTCTTCAGAGGAGGTGGAGCAACTGCTGGCACAGGAGCAATAGAAAACAGCTGGGAATCAGCAAAGTCTCAACAAGCACAGGATGTAGATGGACAACAGCTAAATTCATTTACTGAAATTACTTAAGCTCTTTTGTAAGCTTTAGTACTGGCCTCAGATATGCCAGACGATACCCTGGTTACTCAATCTCAAGCATTCCAGGCAAGGGAGAAGCAAAACATGGAACACCCTTCCCCTTCTGCAGCTCCTCCCACCCAACCCCTCAAAATCCCCTCTTACAGACTCAAGGCAGGTTTAGGGTTTTTCCAGGTTAAAAAAAAAATAATAATAAAGAAAAAAGGGGAAGAAAGAAAAAAAAGTTGGCAATTCCCTCTATACTGTTTCTTAAGAAGGATTTATTTAAAAGCATTAAAAAAAAAATAAGCTATTTTATGAGGGAGAGGTAACTCATCATTGCTTAGGGAAGTCAGAAGTAGCCCATTTAACGCAGTCGAAATTTCCATTGATAGTTAACCCTCACGTCCACAGTGTTTGGAGGGAAACAGTATCTGTGCCAGACAGCAGGAGTTGCAAAGAGGTAATCCAAGCTGGGTGTACAACCGATCTTAGTGAGAACTCTGTGCAGAAGCTGACACAACTTGAATTTCCTCCAGCTCAGCTGCAACCTGTCATCCTTTTTACCAATACACCTACTTGACCCCTGTGATATAATCATTATTTTAAAATGTTGTAGGAAGCCTTAAAGTGACAGCTTTGTTTGATTATATACAACTAATCTGTTTGCAAACAAGCCTGTTTACTGATTATAAGAGACAAGATGACAATAATAATCATACCTTGGTACAATTTAGAAACTTTCAGTATTATAGTACTTGTTCTACCTTAAACGGTTCAAACTTGGAAATTCCCCCTCTAAAGCAGACTTGTGCTTGGGAAGTTAGCAAGAAGATTACTCCTAGATGGTATTTCAGCAACATTTTTTACTACACTTATCTCCTACTTCTGCCTGACATGTCTTAACTAAATTTAACCCACTAATCCTAACACACCTGAGAGAGACAGCAGCAGCTAACACTATCACTCCTACCTTAAACAGGAAAGAAACCACACAAAGTAAGTCAATTAACTCAGATTAAGTGATTGACTTGAGGGCACAGGAAGTATGCTGTCTATCCCTAATTTGAGTTTTGGACATGGTAACCTCCAGCCCTGAGTTTGAACGAACAGACCCCTCTGGCTCTCTACAAGCTGCTGTAGCAACCGGACATCTCCTTCCCCGTTTCCTTTCTCAGCACTACCACTACTCATGCATCCTTGCCTCTGCATTTCAGCACAGCAGATTTAGGGGCTGCAGCTACCCCTGTTCCTATTACTTGGGCCGACGCATGCTCTGAGAAAGAGCCACACAGCTTCACAGTCCCCCTGACAGACACCACAGAGCTCAGGTCAGCTCTAAGACTGTGCAGCCCCACACTAACTGGCTTTCCACAGGCAGCGAGACTTGTTTCTACTTCTTAAAGCAGATTTCTTCACCATGCGCCAGCCTAAGGCACCAACCCCTCACTTCCAGCCTCCCTGTTCCACCGGCAGCCACCCAGTAGCCAAAGGAGAGAAACGAGGAGACACCAGTGAGCCCACTTCACATGGTTTGAAGGAACTCACTAAAGTTTCCGCCAAGCAAGCAGATTTTATGGGTTTTTCAAACCATTAGGAAAAAGAGGTATTGGCAACATCTTACAGCACATCAGCTTGCAGCAAGAGTCCAAAAGGGCAAAGCAAAACCATTTATTTCTAGTATGCAAGGAGGAAGAAAGAGCCCACAGTCCAGAGCAGCACTCAGCACGATGTGACTGAACACATAACCAGCATTTCCAGTCACCTTGGAAAAGACAGAAGACCTCCACATCCACCACAGTATTTCAACATATTGACCACTGCAATTAAATGGCATCTGGGCATTGTGGGCTGACCAGCGAAGTCTCTGGTTAGGACTAGAAATGAAGTATAAGCAACAATTGAAACAGAGTAATATCAGGCATGATCGATGACTACTAGCCTGGAATTACTCAGCCCTGTAAATCAACAGTCTTTAGGGCGACAGAGGATAATTAAAATCAAAAGATTCACCAGGTTAATCACCTTGCACATGATACGAAAACATTTAAATCTGTGTGCAAATTATGTGTGTATTTCTTCTCAAATATATGCGGGCACCTTAATTTTGTATATTACACAAACTTCCCCTACACAGAGTATGGTACATCCAAGAACACGAATATAACAGTCTGTGGTGAGCTCCACAAGGTATGTCAAAATTCTTCATACTTACAAGGTTGCAGTGGGCCTCCGACAAGAAAATGCTGTGCATTAAAACAGACATCAGCTTTTGCTTCTTGCCTGACAATGCTGTTGCTCCCTGTAAGGCTGTCAGGTGAGTACTTTTCCTCAGCTACAGGTGCAACTGGAGAGATACCCTGAAGCCCCTGTTTGAAGGGAGTAATGTAATAACACAACTGCATGGGCCAAGGAAGCACTTAGGTACACTGGAAACATTCTGCTGGACAAGATTCATCATGAAACCAGGTTTTTTTAAGAGACCCTTATTTCTGCTTGAACTCACAGGAATGAAGACTTTAAAAACTTTCCTCAAGAGATAGACCACATATTTTGTATTCCTAAAGGAAAAGGCTGTATATTTTATTCACTAGCCACCCTTTTTCTCTCACCTCCTTCTCATTCCCTTTCCTGCCAAAGCACCGAAATCAGAGGAAAACTAAGTCCCTAATACTGAGTTTCATCAAGTAGTCATCTGCACACCACCACCATGACAGATGCTTTTTACAGGGTGCTCTTTACAAGGAATAATCCAAATTACTGAGATTGATCAAAGTAATAAAGAACTCATGGCTCTGAAAGTTACCAGAGATAGAAATATTTTCTCAACTTATTACTTGTTCCCCTTTCACTTTTCACAGAACACTACAAATATGGCGTAAGAAAGAATTTTTTTTAAAATCACTGCTTTTAGTATTGTCTTATTTGTAGTTGCTATGGATGCAGTATTTTGTTCTACTCGGATGCTAATAGTTTGACTGTTAACTCTTACTTGACTCATGCCTCCTAAAAACCCAGAGTTGCTGGAAACCCTTATCCTTAAGTGTAAGGGAAGATGTGACCGTACAGGATTCAGCACCAATTCTCAAAATTCATGGTTCATCTTCAACTAATTATTGTGGCACAGACACTCTTGGCATAGAATTTTAAACAACAGGAAGGAGTACACTTTAGTATTAAAAATTCAAGGGCCTAACACTTTTCCACATACTTTTAATTCAAATCTGCCGGAAGAGGCAAAGAAAAAAAAAAAAAACACAAACAGCTTTTCTCTTGCCTGATGCATCTTGGTCCAACAGCTTCCTGCTGATTTCTGTAGTTAAATGTTTGACCCTTGCCAGGAATGGGACCCAAAGTGAAAAGAGTCATAGTTTGCCAAGTGAAGCAGAATCCACAAACAAGCATCTCACACTGGCTACAGATTGTTTCCTTTGAGATATTTAAGAGGGAGAGGGGAAGGAAGCCACTGTGGTAAGTCTGTGTATTCCTGTGAAATGTATTATTTACAAAACAGAAATTAATGCACAAAAATGGATTAGCAAAGAGAGGAAGGTACCCAACTTACCCTTCGAAGCCTAATACGTGTTTTCCATCTCATCTTCCCCCACTTCCACAAACACACATTCACTCCCCAGCAAGCCCAGTGTAGTAAGTTTGCTTATCATGTAGTTTCCACTGCCAAACACTAAACCAGAAAAAGTTGCCACAGAAAAAATTTAGTTTCTCGAGATAAAATCTCTTCTGTGTGTATACTGTTGAGTTGTACAAGTCCACTGGAAAATAATGTGCATTATTTATTACACATAACACTAGGAAATCTGTAACACTTACAAAGACCATTATGATGCCATTAAAAAGATGTCATGTTCAGCTTTCTAGGCATCTTGGGCACACAGCCATCGCTACAATAATTATTATATTTATCACTATGTAAACTAACTGTAATGCTTCATTAAGATAGAGAAAAATGATATCACTGAGGTCCCTGCAAGAGCCAGCAACATTCTCCTCAGTTAGATGTAGGTTTGCTAACTGCAATTGCTTACTGCATCTACTGGATTGCTCAGGAAGATTTTATTCTGGTAAAACAACACAGCAACACATGGTGAAGAGAGTCCTGAGCTACCATGTATGGCCTGCAAAGGCTTTTATGGAGTAACTGCACTTAGTGGACTCTCCTGTACACCAAGCTTGGGTGGTGTACTGCTCCTATAGAAGGCCCCAACCTATAGCCACATGTCTTTTTAATACCAAAAATCCTTGACAGATGCCTTTTAACGTCATCCAAGAAGTAAGGGAACTCGCAGTGCTCTGAACATGTGCTGTACATCCATACTGCACTGGGAAGAAAAGACAACAGTTCTGGCCCCCAATGGGTTAAAAATTAGACCGATGGGCATGGAAAGCCACAGCTTCCTGCTATCTATTTGACCTAACAGCCTGGCAGGCACAGGCAACTATTGTAAACTAAACGGTCCTGACACATGCATCTAGTTTTAATCAGAAGGATCCCTTCTAACATGGAAAACTACTGACGTGGACTTCAACGTAAGCTATAAGCCTTGGAGAGATTTCAAACATGTTTGACGCTGACGTGGTACTAATTGTTCAAAACTCTTAAGATTCACAGGGACAAAGAGTTGCCGGCAAAGCCTCACTCTCCCTTTTGAGTTTGTGCAACCGGAGCCTTCAAACACAGTGACATTTTCTGACACACACACACAAAAAAAAAAAAAAAGAAAAAAAAAAAACCAAAACCACCACAACACCCAAAAAAACATCCACTGGTGTGTTCTGTTTTCCCTCTCCAGAAGATTCTGGTGCACGTCAGAGAGCAGACTGAGCTCTTTGCTGGTAGATTTTGAAAATCACTTAACACCAGGTCTTTTTTATTCCTAAGTGACAGGGACAGCCACCAAACGCAGCTGCAAGACACTAAGGCCTCAGTGTCTGACCTTACAAGGCTGGACATTCTCCACACAGGTTTGACCTGTTTTATTAAATCAGTGAATTAGAAAAAAAGGATAGGTTTTAAAACAAAATTTTTAAGTGTGATGCCTTTGGAATTTTATGTGATTAAAGGGAAGGTGGTGAACAAAGCTGTCAGAGGCAACTGTCTGAATCACATCAGCATCAGTTAACTGTGTCTTCTGCACTGACTAATACAATTTAATGTCTGCACAACCACCACAGGATACTGGATCTGCTTGAATTTACGTTACTGGTAATGGCAGAGACATTTTCTGCTCCCATATTTGACCACCAGAAAGGCATATAGTCTGAAAGGCCCAAATCGTTTTTTTTCTTTTTTTTAAGGGTTCTTATCTAAAAACTGTTATCCAACTTCTAAAAGCAGGATTCAAACAGCCAGCAAGTCAGCAAGAACTGTGGTAATTTCCATTTACGACCAACAGAATTTACTCTCAAAATAAAGTCACTGCACAAGATAAGAGTGGCCACCCAGATGCAGATCAGCTGGTCACTAAAGCCCTGTCACTACTGATAAGGGTCATTTAGGAAACACAAGCACACAAGAGAAACATCGTGGGGAATTCCTGAGGAGTGACAGTTTTAAGCTTCTCAAGACAGGAAAAACAGGAGGGGTGATAAGTGCTGCAGTTCTTCCCTGCCTGCACATAGTAAACACTTCTAACCAGGCCACAGTGTTTAAGCTTTTCCAAGCTGACTAGATTATCAGAGAAGGATGGGAAGGTGCATCCTGCCTCAAGTTACGCCCCCTCATTACTGTCAGAGAGGAGAAAGAATCAACTTCAGCATATTTTGTTACAGAGAGCATTAAGCCACAGAACACCCAGCTGATAAAAATCCCAGATTTACTTCATTTCATTCTGCATGAAAAGAGTAAGAACAGAGGGGTGTTTCTTTTCCAGAGGGAGAAGAGGGAAGACAATGCAAATTTCAAGCACTTGATATGCAACAAAGAGCTAAAGCACAACCTCACAAACCGACTTCACAGCCTGTTCTGCTCCCTGCACAGAAGGCAGACCCAATCGCTACACAGGCCACAGAACGAAAGCATCCCAATTCATGCATTTGGGCCTCTCATGCATTTCCTTACTCAAACCCCAAATGGTATTTTACAGTCAAATACTGTTATTTACTGAGGAATGCAAGGCCTGAAGAATAACACCAAGATTCCATAAACATTCTTGCTTTCAAGGGCAGGACTAGAGCAGCAGCAACATTATGGGTTATTTCTACAGCATCTCCGTCAAGAGAGTCACTCAGGCATTTGCACAGTAACTGAGATGCAGCCACCACAGGAGCATGCCACATGCTATGCAGCAGGAGTGCACTTCTGTGTAAGAGAGACCATGACCATGAAAAGAACTGCAATGCCGGCTACAGGCATGGGGGTTGTGCAAGAAAGCAGTCTTCAGTTCTTACAAGTGAGGAAAAAAAAAATACACACGCTCAGGTCACAAAGAAAATGGTTATGTTTCGAGCTGACAGCAGCACACAGAACAAGCTCATCGCCTACCCCAGGACAGAAAATTCCATGAGTCTCTGCTCCAAATCCTGCTGTCTAGGTAAACTGCAACACACTGTTGTCTTAGCAAAGTACATAAGGCCAATATCATATGATTTTTTTTCCCATCCCTTCATTATCGTTAAAAATATAAGATAAATACAGAAGCTTTAGAAAACTTTTGTTATTGCAATCTAAGTCTCTTCTAGCCCGACACCACAGGGACGGGGACATGAGAATACACACATACATGCTACACAGCTCTCCAACCACACTGCTTTCCTGAAAGTTAAAAAAAAGTCACAGTGACCTGGAGTTACCACCTATCTGCTGCTAACCACACAGGCATATCATAGAAAAGGTGATTATCAGTGCTGAACTATCACTGTGTCCAATGGGGCTTTCTGCTAGCTACACTCTTAGTTCACTGTAACGCTGAACTTGATGGAGTATCCCCCCTCCCCGCCCCACAGATCTCAGTGATGCTGCAGAGCAGGGACATCTCTTTGAATTCAATAAAAGCAGCAGTATCTAAGGTGGAAAAGAAGTCCAGACTAATCAATAATTCATGGGATTATATGAAAAACTACTTCTCTATCTGTAAACGCATGAGTGGGAAAGCAATTCAGTTCAATTCTTCATAAAAATACATCAGTAGACTAATTTAATTGGTGCAGAGTCTAACCCTGTAAATCTAGGCTGGGGAAGGCAAGGCAGCGCTTCGGCAGGCAGGACAGGCAGCGGGGTTTATTCCCTGGCTGCCATGGTGGCAGGCAGCACCGAGCGTGGCGGTATACCAGATGGAGCCTTGCCAACAGCCTCCCACCTGCCCTGCTTGCGATGCAGGGAGCTCAGTCTACTCATAGGAGCAATGGTCAATGTCCCCTGTGCCTGGAAGAGGGAGTAAGGGTGCAGAACATCAGCTCACAGCCTTGACCAGTAGTTGTCTGCCTTGGCAACATTCAAAGAAGCTTCTCAGTCCTGCGTGACTCCAGGGGAGATTACAAAGTCCGTGTACAAGGAAAGGCAACGATCAGCAGTTGCAGCCAATCAAGTGGAAGAAACTGCTGCACATAATGAAGTGACACACACTTCTGAACAAGCTATACCCTTAAAACATCCCAAAAGTTCATAGATTCTGTCTTTATTCATCTCATAAGTAAAAATAAGCATTTATCAGGATGCTGTGCCTTTCATCTGCAATGCTGATTACACTCAATTCCTGACATTAAATACACTTCTCCTAACATAAAATAACTGTGCCACAACTGAGCAGGTCTGAGACTTACGTACTGAAGGAGTACACAAACTCACTCCAGTTAGAACATGGAATCACTCAGCATTTGCATTCCAGAAATCAAAATGGCCCCATTACAGACTGCTCACTGTTCAAAATCTTTGCAGAAAACTCGACAAATTTTAGAAACTTCATTAACTTAACCTGAGCAAAGAAAAACAGTGACACTAGCATGAATCACTAGCTTCTCAGATCTGGCATGGCACTGGGAGAAATCAGCAACACAAAGCATGCCTAAAGCACTCCCTCGCTCTCAAATGACCAAGTACCCTACGCACTAGCCCCTTCAGCAGTGGTGGCCGTTGGGAGAGCAAGTGGGAGGCATGCTCTTCATTTCAAATTAAATCACAGCTACTTGCAGAGTTTGCAGGTCCCAGCTGCAAACCGCCAAAGCTGTGAAACTATCCCCAAACTGTTGTGCCTGTCCTGTGCTGGAGATGCCTGGAGGCACTCCAAGACTTTGGACTACTATCACCTGCGTTTTAGCATGGCAGTTAAGCTGAGTTTGGCTAGTGAAATGTGGAAAAACCCACCCATCCTGCAGACTGCAGAGGGAGAACTGCAGAAAGGCACAAGGGAAAAATTGGGAAGCGCAGTTTGAGGTAACCCCCAGCAAGTGCAAGTGGGGACCGTGCTCTGTCTTTCAGCTCTGACTCAGGCCAGACCAGCAGTAAACTTGAATGCACAGAACCAGACTAGGTGCAATCCCCAGAGGGGTACCAAAATCCAAGTAGGAGACAGTGTTAACTCTGCAAAGACTATTCCTGGTAAAGACCAGAGAGAAAGAAGCCAGGGCAGCTGCAGTCAAGAGTTTAGATAGAAAACAACAGCCATGACTACTGAACTATTCTCATAGCTACAGCTTTCACTCTGAAGCCATGGCCCAAAGTCAAAGGTTTCTTCTGAACTGCTATCATGGCCTCCTATCACCCATCCCACTAAAACTTTCATTCTATTACTCCACCAAAACCAATCCTTTGGTCGAGTAGCTTGCTACTACTTCCCCATCTATTTCGTACCCCAGCTGAGACCTTACACGACAGATGCTTATACAACCCACATCACCCATGTCAGCACACAAAATTTCTCACTTGGATACTACAAACAATATTGCTTACTTTGGGCAGGCAAACAATTTATGGCTGAGATCTGATCAAAGGGTCAAAGACTGAGAACTACTCATATAACTTCTTTTTCCTAAGTATTAAACGAAGGACCCTCTTGAACTTGTCAAGGCAATGTGGTCTAGTATATGTATTTAAAAAATACATATTTTTGAAATCAGGGTTTTGTAATTACACAGATGGCCCTAATAACATACCTCACCAGCTCCCGCATTACAACAGTTCAAAGTTTTGAAACAGGTTGCAAGTCCAACCATGAAACCAAAGAGCACAGCTCAAAAAGGAGCTTCCAGCAGTGACACATAGTCTGCTACAGTTAAGTAAAAAACGGGCAGCAAGTGTCAAAGCACAGGTATAGGACAAATTTAAGGAAAAAAAAAAAAACCACCACAACAACAAAAAACCAACCAACCAACCAAAAAAAACCCACCAGAAATTAAACAGTTTGTACATGAAACACTAACTCCAAGATAATTCCCCCACACTACAAACAAAATTATTAGGAAGGAATTCTCTCCTTTGTTACTGCTACAGACATCAGTCATAAAGAAAGCAAAAACACCTGCTTAGAATAAAATAAAATACGAAAAAAATTTCTTGTGCACCCTTATTGTAAACCCATACAGGTCAAGCTCCAGCAGAAAACTAGCCCCCAAGGAACCATACTAATTAGAAAGACACAAACAAAACTACACCAAAGGAGGACTTTATTTACTCTGATACTATCATAATAAATTTCTTCTCCAGGGTGCACTGATCTTCAAACAAACATTATTCTCCCCACTTCCTCCACTGTTGCCACTCTGAAGTGTTTTGTCCAACATTTTAGCATCTAATATTCAACACAGATTTTCTTTCAGTAGCAGACATCCACAAATAGTTTGGATTTTTATACATGAGAATTTTCAGGAACTGGAATTTATTCTTACCTAAAAAAACATAAGGGAGTGTGAAATCAGGATACCTCTGAAAATCTACCAAGGTAGAAGACAGCCAGCACTTCTTAAGTGATTACTTAAACTTATGCTGATGACACGGCCAAGAAAGCAGATACTTTTTGACTATAGCAAAATAAGATAGATGTATTTCTTAACAAGATTAAAAAAAAAAATCAGACATAAGAAAACATGGTAATTATGTAAAAAAAATAAAGCCCTGAAGAATCTGACTACATTCAGGTATTGGCATAGAAAAACTCTTTAGAAAGCCCCCTCACTTGGAGCACTCTACTAGTTAGCACCGCAGATAAACCTTCTGTAAAACCGACCTTCTCATGTTTCACCCTTAAAACAGTAAAATCCAGGCTCAGGCTCGTATCATGCAAAACAGAGTTCCAGGCTAAGTGTTGCCAAGAAAGCTCCCCTTCACCCCCAGATAGTATCGCTTTAAGCCCTGTCCGCTTGGAGTCCCTGATTACTGTACTATTCCAGACCACAGGCTGAAACGGCCTCTAAAATAACCAGGGCCAGTTCCACAAGAGCTTTGCAGATTACAACCCAGAACTAAAAACACGTCTGATAGCACAGGGGAAACAGATGCAGTATCTACCATATTAGGAACCAAGGCATCCCACTGCTAGATCCCTAACGATTACCATGCTAGAAGAGTTCTGTGAAGTGCAAGAAAAAAAGGAAAATGGTTTCACTCCACTTTCCATTTCTAACATTTTTAAACCACGTTTCTTAAAAAAAATCCAACCAAAACAGGACCCCCCCGCCATATACCAATTCTCTCCCCCTCAACCCAACCCTACACCATAAATGGACCCATTGTTTCTAAGATGCTGATGGCTAAGTTGTGAGATGATCCTAACTTCTCAACATTCAGCCCTTCATCCCAACATTTAGGCAGAAGCAAAGTCTTAAGAGGGCAGAAGACTGACCCAAAGCAGACTCAGTTGTCTCAACCAGACACATCTTCAAGATCATGAGAGCAAAATCCTACAGGCCCGTGGCATGCACCTCTACCCTCCTCCCCACACCCTGAAACAGGATAGCGGTTTAAACTTTACCAGAGAATCCTGAAATTAAGATCCACATTCAGTAGAAGACTGAGCCCTCTGGCAGAATTTACACAAGAAAGCGAGGATGCAGCTCACTCCTTAGCATGTTGGGTTTTTTCCCAAGTGTAAGGTAAGTAGGACTTTTCTATTTGCTAGAATCAAAAATGAGACATTTCTGCTTCAGAAAGATTCACATTTTTCCTGCTAAAAGCAAGTCCAACAGACCTGAGTTGTTTCTGTAACACTGCTGAGGCTAGAGGATAGTTCAATACATATTTTCATAGGGAGTGGAAGATGTGAAGAAGAGGCCACGTCGGTTGGGTGACAGGAGACAATAGACAGACAACTCATGACCTGGCACATCCAATCAAGTGGATGACACGCACTTACACTCCACTGAGTGACGTACAGATCACTGGCAGCCCTTCGACATCTCTAAAAGGTATGATATTCTGCTCCCACTTGATAGGCCTTGAAAACCATCCTACCTTTTCAGCAGAGACCCACCAAATACCGGAGGAGAACACAACGTTTAGAACTACACTTCACAAGCCTCCGGATGTTACCATTTCTCCCTTCACACACCGGATGCTCAAGTCATTTCACTAAAATACTTCAGTATTAAAAGAGATGTTATCTTTTACAATTATTATCACTGAAAAATACACCTTATTGGTTAAATGACAATGTAAAACATGCTGACAGAATACTTCGCACTCAAAAAGGCCCCAAACACCCACAAAGTGCATCCCTCCACTGCAGGCTTGCGCAGCAGCAGAAAATGTTTCCATATCTGCTTACCAAGCCTAGTGCACTTGGGGTATAACATAAACCCTGGCTTAAACTGCCTCAGCTGCACCCAAGGACCTCTGCAGCACCTTCACACTTGTTTCACTACAAGCGTTTGCAGGGTTGCACAGTGTTCTGGATCAGGAAACTTGATCCAGGTTAAAAATACAGCTTATTTTTTGGGACCAAGTTATTTTTAACCCAGATGAAGCTCTCTGCTCCCAGTCACTGCTCGAGTCCATGAACAATTGTACCGGCACAGAGGTTGGTACAGGGCAAGGAAGCATTTAAGCCAGCCATGATACTGAGAGAGAAAATTAAAAAAATGAAAAAAGCATAGCTATTTCTGTACAGTTGCACTTGGGATTGATGACTGGCATCTTCAAGATATCTTCCTTTAGTACCTATGAAACAGCAATTTCACTCTCACTGCAGTAACCTTCATACAATTCTTATATTCCCAGATCCTACTAGAGAGTCCTCAGATGTTCTACCAACCCTACGCCCCTCCGAACATTCACTCTTCTTCCATGATCATTAACAACTGTGGCTCCATTTAAAAGAAGATCCCTAGAATTCAAATTGGGACCCAAAGGGGGAAAAAAACAAACAGAAAAACACAAAAAACACCCAAACAAAAAAACCCACTCACATACCAAGACTTATTTCAATCTCCGCAGGTTTTAGTTTCCCCACTGCCTCTTTTCTTTTGAAGGTTTTCTTCACAGTGGTAACAGCTAGAGGATTTTTGGTATGTCACCTGGACTCGGCACAACAGATGAGAAACTCATCCCAGCCCGACGCTGGGACCAGCCAGCTCATGTCCTCCTACCCAGCTATAGGGCGGAACAGCAGCTTCAATGAAGAGGTAATGATGCACTATGGCCTTCATTTTCATACTAATTTTTAGTAGTCACAGGCCTAAAACGTTTTCACTGCTATTTCAATCATACTGGTAGAGAAATATGTCAGTAAGACCCTAAATCAACACTGAGTGCCACCAATCACCCTTTTTGGTACAGATTGTTTTGTTTTAAAGGAAGTAAGTGTCATCTTTTTGCAGGTGCTGATGTTGCACATACAAGGAAAGCATGTTTTCCTTCATTTGATACTTATAAGTAAGATTAGGTCATGATCCTTCAGAGACATAACGCTACACGTCTTTACTCTTACAAACTCCAAGTGCTTTGCCTTAGTATTTCTAATCTCACTGAACTGCTGCTTAAAAAGAGAGGTTTGCAGCTTTCGCTATTGCAGCATTGGTTATAAATAAAGATAATGCCCAGATGAAGTTTTGTTACTTCCAACACAATCCCAAAAATTCACATTCAACACTGACTTACGTAGGTGTGGTCACAAACAGCAACTGAATGCACGCAGCTGCTGGAGCACACTTCCCTGTGATTACGCTGCAACCCAGCACAAAATTAAGGAATTTATCTTGTGGTGGGTGTGGCAAAGTTGAAAAAACAATGGTGGTTGTTTTTTAAGTAAAATTGCTCCCAACTACAAGGATGAAATTTATTTGTGCATTTCAAAGTTCAAGAGATGTTAAAGGCAACTATGACTAGATGAATCAGAAAAACTAATGTGGATTAGCACTGAAGCAACAAAAGACTCTTAACTCAATAAATGCTTTTATCATTGCTTCAAAAAATTACCAGGTTAAGTATGACTAATTTGTAAAATATTTAATTGTTTGAAAGAATGTATTGTTTCCATGCAAATCTGAAAATCAGATACTTAACACATCTTCTGCTTAAATGCATACAAGCATGGCTGGTTTTTTCTTTTTACTCGCTTGTTTTGCAATGACTTTTTAAATAAAAAAAAACTTTACAGATACAACTTCAAGAATTTCAGGGTTTCAGATTAGGCGATATGCAAAGGTAATCTCCTGCAGAATTTTAACATCATCTTCACATAAAAGCACTCTCCAGCATTAAATTGTTGGGGTTTATGTGATGTGAATAATTTTTTTTTTTTTAACGCAAAACAATCATTCTGGTCCTAAATTCTTGTCTCAGAACATCATCCTGTAACACAGCGCTCAAATACTTAATAAAAAGATTGATATAAATAATGTATATTAAGTGCTTTTCATTTCAAAACATCCCAACATGCTTTGCAAATAGTATCACTGTTTTCACTTCTTGGGAGCAACATAGCAGCTGCTCTGAAAGTGATTAATAGTACATCACAGTTAAGTCTACAAAGCCACGATGACAGTATTAAATTGAAAAAGCAAGGAAAACATCAAATAGTTGCATACTCTGAACTATTTACACTTAACTTCTATAATTCTAGAGAAAAAGTACCTTCGATAAATGCTGATTCAAGCAGTGAAGATCTTCACTGAACACTCAGTCAAAAAGATGCCATTTAGAGTACAACAATGCCTCCAGTACTAAGTTGCAGCATCAGTAATTAAAAATAGAATACCAATCTCAATCAGCCAAGTTCTTCCAACGTTTAAGCTTTCTCTGAAGTTCTCCCTTCCAGGACTTTATAGGCCTGACCCTCCTTTGCTTACAAGATCTGACAAGGTAGCAGCCCAAGGTAGCATGCGTGCAGTACAAGAACACAAATATGCCCACAGTGCATCTAAAACAGTACTCTTAAAATGAAAAAAACTTTGTAGCTCAGCACACTGGTACTCACAAGCTTTGAAATGCTTCGCATCTTTTTAAAGGTTTACTATTTTTGGCAGGAAAATGAGGGAAATTTAGTAGTCTTGCATACAGTTCTGCAAGTGTTGCCTAAGGAAGTCTGCAACCTTCACATTGCTGGTGCATAGAAATGGTAACGCTACCCTACTCAATTTAGAGGAAGGAGGAGCAACTAAAATAGTAAAATAGTTTCTTCCTCACTATCCAGAGTTTTCCTTTCATATAAGTCGCATCCAAAAAGCGAAACAAGCCAAACGAAACGAATAAATTCACAGAACTGTGCCAGTAGTTCTCAAATTGGCCCAGTTTTACTAAAAATTTAACTGCTTTCAACAACCAGCCACCTCCAACCCCTCTTTTTTCCCTTAGGCATTTCCAGGAGAGTCTTCCATGCAAAACAGGGACAAGGAAGATTATTAAGTAAACTTTTGCAGGTCACAGTTCAATACTAGACTTTGGCAGAGCAGCCATCCTAGACCAAAGAGGTTAATCCACATGTGTTGGAAAAGATGAAAATACCAAGCTACAAGGCAAGAACAGCAATCCCGATGCCTCATGTGCAAGCCACAGCAAAACAGAGAACTATTTGCCACCTATGAGCTGCAAAAAGAGCCCATTGTTTCTCTACTTGTTTGGATTCACTTTCATTGCATTGATAAAAATTTTGCTGGCTGAACTCGTCTGCTGCATAGCAAATGTAGGCTTTCTTTGTGAGTAAACTAAAGGATGATGCTCAGACAGTGGATTATGAGCCACACAAAAGCGATGCGCTTTCCAGCCGTACAAACCCAGCTACGAGGAATCCAAACAGAGCAAAGAGACCACTTACAGCACTCCAGCCAACTCGCAGGGAAAAGAGCCTTTATAAACAAAGCATTATGAATTATAACTAGGGTCTTGGAAAATATGTTTGTTTCTACAAACGTAACCTGACCAAGTCAATCTTTCTCAGTCAATGCACTACACTGAGATGACTCCCCGAAGGATTTATTTGAAAAGCTTAAGCTTCTTTAGAATTAAAGTTTACTGCATCTTTCTTCTAGTTTCAACAAATGAAATGTTCGCTATCCACTCACACTTCAATAAATCCCCAATTCTAGCAGGTAAATAAAAGGAGGAAGAAAAACAAACCCATGCCGCCTTATCATGTTAGTTTCTAGACTGTAGTTACATATAAAACAGACACACAGCAAAGGTTTTTTTTTAGTTTAAAAATACATAGGTATAGCAAATTCATGGAGGGAACTCTCAGAGAGGGCCACGTCCTTGTCATTGCTACTAAGCTGGCAAAGCACAACCTTCTAGCTGGATTACCAGACAAGCAGCATGTGATTCTCCTTCCACTATTACTCTCGGGCATGTGAATCTGGTCAAGTCACTTAAGTATTCTGTATCTCATTTTCCCCATACATGAGCACAAATTTCCTCCTGTCCCTCCAACAGCATTATCCCACAGCCCAATGGTTCTCAGAATCAGGATGTTTTCCCTGATGCACAAATCTAAGCCTCACTCATTGTAGTTGACTTCACCTTTACCTTTTTAAGCCATACCGTATTTTCTGAGAAAGGATCCTACAGGAAGAACTTCGGTAACGTTCACTCTCAGAAATGTGCACAGACCTCTGTCTTTCCAACATTCTCCCACCACAACCTTCAAATTTCTGTATTTGCTACCCACAAACCAGTTATTCCCAAGGGAAATTGTTCCATTTAAAATAAACAAAATCCTCTCTCAATAAATTTTTTGCTTGCTTAAGACTTATTTTATTACATGAAAACCTTTCCCAACTCTACACCCCAAAGAATAGTCATGCTCCTAGAAGGCTACAAAAGGATGCACCTAGGTAACAGGTGACTACAGTTAACTATTAAAAAAAAAAAAATCAGCATTTTTTTGCTTCTTTAAAATGAAACTAAATATGCACCAAAACCTTATTCATAATACATTCCTGAATGATAGCTGGACCAAATGGATCTGACCGAATTTGTCACTTCACATCAAATGATGCTTTTTCTGCCCCGTCTGGAGTGGCCTCTCTTGACAACTGATGGCAGATCGGACAGCAAGTCAGACACTGCAAAACTGTGTCATGGCTAACATGTTTATGAAATAACGAAAGTCAAGTCACTCTCCCTTTTGCAGGCTACCCACTAACTACCACTTAAAGAAACACTTTAAGTACAGAATTGACCTATTTTCGTAAGCCAAATATACATTATTCCTTTGTGACAGAACTTGCTTGGATACAGATACTAAAATGAGACAAACAGCTTTTACACCACTTAATAAAACTCAAAAAAAATGGAGACATTTCAACTACAAATTCAAGAAAGAAGAAGAAGGTTCATTTGTGGGGTTTTTTGGGCAGTCACAGCATGTGTTATTTTTTAAATGCCTATTGCCCCTCACAATGAGGAAAAAAGCAGTGTCAGGACACATACACATTGCAGGCTTCTTAGCAAGTAGCAGAACAGCAGTTCATGTTCCCAAAGACATACCTGCACCAACATTTTAGCAGATAATTGATTTCACCTTCCCATTCACCTTGGCCATCTAGCTTCACATTACTTACATACTTTCTATGCCTAACTAGACTGGGCTTGGAGACGAGAAAAAGCATCTGAAATTTCTCTCATTTTTAATGCAGATAGCACTACGTAGAACACATCACTTCCTAATAGAGGTGGATCATTAATTAATTATAAAATAAGATGCTTCACTTACTTTCAACCTTTTAGAAGAGCTACTGTTCGATTCATACAGCATTTCATTCAAGTCGCTAACGCATAACATTAGCCTCTCTTGCTGAGATGCATTTTTTAAAAAAAAAAAATAAAAATTAAAACTAATCAGGCTTTCCAGTGCAAATATAGTTAGTTCACATTAGCTACTTCTCCACCGGTAGTGACAGAGCAATATGAATTAATATGATAAAGAATATTATCTAAAAAGACTACTTTTGTTCCCTCACTGCAAAAAATTTAATGTATTCTATTCTTGCCTTAGGTATATGAGTAGACACATGAAAGAAAACAGGGAGTTAAAAAATAACAGAGAAGCAGGTATTCCTTCTGGTGTATATTTCCTTCCTCTGCAATACCTCAACTCTTTAAGAAGCATGCTGTTAGAAAAACCTGTAAGCTGTCCTGTTGGATCTTCATTATACTCAAGTGATGAATGTAAGTCTCTTTTGCTTAATGTGCTTTACATGTGCATCAAAAAATCCCCCAAACCTCAAGCATACCCACCCAAACAGATGTGCTTTCCAGAAGCAGCAAGCTGCATGATTGTAATACAGTCCTGCACATCACTGGTCCAGTGCAGTATAAGAAAATAGGGTTATATAGTAACAAAAATGCATTTAACAACAAAATTTCCAAGCAAGATGCTCATCAATTGTTTATGTTGTATTTAAAAGGTACTTGCAACCGCTCACAAACATTAACTGGTGCACCACAATACTCACATTAAATAAGGTTATCCTCCTTATTGGACAGATGGGATAATGCAGCTGAAGTGACTTTCCCATAAAGCAAGGATAGGACAGAGATAGAAACTGAACCTCGTCTAACATCTTGAAGTGCAAGACCATTTTAAATAGCTGCCCATACACAGAAACATAACACAGAGCAGACACAAATACAATGCATCAAACATAGATAAAGACCTTCAAAATTCAGACACACAAGAACAAGATTGGATTAATCTAAATACTGTGACACAATTGAAGATTTTAAAATACTGAAAAAGGGAACAAAAAAATCAGTTTTGGGATTATCCGAAGTATTTTATGTAGAGAACAATAGTAATTACCTTACTTCTCTTACCAGGGATAGTCATTACAAATTTAAACCCATAACTATGTAAATTTCTGTATACAGAAAACATTAAATATCAAACAAGCTGACATGTTTCAAGTCATTATCAACAGTGTTTAGCATATAAATTAACACAGACACAAAGTGTCTACAAACAGTTATTTTTAAACTGTTAGGAACAGAGTAAATTATTAAATATTTTTTCTCTTTACCCACAGGAAAAATGCAAGAATATAGAGCACAAGGAGCATTGCTCAGCATCTTTTCAAAATGAATAGATTTAACACACATGAAGTGTGCTGGGAGAAAGGGCTTCATCTTGCAGAAAGGTATCTTTCCAAAAGAAGCAACAAATAAAACCCAACCAAATAAAAAATATGGCAAGGCAAGACTAGACATTCATCATTTATGGCTGTTGATATTTTAATGATATCAATGATGCAATGGTTGAGCTTTTGAAAGATATAACAAGATAAAACTAAGTTATTCTTTTAATAAAAATACATAAGGCTTCTTTTACAAGCTTCAAAATTAGCCACTCCAGCTTTCCACACTTTTGTTTTAGATACTTAAAAGCAGGCACCATTATTGTCCCCCTTCCCAAACAAAAAATTTCCAAACAAGGCACAACAAAACAAGCTGAAGTCCTGAGTTAGCTTACATAGCAAGCTACAGGCATGCAGGGCAATCTGTTGTGCCAGTGCAGTTCTCAACAACATTGTTATCAGAGAAAGCGCTGACATCCAACATTTAATCTACCATCAAAACTGAAGTCTACGTTGTCTCTCACTAGTAGCTCCAAAACTCATTTGCAGTACAGACTGATCCATGCTTTAACCAGACATATTAGAAAGTAATTAAATTTATTTTCTGGTTGATTTTTGGACTCACATAAAACATGTCCCTAGGCTATAACCAGCAAGAGATTCTTCACTTAGAATTAAATTACTGGTTACTTTTCTGCACTCCTTGTTGGGGTTAAAAAAAAAAAGAAAGTGCCTGGGGTTCTACAAGGCCTTTCTCCTGCCATAAAACAATCAAAGCTCCATGGCCATTTTCCCACCCAAACAATAAAAGCAATAAACACTATTCAGACATTCCCAAAACTCATGGATTAACAAAAGAGGATGAAGGGCGTGGGGGGTAAAATGAGGTCTGACAACAACAAACCCTGGGGAATGCACAGGACTGGGGAGATTCCATAAACCCAATTACAGCCACGTGACCTACGCACAGAGTGAAATTGCTCTCAAGCCCACAAAATTAGAGGGGAGTTTACACATAGGAAGACAGCCTGCAACAACGCTCCGTTTACATCGTGTATTTGCGAAAGGCAGCAGAAGACAGACTCAGCTCAGGTGCTGTTCTGACTCTAACCAGGTAAACGTGGGAGGTGGAAGAAAAGGCAGATGGGGAGACGGAAAGCTGTCCGATCGCTTACACCAGCTGTTACAAGAGGGCTGTACTAACTACACTGCCAGTGATGGCTTTCCCCCCAAAACTGAATTATTCTGGCTGCTAGAGGGGGAGCACCTCTGGAAAGGTACGCTTCTCAACACAGCGGCGGCATTTCTGATGAGACTGCTCCACACTGGGACATGAGTGCAGCATCTTTCCCATCTCTCTCTGCTTCCAGGGCAGATCATCAAGATCCAGATGCTGGTTTTGGAGCTTCTATCGTGAAACAGTGAAATCACAGTGTATACCCACCAGCTGGATCCAACAGGAGTTGAATGGGACCCAATTCCACAGTTAAGCTGGGGTGGGTTTTTTCCAGTTATCTGCAGAAATAGCTGCAATAATCTAAGGCTCTACAAAAAGGAAAAAAGCAAAGGAAAGGACCAGTGAAACTCCTGTTGAAGGCAACTGGAAGATTAGTTTTAAGGTGCCTGCTTAATAAATGAATCCAGTGTAATTGGACAATCTAGGAATTACTACTATAGATTAAATAAGCCACTTTTGGTTGGCCTGCTCTAAACTAACCAATTTAAAAATCAATCAGATATATGAATGGTATAAAAGCCTGGGTATAAACATTCGTGTCAAGTGCATTGTCTGCCTTGAAGTAAATTACATTAATGAACTAAAATTGTTTGGTTGTTTTTCACACCAAGAGACAATGTTTACACTTGGCAAAATCCTCTGGCCTAGATTTTCAGACAGGACTACTGGTTTCAGGACCTTGCATTTGAGCTGTCACACTGCCCAGAGAGCTGTGGACCAGAACAATTCTTAAGACAAATAAAATTAATCAATCAGGGTATCTCACTGAAAAATCCAAATTTCCCCATCTTTTTTTTTTTTCCCCCCAATACCAGATCCAGAAAGAGCTGAGCCTCTCTCTCAGGAAATGTTCATAACACATGTAAATTGTTAAAATGAGAATTCAAATATTATGTTACAGTATGACCCCACTGCTTCACATAAAAAAACCCCACACTGATGACACACGGAGTAGGAAATGAGACAAGAAATCAGTGGCATGTCTGTAGCACTATTTTGTCAATGATAGAAAGTTGATATATATGAAAATCTTTCCTGAAGATTGAAAGATGCCTTTTATTTTATCAATATTGTCCTCGAATGGAGCAAGATGCAACATGATGCATTCACAGAGAAATACTTAGCCTTGATTTAGAAGTCCTGGTTTGCAAACTGCTTTTGGCAGAATATCCAGAGTAAGAACATGACCAGAGCAAGAGATGCTTCTGTAATGAAAGTTCACTTGATGACAGACCTCTACAAACTCACCTCGGTCTACACTTCACCTGAAGCTGCTGATACATGCAGCATTGTGACTCAAGCTACCAAATATTTTGTCCACCCAAAGTAGAGCCCAAAATAGCAGCAGAAAGGGATGTAAGAAAAGGCTTGTGCATAATAATATGAAAGACTGCTTCTCTGTCATTTCAGTTAGGCAGTAGTCCATAGAGGCAATCTTTCTGAAGATCGCTTGCACTCTTCGTGTTTTATCAATACCTGCAAAGGCCTTTCACATCAGCTAACTGTAGATCAGCATTTCCTTTGTTTTGAGAGGAAGCAACAAGTTTGTCAGAGTAATGTATCATTTAAAAGTTACCCAACACTATATAAAGAAAGATTTTGAACTTTTACTCTACTCTGGAGATTTTCTACAGCTCAAATTCACAAAACAGCGCTGAAGACAAATCAAACAGCCCTCTATAATGCATGGTACAAAGCAGACTATCTGGGCCAGAATATTCTTCTCTACAATCACTATTTTCTTTCCTAGTTCTATACAGTAAGTAGTGAGAAAAGAGACTAAAACATGTCAATAGAGGTCTTCTGAAGGAAATGTATGTAGAATAGACCCTCAGGAATACTTTCCTCATGTGGAAACAGGACTGCTACAGATATAAGAGTCATTCAAGTACAGATAATGATTTATCTGGAAGTCATTTTGAGAAGCAATTCCCTCATATAATAAGGCAGCTTGGCTCAGGAAGCACTGAGGCAAAGTCAGACAAACAAGTTTGCAACCACGGTCTAACTTGTATCCATCACTTGTGTTCAGAATGGAATGGCTTGCTAAACCAGAGTGTCTGATCCCTGTTTAACTGGTTCATCACTTGCCTCTGGGTGTCCCATTAGCTCCCACATTTGCAGCAGCACAAACACTGTGTTTTTATTATTTCTCTAATCTTATTTTCCACATATTACATACAACAGTCTAAGTGTTCATTACTGCAGCATATAGGTAGGTGAAACCATACCTGCTTTACAAGAATGGAAAAAAATTACTAGCACAACAAAGAACTTAACAAAAAAATCAAAAAAAAGAGTTCAACAGCTGCTTCACCTAACTTTACTCAAGAACACATTACTATAATCACATCTGAAGACTTCCACTATTGGTTACTGCAATCACTACACTTCTTCCATTATCATATCCTAGAAAGCTATTATTTGCAGACTGTCTTCCCAACAGTACAATGACAAGATCTACCTTCTGTACCCACTCAAGGTCTCTCTCCAGATACTTCAAATGCTGCATGGCAATGGCCCAAGCTACCCGAGAGATTACCTCCCACAGCAGCTGCGTTTCACTAGAAGCCGCTAGGAACCATTTTTAAAAAGTAAAATAAAAAAATAAAAATCTTAAAAGTGTAGAAAGCAGAAACTTCACGTAAACTGACTCCAGGAAGTAAAATGACCGAAGACCTCACAGTTTCTAAACTAATGCAGAAATATACTCCTTTGACTCCAGCTCTCCTGCAATTACTTTTTCATCCACAAGACACACCCACTCACCCACACAAACCAAAACAAGCCCAACACAAACCCTATAAATTTCATCAAGGAAGGAAGAGCAAGCATGAGATGTTTATTTCTATTTTTAAATACCTGGGAGGTGCCCCAATGCTCCCTGCCTAGATAGATAACTAAGTAGGTGCTCCAGAACAGTGAGATCCAGTGCATGATCTGGCACGAGCAGGCACATCCAAACAGCGAAACAGCAGAGCAGCTCAAAAGGCTATTAAGAAAGGCTTTTGAAATAATTATTTCCTCTAAGCCAGGACAGACAGTAACTTGGGGTGCTGTTGCAGCAAAGTACATATATACACACACACTCCAGCACACCAAAATGCTCTAAGCAGCACTATGGTTTATAGAGAACAAGACAGTCTCCTCCTTGTTCCCACAGTTCTTTTCTGCCTCAAGCGAAGTTGGTTGCCACTCTGGTTGCTCTCTCTCCCTCACCCAAATGGTTTGCATAGCAGATCTGCTGAAACATCAAGTTTTAACCAGGCCTTAATCCTGCTGACTTTTCTTGCAGAACTGCTGGAAAGGAATTCCTCCTGGCAGCTGCAGTGCCTCTGCTCATTAGTTTACCAAGCAGCAGCAGAATGAAAGAGACAGGCACATCATTTCTGTGCTGCTGCAGAGAACAGAGATAAGGACCAGGCAGGCAAGGGGAATGCTCCCAGTTTCCTGAACATGTACTGGAAGAAGAGGACAGAAAAAGCAGGAGGTCTTAAGACAGGAGCATGGCTTGTGAGAATCCAAGCAAGTTACTGCCACGCTTGCTGCTGTTGCTGGGATCACAATTTAGGAGGAAACTCTCCTTTTCCTTCAGCCTTTACTAGTAAGATCTGGAGGTGGAGATGTCATCATTTTAGGGTTTTTTTTAACTCCTGTTTTAAGGCACTGTGTTTAACCAGGCATGGCACAGTTATCTGCATCAACTCCAATGTCTCCTGGATACTAGAAGAATGAGTAGGATGACATTGCAAAATAGCTGTCCACTTGCTCACGACAATCTTTGTCCAGACAGCACCCTCGCATACAGGTCAGATCATGCAGTCCACTCGGCAGATAAAGAAAAGCAAGCGTTTTTACTTCTTGCTATACAATTTCATTGAAGTAACCTTATTACAGCTATTGTTTATTAAGCATGCTTAATGTAAACAAAGTACATCCCTTGGAGGATCCGCACAGAGCTTTGCACCATTTATGGTGACTGGTAAGCCCCGTGTTGTTCAATAATGTCTCCTCCTCATCCCAGGCTGACTACCATTTTAATAAATATTTAATAAGTAGACAAGAAAAGCAAGAAGCTTCACAGCTTGAGGTTTTCAGGTGATACATGCATGATGTTGAATTTATCTAAACAGGAAGCATATAGACGCTGTATCCAGAGTCCTAACAGCACATCACAGGTACAGCACACGGATCTGAGTATGATTAAAACAGTGCCACGCTACAGCAACACCAGTTCACAGAGCAAAATGTTCCTACTAGAGCAGGCAGCCCAGTTCTCAGGTCACAAGAAGCTAAACACTGGGACCTGCAATCACCACAGATTTCAGTGGCCCACCACTTTCACCCGGCACTGCCATATGGAAAGACTTCCACTGCACTCCCCACTCCAAAAATGCCCCCTCTTACCTATATTGCACTTTTCTCCTAAAAAGATCATGTGCAGACAATTCTAAGCATACCAAGAAACTTCCTAAAGGTAGGAAAAAAAAAAAATCTTTGCCTATGAAGAATATGAATTTTTCCACTTGTAAGATATATTCTAATTAGTTATATTCTCCTGTAACCAACTTGATCCTAAACCAGCCCTTGAATTTAAGAAGCTCTACATCTGGTTTGCTGGAAGAGGTATTTGTTTTCCCTGCCACCACTCTCCTCATTTTCTGGAGCAAGGTATTACTATTTTAATTGCTCTGCTAGAGAAGAGAAATGGATGCACACAGACAAACAACTGCAGTGAGTAGAAAAGGAAGAATGCTTCATCTCCGAATTAAGGATTTGCATACTGGGTTTTATCTGTAACACCCACTGCAGTATTTTATCCCAGACTCTCAGATCACAAAAGACAGAGCAGACAGTGACTCACTTGCAATTTCGGTCCTGCATGTAGTGTTTCACGTGGACCAGTCAATTCTGATTCTGCCAAACAGCCTTCATCAAGCACTTAGAAAGTAAAGCATCTTCTCTAAGAGAGAGTTCCTATTCATGTGCTGTCTTCATGAGGAAAGCTCCAGAGATGGAAGGGAATTTAGTCAATGTTTCCCCTTTGTGTTGTAATGATTTAAGATTCAATTAATACTACACAGGGAGGCACTAATTCTGAAACACCTGCCTTAGTGATAACCGGATTAAGACCTCCAAACTTGCTCCACTCCGAACAGCAGCAGTCTGCCAAAAGACAGCAGTTGTCAATATCGACCAACTGGAGGCCGGGTTTTCTGTTAAATCCTAGACCACTCTTTAAAGAGGATTTCCCACAAAACAGGAGGGGAAAAAAATTCATTAAAAAATTGGAAAAAAAAAAAATCACTTTGACAGCTCTGAATTTGTTTAGCCAGAAGTCACAGCTCCTCCTCTGCACGCTTTGAAGGCTGGAGGCTGGCAACGCTCCTATCAGATCCTTTCAAATCCCTTAAAGGGAAGAGATGAAGCCAAATAAAGGGTAACGCCACCCACAGAGACAGAGCCACTCTCTCGCTAATCAATATACTGTGCAGACTAGAGAGAACAGCTTGAAGATAGATTTGGGGGAGAAAGGCTGGGCAGGGTGGAGGAAGAAGAGCTGAGCAGCTGGTTTCATTGTGAGAAACGCCAATAGGTTTGGCTTTTGGTTTGGGGTTTTTCTTTCCACCCCCCCACAAAACAGGGGTTTCTTTGAATTAGTTTGGGTAGCATGAAGCTTCCCAGATGAACACAAAGTGCCTCAGAATTAGGACCATGCTTGTCTGAAATCTTTAGACCAGTGTGCCAGCCCAGTAATTAACAAAGCAAAGGAACTTCCTACCTTTTCAAGGCCACAGAAACTATTTCAGCCACAGAACAAAGAGCTGATTTTTTTTTTTTTTACCTTTACACCCCTTCATCACACTCGCATATTGTGACCTATTCGAACCACACTTAAAAGCTCGATCCGAGTGCTCAGTGATACATAACTTCCATTTTAGTGAAACAATCCATCTGCTCCATGTGACTCAGAGCCTGCTTTAAGAATGCAATACTGTTTAGGCCAACGGTTGCACCGCACAAAGTGTTTTGTTCACATGCATTCCTTTGGGATGACAGAGCCTATCCACGGCCCGTAACGGTTGGGGCCTGTGGTTTTTTTCCCTCATCCGCTGAATGCTGCAGTGACTAAGCTGACAAAAATTCCTAGCCAATTATAAACCCACTTAAAGAGACAGGCAATCCCCCTGCAACCTTCTCTTGCCATTCTATACGGGAAGTTTCTATACATAGAAAAACATCTCCTCCTCCCAAGGCCTGCATTGATATAAAAGACTTTCTCTGTGCACTCAACACTTCAAACATGCTTCCTAAATGGCATCATTTCCCAAAACTATAACCTTTACTCATCCATATATATCCCTCACACATCAACCGGAAAAAAAACAAAATAGGAGAAACAGACCCCTCAATTGAGTTACGCTTGTAAGAAGTTAGAGAAGCCATTAATGGAGGGATGATGAGTATGCTGGGAAGAGATGAGTCTCAACAGCTATAGAGTACTGTTTATTAAGAAGGGAACAGTTAAGCGCCTATAAACCCAATATGTTGCAACAAGGAAAAAACACATCAGGAAGGTCGCACTTATGTACAAACTAGAAGTTTGATCCACCTAAGAGCGTAAACTGAACTTTAACTAGCAACAATGAGAACTTTGAGTTGCCTCTCAAATCCCTCTGAACATGCAAATCAGCAACGAAATTCCAAAAAACACCAGCCTTTCCAAGAGGGATCCTCAAGTCATGCGCTGAATTCATTCTCGCCTACACTGTCAAGGGCTATACAAACACACTTAATAATTAGCCAGGGCATAGAGAACTATGCTTTAGGCAGGTAACTACAAGTTCACTTTGCCCAGCAAGAAACAGTAAACAAAAAAAAATATTAGAGAATAGCAGTTTCTAGCTTTAAAAGCCCATGTTATGGGCACCTCAGACCCTTACCATTTTATGGTGGGCAAATTATTTGCTAAATCATTTTTAGCACTCAGCTGATAGCACATGCACATTCCATTCCAAACACTGAAAACTTTGCTGGGGAGGGGGAGGAAGAGACAGTTGACAACTGAACCAGGCTGAGTTCACCTCAGAAGAAAAAGGCAATTCAACAATCTGTATTAACATACTATCATCTGAACATCTTTTTATTATAAGTTAATTCTCAGAGCCATAAACAGACTTGAGAAGGAAATCACACTATTAGTGGGACGGAAGGCTAAACAAAGGCTGTTTCATCACTGTTTAACACTGAGAAACTTGTTTGCCACATGAAAACAATTTATGCAAATGCTCAAGGACAATTCATTCCTACATTCATGTGCGTTTGGGGAAGGAAAAAAAGGAAAATGGCACCTACTATTAATTTTTAGAGGGCATAATTCCTATATCCAGGGTTGAACCTAAGGTTTGCCTTTACTTCTTATGAAAAGTAGGCTGGCAAGTTCAGTGGGTTTACTCACATCCAAACCTCCTTTGGCATATTTCAGCCAAATTCAATTGCAGACCAGTCATCACAAAATATGTATTTCTATATATTTCATTAAAACGGACAGCTGGGTGGAGGACAGATCTTTTCAGGGCCCCCACCAAGATAAAAGGACTTTGGCTCAAGTTCACCCGTCATTAGACATCCCTACAAGTGTTAACTGTCGAAACAGAAATCCCCAGGAAGGCTAGCAACCCACTATAAGCCAGACTCCTTGCGTGGATAAGAGCCACAGACAGAGAACTGCGGAAAATGCTAAGCCAGGCTGAGTTTGCCTTGTCCCTGCGACATTTGCAAGAACACAGCAAAAACACAGCTTTCTTCTGGTTTTACACTTGACATTTCCCTGACATTTTCCCTGTAACACTGCTAGCTATTCCCAGCTCCCAGTTGTTTTGCAAATTCATCATAAAATTTAAGTCTTACATTACATGTAATTAACTATCCAATACAACTGCCTATTCTGTTAACAAACATTTGTCTAATATATATCAATGGGGCCTGGAAGCCTATGTTAAGCAGGTTAATCAAAGATTTGGCTCAAGTTTAGATGCATATTTAATGTCATAGATTTAACTTGGTACTGCTGCACAGGAAGGGAAAACAAAAAATAATTCTCTAAATGCATCATCTTCAGTCTCCTCTTGGATGATAGCAAGTTCCAAAGAACAGAAGTGTTGCAAGTAAAACCAAAAGCATTGTTTCCAATCCTAGCTAATGCCAGATTATCAAATTTCTGAAACATCACTAACAACACTAACGTACCTTTGAAAGTACCTTTAGGATGTTAATGAGGTTTTGAAGTACTTTTTCAAAAAAAAAATTTGAAATAAATAAGCAACATCTTAGAAACCCTCACTGAATGTGATGGTAGACATCATCTTCCTATCCTGCTCTGCTCCACAGCCTCAGGCCCCTTGGGTACAAAGTCCATTCCCTTCTCCCATGAGTCTCCATATAATGAGAGGTTAGACCTGGATTTCTTCTCGAGCACTACACATTAAAAGATCGCACACTGTATGCGTGACAATCTAGTAACGCTTGTATCTTCTTGTAAGAAGGACTGGCATTGTTTTTCTTCCCTACCCTTTACCACAGAGCATCAGCAAAATTGAACTGAGGAATTAACATACATGCAATCCATAAAACCAGGGAATGACTCTTTCCTACGAGTGATCTCCAATTATATTTTTATAGTTGTTTTTCTGACAGTGAAGCAGTTGCTTGGCATGAGACAATTCAAGTAAATCCATATTGTAGTAGCAATAAAGATTACTCAAGATTTCAAGGTTTCATGAGGCAAAAATCTGAAGCTACGAAAGACAGGCAGAGTGTGGATCTGGAAGAGCTTTCTGTCCAGCCAGACTTCAATCACAGCATGCTCTTGTTTAATTGCAATTATAAGATGCATTTACATATGCACAAAAAACTCTGCCACCACTTATTAGTTTGAGCAAGTTTGTTGTGGGGTTAACTTTAGAATTGCTAATTCTCATTTTTCTTAAATCAGAATGGTCTCTATGCATAGAGTTTGTATTACTCAGAATAAATGGGCATATACATTTAACCAACCTATCACTTAACAAGGTATTGTGTACTTCCACTGAAATCACAGCAACATTTACCACTCATTCTGCAACACATGGATTACCCCTCCCCATTATCAGAAACAATACCAGAAGAAATAAATTTCTCCAACAGCATGGATGGTCACTAGAATATGGCTACACACCACAGGGTGAACATAAACACACCTCTGGAGTGACAGAGATAAAGGAAGTCAAAGCAATTGTAAAATACGATGTTTTGTCAGGAGAAAAGTGTGTGTGTGTGTGTGTACACGTTAGTAGAAAAGACACAAGGAATTTTCCAAAACCCTAAAAACACTTTTAACTTTTTTTTATTCTTTATTCCAAAAAGTGGGGAAAAGGTCTGAATATTTTAAAGGTTTTTTAAAAGGATTTTTTTTTCAACCCATGGCAAAGTGTCACTGATAAACCTAATTTATTGCATCAAGTCTTTTAATACTGGAGAACAAAACTCCAAAATTTGAAGTCCTCTCAAAAACACTACACATCTTCGTGCCAAAAGAAACTAGGAAGCCAAGATGAGTATTCAACATTAGCACTTAGTTTTTGTGACTAGGACAGGCTGCAAGATTCAAGATATTCCTCCCAGGTTATGGCATTTTGCAACAGAACAAAGAAAAATGGCAAGTATACATTTGTTTAATTTTAGCCCTTTTCTCAGAATATAAACCACTGCTACAGTAATTAACTGCAGATTGGCCTGATCTGCTCTGCGGACATTCCAACTTACTAATTAAATACGCTCTCACAGCCATAATAAAAATTCTGGGAAATCTCTGGCTGAAAAGCAGGCTTCTCAGGAGGGGAGCGAAAGTCAGGAAAAAACTTCATTCAGAACAAAAACACTAACAAAATTTTTTTAACATGCTCCAGATTTTTCTAATTCAGTGACACCAACTGTGCCTTTTACAATTTTTTTTTTTTTTTATGTCTACCCTTCTGTTTATTCCTTTCAGAAGATGTTTATTTGCTGGAGAGTTTGCATACCAACAAAACAGACAACCTGTCCATTTCAAAATATGTTCCAGTTTATAGGATAGAGGTTTTTAACCCAACAGAGGTAGAACTGGCATTACACAGACTAGCTTCACTTAACATTATACCACATCAAATTTGCTTGCTGAAAGAGTAGAACTTTTAAAGCATATTGTCCTCTGATGACATACACAATTTCTGCTATATTTCAGGGTTTACGAAAAAACACAAAAAATCTTAAATCAGGCAGCAAACAGAAAAAAAACCACACAGATGTAATTTAAAGCAAAATAAGTGTAATTTGATTCAGCACTTCTGGCTCCCAACTTCTTCCTCTCTATATCTACATAGATCATGTATGTTCAATATTTCTAAAGGACAGAGGAATATAGTGAATACTCCTCAAGAGAGGGGAAAATAAGAAGGAGAGAAGGGGAAAAAAAAATGCCAGCACATTGTTTTTACCACTACTCTGCTGAATCAACGAGGAGCAGATTCCCAGATGGCGTACACTGGTAAGTACTGCACAAGTCAATGAAGCTATGTCAGATGATACCATTCGACTGCATTATCTTTTGAGCTTCGTGTAAACAAACAGGAGCAGATTCCGAATATTTGTGAGAATACATCATGTTACTGTCCCCATATGTTTAAACATTTTAGTAGAAGGTACATATGGACCACTCTTCCCACTCACTGTCATTCTCTCCCTCCTGTTCCTCATTCCTCACATACACCGTAACTTTTCAGGCCACTGTCAAACCAATTCAAAAAGGAATAAGGATACATTTTCATTAAAAACATTTTGTGCTTAGCTGCCATCTGCTTCTTTATCAGCCTCCAAATCCTCACATGCCTTTTCCATGGTCTTCAGTTTCACACATTCGGAAGCTGAAAGTTTTCTTCTGTTGTATTGTGGAGCACAGTCTACATGAGCTATTGTTTTTAATGTCAAATTCACCTCTTCTGAAACAAGTGCTTACGACTTACGGCCCTAATCCATGTTCTCTCTACAATACCAATTTAAACCTGCTTTTTTTTTATGTCAGTGGCAAATTGAATCTTAAAGGTCCCTCATGCACTTCAGATACTCACCTTCATTGCTCTTATGGGAAGCATGGCTATTTCATCCCATTTGTGCAGCACCATAATTTGCTCTCTCACAAAGGCAAGACCCAGGCTTTCAGACTGTGCTCTTGTCCTCTCACACCGAACCTGCAGTGGAAGCCATTAACTCTTCATAGCGGGTATTAACAGTCTGTCCTCCCAAATCTGTCTTTTATCAGAGTAGGAAAGGAGGGATTTCAACTAATACTTGACAGAGAGCACCTCCAACTTAACTGGGGGGTAGATGGAGAGAGGACGAATAATTAAGATGAAGTTAAAAAGAAAGAAAAAACACCACAGACCTTATATATGGATCACTGCTAGTTTTGCTATTACTTTCCCATATAAACAGTTTGCCTAGTTTATTTCTTATGGCCCCAGCAAACCCAAAGGTATCTCAGGACACGTTAGCTGGACTTGTTCGAAAAATAACACAAAGGTTATGGTAGACAAGGGATCCTAAACTTCCAGGCAGGCTTTCAAGGTTGTAATTTACACTTGGTTTCTGCAGACTTACAAAGGCCTAGTGACTAAGGCAGCAGACCTCAAAACTTAGTCATCAGCAAAAGGAATATAGAAAACACCACAAGTTTTCTTTGCAGTAGACCAGTGGACAGGAAAAGCAAGCATGACACCAGAGACTAGTCTTTCAAGGGGTACACAGCAGAACAGTTTTTCTGGTTCTCACATCAACTGCTGAGCAAGATGCAGGCAGCTTCCATAAATGTTTCCAGCAGTCACAACTGCCAGAAGAACAACAACAACAACAAAAAAAAAAAAAAAAACAAAAACAAAACACCCAGCACCAAAAAGGCCATCGTCTTATTTGTCTGTCTGGACACTCAGTTTTTATCTTTTCCATCTCTACCTGTGCCCCAAAGCACAACCACTAATGCAAATAACTTCAGTACTCCTTTTATCTTAAGGGACTCTTCTATGTGGACCTGCAACCCAAGTGAAGTACAGCGGGCATGTGATACACCAAAAGAAAAGTAGGTGCAAGTCAGAGAGGTGATAGCATGCCAAACCCAACACAGCCGCAGCTCCAAAGTGAGCAAACTAGTAAGGCTGCTGCCTTGGGGCACTCCAAGGTAGAGGAATGTATACTACACAGAAACCAGGGCAGCAAAACTGGCAGAGAAGCCGCTGACGCTCTACACTGAACCTTAAAAAATAAGAACAATTTTTAAAAGTTACACCTTCTTTGTAGCTTGTTTTACTATAGAAATGTCAATGGATTATTCTAAGTCAAACACAGCATATCCTTCCCTCTCTCTCGCCTCCACCCTCAACATTGTTCCTGCACAAGTTATACTGAAGGAAGCATGGGGTTCTTCCTTTGTTTGTCAGCAAGAAAAAGAAGGACAAAAACAACTTCCACTCAACGGCAAAACTAAACAGAAGCCAGGCTACTTAAAGTACTAAGTGTTCCCACACAACATTTACCCACCAACTTCAGATCTTTCAGCGTAAAACCTAAACAAGGACAAAAGAGATTTAATACACACTCCTCCACAGATCCAGGGTGAAGAAAAATAAAAAGGCATAAAGGAACACTGAGTGATAGACAGCATTTTCAGTTTAACATTACTGTGACGCACAAGGAGAATGTCAGGGTTAAATTAGATACTACACTAGAAAAACATTCCCTGGAAAATAACACAGGTCTTATATCTCTACTGGTAGGAAAATGCAGATTGAAACACTCAGTAACTTAAAAGTCCTTGCTTCTATTCTTTTTCATGTCTTGTGTAATTTTGTACTGCACGAGTCCTCTCCAGATCAGGAGTTCATTGCCAAAGTGCCCAAGCAATCTAGCAGGAGAGACAAAAAGCTTCTTTTTGAACAACTGCACATTTATACCTCCCTTGTTTTTCTTCAGAATGGGAGTACTTTTGGGTTGGGTTTTTTTTTTTTTTAGATGAATGGCTGGCAAATTTTAAGTCTTCTTCTCCGAAGTCACTAGTTTATCATGACAAGTAGGTTAAATAGGTCCAACTTTCTTACTCTGACTTTGACTAGAACTTGACCATTTCCTTATACACTCTGCATCCTAAGATACTCTACACCTACATTGGTTTTCCACAGCGTAATGTTCTTAACAAGCCTTTCAAGGCTCTTTTCCAGTATTTGCTTTCTTCTTCACAATCTCCCATGAAAAGAAAATGAAAGCATATAGGAAAAGAAAAACTTGATCTACACCCTTGCCTTAAAAGTGCTGCCATCACAGTATAACTATGACCTCATCTTACTTAAACAGATCTCTTATGTGCATTTGGGAGCTGAATTATTTTAACATTCTCCTAGAAGTCAACAAGCTTTTCTTGCACCTCACTTTTGTCTACTCCAAACTGCCAGAACACACAACAGAAAGCAAGTAAATTGTTATATCTCATTAAATACACTCTAGTTACATCCATTCAAACCACTAAAGGCAATGAGGTTGCACAGCAATCACCTAGGTCACCCCTCTGTAGACAACAGTTACACTCTTCTAATGAAGACTTAAATTTGACCTGCAGAATCCTAAAGACTCACAGCAACACACAGTAAGAAAGCAATGCAGCTTACTTCCCTCACCTTGGACAAATCACAAAGTCTCCCAATAACAGGCTGAGGGGTTTTCTTTTCTTTGTTTAAAAACAAACTGCTTCCTCTAAGAAATACTGATAAAAGCACAGCCCTACAAATGCCTTTGGCAGAGATATTTTTGGCATGCGTTGACTGAAACTGCCCTACAAGGTACTTTAATTTCAGTTCTAATTGAATGTGAGGGCTTCACAAGCAACTGATGAGCCACTTTAGAAAAAACAGTATCCCCAAATGAAGGTAACCTGAATATAGCCCTGTTCCTGTTTCTCTCGCTGTGGTGTTTCCTATCATTACAGCAGCTTCGGTCAACACTGCAAATGGAATTTAGGAACCGTTCTTCCCAGTGACGACTGCTTGTAACTAAGCCCTACTGCTACTGCAGGGCTCAGCTTTCGTAAAGTTACAGGATGAACTCAAAAAGCCTGCCATGTAATCATGTTATTTGAGTAAACTTATGTATTTGTTTACTCTATTTTTAAAAAGTGAGAAGAGATCAGGTTTTGGTTTTGCTAATACTTGCTATCGGAAAGACGTAAAACCCATCATGCCAGATAAGAACAAAACGGGCAAGGGTAATTTCACCGAGAGTCAAGGTGTCCATTGACTCTTTGACACTAGAGACTGTACTGTTAAAACTGATTTCACTAAAAAAAAGTTCCTACATACACAATTGACCACGACAGGAATTTCTGAAGGTGCATGCTAAGGGAGGCAAAGAAAAAGCCATAGTAACTCCAGTTAACAGCTTCAGTATAGCAATGACTCTGGCACACACGTAAGGTCACTTCAGCAAGGAGGAAGAGATGGCATTTGACAGCCACCTCCTGCAGAAGTCCTCAAGTGAGGTAAAACATTCCAGCTTTGCTATAATGGTTTTAGTTCTACACTTACTTTGCATCTTTTCCATGGCTAAGTAACCCAGAAAGTTTGTGGGGGTTTCTTTTGTTGGTGGTAGTTTTGGGGTTTTTTTTTAAATCAAGTGAGATGATCCTTTACCGGTTGGAGAGGAATCTATTTGTGTGGTAACTGGATAGCTCATTATGTGGACTACACACAACTAGAATAAAATTTTAAGTTACCAAAAGGTTTAAAATAAAGCCAGAAAATTAAACCCTTACTTCAGAAAGGGGTAACAAAAACATATTATCTACTCAAATCTTACTTTTCTGGCAGTGGTTGGTGGTCCAGCAGCGGTAGTTGTACTCATTGTTAATAGATGTCTTCTCGCACAATGGCTTCTCTTCCATTGTTCCTGGACACAAGTCCCCACATTCCTTTGGAGGTTTATTCCCAACAATGTAGTTATTGGACACTGCATCTAGGATGAGAGACCAGTCCACTGTGGAGAGGTAACACAGGTCAGAGTTCTTCTCAATCCGTATGGCCCCGCGGGTTATGTTCCTCAAGTTGTGAAGCCCAATCTCTTTAAGATTTGTCATTTCAAAGATAACCAAGGCATAGTTGTAGAAGAGGTTCCTCCCACGAATGACTGTGAGGTTGGGGAAGAGATCACTGAGGCTTTCCAAGCCTGCCACACGGAACAGCAGCAAATAGTCAGTTATGACAGTGAGCTTTGGGAAGCGGAAGTTGCGGTAATCCTCTGCTTTAGAGATGAGCAGAATTTGAAGGAAACCCTCAATTACCGTACAGTTCTCCAGGCGTTTCAGCTCATGGATATCATTGCGAATGTCAACGTTTGGCCCACAAACTGGAAATGTAAAAGGAGAAAGGAAAGTTAGTACATAAGGCATTTTTAAACCTTTTGAAACTGGAATACAAGTAGGATATTCTGATGGCCACAAAATTTTTAACTTCTTAATTAGGTTACAATGTTAAAATAGGAAATGAGTACTTGATTTACACCTACACTGAATCTTCATCTCGTTTAACCTATCACTATAAACACTACCAGGACCAGCACAGAGATGTAAGCTAACTATATTCTGCAGCAGAAAGAGAAATGCTGTTTTATTATTGCTGTTGAAAAGAGTTGCATCAGATTGATAAACATAAACCAAATACATTTGCACACCCTGCTCCAAATTACATGACGTCATGTGTGACCAAACCAGGGGTTCAGCCCTTCAAACAAGTTAGGTAGTATAGAGAGTGATTATGTTACTAATTTGCATCCCCCACCCCCCTCAAGATACACACACGTGAAGTGGAACGCTTTCCAGAAAATTTCAACTTCTCAAATCAGTCTTTCTTCCCAGCGTCACAAGCCAAATCAGCCCTAATACTCAAATGTTAGTCTTTCAATAGATCAGCAACAACACAAAATCCACGGAAAGCTGGTCAGCACTTCCCGCACTGTGACCAAGAAGAAAAGAAAGTGCTTGGACTTGTATAGCTAATGCACTGAATTTCTGTTTGCATGTTCCAGTGAACAAGTTTCACTGATTTTGGCACCAAGATATGAAAAAGTTTCTCCAGTTCTAAGAAACACAAGATAAATTTATTTACAATACACAACATCACAATCAGGAATTTCCCTTGAAAACAGCAGGCTGAACTCAATGCACTCGCAAGAAAACAATGACCAAAAGCATTATACCCTAATAAATCTATATATTAGGTCTTTCCACATTAGACATGTATCACAATAAAAATTTTAAAGGGGCTGGAAGAAAAGTGTACTAACAGTGTAATAATTAGCCACATAAAATGCACTTTGATGTAAAACAAAGAACTACAGAGTGTAGAGAGCTGTTGTTCTTGGAAACCCTCAGAGTTGATTTTCTGTGGAAAACATGGAAAAAAGACTCCCCAGAACAGATAGTAAGTTGCTTGTAAGCAAACAAAGTAAAATGCCAATTTATTTAAGCAACCCAAAACTTAAATAAACCCCAAGCAATTCAATTTTGTGGAAAGGTTCTCTTTTTATGCATGCTAGGCTTAATTATTTTAACAACATCTTTTCCTCAGACAAGGAAAAGGTCTAAACAAACACTGGAGCCAAAAAACTTAAATTCTAACCCAGACAAATTGACCAGAGATTCCGAAATTGCACAGACAATAGAAAGCAGTCCTTCCATCCCACAACACTTATCTAAGACTAATAACTTAAGCTAACAAAGGATCCAGAACATGAGCATGCTAAAACCACAGCAACTCTAATATCCAACAAGGACTTAAAGACTTTTAAGTCTTTAGAAGACTAAAGTTCTTTCTTGTTAGAGGGACAATGTAAAAAAACAACAGGGCAAGATCTTTGTTAAGAAACAGATGTTGTGTACACAAACTATTACCTAATCTTCCTTCTGTAAAGACCCAAGCTGAAAGCAGAAGCTATTAATGTGACTTGCTGCACTAGAAGCAGCTATATGCAAGAAAGTTCATTCCCTAAACATTTAAAAACAAAAAAACCCCACCGAAACTAATGTACCAACGGTAACCTTGGCCATTAAGACCAGTGAGACAGGAAATCTCCATTTTAGTATATGTTGACTACAGAATAATTGCATACTGCTGCCTGGCATGTGTGTCAAGGCTTTAACTTCAGGAAAACATTAAAAAAAGGTGAATGGGTTGGCACTATCCAGCTTTAAAAGCCAGATGTGAGAGCAGGAATGTTAAATTACTCCAAGACAGTAGATCTGGTAAGAGATGCACTGGTCACGCACAGGGAAAGTGTGGGCTTCTCTCCTGAATCAGTAGGAAAGACAACCTCAACCCACATTAAACACCTTTAATAAACTAGTACCCATATCTTGCTTTCAACTTCTGAGAAGAAAACCATCCCTCCACCCATCCTCAAGGGATGGTGCCCTCTGCCCAAAGCACAGCCCGACAATAACATGAGTATATTTACGCTTTGACATTGGGCTTCTCTTTTTTAAAAAAGGCAAGTTAGAACACACAGTGTTTTTCCAATTAAACTGTTTTGGTTTCTGTCTCTACCTGCTGGCAGGACAAGGTGAACAGTATGGTTCCTGTTATGGCAAAGCAAAAGTAGCAAAATTTATTTTACTGCCATAAAATTTTAGAAAGCCTAACTGCTCCAAGCCCTTTATTTTGTTAAAGAAATAAAATTTGCACTTGCGCTGACATTTTGCAGGCAAGGTTCCAGAGTGATGGGTTTAAAAACAGCTGAGTTACAATACCCTAAAGAACAATTTGTGAGAGAAATGGCAGCAACCGTTAACTAAAGCATTATATATCTGTTCATGCGTCTATTCTGAGGCTGGGCTTTAAAAGTCATATTGTTTTTAGCTTTATGCTTGTTTCAGCTTGAAAGTTACTTAATTTTAGGTATTTAATGCTTTTATAAATCAATGAGATTTCTAGAACTTTATGGCAAAAGTACACACTCACTTGCCTCAATTCTGAACATCATTCCCTTAATAAGGAAAAGTCCAGTGGGCTCTAATGTTAGAAATTGATTACAGATGAACATGCTGTTGACATTTTTGATTTAAGAACTTATTAGCTCATCTAGTGAGCTATGTTTTGCAGAACTTCATGATATAATGAGAACTGCAGAGACGCAAACATGAAATAGGACAAGCATCATGGTCCATACTGACATCTGGAAAAAAAACAGCTCCAATTAAAGCAGATGGATTTTTTTTTAAAAAAAGGAAGAAATTTCTTTTGAAGTTTACATTGTTCACAAAAGTTAATTATACCACAATGCATCATCTTTTTCTCACGTTTTTCTCACTGCCCTGAAAAGGATTATATGAAAAACAAATTAATCAGAGCTCAAAGTCAACTACAATTTCCATTTGGCTGTGCTGTGTTTTCTTTGGATCCCATTGGTCTGTCAGACAGCATGAAATGCACACAAAACGCTCTTTAGAGCATTTATATTCCATTTAACAGTTTTTTGTATTCCAGTTTATCAAGCTTTTTTAATACAACTAGTATAACTTTGCTTTATTTCATGTTCAATTCAGAACTGGAAATTAACTATTATGTATTTCTTTTGCTCACTAACAGAAAACAAAAATGCAACATCTGTTTATTACCCTGCCCCAATAGTTTTGGGTCTTGGGTAGATTATAAACACCCAGGATAATTACCAGTAGTCAGATTCATGCTGTTTTCATTCAGCTGCTTACAGATTTCCAAGCCTTTCCTTAAACTGCCTATTATTTCTCAGACTTGTTCTAAACTAAGTACCTAATTCTGAGTGAGAAATTAGTTCTTAAAAGAAATATGTATTTATTTGTTTAAAAGATAACTCCCCCAATACAGTAAAATACAAAAGAGAAGCATCGCATTCTTTACCTAGACAAACACAAATGCCTTCCTGGAAGTAGCACTTCAGTCCAGAAATATTAAGCTTCACCTGCTATCCAACAAGAAGCTCACTTCTGCTCTTTTTTACTGGGAGCATCCCAGGGGCAAGCCGCAGGGCGTGTAAACTTCCAAAGGTAATAAAAACACCCACTCCACACTACAGTCTGTCTGAGAACCTGCAGCCCATTCCTAGTCAGAGGACAGATCCAAGTCTGATCATGTAACTGAGATGGGGTCAATGAACTACCAGGAAAAATGATTGCATGTAACAGGTTCATATGATGCGAGTAATTAACATGACCTGCAGCCTACTCCTTAATCTGGCAGAATCTCCTGGCAAGTCTCCTTTCTAAGTGCTGCTCCAAGTTAGGGCACCAAGGAGCAGAACAGAGGCTGTGAACAAACACGCACACTGCACAGCACACGGGTAATAAATTGACACTACTGAGTACACACAGATTGGGCAGACTAAAGCAAAGCTGTGTGCAACACAAAGCGCTCCGAGTACAGTGATTCAGTCGCTTCTTCTTGACCTTAACTACGATTTTCATCCCAAGAAACATTTTGACATGGAGAAGAACCTTGTCACCTTGAGAAACACCTGCTATTTAATCATCATCTATCATAAAATAATCATTTACTCCATGCAGCAGGTCTTTGTTTCTTTTAGATATCCACTAGCTATTTCAGGTCACTAACTACTCCCAGGAGGACTTACCTGTTACCCTTCAGCGTTTCGAAGGAACCATTCCTTTTGCAAAGTGGCATGCTACAAAAGACAAATCAGCAGAAACCCTGCTGTTCAACATTCAGCCTATAATACCACTTCTGCTTGCTACAGTATGTCACAGCTGTACATATATTCATACCAGTTAATTTGTTATCAATACTAAGGTGTTAGAGGGCAGATTGACAGTTCACACATCCACTGTTTTTAATAAGAGAAGAATTCACTTCCTAAAAGGAACCATTTCATCATGGTGTAGTTCTTGCTTCCAAATTTTGTATTGTTCCCACTTACTCCATTTTAGAAGTTCGAAACAAACACAACTGTACAGCTTTTTCTTGAAAAAAAGACACACCTCCACATTTTAAGCCTTGCCTTTGGCCCTTTACTTTTTTGGGTAATGTTAAAAGGTTTTACTACACTGAAAGGTCTCAGTATCCTCTCAACTATCCAGAATTCTGTTCACCGTCTGGCTCTCTCAACACCAAAGTCTTAGACAAAGCAGCACCAAGGCAGCTCTGAGTCATCGAGTCATCCCTGCACAACCCTTTCGCAAGTCCAAGGCCTTTTCAACCTAAGCCTGCTCCAGCTGGGTCAGGCTTTCCATAGCAACAGAGACTTGTTCAGCCTGTGCAGGCATTTACATTTCTGAAATGAGAATCAGGATAGACTGCTTAACGTCTAACTACCAATCTTGAAACCAACTCCTGTTCACCTTTCTCCTGTTTTGTATACTCATGGCATGTTACCAAAGCAAGTTATGATTTCCCTTTGTTTTCCCTCTTTTGACTTCCCTTCTGTGAAGATTGTTCCCTTCACTTCAGAGTAGAGATGCAAAGCTTTATCTCAAATGAGGAGCCTGGATACCTTCAGCTTTTCCATTTAAAACAAAACCAAAAACAAAAACAACCACCCACACATATCCCCTTACACCCATTGCTGAAGTGCTGAAGGTGCAGAAATTGTTCCAACTCCATATCGTTTTCCTGCCCAGGTGTTAAAACACCCATTCTGAGGATAAAGCCTGTGATCCACAAGGTTCAAAAGGATTTTTTTAAGGGAGGGCACAAGGCTGCTCAACTTCTCATCTATCCTGAAATTCGGTACAGCGGTAACAAGTACAGTATGTTACCATCAGCGCTGGATGATTTCCTACACAAAGAAGGAACTACAAGCCGTAATACAAAAACCAATTGTGGCTAGTTCTACTTTTAGCAGAGTAGCTTGCTCACACCACCACCACCACAAGAAAAGTCTCACTTTGCCAGTAATGGCTTTTTCTGAGCACACTCCACTTCAGTGAGAGGTCTGCTTTCCCAGACAGCTACTGCTAGTCTCTGGTCAGCTAAGAGCTGATGTTACCGAACACAGTAACATTGCTCTCTCCCAAACTTCTCTAATGAAAGAGGCTTCACCACATCATCCTTCAGTAATGTCAGCTCAGAGCTGTGGGTCTTTCTGGGAGATCAGCATATCTTATGAACAGTGCTGTTATTTATTCCCAACAGAGTCACTTCCTTTTCATCATGTGTTTTTTAGTTTTAATCTATGGCAGGTCCTTATAAAAAAAAGGGTCCAAAGCAGCTACTGAATGTGGCTGCAGTCCAGCAGCCCTCATCCCAGATCCAGAACATGCAGCGTCCTTTCTAAGGCAAACATCTCCAGAGTTACCATCCCTCTCTCTTAACAACAAAGAACATGTTTATTGCATTGGGTGGATTTAGATCTCCATAATGTATAATGGCCTGCATATTGACTTGTTTGCTATACACTGGGTCAACTCAATAGAGGGGTTGTCTAGCACACTGGAAAAAAAACAATGGCTCAAAAAAATTCCTTGCAGACACTTGAAAGTTAAAGAACAACTTCGGCTGATGACAGCATCCTACTCTCCATGTTATCTGAAAAACTGGTTTGAATCAGGTTAGGAAAAAAAGAGCTAAACACACGATAAAGCTCGCCAACAGATTTAAAAGGAGCCTCTTTTCTACCTGACTGCAATTGGTCAGAAGAGAAGCAGGAGGACACATCAGTGGAAACAGAGAGGGAATAGTCTGAAAATGTTACACACATACAGATTATAAACAGGGTAAAGTAAAACTTGACCTTAACCTCTCCACTCTTAGGGCTAAGTATTATGCTTGTTTTAAGAAAACCATCAGGACTGTCATACAGCCCTGAAGAAAAAAATCTTTAAGTGTTGTTATTCAGTCATCACTGAACAGAGAGGCACTGCAGTCCATGGCCTGGTCTTAAGCCTAGTTTGTTCCTGTAGTTTCACTCCAGGACTTGGAAGGCAAAAGTAGAAGACTGAGAAGGAGCCAATTAGCAACCAGAATTTCTCTTTGAGCCCATGAAGTTTCAGCATAGTTGCACCATCTGCAGACACAGGGGAAAAAAAATTACTACAGAAGTCTAAGGATTCTTTAATTGCATACTATGCAAAGAAGAAATTAAATGTGGAGTTCACAGAAATCAGTGGTTGGAGAGATTGCTTATGACACTTTACATTAACACAGGATTCCACCACCCACTGAGCTCTTGGTTTTGCCTTCGTAGTGACACTATGAATGAAATATATATTTTAGTGTCTTTAATGTACTTACACAACCTCCCACAAAATTTCTGTACTCTCTAAGCTCACCTATCCTGCATGTGTCACATCAATCACTAGATCTCTTCCCAGGGAAGCCAGCTTCTGTATTACCTCTTGGGATGTCAGAACCAGTAACAAGGAGGGAACTAAATCTACACCACATGATTCAAGCTGACTCCCTAACCACCAAACTATTCCTCTTCATCAAATATGCTACATAAACCACTTTACATTTACCAATATTTTATGAAGTTACATCTCTGCGGGGGGGGGGGGAACAGATAAAAGGCACCCCACAATTCAGAAAACATCAACCATTATAGCTTTTGCTAATCAAATCTATAATTGAATTTCAACTTCTGTATTTCTAGCACTAGCACAACGCTGCCATCTTTGGTTTGCAAAACATGAAAGAGAATACTCAAACCCAAACAAAAAACAACTGTTTCCACTTGAATATAAGTCTTGAGAACGTTCTTGTTTACACATCTAAGGCCCAGGAAGAGGGCTTGGGTTTTTTCTTCATTTAATTAGAAGTTAAGCTTTGGAAGACAAAGCCAGACCACTATGATCTTCTAAACACTCAAGAGACTGGAGATTATATTGCAGTGTAGCTTGTCATTTCTGAGAAATATAGTCTATTATAATTAATTTAAATTGTGTCACTCGTCACTCCTAGCAACCTTTTACAGGATTCTTCTCTCCCAGATTTGGAAGGAAATAGCGGTGTCACAAGAGGCCAATCAAATTTGGCGCAAATACCTTAAAAAACAACTGGATTCCCCTTCTCCACACATTCTCGTTGTCTCCCATAGCCCTTAGAAAAATACACACATCCTACCCGAATTTTCTCTTTTACCACTCTACTAACTATATATTCCCAATCCAAAGGCCGCTGTGTTACCAAGCTGACCAGAACAAAACACTCACAAAAATAACACACAGAAGGACTACAACCCACATCACAAACTCAAACTGGCTCTTTTTGCTCTTGCAATTTCAGCTGTCATTGGCTAAAGATATCTCTGGCATTGCTGCTTTCCATGAACTTCCTCCAACTTCTCTATAAGTTTACACAAAAAAATTTTCAGAATAAATCACATTTCTGTCCCTCATCTCAGTTGCTTTCTCTCTGCCAACATTTTACTCTGAATGTCAACAGGAACAGCAGCTTAGCAAAAATGAAGCCAACAAAATGAACTGAATCCCTTTAATAATATTGATTGATGCCTTCTCCACACAGCTCACCAGAACAAGTGGGTCTAGATTTAGCTTAGCTCACGTGAAAGCATCCTCATGACAAAGTCATCCCCCAATTAATCCTGTCTCACCAAGACGGCACTGACCCAGCACATCCCTCAGGGGTTCCTCTGAGGCCACATCTGTTACCTCCTACTACTGAAATAGCATAACATGAGCGAGTGGCTCAGTTGGCATGGGCTTCTGTTCATCCTCATGGGTACACAGGGCAAAAATGGAGGAAGATATTATAGAGCTAATAACATTCAAGTGGCTGAGCCCCAGAACCCTCGGCTATCAAACCAAGTTAAAGTAGCACCACACTTCTAACGCTGATCTGTAGGGCCCAGGTTATGGACAACGCCTGCTCTTGACACTCAACCAAACAAGACGACGACAAAAATCTTAACAGAAAAATCAGACCTACAGTAAACTCCTCATCCACTAATGCCCAGTATATGTCAAGCATTGAGGGCCATTGTTTGAGCGTTATGGTTGGAGCTGAACACTCAAACCTCTGGTAAGATACTTCTGTGTGTTTACAAGGAAGGGAAAGCTGTTTGAAGCACCAGCTGAATGCAACTCCAGAATAATTCCATGAACTAACTACACTGCAACACTTTTCGAGTCATAGTACGGTCATGTTTTCCAGCCTGTGAGAAAACTGTCAAAAGTCAAACAAAAAAACCTGCAGAAGAAAGCAGGTAATGCCTAAATCACTAAAGATGAGCTCCATCCTCATAGGAAGAAAGACAGACTTCAAACCTCTGCACTCTCTCTTACCCTGCATTACCACTTTTCTGACAGCACCACAAGTTTTTCAGAGCATGCCATTCTATACAAAATACGTAACATAGAAGTGAGTAGGTGGCGTGTTATGATCAATAACTGTGAGAGTAAAACATTTTTTAACTGTGATGATAATGTTTAAACCCTATCCCAGTAGCTTCAGTCTAATGCCTGCTAAAGCAAAAATGGAAGACTGAAATTACAAGCTGTTTATAACACTGAATTTATGTTTCACAATCTGTGATGACAATAGAGCTTAACAGAAATTGTCTCTCCTGGGGACTGTTCTTCTCCACCTTTAAAAAAAACATAGTTGTGTGCAGGCTTTTATTTATTTATTTTTAACATAGTTGTCTACACATCCAAGTGACTCAGCAACTGCCTGACAGAAACCTATGGGATATACACTTAGGTAGCCACGATAAGCAGCCAATTCTTCCAGAAAGAAAGTTCATCATGTGGCTGGGCTCAGCAATGCGCATTTAGGGAGACACTTTACTATGCTTTTAGCTGCCTGCTGAGTTGCCATCCTGCAGTTATCTAGGAAACCAGCTTCTCTTTAAACTTTCTGGGGAATTATTTTTTTTTTTAAATCTTTAAAAAATGACTGGCTGACCAGGCCAGATCATTTAGACTTCATTAGAAGCAAATTGACAATATAGTATCATAACACGTAATTGCATCCATCATGGTCAGTGAAAGGATTTAATAGAGTCATCAGGAAGTTATACTTAGATCCACAGAAAAATTCAAAGCCTGATGCAATTACTCTTAACAATACGCAACACATGGCCCTACTGTCCTGGGCTAACTATCTCTTACATGATGAAACACAGAAATCCTACATTCTGTGACCTTCCATAGTAGTGCTCCTATTTTAAAAAACTGAACTAAGAGTTCCATTAATCCCGTATTTCCACCTGAACAGAGATTTAGAATATTTAAAAAAATAAATAAATCTAATTGCACAGAAGAAAAAGACAGTGCTATGAAACTTCATTCAACAGAACAGCGAGTCCTCCCTTCACATGGCAGCTACACAGCTTAAAATCACATCAGTCATGCTGTAACCTGCTTCCTCCAGGCAGCTAAAATACGACCAACTTGCAATCCCCAAAAAGGGCTTTAAAGGTATTAAGTTACACACATGCAGGTGCTGTGGGACTTTCCAGTCATAAGCTAACTAGATTGGAAAAAAGAACCCTCCTCTCCAAATACAAGGTAAAACATGTGGGTTGGCACCAGAGACAAGGTGACTAGTAGTTCAGGTCTTATCAACAAAAAACAGTTGCACTAGAACACAGTTTAAGGCAAATATAAACTAAAGTAGCTATAGCAGTAGGAACTCTTATGTGAACTCACTTTTCTGGCTAGTTGGATGCTTCCAATTTGCTTTTAGTATCATAAACACAGTTCAACCAAGGAAAGTGTCCTTTTTACTAGAACAGCATTCACAGTCTCAGAGGCATCACAGCACAATACGGGGGGGGGGGGGGCGGGGGGAAGAGTCTCATGACAAAGCACCCTTAATGCACACAGGTGAGAAGCAACCAGATAAACAGGGTTAAGCATGGAAAACTAGAGCCCTTTTAGGCACAGTCAACTACCAGAACTCCAAGGTTTCCATTTCTCTGAAGATAAAGAAAAGCTTCCAATCCTGAGTACAGGATTTTCAATATACCCACGCAGATCTGTTCAGCAATTACTTGACCTTCACCGTAAAATAGTGAAAATAAAAAACAAAATATGAAAACTAGATATACACCTTGTTAAAAAAAAGTACCAACAGTGGTTTACTCCCAGTCGCTTGTTCACACTTTCACACTTGGCTTTTAAGTTCAAGGTGACATTTCAGCCCATATTCTTCATTTTACATTTATATACTGCCCAAGACATTTGATTTCCAAATTCATACACGTTTTTTAGACACTGCCTATAAGCACTGTGGGTGATGCACAATGTTATAATTCTGATTAACAAAATGGTTTAGGTATTTCATCAGCCTAGCTATACTGAATTCTATTGCTTGGCAACTGCAATTATTGTCACAATATCCACTTTTATTAGAAGAGGATTGGAATGGCAGAGCAAGCAGGAGAATTATGATTCTCTGGCAGGTACTTCTGGAGACCTGGGATGCAAAAAGGTTGCCCTAATGCATTTCAAACAAATCCACCCATAAGAAAGCAGTGGGTCCAACTGGGTGAGAGAAATACATCCACGGCACATTTCACTCAGCAACTCATCATCAGGGGTTATCTATTACACTTCCCTTCTGAGCCAAAACTGGGGGTGAAGAGTTTTGGAAGAACAGGATGTAAGAAGTTTCAGGAGATTGGATTTAGAGGCAAATAAAACAGCAATATCAAACCTGGATGCTTGAGACACTTCCAACTTCAGACACCTCCCTTCACTGGGATTTGCAGCTGCACACACTCATTCCAGAGGGTAAATCAAAGCAAAGCTGAAATGGAGATCTCCGTCATCATTATTTTTGCCCTATACCCTGCACACTCAACCCACTCCTAGCTAAAGGTACAGCTGGAGAACATATACTTAAACTGAGTTTTGCTAACTCCCTGGTATTATTTCACTATTTGTTCTGGTCATGAAGATGACATTAAAAATTAGAAGAAATTTGAGCCAGAAAGAAGAGATGGGCAACATCAAGGAGAAAAAAACATCTAAGTGAAAGAATGGAAGAGTGGACTAGCTCTAACCAATGCAATTCAATCACTAAGTTTCAGTTGTCACTTAAATACATAAACATAACATTCTGACACAAAATGAAAGTTAACTATTTTGCATTTACATTTGGGAGGGCTGTTGGTTGGTTTTTTTGTTTATTGGGATTTACTAACTACTAAATGATGCTGATTTTTCACAAAAACAGTTTCTCTCTTCACTTGGTACTTTTGCCTGCTGAGCAAGTGTGTTTCTTCAGCAAAGTGCTCTGTCTTTGTTTACCAGGGTGTACTACTTAATGTTTAAATTATTATAGTAAGCATATTTATAGTTAACCTGTGATGAGAAATCTTTCCTTAGAGAACTTAAATTACGTTAAATTACTTTAAATAATAAACTTTATCCATTGCAACAAGAGGAGCAGCTAGACAGAAAAAGGGAAGCAAGAGAAACCACATCAACCCTGTAATATGCTCTTAAATGTATAAACCTGAATGACATATTCTTTAGTTTCACTGCATTCTAAAACTCTTATCATGAGTAACAATACAGCTGTGTTGTGCAAGATAGACAAAAAAAATATTAGCTGATAGCTACCATCGCTCAAACAGAGGGACCATCAGCAGAAATAATTCTGCACCTCTCTTCACATGAAGGAGACTGTCGTACGGTCAGAAACTGCTCAAAACACTTCAGAATTAGGCTATAGGATTGCATCAAATAAAATCTCTCTCTGGATCCAGACTACTTCACATTCAACAAAGCTTTGGCAAGACCCATTCCTTCAGACATAAGAAAGGTTTCACCAAGCTCTGAAATTCCAGAACTAGTTGCAGCATCCCGCATCCTCATTCCCCCACGCCAATGTATAGTGAAACCAGCTGCCAATCCTGTAAGGTAAAGGAAGAATTTAATCTCTACTGCAAAGGAGGTGCCACTACAGTCACTCAAGGAAAAAAAAAAAAAAAAAGGGGAGGAGATTTTTCTGACTGTAGTTACAATTTGCCTCATCAAGTCACACCAGCCAAACAACTCCTGCCAACATAAACTGCACCTATGGGGCAGGTGTTCGATGGCATAACTACATTGGGTAACAGTGCCACATACACACTTGAACACAGCTATACTGCAAAGCTTTAAACTAAGTCTCATCTGAGAAAGAAAAACAGAAATCAACAGAACAGAAAAGAGCATAGGTAAAAAGGATCTGAACAGGAAGACATGAAATCCTCTTTTCCAACTGCTAGCTTGAAGGCAAAAATCATCTAGAGAGCACAGCTGATGGACAGTCCTTGGCCTCACCTCACTTGTCCGACAGCTCTACTGGCCTCTCACTGCTGTTGTGAAAGAAAACCACGGTATTTGTGCAAGGCTAGTTGGTTCCACATTAAGAAAACACATCTGAGCAGCCCGTGCTTTGCTTTACCACATACGCCAGCTTCATTCAGATTCAGATACCAGGACTCAGTCTCCCTATTTCCTCCACAGTTAACCAGCAATTTAGGACACAGAGAAAGTTCTAAATTCACAAACCACCCCCCAGATCTGTGAGAGGTCACACACTGTCTTTAACAGAAAATTTTCTAGTCCACTTTGGAAAAAGTGACTACCCAAAAATGGAGTCCCCTAGTGCGTTGGGTAGCACCACAGCCACAGTCATCTCCGGTGTCCTCTGTGGACAACAAAAGCAGAATTGTCCCCATCACCATCTTCCCCTCCCAAACTCAGACTGCTGGAAGACATCTACCTGCCCTTCCTTTTCTTCTCTATTAGCCCAAGACACTGGCTCACCTTGACACACCCAACAGCCACCACAGTGTAAAATCGTTTTGTGCACCCCTGCATTAGGCCTGATAAAGTCACACATTAGTGTCCCAGCTGCTCCGGTTCCACCCAGCATCTCCACAAAAGCCTGCACACAGCTATTAGCCACCTCAGTTGAGACAAAGCTGCAAACTAGAAAGTCAACATACAGACCTATTTCCAAGCTACATTTGGTACAGAGGACATAGGAATACCATATTCTGTAAACAACACTGAAGAATCATGCTTTAATCTGAATTTAGATACCCGAAGTTGAGTTAAACCACAGAGGAAAATACAAGACAGCACAAATGAATCAGACCAGAACTTCTAAGAGCTGGAGTTGCTTCACTTATGCTGCTAAAGTCTGAACTATCTTATTTCCAACCCAAGTAATATTTTGATATTCCTCGCCAAATTAATCCAAAAATTCCAACTAAGACAACTTGTGCAGGAAAAGGGGAAAAAAAAAAAAGAGAAGTAATCTAAAGTAACACACAGGTCAGTGCTCCTCCTTAAAATGCACCACATGGAACAGACTCAAATTAGTTTATAAATGGAACAGAAAAACTAACAATTAAAAAAAAAAGACTCCAAAGTAATCTTTGTTTTGGTGTGAATATGAACACACCCATGCTAGGGAAGGTGAGCACGAGACAGGAATGGATCTTTGTGGAGATTGTTAACTTATTAAAATATCCTAACAAAAAGAGAGTAGCTAGTGAACTAACAAATCAAGCAAGCTTCAGCCATATTAACCAATCCAAAGAATGACATTTTATCTGAAAAGAAAGGCTGGTCAAAAGGAAGTAATGAAGAAGATATCCATCAAAGAACAAAAAGCAGGTCTGAGCACAGAGCCAGCAGCAAGACTGTACCAAAACTTACAGATGAACCATCAGACTTGGTAATCCTGCTGCCAAGGAATTATTTACCACATGACGATCAATATTACAATACACACAGAGATACGCATTTTTATCTCAACCTCTATTTGACCCAGTGGGAGCTACAAACACTTTCTCACACTAATTCACATTCTTCAAGAAGAGTCAAGATGGGAAAAAAAAGCTGGAAGCATTTCAGGTTCTCTCTCATTTCAGCCCACTTCCACTACACAGTACCAAAACTATCTTAGAAACAGTTCAGAACAGATTTGTGCTACCTGAGCACCTGGTCAGTAAGGCCAAATACTTCAGGATCACAGCAAGTTTCATTCATGCAGTAAGCCAAACCCTGGTGTGCTGTCAGTCCTTTCAAGTCATTGCCCTTCCTTCATTGCATCAAGAGCAAAGCATCTTTTAAGAATTCCTCTGAAAGGCCTGAACAAGTGTCTAAACTTCCAAGATCTAGTCTCTATAGCCTTGAGCAAGAGTGACAGGAAATAAACTTCTCTCCTCAATGGCTGCTTTTAAGTTTTTTTTTTAAAAAAAAGTGCAATCAGTACTAGACCTATTACAAATTTAGAACTGCAGATCAGGAAACAGGGAAGGAGGGGAAGGCAATGGAGAGAGGAAGAAGAGGTTTGATTTTCAGACAATCAACTTGAAAAATCCTTACTTCAGTGGCCTGGTAAATAAGCAGTTTTAGCCATTTTAGACATCTCGCGTTACCTTCTGAAACATAACCAAGCTAAAGGGATAAGGGTTAATTATATCTGTTATGCTCCAGAGTATTTCAGCAGGCTACGCATTATGTTCTTCTGAAGGGCAAGTTGTTCTTTTATTTATTGTTTAAAACACAAACATAAACACAAAGTGTCCAACACTAACCTGGCGATTACCAGAGAAAAAACAGAGAAATACAGGGCTGCAGGCTTTCCGCTGCTATGAAGCATTTAAACCTATTCTGTTTCTCCGACATTTTTTTTTTCCCCTCGCTCTTGTCTGATACAGATCACAAAAACAACTAAGACATCTGACATACAGGAGAACATCCTGCTGATTAAGAAAAAACAAGAGCACATTACTCTTGAGAGGATACAAAGCACCACTTCCTAATGCATTCTACTTTGTCAGCACAACAGGCTTCTTGTCATTTCAAAGGGAAACTGGTCATATTGATTTTTCCAGAACATAAGTATTATAAAAATATTATGCATTTAATTGGTTTAACAAAGTGTTTTTGTACTGGGACATATCAACACAGATCCTACAAGACAAGGTATAAGGTACCAAGGTGTGGCTTTAAGTACTTGAAGATTCTCTGCTAGCAACAGCTTTACGAACTGCCATGATCACTCCTAATAAAGCTTTCTTGCAGCTCCTATAACCCTCAGCAAGACTGAGATGTCTTTTAAGCGTGGCAGCTCTTACTTCTGAATTCACAACACCCTGAAGGAACATCATACTTCTCTGAAAACTAGTGTCCTTTCCACACTTCACCAAATTTTCACCATGCAACTCAGTGCTCCATGTTTGCTCAACTTTTTCTAGAGGAAAGGAAAGTTCTTTACACCCTCTCAGAGCAATTTATTTCTCTGGTTCTTCCGTTGCAAAAGCCAGACTAACTGAATCAGCTTTCCTGAATGTGAAAACCACACACCTAGCCTGTCAAAAAGCCTGGAAGATTTTTTTTTCCTGTTTTGTTTATAAATTTGAAAACCAAGCTGTTCTCAGACAGTAAGATCAACCATCTCTTTTTCCCCCCCTTCTCAGTTTTCTACTATCCTAAATATGGCAACACTGGGAAAAGCTGGTACACACTTCCCAAGGAAAAACTGTATTTCTCCTTCTCCTATTTCTGTTTTAACACTTCGTATCAGAGTGTACATCCATGACAAGTTTCAACGGTTCAAAGACCATCTGAATAGTCATAGACAGAACACAGATTGTTATTTTGCCTTCTAAAATGCCACTTCAGAGAAATTCTTTAAATTCAGAATTTTGTGAGGGATGCAATAAACAGAGAAGGGACAGCCTTACCTCACACCTCCTTTTATTCCTCCAGGGAACTAAACTAAGTTTTCTCTTCCTAAAGTGATACTTCAAGACTTCTTTACAGCTTGCTTCCAAATATAACTCAGAACAGTATATATCCTCCCTTTAATTTCTTCCAACAAATCCCCTTGCAGCAGAATTTACTCTCACATATGCAATGTGGGCAGAGTCTAGTAATGTAACACAATAGTTCCTAACAAAAAGTTTTGCTAACCTAAGTTCTAGGAAAAAAAAATTAAATCTTATTTGCACATGCTACCCCAATGCTTCTAATTAGTATCTGTCAAAAGATCATTAATCCCACTTAATCAGAACAAAGCTGCAGAATTCAAGGATTCATCAAAAGGTAATCGCAAACAATAACCCAGATATGCAAGATTTTCTCCATCATGCAACACTGCTGTCCCTACATCCCATTCTCTATCACTGTGTAGTGTCTGACATTCATTCTGCATCCATGCTGCAAAAGAGCAGGAGACTTTCATATTAAACAGTACCCGGGAGCAAAGGGATTTCAAGATAAAAATCTTCTGAGCTAAGTGTGAGAAACACGGGTCAATCAGAAGAGATCTCCACTACTGAGGAGACTAATGAAAAATTTAATCTTAAACTTCTATCAGTAGCCACGTAAGAAACCTCTTCGCCCCCTAACTTGCTGAGGAGCATATTTTAGTGCCCAGATTATCATTACTTCTAGGTAACTCAGCTAGCCAGACCATCACACTTTCTTCCAAGCCTCCCATCTCAGACACACACCTGTTCTCACTATAGACATTTTTGTACTAATACCCAGGGCAGCATTAAATTACTTTAGATAGAGTCACTTCCACATTCCACCCTCAAACTCCCCTCCGAGAAGTCATCAGTCACTCTCAGCTTTCACACTTCAGTAATTTTGGAATCAACAGGAAATGGAGATCAATTGTGATTTTACTAACTCAATAATGACTCATCATTCAACTCCCCTTAGCCTTCACATTTCATCTGTGAAGAGACAGGATAGCGAGGCCAAATTAAAAATAGCAAATCTGGCTCACACACAATTAACACGCACTTGTCCATTAGATTTGCCATGGACTGTGACATATTTGGGCATCTTGAGATATCACCACATTATGACCAACTCTTACCTCCCTGTCAGATTTCAAATGCAGATACAATACCTTAACCAGGAAGAATAATCAATAAAATTTATTATATAAACCCATTGTACCACATTCTATAACATCCACCACTCAGTTTGAACATGCCTAAACAAGAGTTAACTCTGCCTACCAGTGCCCCTAACTAGTGGCAACGAATCTTCTATTCTTTATATTATGAGAATACTCTCAAATCATTAATTTTTCTCCTTACATAACCTCCAAGTCAAAAAAAAAAATTGCATGAAATTAAGTCAATAAAAACAATTATTTCATTTACAAAAATAGAAAATCATTTTATATAAACCACTTAACTGCATTCTTCTAAAAATAAATTTAATTACAAATCTAACATGAAATTATAACAGCATATATTAGGGCAAATGCCTACTGTAATTTAAATAAAATAAAAATAGTAAGCATATAATTTACACAAAAAAGTTTGGGCTGGTGAATTTACTGTTCAGTGCTCTCTTGGAGCCACCCTTTGTTGAAATATCAAGATAGTTTTCACATTCAATAGCTACTTCTGCAAGTGCCTCATTTCAGTTTACTCAATCCGTTCAGTTCAACAAGCACTTAATCCCAAATTTAAAAGGACTCCTGCATAGAAACCTGTGAAGTAGTCAGTGGGCAAGATCTATTAGCTCTAAACTTCTGAAAAACAATGACAAACCATTTTTTCTGTTGATGTTTCTTTAAATCATGCCTGCCCATCATACTTGAAGTTTTAATTCTCATAATTCAGATTTTCTGCATTTCAATTAAAATTCCATTTTCCATCCAAATAAAAAAATAACACAAATGAGAAGTAATCTACCAGAAAATACATCATTTGCCATTTTGTCACTTAAAAATGTGAAAATTAAGGATCTGAGTAAATGTATCCAAGGCATCTAATCATTTACATGAATGTGTAGAAATAGCAAATGCTTTTCACTGGCAAAAAAGCCTGTACTTTCCAAAAAGGTTGTATTTGCTAATCAAGGTGTTCTAACAGCTGTGAGCCAATAAAAAAAATCCAGCTAAAAATATGCAAAATGAGATTAAAACTGTGTATTTAAAGCAATCTCTTCCTGCTTGCTGTTTTAACTCACTATGAAAATCACTCCATCTCAATAAAAGAGAAAAAATTTTAATACGCTAGTAGTGCTCTGAGGCCTTCATACTAAAGAATAAACTCAAAGGATAAATTGGACCAAAATTCATGACATTTCCCCCAGAAGGTTATGAAACTATATAGAGTTGTAGTGCCCAATAGAAGCATCAGAATTGTTAATTCTGTAAAACTACCACATTCATCAAGCACTCAATCCGCAGCTTTTGTTGAAGCATGTCTTTGCTAAACAAACTCCCCATATTTCAACAAAAATAATTCAGCTACTTGGAGAAGATGGCTGGATGGTCACACACCAATCGTCATGTTCAGATTCACAGCCATTTCAGTAAGAAGCCCCTGCCTTTGGCAGCTGCCCCTTGCTGGTTGCAATGCTGCACCTCAGAGCTGATGCAGAGACACTTCATCCACATACCAAATGCTCCCTAACCTGGAGGAAGTATTTCCCCTTCCAGTCCCAAAGTCCCGCGTGATGCACGCCTAAGTCACCAAAACCCACCTTTCGTGGTACAGACATGAAAAGCAGAGAGTAACTGCTCGTTGGAGAACTGTGCTAAAGCAACCGTTTGTTTTGCTTTGCCATCACCCCATTCTCAACCACACAATCCCATCCCCTCAGGCTCCCATCGTGCCCTTCCATGAACCAGTTTAACTCGCTAGTTAAATCAGCTGAGAGGAAAATGAACTCTTCCACCATCTGAACATCTCAGCAGTTACAACTGTGCACAGCATCCCACAGACCCACAGCCTAAAACTACATTTATCACTTTCTGGGCACCAGGCTCAACACCAACAAAGCCAGCCTTGCAGTCATGCTCTTCTTCAACCAAGACATCAAGGAGCGACATAGCAACCATGCGACACCATCGACAGGTTGAGTATTGCTGGAGAGGGAGAACAGAGGGGGATATACCCAACCAGGGTATGCAGACATCGTAAAAGCAGCTCCCTCCCCCTGCAAAAATCAGTGGACATGGCAATTATGTCCTCAGCCCCTCTGCTCTTCACTTCTGCCCCACTTGTTTCTCCCTAATCAAACAGAATTCACATCACTTCATCTTACCAGGTCTGGGGGAAGCTGCGAGGGTGTTAAAGATGAACTCGAGACATGAGACACTATGAGCAGTGACAGTCATCCTGAGGTCAGCACAGTATTTTGATACTGCAGTAAACAAGGCCTGTGGCCATACATGCAACAAACAAGAAACACTAAAGAGCTGCACACTTCTGTGAGCGGTTGCTCCTGGAGAATGAGGAGAAGTCCTATGGAACGAACAGACAGCATCACAGCACATCCTCACAGGGAGGCCAAACCATGCTCAAACAACCTCAACTTTTGTTTCATTCTAACTGCATGTGACACCAGGTAATCTCAACAGTCGCCTGTGAAGATCTGGTGTTTATTTTTAGTGTAATGTACTATCTCCTTATGAGCCAGCTGATTCCAACACCCCCATCCTCATACTTCTGCTGCTTCAAACGCCTGACAATGCACAGCTTCCCAGCGAAAGTGCCATCACCTGGATGACAAAGTCACTTGAGCATCTGATGTCAAGTCAGTGTTCTAAAAACAAAGCCCCTTAACCACCCCTCAAGGATAGCATTTCTGTATTTTACAAATGGGGAGGGAAATACAAACACCCGGAGGAGGAATACAATTTCTTCCCAACCCTTGCATACTGTCAGCTTCTGAAGCACGAGATGTGATCACTCCCTATTTTAGCATGCATGACTACCAATGTTGTTGCTCACAAAAATTATCTGTCCCTTTTTAAAATCCAGTTACAGTATTTACCTTCAGGCTTTTCTACCCAACTAGTGGATGGATAGAGGTGAATGCATTGATAAGAACATCTTGCTAAGCTTTATTTGCTGTTCATAAAAAAAAACAAAGAGACCCTTGCTCTCAGTTTATACTTGTCAAATCAGTGCTTAAACAAAACCAAATCTGGAAAGAAAAACAAATGTGAACACAACTGTGTGGCATTACGATACAACATCCGATTCCCACATTCCAATTCTCTCACTCTCAAACACTGCAATGTATTGCAGACAAATTTAAAAATAAAGTCACTGATATCAACTACAAAAACATCAAGAAAATCCTCAAACAATGCTGGCTTAGCCAGTGGAATGTGTAATTCTTGTCTTCACACTATCACTTTCTTTCATGAAAAATACTAGAAATATCATTTTGCCAGGTTAACCAACTCTGACTTCAATCTTGCTGACATTTCTTAAGTGTAGCTGAATAATTCCATTCATATGCTAATTGTACAATAAACCGTGAGTAGCAGCACTTGCAGAGACTCCCTCACAGAAATGAGCATTTACTCTGCCCAAGTCTAATCAGCAGTGACGTATCTGAAATGAAACAAGGCCCAAAAGGTACAGCCCCAACAATTTACAGAAGGCATATTTTCAGCCTTGGTGCTGTTTTTTAATTTTACTTTATGGGGTATTCTTAAATATTAAAGAGATGAAAGAATTGAGAACTGAGATTGCATCTGTTGCCATCACAATTTAACCACAGTCCATGTATTTATACAGTGGAATCTCCAAAATAACACTGCATCTGTTAAGATGACAGTGTTTTTCCATGGGCTGTGCTGTGTTATAGCGGAGTTACTCCAAAGCTATTGCTTTTGAAGTGCTGATTGCGATCCACCCCAAATTCTTTTTGTAATCTTCCTCAAATGTGTTGAATTGTAAAGCTGTTGTTTCTCAGTATGGCTTGGGAACAACAAAACCCTAATACATCTCATCAGTGGGCATTTGGCACTAAAGCCTTACAGCTAATGCAACATGTTTCTTTAAACAATGAACTACCGAGAGATACACAAAACACAAACCATGTAAAAACAGATGTCCTTTTCACACATGTTTCTGCTGAAGTCCAGAACCACTGCCACATACACACACACTCAAATGCATTTCTCTCTCTGTGCCTTATTTCTGTAGGATAACAACTGAACCAACTTGAAAGGACCTTTGTTCATTCACTGGTAACACTGGCCACATTTTAGAACCACAACCCAGCGAAGCATATGTAAGCTTGAATTTTAAAAGGGACTCTCATAACCTAATTTAAGTATTAAATACATATTACATCCCCCTTGTTGAGACACAGTATCAACGAAAATATTTGTCCACATAGTCAGCCTACTCGAATACGACAAAAATACAAACATTTTATTAGCGCACAAACAAAGGAAACAAACATACAACCAAAACCTCCAGTCACTCCCAGACAGGACCCAGGCAGGCTCAAGTCACAGTCTCAAACCAAGTCAAGTCTCAAGTTTGGAACAACAAACGTGCTTTTCTTAAACCCCATTTTTGCTCTTTTGTACAGTAACAACTGCATAGACTCAACCTCCATCGTGGGTGTAGCCACTGGAAGAGCTGCAAGGGAATATAAGCATAACTTATTGAAACAAAATCTCCGTACCCAAGGTGCATGAGCAACAGGACTAACAGACCCTTCGACTTTTGGCATCCTTCTCCACACACAAATGGTCATACATCTTACTGGTTTGCAACTTTCCTTCTGCCAGTCTTAGTACCTCTCAGGTCCAATGACAAGGAACAAAGTACACACAATAACAGTAACTTACACACATCTCTTAACACAGCTGGATGTTCATTCCCTCCGTACTTCGCAGGAGATGTGGCATTTGCAAGGGACCAATAAAATGTACATCCATCTCAAAAAAACAAAACAACACAAAACTTTAGCCACAATGAACTGCAAGATAATGTTAACTGCAATCAATACAGAACCACAAGCTGCTTCCACCTGCTGGGGATACAGAACCATTGGAGAGAAGCAGCAGCTAAAAATCCCATCATGGCAGCCAGGCACCATGGCAATTCCAGTGGGATCCCCACTCCAGCCCAGTGGGTCTGTGAACTCTTAACAGTTTGTGCCATCATCATGTTAAGTGTCTCTCAGCACTGGTTCTCAGTTAAAAGAAAAGTAGAACCACCTGAAAACTTAATGAGAACAATCCACACCATTTAACTCCATTGGTATTTTGGAGAACAAACCAAATCCCCAGTGGGATACATGAAATTTGACTGAAGATGACAACACTAACAATTTAACTACACATCAGAAGCCCCAGGAGAGAATAACAATAACACAGCAATGAAAGTAATTTCTGCCCTGGCAAAAAGCACAGGGGATAGGACAAACAAGGTATTTCCATTGCAATATCAACTCTAACACTACAGCCGAATGTTACTCTTAATACCAGCTGAGCAGTGCAGGCACGTGTGTGTTCCAACAGTGCAGCGCCAGTGCCTTCACTTCTTCTGCCAGGTATCTGCAATGTGCTTTTAAGCCTTTCAAGGTACATACCACTCTCACATGGAGGGACCCAAGGGGATGTGACAAGAGCAGCAGAGAAGCTAAACATACTATTTGTAGAAGGACAAAATGTGGAGATGACTCTAAACTGAAGGCAATGCAGATAATGAGGAAACCACTCCAAGACTTTTCTCCAAAATGCTGTACCCATTTGATTAAGACTTAAGATTTGAATTATCAATCTCTGTTAAGACCTTCCACTTTCAAAAAAACTTCTGATTATTTTGAGGGCTGCTCCATCACAGCATTTTAGGGTTTCTTCTACACCATAAACCATTTTGGAAACTTGCTTCTCAAATATAATGTCTATAAAATCAGAAAAAACAGTACTGTGTCCATTTCTATTTGGGGAAACTAGTTTTGCACCCAAGATATCTGGAATTCTCCTTCCCTACCAGTAGCCATTCCCAAACACAACAGATCAGCTCTTGCGAAGTTCTCCTGTGCATACGTATCAGGAAGACTTCTCAAGCTGAGTACCACGATCCATAAGCAAACCAGATACAGTATCCCACTAAGTATAATGGAGACCCTCCTAGCACCTTGCTAAAACACCTCTTACAAAACCACAGCAATGCTACCAAAAAAAAGTAAATAAAAGACTATGATGCTATCCTAACCTTACCAACACACAGCTACTGGCAGACCCTTTCAACTGCTGTGCTTACAGAAGTTTCATACCATAAATACTTTCCACGTTTCAGCAGAAATGTGTATATAACTGAATACAAAGTGAGCACCTTAGACCTCCCTGCCACTTCATCTCATCTGTCTTGCATAAGAACTGCCACTATAACACAGTTTGAAGATAATGATGTGCTCCATACTTGAGAATCACACATTCAGCTGCAGCTACCTACTGTATTCCAGTAGTAACAAATGGAAGAGATACTTCAAAGAGCACATTATCCCAGCTCTAATTTATGCATGCTCCCTCTTACCATCAAGCCATTTATTTTAAACCTGTCAGATATACTTGTAATGTAGCATCATGAATAATTTAAAAAGTAATCTGTATAAACCAAGTTTATAAACTTAACAGCAGGTACAGTACCTTTCATTCAAGCAGACTGCTCTCTGATAAAGTACAAGGGATCTTTGACTACTTCAGCATGTATTCATTTCATGCATTCTGAACTTCAAAAAATTCTTTCCTGCCTCCAATCAAACCCTCCACTTGTATAAGTAGCTGACTTAAATGAGTAGTGTACTAATTTGTGAATTCTTCATACTGAAGGAGAAAAACTATCAAGATTGTAGAAACAATCATTAAAAATGACCCACCACCCATTCAACAGCAGGAAAAAACCCACACATTTAAAGTTTGCCTCAAGCATTAAGAAGTCTAATATTCTCTCCATTCGCCTGATGTTGTCACATTCTGCCACTGCTCCCTTCCACAGGGAGAAGGGGTGTTCAGCAAAAAACTCCAAAAAAAGCCCACCTGTTAAGAGAAAGTGTTTTGATCAGAGTTGATGCTCACACTTCCAAGTAAACAGAGCTATCTTTACAGCATGTAATGGCACCAATAAGAGGTTTGCAGATAACACTCGCCCTGACTGGTCACAGAGCTGTTTCAGTAACATGTGCCTGACTGGCAACACACAGCAAACGGAACTCATTAGGTCACTGGACTTGCCCAAAACACACATCTTCACAAACTAAGTATTTACAAAAGCAGGACACACACCTATTTTATGAACTATTACAGTAAAGCATACATGTGCAGTTGACCGATTTCCTCCTTAAAAAGTTTCTTATTTGTGTAATGTACACTTTTTCTTAAGTCAACAGCATAGCAAGAAGTTCTTAAAGCACAATCTGGTCAGCACTTCTCTTCAATGACAATCTTAATGTGCATTATTGCTTCAAGTTATTACTAAAATGACTGTGTTGCTACAAAAGCATACATTTGCTGTTCTACCAAAATATTTACTAAGTGGATTCGTTCTTCTAGAGGAATAATCTTAGTACTTTATTGGGGTGTAAGGTGCCTTATCACTGAGTAGGTCAAAGACAGCAGTCTCCTTGAAAAACTATCAGGGGAGTCACTGAAACTTACAGATGCTTATTTCTGCTCATATCATCAAATTTACCAAGAAAGAAACAGAGTAGTAGGAAATTGAGATGTTTGGATATTCCAAAATTACTAAATAAATAAAATTATATGACATTAAAGCTTACAAGTCATGCAAATCAATCTGTAAATAAAGAAATAACAATTCTGCTTTTCAGCACATTTTAAATAACCTGGTGCCGCTTCTTGACGATCTCAACATTGAAGTAGTTAATTGATGTCTTGAAAGATATCCTAAGGGAACTGCTCATATTTAGCATTTGCAAAGGTTAAAAAGCAAAACTTTCACTGATAAATTAAAGTTAAACCTTCACAATACACCACCATGCTAACACCAGTTTTGTGAGAATGCATCTCCTTAATTAATGAATAAATCAAACTATTATCAAACTTATTTAGCAGAAACAACCAGTCCTGCCTAAAGGAATTAGAGCCTATTTTTGAGTTTGAAACTGGGTACAGCTCTGTCTGCAGAGCACAGAAATATATAAATGAACACTGTATGTTGCTAATCGTTTGCTGGTCCTCAAAGTTTGACCCAGACAGTTCTGGACACAAAAAAGACAAATATAGTACTACAGAAATCAGTCCAGATTGTACCTGTCATGACTTGGCTAAGAGGGAAAATAACAACCAAAAAACCCCACACAGGACAGGCTGACTAACAACCACAAATGTGTCTTCATCAACTACTGTTTGTTGAGTTCTGCTTTTGTACAATACAAAAAAATTTGAAACTATTCTTTTTAAAGTGGCTTTCATAAATCATAAAAACTAATCCAACTAACCTACACAAAGGAGCTGTCTATACAATTTAGTGATAGAAAAATTATACATGTCAAATATATCAAAATACTAAAACAGTATTTCTACCTTTCAAACACATCATTGCATTCCTGAAGTCTTTCTGAACACAGAACTCTTAAAAGCAGCATGTTCCATTACCACCTAAGCCCAGAAACCTTAAAAGCTCAACTGTGTCAGAAAGATCTGAAATAAACTGAAACTACAAATCTGCAACAACTTTAATTATGAGACTCTCGAGACAATTACTCAAACTGCAGCTTTTTTTAAAATTTAGCATACACAATAGTTTTCAATAATAAACTGCAGTTTATCCATTCCTATGTGCGCACTCACACATATAAATAAAAAACAGCTGCTACTTGATAACACCACAAAGCATTTCCAAATGCGAAAGCTTTACACTAAAATCCAAATAAAGTATTTAATTTCATAAACCAAAGCTTAAAGAACTTTTTCAGAAAGTTGCCATTGCTTCTCAGTCATTGCCTTTTCAAGAAAGTAAAATAATGCTCATGAAGTTTATTAACTACAGATAATCTAAACAGTCTAATTTTTTAAAAAATAATTTAATTCAGCACATTTTGTAAGTTATGAACTTTAGGGCCATTACAGATGATGAGCTAGGTAAGTAGTTTTCTGTGTGGGATCATAAAGTTAACATCCACTGTGAGAAAAACAGGTTTCCTGCATATATTATTTCCTCTCTCTCTCAAAGTTCAGGACCATAAACAAACTTCTCTACAATGAAGTTTGCAGTAGCTCACAATTCACACAGATGGAACATACATACAATATAATTAATCATTTAACAGAACTGCCTCTTCTGGTCTCAGAGAATTAGTAGGTCCAGTGATCACTGGTAAAATCTACCTCAGCAAAAAAAAAAAAAAAAAAAAAAAATTACTGGGGAAGAAAAAAAGCTTCAGTTAAACATCAATTGAAATAGTCCTTTAAAGCTAACAGTTTCAGCCCAGAAATGTATTTATGTATTTTAATTCTAGATGTTAGATACTTAAAAAAAATTCTCCTCACTGAAGACATTCTCCTCCAAGATTTTCTTACTAAGTGCCAGTTTAGCAGAAAATTAAACAGGATTTGAATCAACTTTTCCCAAGGTAACATATACTGATAGAAATTAATTATTTACCAATGAAGACAGCTTCAAAAATCATCACATGGAAATTCCTCAACAGTAGATTTTGCGTGTATATTTCAAGATTAAAACAATTTCAGTGTCACGGGAGCTGTGCTTTAACTATACTCTAGAATTAGTTTGAAGGAACAACTGGTCAGGGAAAAGCTGACATAAAAACTAACATAACAGTTTATCAAATCTGAGCAATTTCCCTATTAAACCCAATAAATCATGCCTTCTGTTGTACTGAATTTAAACTAATTGATCTGTCTTCTCACTCTCTGTAGCCCCTTCCTTTCCTCACTTCTCACAACATACTTAAGAACTAAGTTAAAGTTCCTTCACTTTACACAGAGTATTTCTCTCTCAAAAGTTGGTTCAGCACTGAAACTTCTAACATACATCTTCTTTCCACACCCATTCCTCTGCCTTCTCACATTCTCAACACATTTTGCCTGATATTAGCTAAGTCACTACCATTTCCTAACCCTTTCAGTTTCTGAGTCATGCAAGCCTTTGCTCCAGTTCTGGTATGGAAATGCTTTGAAAGTACAATCTAACACAACCAAAAAAGTCAAAGTACTGCCGGGCTCACTGCTCCTTCCCATGGACTCCAATCACCATCACTCCCTGAACACTTTCCTCCTCTCCTCTTTCTGGTGAACCCGGCTGACACCAATTCCTTAAATGCTCTGGCATTTTCTATTCACAACCTCAATTACAGGAGGAATTATCCAACTCCCAGTAACAACCTTCACTAACCACTAGGCGTATATGGCAACGCTGATGTGAAAGCTAGGTGTGTGTAACACTGACACTCGGGAGGTCATGAGGGTTTTTACTAAGCAACCTGGGAGAGAGATTAAACACACAGCATGAGCTACTGTTTATTAACACCAGAAACACAAAATATAACCTGGATAGACAAACAAAAGCTCAGAGCTAACATGAACAGATCCATCAAGATATCCATCAGTCTGAAGTATTATCAAACCTAAAACCACTATTTTTATTCTAAATGTTTAACTCATTCCCTTCTAGACATTCCCTTTGTAAACTTACACGAGGGTGAAAATCAAAACCCCATCAAGCTCAAGGTAGAAAACACTCTGTTTACGTTTCATCTTAAACCCACCCCAAGGATGAAAGAGTCTCCAGCAGTTGTAGCTTTATACATCAAATGCAGTTACACCAGCACATACTTCATCATAATCAAGGGTCTTTTTATTTTTGTGCTGTTCTAAAGAAAATCTTAGGAAATTCTCAGAATTTTTTTATGACTGTTTTTCAATCAGAAGCTTTCCACTGAAGCTACCTGCATTTTAAAGAGGTTTCTGTCATATAACCACAAACAGATTTTAGATAATTTAGCATTAAAGGGATGGGTCTCTCCCCTCCAGTTGTAACTCCTTTGTATTCCTATTTAGGAATGCCTTGCTTGTTTGACCGAAAATGGAAGTGCCTTTTAGCTACGACACAGTATATATGAAAAACAAATAAAAATTAAGATTAATCTTCCTTCCACTATTGTGGGGAGAGAGAAGAATATGAAGAGATGCAAAACATCTGCTCTGGAGATCATTTTTCCCCCTAACAGCAAAATTCTTTCAGCAATAACTCATGAAAACAAAGGCTATTAAACTGTAAACTACAAAGACGATCGATTAGAGACAGTATTCAGCTAAAACAAGTTTTTCAGCATATCTTCCCATATTTAAATGCTTAGATCTTCTTCAGAAGAAGATATTTCATTTGGGAGGTTCTTAATTGGGTCATTTTAGCTAAGTGGAAACCGCAAACACTTCAGAGGACTGGAACCTAAAACCCTAACATACTGTTCCTGTGTTATTTTATTGCCAGAGCTGGGCGAGCATTTTTATTTGAAGGTGTTCTGTACCAGGTAAGACAAGAAAAAAAAATTGTAAGCGTGTATCCTAGCCGTTTAAGGACACACCAGATCTCCTCCTTCTCTCCTGCTCTGTTTCTCCACACTATTCGATCCTGTGTAAGCCCTTCCCTGAAGAAGGGCACTGGGGTTTTGTTTTTAAACTCAAGAGATTAATCCTTCCTCTTGAAAACAGCTCTAGCCAAAAAGTTCAACTCGTGGAAGTAAGACTGCGGCTCTCCAGCCCTAGCTGGCCCTGCCACTACAGCGCAAAAGCCTACGTTGGGCCTTAATTTGCAAGGAGTTAATTGGCATTCACTGGCTAATGAAACACAGTATTACTCAAGACGCATTACTGACTCCATCTATGTGCTTCTTACTTTTCTTTTTTAGTTAGCCTGATTGTCAGTGCATCCAAAGAACGTGCCTTCCTTTTTAACCTGGAACTACTACTTTTAGAGAAGCCTGTCTAGCTCCTAAATTCTTTCCCTTTAGGTTTAAAATGGAGAAAAGTGATCTCTCCGTTCCTTCTCTCCAACAACGCGTATCCTTTTGAAAGCGAGAGGCACACAGCAACAGCTCAAGGAGTATGTTGAAAAACACACAGCGGAAGAAATTAAAGCAACAAGATGCAGTACGGAAACATCCCTGTTTCTGCAAACGCCGAAGGAGAGAGAGCAGTTTTTAAAATGGTTGGGCTCCAAGGCACATTTACCATCTCCCTGTCTACAGAAATACCCCAGAAAACAAGGGAAGGCTAATTTCATGCAAGAGGTCCTCAATCCAGCCTGAGTCCGACATACCAGAAGAAAACTGATCAGCACCGGGATTAATACGGTGATGATTGCAGTCTAATCAATGGCAGCGCCAGCCATCCCTGCCCCCTTTATTTCCCCCTGCGCCCGAAGGGGGCGGGCACTGCAATAGAATCACAGGTTTGAAACGCACAAAAACAAAGTCGGGGCTTTTGCAACTCCCAAGCAAGCCAGACAGACAGACACGAAACGGCAGGAGGGATCCCGGCAGCTCGGGGCGCTGGGGACCCGGCTGCTGGCAGCGCGGTCACGCACAATGAACCACGTTTTTCTCGGTGCAGCACTGGCACACACGGAGGAAGCACGGTGCTAAGTCAGCTGCACAAACCTTCATGCTAGATGCAACAACAGCTGCTTGAAAAACAAAAATCACCTTTAAGAATATAGCCCATCCCGCCATCAAACGTTTCCGTTTATGCACGAACGTAAAGTATCGACCGAGAAATTAATTTTTTAAAAAAACAACAACAGCAGACTGTGACCTTTAGATTGCGGGATGCCACCGTAATTCTGCACCCCGAGCAGAGCGAGTGAAATCCTTCCTCGGCAGTAAAGCGGCAATAAAAGGCAAGGCGCTTATTTCCAGGAATTCTTCACTCACTATGGCAGGTTATTGCATACAGCCTCTAAATATTGACAAAGATCAAGCTCTTGCCATGCGGGGAAAGCAAGCACAGTTCTTCCCAGCCTGCAAGTGTTTACTACGCAGCTCGCAGCCCTGGTTGCAGAGGTCTAGACACCGCGCCGGGCTCGGGAGGGGGGGGCACGAGTAGTACGCGGGTCAGGTGGGGGAAACACAAAGAAGGGGACGGATGGGCATCGCGACCCCCTCCTCCGGCTTGGGGGCTGCGGCTCTGCCCACCCCGTGTGTAAAAGCAGCCAGCCACCGCCGGCGAAGGAAGGGATGGGGAGGGAGACGTGCAGCCCCGGGTCGTTAAACGTGCCCGAGGAGCAGACGCGTAACAGGAGGAAAACACGCAGATCCCCGCGGGCAGGGGCGAAATCCGCTCACCGCGGCGGGAAACGGCGCGCGCCGCGGAAGCCCCTCACACACACCCAACACACACACCCAGCGAGCCCCTCTCATACCCGCCGGGAACCCTCCCCACACACCACACACACACACACAGGGAACCCCCACACACACCCAACACACAGGGAGCCCCTCACATACCCTCCGGGAGCCCCTCACACACAGAGACACACAGGGAGCCCCTCACCCACACCCCCCCCACACACACGGAGCTCCTCACCCACACCCCCACACACTCAGAGGGAGCCCCTCACACACACACCCCACACACACACCCCCCACACACAGAGGGAGTCCCCCACACACCCCACACACACACACCCCGGGAGCCCCTCACACACATGCACACCCACACAGGGAGCCCCTCACACACATGCACACCCCCCCACACACAGGGAGCCCCTCACACACATGCACACCCCCCCACACACAGGGAGCCCCTCACACACATGCACACCCCCCCACACACAGGGAGCCCCTCACACACATGCACACCCCCCCACACACAGGGAGCCCCTCACACACATGCACACCCCCCCACACACAGGGAGCCCCTCACACACAACACCTCGACACACACAACAGCCCCCACACACACAGGGAGCCCCTCACACACAACACCTCGACACACACAACAGCCCCCACACACACAGGGAGCCCCTCACACACAACACCTCGACACACACAACAGCCCCCACACACACAGGGAGCCCCTCACACACAACACCTCGACACACACAACAGCCCCCACACACACAGGGAGCCCCTCACACACAACACCTCGACACACACAACAGCCCCCACACACACAGGGAGCCCCTCACACACAACACCTCCACACACACAACAGCCCCCACACACACAACACTCCCCACACACATACCGGGAGCCCCTCACACTCAACAGCACACAGACTCCCCCTCAGCCCCTCACACACATACACCCCCCCAATCCACAGGGAGCCCCTCACCGACCCCCTCACACCCCCAAATCCACACAAGCAGCTGACGCCCTCACACCCCCTCACACACACACACCCCGGGGTCCCTCACACGCCCGGGGGCCCCTCGCCGACCCCCCCCCCCCCCCGCCGACACGCACCATACTCACTTTCCCCATTTGTTGGCCACAGACAAAGTGCGGCGAAGACGAGCAGAAACCCCCAGACGACGGCGAGGGACCCTCCTCCAGCGCCAGACTTCATTCCTCTTTTTTTAATTGGACAAAATCCCCCTTTCCGAAAACAAAACAAAAAAAAGTCCAAAACTGTTCGCTTTCTTTTCTCTCCCCGTCCTCTAAAAACAACGGAGGCAAAAGGCGGACGAGAAGCGGGGCAGGATAAATAAATCCACGTTGCCTCAAGAAATGAAAAAAACAAGACCCTTCGGACTGGCAAACCGGAGGGTTTTTGAGGTCCCTGGGTGTTGATCTTCCGGAGCAACCACACCAAAAATACACAGATATTCAAGATGTATTAACGGCAACAACAACAAGGCATGAAAGCCCCGGGGCGACGCTGTCTCTGGGGCGGCGGGGCGGGCTCCGGGGCGGCGGGGCGGGGGGCGCCGCCGTCTCTCCTCAGCGCTGGCTGCAGTGGTACATCGTGCACAGGAGTCGCAAACATGAGGCACATCGGGGCTGGCAGTCTGCATCTTCAACCTCCATTTTCAAACACCGCACACAGAGGCGGCGCGCAGACACACACAGAGACACAAAAACTGGGAGGGCTGCGAGGGGGGGGGGGGGGGGGGAAGGGGGGGGGGGGTGCGACCCAGACAATCTTATTACAAAACAACAACAGCTTCTCCGTCCCTCCGCGGGGGGACGGGGCTGCCCTGGCGGGATCCCCCCGGCTCCTCTCCCCGCTCAGCGAAGGGGGGGGGGGGGGGGGGAATAAAACACCCCACGCACAACCACCACCCACAACAACAACAACAACACAAGTCCGGCTGGCTGCAGAGGCTCGAAATGCGGAATTTGGAACGAAAATGAATTAAAAAGGCTTCCCCCCTACTCCTCCTCTTCCTCTCCTCGGCGCCACTGCCACAAGCTCCTTCTCAAAAAAAAAAAAAAAAAAAAAAAAAAAAAAAAAGAAAAATCCAGGACACACACACAAAGCAGCAGCAGGGCGAGCGGAGCAGCTCAGCACCCCGCCTCCTCCCCCCGCAGCTCTCCTCCTCGCATCCCTCCGAGCCGCCTTGCCATCGCGCCGGGGGCGGGGGGGGAGGGGGGGGGGAAGGACGACGACAACAACAACAACAACAACAAAAACCACCCAGCGAATTTGTAAATCCTTTTCCTTTTTTTTTTTTCTTTTTTTTTTTTTTCCCCTCTCCCTCCTCCTCTGGGTGTGCGCGCGCTGCAAACCTTCCCCTCGCGCTGCCCAGCCCAAGAAAGGGGGAGGGGGAGCCGGGAAGAGGGGTGTGTGTGTGTGTGTGTGTGTAAGCCGGGGGGGCGGCGGGGGGACGAGGAAGGCGATCCGGTTTGCTGAAGGTCAAAGCCCAGGAGCTTGTTGCGAAGGGTCTGTAGTTCCTCCGGGGAGGGAAGGGGGGGGGGGGGGGGGGGGGCGGGGGGGAAGGGTCTGCTGCTCCTCCCAATTAATTCGCCGCCGCGCTTGCAGCGGGGTTTGCAGCGCTCTGCTGCCGCGTCTCCCCCCCTTATCCTTCTCCTCCTCCGCGCTGGCTCCCTGTGCACGACGGAGAGTGAACGCTGGTAAACAAGAGCCTCGCCGCCGCTCCGCCGCGCCAGCCGCCGCCGCTGCTGCTTCTCCTCTCTGCGGCCGCACGGGGACGGGGCTCGCGCCCGCCCTCTCTCTCTCCCGCGCGCGCACGCGCCCTCTCTCGCACGGAGAGGCGCGCGCTCCCCCCCCCCCCTCACCCCCCCCTTCCTCCTCGTCCTCCTCCTCCTCCTCGTCCTCCTCCTCCTCCTCGTCCTCCTCTCCGCCGCGGGCTCCCCTCGCCCAGGCGGCGGCGGCGGCGCGCGCGGAGGCGGCGGGGCGCGAGGCAAAAGCCAGAGCGGGGCGGCTGCAGCAGCAGCGGCGAGGGGCTTGCGGCTGGGCCGGGCTCAACTGGGCCGAGCCGAGCTAGGCCGGGCCCGCCGCGCCTGCTTCGGCCTCTTGCTCCGGCGTCCTCGTTAACGGGGGAAGGGGAAAAGGAGGCGGCGACGGAGCCCTGATGGCTGCGCCGAGCATCGGAAGGAGAGCGCGGCGGGAGAGCCAACGAGCGACCCCCTGCTGGTGGAAACACCTCTGCGTGCTTCAGAAATTAAAAAAAGAGATATAAAAAGGAAGGGACCGAGTTAGGAGGAAAGAGAAACACACCGCTTTGATTTTCACACGGTCTGTTTATTCATTTACCGCGTTTAAGGGCAGTTGCTGCTCTGAGCTGAACACCGGAGAGCGCAGCCCAAGGGCTGAGCCTGAGGTGCGCCACTCTTTGGGGCGCAGCCCAGGCAAGAGCAAGCAAAAGGGGTGCCCAGGCTTGGCTCACCTCAGGGAGCAAACAAGGGCAGAACGTGTCCCCTTCCATACTCGCATCTTCAGCGAATACTTCAGTATTACCTGTTCCACGCACGTTTCTCCACTGTTTGCTAGTCTATAATGACATTGTACGCCCAGGCCCCAAATGGGGAGAGACGGGATTAGTTGAAGCAGAAAAGGTTTGGGCTTTTCGGAATCGGAAAACGTGGGCCGTGTTCCCACTGTTTCACCAAAGCTCGTAGTAGCCATGCTGCACGGCATATGGATGTCCTGAGTAATCACAGATTTGTTGCAGTACTTTGGCATTGGGAGATATCAAAATGATGCTGAAGTATAAGAAAGGCATCTGTGAGCATTAGCTATATTCTAGCTTTTAAAAAAGTGCTACATTAAGAAGTATGCAAATGTCACATTATTAATGCAAATGTCAAAATTAAGTTTTTACATTTAAACCTAAATTCATCTTGAACATCTTGTATTACAACAGCCTTCAGTTATGTTACTACATCATTTTCCTCAACCTTATACATGTTTTTCTTCATGTAGTTTGTCCATCCATTTTCACACCATTTGCCTTGTCAGAATGGTCCAGTATTATATAGCTGCACGTTAGTTCTCATACCCCTTAGGAAGGATGAAAAGGCTTTATTCTGCATCACAGAAGTTAGGGGGAAAGTCATCACTGAATACAACAGGGGCAGAATTGCCACACATGCACACCTATTCGGGACTGTGTCAATAATTCAGTAGTAATAAGTCAAAACATGGGTGTTTGCCCCTTTGGGTGGTAACACAACCTTCTCGAGATTCAGCGGAGGACAATCAGGCATTTACGTATGAAACTGTCCTGGACTGCCCTGCCTGTGTCTACCATAGACTTTATCAAACGCACGCAGGCTTTCCAGGCTTCAGTTAAATTGGACCAGAAGGATCTTCATGTCCAGTAAATTTTTACTGTTGCTCTGTACATCTGTGCCTAATACTAGTGTCGGATACTGAGCAGAACAAGTGTCCTTTCTGTGTGTATTATGGCATTGATGCAGCATAAATTGTAACGTGTTATTTACAAATTAATGTATTGTTGTGTAAAGACAGAGCTGAAGTGGGAACTGGGCGTCTATCATTTGTCATTCTGCTGCCATAAAGAACTTTTATTATTGTAAAAATAGCCTTTCTTTCATTACTTTGACGAATAGGGTACGTCATGGACAAGCACGTTGTACTGGATGCCGTACAAGCAGAGAACAAAAAGATGCGCTGTGCCCCCAAATTGCTTACAGCCTCATATAAACACAGTCCTGTAGGTGGTGTAACATAGTTTGTTTCTGGAATCTATCAGATTCTTTCAAAAGGAAAAAAAATTATAATAACAGCACAGTGTTGAACTGGAGGCATTCTCATTGCTCTCCATCCTCCCAAGCTGCCAGTGTGAAATTTGTAATCTGGAATTATTTGGCTGGATTGTGCCAGGACCTTTTGTGCTATGGAGGTACATGGGAAGAAGCCCTCTTGCTGGGAATGCTGAGATGCCCGTAGCTCTGTACTCTTAAGAGGTTAAGAGGAGAGCTGTGCCCAGTGCATTCACCTTTCCTTACCCTTCCACGCGTTCGGCAGCTTTCAGTGCCAGCCATGCACATACACACGCTCAGCTTCAGTACACACTTTTAATCAGATTCCGCTCCTGTATGTTAGCATCTTTCTCAAAGAGTGGTCTTGTTATTTTCAGTGGAAATATTTGTCAGGATTTTTCAGCATGTACAACCATAGCGTGGTTTTACCTTTGACTATGAAAACCTCAAGCAAACTGTACTACATGCACCACGTGCAAAACTAAAGAGTTATAATTTGGACAAATTAATTTTCATGGTAACGTGCAAAGGTGCTTCATGGTGAAATCTGTTTCCTTATCAATACTGTGTGCCTCTGTCTTTATCTATAGACCTGAGCAAAGGATGTTGATATGAGTGGTGAGAAGTTTTTATTTAGTGGGAACCCAGATCTGGCATTCTATTCCAGGCTGAACAATACTAAGATCCTAAAAGCAGCTTGAATAGCTTAAGCCTTTCTTTGGATTGAGAAGTGATTAAAAATGTTTTGTTGGAACTTTATCACAAGACAGCAAGACTGACTGGATATAAAAATACCCAGCCCGAAAGGGAAACATTTCAGCAAAGGGATTAAATCAGGTGGTCAAAATACAAAATTCCTATAGTTCATAGTCTCCCCAAGTCCTTCTGAATACATTAAGGATGTGTTAGGGGAAGGCTTCCCAAGTTGTGGCCATTTGCAATCTTTGCTGAGATTGGGTGAAACCATCCCTCCAGTTTTTCCTAACCTGTTTATTTTGTCAGTCATTCTCCCAACTTAAACCACATTTCCCTTTTTCTGACTGCTGCATCTTGCCCAACAGCTCAGCCATAAACTGTAGCAGTCACTGGTCTTTAGTTATTGCCTAGCAATTCACTGGGGTCCCAGTCCTTGGCAATGTCTCCTACATGAGGCCACCAATAATAAATAAAACATTTTGAAAATAAGGTAAGCACTGTTCAGTGTATCTAGATTTGTGCAAAGTTTTCCCCTCCTTTCTTTTTGCACATAAAGTCTAAACTATAATTTTCATTAGTGTAAGAAATCATTTTGTCATGAGTCAATCTTCCCTGATGGTAGAAAATTACTTTCTTCGCTGTCAAGTTGATTCTACAATCATTCCTCCTCTCCATTTGCACTGGGCTTCATGCCTCCCATTTTTCCACTGCTGGTTTATGGTCCTTGAGATAGACAGATGGACAGAAGCACATGAATACACACACACACACACACATTTTACCCTCTGGAGTGTGATGCCGAATGCCACCAGCATACCTGTGTCCTGTTTAAAATGCCACTTAAGTGGAAAATTCAGGAAGTGTGGCAGTAGGGATGAAACAACGCGGTTAAAACAGCCACTGACCCCGGTCTCTCAAAACATATATCTGCCCAAGGCAAATATCCTAATACTCAGCCATATTTTAATTTTAACAGCAGCCTTACCGCTGCTTTCTGGGGCCACCACTGGGGAGAAAAGAGGCCTCACTATTTTCCCTGCCTCAGTGCTCGTTCTCCGCATAGGCTTGACTAGACTTTATTTTGGCTTCTGCAATGCTTTCAGGGCAGACTGACCTCTTTACCAGACGCTAGCTTGTCATAACCTTTAAGCATCTGAACATTTTGTGTTACCGACGTAAGGGAGTAGTTGAAATTTATTCTCCTGCCTTCTCCAACCGTGTCAGCTCCTCAGGACGAAGGTCAGCCGTCACAGAGCATTGCCTGTGTCTGCTTGAGGTGCTGCTTCTTTGAAGGTCTCTGCAGCTCCTTGCACGGCCTTTGCCACGCTCCCAGCACCCACCATAGCCACCTCCTCTTCTCCAGGGGCTCCTAATGTCGCCAGCTCACCTTGTTCAGGCTCCATTTCAGGCTGAATGCTTTTGTTGTATGTGGGTGTGAGTAGGTAAGTGTTCTGGGTAGGAATTATGTCTGAGCGAGTGATCTTTTACACAACTTGAATGAGTGTGATTTGTACACCTGAAGGACATGTACAAATACTTGGACATTACTCCTTTTCCTCCAAAACCCCCACTTATAAACTGCATTTCATAGGCTCATAACAAACCCTTCAATGCTAGGCAAAATGTGGGTTGCCCATTTTTACCACGTTTGCCACTTTTTGCTCTACTGTGAATTGCATCACATACCAATGACCTTCACCGGCTCCTGACTGCAGGAAAATGCTCAGTCTCCTCTTGGCAAGGGGACAGGAGCACAGCACACACTCGGATCGACTCTGGGTGGGCAGGTTGCCGCTAGCTCCTCTGCAGTGGTCAAGGTGTCTGTAGAGCCTCTCCATCCACCAGCTGTCTTTTCTTTCCCAGATCTGCAATGTTGGGCAGGATTTGGGTAGAAGTAACCATCTCACTGTAACAGCAAGAAGGCTGAGCAGAATCCCTGCAGCTGCAGGAGAACAACCTCTTAAGACAAATGGAGGAAAAAAAAAGATTGGACATGTTTTATGTGTGCAAGACTTAAATACCAGAGTACTAATCAGATAGACCCAAATGAAGTACACTTCTTTGGCTCTGAGTGATTTCTAATTCTCCTGGCCCTAATACTACTGTATTAAACAGTGGCTGAAGATTGGTCCCTTCTGGAGCAAATAAAAAGCAGAAGGGAAGAAAGAGTATTGTTTATTACTTCTTTCCCATACACATCCCTCCTTCAAACGAAGAAGTATGCAGTTACATGGACGATTTAGGGGCAGCAGCTGAGCAGGAATAACTATAAAATTCATGTTTTAATAACAACAACAATAATAAGCACACAACAGCATTTATAACCCTAGTTACAGGCCTGAGATATCATATCCATAGCAACTGCAGCAAGCGGTGAATGCCATATATTTAGAGTTCCCGTGCACCTGCCTAAAATAGCCACCGATAAATTATGCTGATGTTTGTGCCTTTTTGACAGCATTTTAAAAGGCTGTCGATGCACTCTACAATTGCGCCCAGCCTTCGTGACGTGGCACAGCAACGGCAATTTCACTTCCCTACCAAACCTCCGCGGTCTCATGTTTGTCTCCACTTTCGTGTTTCTGAACGTGACAAATTAGTCAAAAAAGACACCTCGAAGGTGAGTGTGGCGGCGCGAGTGAGCGATAGGTGCAGGGGAACAGCTGCCGCTTGCTTCCAGCGTCTGTCGGCTTCCCCACTCCGGCACCGCGGCTGTCAAAACGTGCCTACCGTTAATGTATTGAATTAATAAACTGTTGCAAGTAATTAGGGCTCTATTCTGCTCCTGTTGCAGACGGTGGCAATGTGATCATGCTGTATATTAATGGCATGTGCGTAAATAGTTTACAAAGAGTTAATGAATGACTGAGAGGTGTTTGAATACATGGCTAGTCAGTTGTGGAGATTGTTACAGAGTCCAACAGGTCAATCGCGTGCTTGTAACCATGGCTTATAAGCATCTACCAGACCATCTGTTGATGTGCTTATTACATTTTATAACACAAACTCCTGATGTCTGCAACGTGCTTGTAACAGCTATTAATCTTGTATTATTAACTCTTTCAAAGCAACACATATTTTAACTTTAATATGTAATATTACCAGCAAGAATTCCACCGACCTAACTGGGAGAGGGATCAGACTTTTACCCCATGTAGTGGGCAGAAAGGATCTGTCCCTACTATATTATATGATTTTTACATTGAGCACTTTGGGTTTTCACCTCTTAAACTTTGGATGTATATGAATTCTACTGAACATAAACCAGGCCCATCTGGGTGCCCTCTGGGTTGACATGATGCTGAGAGGGGCATGCTGCAATCCTATCAATACCTGGAAGAAACTTGCTGCATTTTCCAGTTGAATAGTAGCAGCCATCCACAGATCTTGAAATGAGTTTATAGGCAATTAAATGTCACAGTTCATTCGTAAGGAGGATAATTATTGCTACTGGGAAGAAAGAAACACAGATGCAGATTGATACTAGTCACTTTAAGCTCACCCCTTTTACTTGCAATAGAATTAAAAGGGCCACAAATGCTTCTAGGTTTTTTTGGTTTTGTGTTTTTTTAAATCTCAGGTATATGATAATTTATTTAAAATAGATTTCAAAATAAACTTCTTGTTTCTCTCTGTATTTGCAGTAGACTCCAGATGGAGCTGAATTTATGAAAATTAAGATTATTTGTTCTAGTCTGGCAGAACATATAAATGAAACACAAAATAAAGTCAATAGTGGGTTAAATTATGGACTGTAGGTATTAATTTATACCAACTCTTTGATAGAGTTCTATACAGAATAAAAAGATCTAAACATTACACGTACATGATATGTACAAGAATGTATGTTTTCATTTATTCATGTTTCCATCAGTTCAATGACATGCTAGCATCAAAACTCCCTCAAACTTAATGAAATCCAAACTATCTTACATTTGCAAGAAGAAAGAAAACTATTTATGGAAAAGCACAGCCTTAAAACTCATAAGTTGGATCTCCAGCCTAAAAAGCAAAAAATTGTTTCCAAAAATTGTTGAAGAAAAAAAAAAACTGACTCCTTGGTTGAAATAGGATTTCTGAGTTCCTATAAAGTCCAGGATTGGGCCAGGTGTTTTTTTGAAAGAGATCAAATTATCATCAGATTTTAGGGTAAATTAATGTACAACTGCAAATGGCTGCATATACATTTAAATTATATTGAAAATGTTTTAAAGCAGTTGGAACATATTTCCAGGTGGTTTGGGAATGTGTAAATATTAGCACATTCTGAAGGTTGGTTTTAAAAGGCCCTTCATACTTGACAGGTCTTGACACCAATTTTCCCCTAATTTACTCTGTGTGTGTCTGTGTGTGTGTGCGCGTTAGTGTACTGTATGACCACCGCATATTTTTAAAATGGATGACTCATATAGGTTCAGTGGCAGCAGAAGGATTCTTGGTCTAGAGATGGAGGACGTGGAAAGAAGGTTGTTAATCATAAGCAGCTCGGAAAAGAAATACCTAAACAGTCTTTTCCAGGGCATGCCAAATACAAGAAATTACAATATTCCTTTGAACGGCAGCTTTCCATCAGCACCTGGGTACTCACTGCCTTTACCCCCTTCCTCTGTCCTTGCTCTTTATACCACGTATTGGTGTTCAGAGTGGGCACAATGCACATGCTATGACGTGAATATGTCCTTCTCAATACGTTGTTTAGAAAACTACTGCATTTAAACAAGTGAGTTGAAGGTATAGAAGGCTCTTGTTTTGTGTATTAATGAAATGAACTTGAACCAGAAATACCAACTTCAAATATTTCCAAACTTTAGGTCAAATCAGAATATAGGATATGGAACTAGTGCTGGTTTTGTTTAAAATTTAAAAAGAATTAAAACTGTCTTTTTTTTTTTCTTTTTTTTTATGTGAGGGTCCAAGATTATTTCTTGTATTGCAGTCTTAATTTTCTCTTTCTGTACTTCCACTACCTACAGACAACTTGCCAAGAACACATGTGCTATGTGAGGAGACTGATTCCATAATACAGAAATTACTCAAAAAATGGACTTTGAGTCTCAGTTGTTTAAATCTCAGTTACCAGCCAATTATAGCCCCAACAGAGACAAACTGTCTCCTTTAAATAATGCTTTTGTTAACTCCTCTGTATTCAGCGCCACGTGGATACATTCAAGCTACTGCTTTTTTCTGGATGGACTCCTCTAGCCCTGTCTGTACTTTTATTCTGCCCCTGGAGACAGTCACAGCTAAAATTCGGTCCAAATTGGGAAGATGTAGTGTAGCAGCTCTTGAGACCAGCCATCGAATAGCTTGTATATGTATACTATACCTTCTTTAGTGACTTAGAACCACTATTCCTGCAAGTTAACAAATACCTGTGATAATTAAAATATTTATCTAAATAATTTGGACAAACCAATCAAAGCATTTCCCCTCGTATCTCTCCCAGCCACACACTCCCCATTTTATTCTCTCAGAGCATTTCTGAAACTGGTATCCATGCAAATTAACTGGGGGAACACTGAGAATTTGTCCTTCAGCATCGTGTGAGCTTCTGGATTTGTTTTGTGCGAGAGAGTTGTCATTTGCCTGGAAGTTCCCATAGTGAATTTATTGGTCTTCTGACGTTCCTGGCGCCAGGTCTGCATTCCCATAAAACAAGCCAGAAGAAACTTTGGAAACAGAACCTTTATAGTATCCACATATTGAGCCATATTCAACTCCAAAGTCAGCAGGTGCAACTCCCATTGATTTCAGTGGGAATTCTGTCTGCTTACGCTGGAGCTGAACTTAGTCCATAGTATCTGGGCATCTTTCCCAAAAACTCTCTTCACTGAATGCAGGGAATGAACCAAAGCTTAATACACTTCTCTGCTGTCCCTAGGAAAGGAATCAGTCTGTCTTTTCAAGAGATTGTAGGGAAAAAAATACCTGCTATTCTTGCAAAGCTGCTTTTGCTATTGTACCCCAGTGTGAATATCTGAAATGTTCTCATGAACTCACACTTCCCCCTGTTTAAAGATTGTCTGTCCAAGATCTTTTTTTTTTTTTTTTTTTGAGACTTAAAAGGAATAATTCATTTAGTCTCTTTTTTTTCATGGCACAGTATTTGTTATGCAATGATTTTTAAACATCACTGAAAAAACTTCTAATGCAAGTAATTTAAGAAGTAATCTCTCCTGAAAAAGGAATGTGATTTTGTCTGAAAAAATGCTCTTTCTGCTTAGTCATCTTACTGAGAAAAATGCCCAGTTGCATTAGATAATCTTGTACTTAAATCCCTGAGAGGGAAAGGAAAACTCTCAGGTACATTTTTAAGACCCTCACTCTTTAGGATGTGTTGTTGAAACTGAACATATGCTTAAGTGCATTTTTGAATGAGGTCTTACATAACTGCATCTTCGTACCAGAGGATTTGCATTTTGTAGTATTTGCTACAGTAAGCATAGAAAAATTAAAATAGCATTATAATCTCCAGGCAAAATTACATGTGGGCTAAGGCACGAGATTCCAATTCGTTGGCAAAATCCGTGAGAGCAGATTTTTCAGGGGGATGTCCATCATCGTAGGGGTCTTATCAGAGAAGGCCGTTCTCACAAGAGTTTGGCATAGATTAGTTTACGTAAATTCAAGATGAACTGCCGAATGAGATAGGACGATGTCTGGCTACTTTCTCCACCTACTCAATCCAGATAGAAATAACTGAGACAAGGCCATGTTGTTACCTGCTCAAGTCGAGTTCTCAAAATGTTCCTCCAAATCATTTAGTTGTACCATGTTCACTGTCAAATACGTCTTTGAAAAATCCTCTCTTAAGCTTCTAGTTGACGTAAGTCTGCCTGCGTACATTTATGAAATGTTATTTTCACTTTTCAACACACAACATCGCAGGAATTTTGCTGAGGAGGAAGCAGGGGCAGTTCCAACAAAGAGCCATCCTGGTGAGAAAGCAAGCTGCAGGGCAGGAGTGCCGGGGACATTCGAGTTATTTTCTCCCTTTCTTTCTTTCTAGGTAGTGGCTTTTCCTTTGCTCCATTCCAAATACTCATAGTAACAACTGTTACTCAGGAATCAAACAAAACCGTGCCATAATTGTGGGATCTTTTAAATTGTTCTTAATACAGATTATTGTCTTTTGTAGGTGGACTCCTCAGAGAAGATTTCTGATGTAATATATCAGCTCTACAGTCTCAAGGATCAAGAACAAGTGCACAGAAGATGCACCCCTGTCCAGTGTGTTGAGGGGAAACCATGGCAGAGGACTGATTGCCTTGAGCAGGAGAGAGGATTTCTACAAAACACCTTCCTACGAGGAACCAGATGGGAGGACTGTGTCATTCAGCAATGCCACTCAGTACATCATGCACCTTAAATATACCATTCAAGTGATTAAATATATGAAAGAACTATCAACTTCTTAGACAAAGCCAGAAGAACCGTGAATACAATACCCAGGAAAAAAAGTCATAAGTTTCCTGAGTCAGAAGATGGAGCAGGCAGTGCTAAAAGATGTGGTCCATAAAGGAGCCTTTTTCTCTTCAAAAGTTTTCTGTTGGTGCTCCTAAACACCATTCTGCATCAGTTCAAGCCAAAGATTTTCCTCACTCAAAATATTCGTGCAGAGCCTGGCATGGGGAAAAAAAGTATCCTATAAATCACTGTGAGAGGCATCTTCTGGTTTTACCAGGTCTGAAGTACCTCAAGAAGAGGCTTTGAAGAATATTAGCTTTCCAGAGGGTGTCATTGCTCCTGAAGAGCAAGAACAGTGGACCTGTATAGTCACTTTTTTCCCTGGATCCCATGCATTAATCCTGGCAGTTAAACATTGAAGCCTCCTGGCTTCCCCACATGTGTCCCCACGGGGCACAGCACGAGCCACTCTGGCTGTAGTGATGATACAGTAGTTTTATCACATGTACTGTAATATTGTCCCTTGTAAAGCGTAACACTCTCGAGTAGGCATAGTAAACTGAAGACAATCAAGATCTTAAAGGGTAATATGTTTTTATGTGTTTAGCAGCTCATGGCACTATATAACTTCAGAGCCCAAATGCTGCTGTGGCCTCTCCAAACCACACTATTAATATCATATAATGAACAGTGCTGCTACTCTTGAATTCTGGCACACCAGAGAGTGATTTCCAGCACTTCTAGTCCCTAGTAAAAATGTTATCCTCTCTACTGTATATGTGCTTGGCTTATGTTGGGCAATGCTGCTCGGGATTGCAGTTCTGTCACTGTGACTGAAAGAGAGTTTTTCCACACTGACACTGGTGTAACCAAAGATGGGAATTTGGCTTTTTGCTGCCTAGGGGTTGCCTATATTGCAGTAGAACTTTTCAACTACAGAATAAGTTTTGTTTGCTCATGGGGCCTCTTCAAGATTTTTTCCTCTAAGAACTGTCTCTCCTCCCCACTTTAACCCTAAGTCAGGACACAAAGCATCTTCAGCATTGCACAGCATGACCTGACATGTCCATGCAGTGTGAGCAAGTCTTTGGACATTGCACCCAACCTCCCAGACAGAATCAATATTTTTGACAATGTCTTTCCCTTTTGCCCCAATAAGAGCACTTCTGGAAGTCAGCTTGTCCACGTTCATGCAGGGGATAATCGGGAAAAGATTGGAGCTGTATTGCAGTGGAGCCAACAGCCCTTTCCCCACTGAATGCAGACGTGGCTGATGCTCCTCTCAGCTCTGGCATTCAGCACTTCTGCAGCCTCTGGATTTTTGTGACTGTCCAGAGAACAGAACATGACTCCATCTTCCCATCTGCTCCTGAGAATAGCTGGAAATTAAGGTTAAAAACTGCCTTGCCTTTGGGCTTTACTTTCCTTTGCCTCTCTGTAGGAGTCACAGGAGCATCATGCCTAGGGCAGCCTTCTGGCACTACACAAGCCTTAGCAGCTGATCATGGGTTTGTGTGCCCTGAAATCTTTTCTGAGATTCCACATGAAGATGCCTGTAGAAGGACTCACACACACACACACCCAAAAAAAACCAAACAAAACCACCCCACCAGAAAACTAACACCCAAACCACCCCAAAAAAACTGCTGGAGAAGGTTTTTGAGATCACTATTGGAGGGAAGGACCAAGCTCAGCTTGAATTACTCATGCAGTTTTATAGGATGCTACTCTACTTATGAAAAGTGGGTTTGAAATTATTCTTTTTTGGAAGGACAGCTGAGCAAGAAGCAACATCGTGACTGCAATGCATCCCTTATTTGCCATCAGTAAGAGGTAGGAGAATTGTAGTGGAAAACAACAATAGCAGTGTTTGTACAATGCATTGCCACTTCAGAAGATTTGGTTTCTGGTAATAAACTGTCACATACACAAGGCTAACACAAATTAAGTCTGTGATACACCAAATATCATCATGTTTTTCAAATTGAGAGCATCTTGCTCAGAAAATCTTTCATTTTGGATTCCCAATGCCTTGAAACAACCACAACAAACATGTCCCAGCACCTGGGCAATGAACATAGGACAGAATGGAATAGTAAAGAACAGCTTTTTTCACCCATTAGTGGTATTTTGCTCCTTCCCACAGTAATTGGAATTCAGGTGATGTTAATGTTCCCATTCTTATGTTAAAATTAATAGTAGACTGCTGGTATTTCAGTTAGACATTAATTGTATAATATTCATACGACAAATGCTATTAGTTTTAGAAATCTTCCAGATAAACTTATATAAATTTGTCACCACAAACCCATGAAAAAACTTTAATACATATTGATTAGGGCTTTTCTATAGTAATGCCAGAATCCTGAATAGTCCAACAGTAGCTGCCTGCTTCTAAATAAAGGAGAATATCCAGCTGTATCACTCCATTCTTTCAGTCTTTTTTTTCCTTTTAATTTTAAGCCTGTCATTTCTCACCAGTATGTAACACTGACAAAATTACCTTCAAACCAGGACTTACTTCCACAGAACATGTTGTATAACAGGTTAATATTCTACAGCTATTATCTGAATATTATTTGAATTTGAGTGATTAGAAAAAGACAATACATACAGGTCATCTGTAGAGATTTGGTGAGCGGCTAGCACACACTTTCCAAAAACAGGGGTCTGTAGCAGAAGCTTTCAAGCTTTTCAGCCACAGAAAACTCCCTGAACGCAGTTCACGCCTGATGAAACCCTACTGGTAGCAGTATAACAGCGGTTCTCCAGGGGCCAGACCCTAAGATGAGCTATGAGGCCTCCTCTGGGAAGGAAAACAAAATAATTGCAGACATGTGTTTGGGGGAAAGGTGCAGCTTTACGTTATGTACTAGCCTGGTCCCACCTGTTGCATCTGAACCCATCCTTGTCAGCCCGTGTCTCCTCTGGGTTTTCAGCTACAATTCACATTCACTATGAACCAAGAATTGTCACCCTACATACCCCCTGTACTTGTCATGTTTTGGTTGTAGAGGGAAATACCAACTGCTTCCTTCCTTCACCATACACACACAGGTATACTCTAATTTCCCCCTGCTCATCCCTCAAGCTGGGTTTTCTCCACATCATCTACACCTGCATGTTATCTTCATAAACCCCCACTGTGTTGCAAACAAGCGGAGATCCCCAGCTGGCATAAACTACCAGAGTTCCATTGAAGTCACCTGTCTGATGATGTTTCTGGATATTGTATTGTAAAAATTTAATAGCATGTTTTATTGTTATGCTATTTGCATTAGAGTTACAAGCCGGATGTTAGAATCATTATTCTGTTGTTTCTTGAAGATTGTACCAACTATTCTTTTTTTCTAGTCCTCCACTATCTCCTCAGCTCCTTCATGACTTACCCAAAAAAGTGTTTGAAGGGTCAATTTATTTTCAAGACAAGCATGCAGTTTTAATTCAATCTTCTTCTCATGTAAAAGGCTGCACCAGCCTGACTACAAAGTGCAACTCAGTTCAGTGGAAAACACACTTAAGAAAACTTTTAAAAAAAAAAAAAAACAATGGAAAGGTGAAATTACTTATCTTAGTAATGGAAATGTTGGATATTCAGGCAAATAAGTACTTAGCAGTGTACAAAATCCCAGAAACTCATAGACCTGGACTCTTTACTCATCACCATTAGAAAATGACTTTCACAAATGCTCTGCAGTGCTTTGTGTAACCTGATTTTCCCCATTTTCCTTCATTGTATTCCTTTGTGCAATCCAGATTTGTAAATCATTCCAGGAAACTTTTTATTAACTCACAAGAGCCCTCTGAGACAATATCCTGTAATTTCCACTGGTCTGAGTCAGATCTAGTGGTATCAGCTGAGAAATATCCATGACCTTTTTGTGTCATTTTTCTTCTGGTGATCACAGAAAACCAAAGTAACTTCTGGATAAAGTTCTGCTTCATGATTTTGTAAAGGAAAGTTTTGCCCGTTCTTGGAGCCCAGCTGAATTCACACTGAATAATTTCATTATGCCTCTGTAAATTCCCTTTACAGCTTAAAAGGCATCAAGTATTTTTCTTTCATTGATTACAGCTGCGTAGTCTAACGCAGCTGCATTTCAATGGAAGTGAAGTGATTCCTTTATATTACAGCTATTTTGCCAAGAGCATATGGTGTGAGGTAGAGGAAAAGGACAATATTGCAGACAGCCACAGCAGAACCTCATCTATCACACTCTGAACTTCCCGTAGCACAATTTTCATGTCTCTTCATCACTACTTGACTCCTGCTTGCTGGGATGTGCAGTGATAGGAGCACTCACAGTGTCCCCCAAGTATCTTAGCCATCAGATCTTCTGCTTCATTTCAACCCCGGCTCAGCAGAACCTGTTTGTTCTTCAAAAGCAAGAAATGCCACTGCATTATGGCTGCAGGGGAAACATTAATGAGTGGCTGTGTTTTCCCATCCTCTCTTATGCAGTGTTACAACCAAACAGCCAAGGTACCCCATGGGGGGAGCTGCTATTGATTTGGGAAGGGACGAGTAGCACAGGGATGCGGAGACTTCTGTCCCACCAGGTCCACAGGCTATCAGATGAATTTTTGTTGTGAATATGGCCTGGGCAATGAACTGCAGGCTCCAGGGCAGCCCTTCGCACAGTGGGCTCATGTTTTATTTCTGGCAACCCCTACTGAAGAGCATTCACTAGTGCATCTGAAACCTTCTCCTGACAAACACGCTGCTTCACAAGAAAGACAGAAACTCATCCTCTTTTGTTTTCATCCGTTTTCACAGTGTACTTCGGTTGAGCTGAGTGACATTTGAATAAGCCCCAGGAGAATTATACCTAGGACGTTTCTACTAAATATTGCTGTTGTAGTAGGAGGGTGCAAATGCAAGGGAGGCATTTGGAAGAGACTTGTAAACAGTTGCCTTGGTACTACCTAATTAGAGTGTTACATTGTCTAGTGGGATCCACTCCCAGGAATATGCATAGCCTGGATTAACTTTTCCAGAGCCAGGGTGGTAGACTGTAAGCAGTCAAGATCAGGAAATCATCTGTAAAAGGAGTTGGGTCGCTTTTGAATCTCTTTTCCTGGGGGCTTTTTTACTGGTGAGCAGAAAAGAAGTTGTTTAGCCTGATACTACAGCAGCTGAGCCTGCATAACTGGGGGGTCCATGTTCTTTAATAAGAAAAATTGTCATTTATCCTCCATCTGTGGGGTTGCTCATGTAGAAAGCGGCGTGGTCCAAGGAACCATCTCCAGAGGAGGATTTCAAAGTCCTGGGTTTTACTGCTAAGCTTGCTTTTGACCTGTTTGGCAAACTTGACCAAGACATTTCTTCTGCCCTTGCTCATACATACCCTCTGAATTTTATTTTCCTGGTCCTGGGGCTCTACAGGTGTACTTCTCTGTACAGGAGCCAAAGCACACCGAGGCGCTGCTGCTGCAGCTCAGGGTAATACAAGCACATGGGAACACGTCTAAGGAGATTTCAGGACCATATCATCTGGGTACCATTTGAACCACTCTTCTCTCAACACTGCTGTGAATTCTTCCACAGACCTTATCTATGGTCAAAATAAGCTTGTGATTTTCAGCTCTTTTTTTATGTTCTTTTATTCACCTAATCTATCACATTTGCTTATGTCAGCACCGGTTATTCCTTCAGATTTTCCTACATATGGCTATGGAAGAGCGAGTATATTTGGAGCTGCTTCCTTCTTCAGTACTAGTCAATGGCTCAGCAGTTGACCACAGAAATCACATGCCCACCAGCTATACTATCAGGGAATATGATAGTGCTTCATCCCTGAATACTCTAAGGGAAAAAGAATCCTGATTTTCTTCTCAGTCAGAATTCCCAGGAACTTTCTGGAAGTCTTTCCTAGGCAAAGGACTGCTGAGAACACAAATGCTGGTACTTGAAGCTGGATAGAAGATGTTGTACATGTAGGAGATATCCTGGAAAAGGAAAGGAAGTGTTCTCATCCCTCAACAGAGAGTCAACAACATTAAGCGATCTTTTTCTGTGCAAAGGATCAGACAGGACTTAGGAGATACGAGAGATATCATTAACACAGTCTAGCCATTTATTGCACATACTAATTACTTACTTAATGGTATCACTATTTGATTATTTAATGGCTGTAGCATTCCTTTTGGTCATTCTTTTGTACACGCTTAAGTGTAAGAATTTCCATTTAATTAAATGACTTTGGATTTCATATTACTGTTTTAAACAAAAGAGGTTAAAGATAGCTATTTGTATAAATTCTGGGATTCCTCACATTTTTTTTAAGTCTGTTTGTTCAGTTACAGAGGAGAAGTATTTCCAGGTTCTCATTTCTGAATTCTGAATGTACAGAGGGAAAAGTGCTGGGAACCAGCTCAGCCCACAAAACCGAGAGCAATGTTTCTATGTGCCTTCTGATAACCAACTTTGTGAAAAATTCTAGATGATGCAATTTCAGCTGCTTTCCCTATCATTAATATTTTTCCTCTAAAAATGGCAACTGAATTGCTGCTTTATGTATTTAAAGTGATTTAAAAATTTAAAACTACTCCAAAAAATCAAAATGCAAACTAAATGTCATGCAAACTTGACACCACAGGTCTGACTGTGAGCTCATCTAGCATAATGCCCATTGGAAATTTAATCAATTCCACAATAAATTCTTCTTTTATTAATGAGTAGCTGATTGGATTTCGTTTCTGTGAATTGACATGTGTGAGTCCCCCTGACAGTTTTTGTGGTTTTAACCATCATATTTTAAAAGGTTTTTCCTTTTGTTCTCTTTACATCATTATGAAAAAAAAACCCACATGAAGAACAAAAGGAAACTACCTAAGTGACCGCACAGTAGAAACACTGAAACCAAATACCCTGTCTGCAAAGTGATATCGAATGAACCAAGTAAACAACCTGAAAAGAAAGAGATAAAACCATTCTTCTTATCTCTTTCAATTTTTGTAATCTTAGACATTCGTTTCGACCACAGCAAATATCAGACAGAAAGGCAATTTTGGGAAGCTTTTAAAAAAATGTGACAGGACTCTGGTGGTGGAGCTGCTGACGGTTCACCCCAGTGAGAGCTGAGTCAGGCTTGGCCAGGTCAGGCTGCATCCCTCGTTCCTTGGAGCCTGAGATGGCAAAATTCAGGTTGTTTGCTCACTCGATCTGAAATGATTTCTTTATATTGGTGTTGAGTGAGTCACTAGCCAGGAACTGCATATCATGCAGACCATATGCAGGGAGCTGCAAAGATCTGACTCAGAGATGTAAATCTGTGTCGTGGTGAGGCACTGGGGGGTTTAGCGACACTTTATTCTTTCTGCCTTTTTTGCTGTCATGGGGGCGGCAAAAAAACCCTTTTGTCATTTTAGGGACGTTTACTTTGGGAGAAATCAATTTATTCTTTGAGGTTTTGATCAGAGGTGCGTGGAAAACGCACCAGAGCACGGATGCTCCCCAGGTCAATAGTCTACAGAAAAATCCCCGGAGGTCTCCAGCGCTGCACTGAGCAGCAGCGAGATGATACGTGAATCCAATCGCTCGCATTCCTCTCGCCGGACCACCCACATCCGATGGGAGCCGTGGAGGCATGGAAATCATTTTACTTGCATGTGTGTGTGTGTCTGAGCGTGTCAGAGCTATGAGAGCTGGGCTCAATTGTGGGACACTAAAAGCTAAGGCCAAGCCGCCACCGACTGGTGGCTGGTCCTTGGCCAGTTGGGGATGGCTTGGGGGGGCTGCCGAGAGATGCCCAGTGCTGCCCAGCTCCCATGGGGTGCCAGGGGGTTGGTGGTGGGAACCACCTGGGTGGCTTTCCCCAGCTCCTCGCCCTAGGGCTGCCCTTGGTGCCCAGCACCCATGGGTCTCCCTTCAGGTCCCGATCCCACCCAGAGGAGGCTCCACTCCAGTTTTTAGGGCTTCGCATATTTTGCTCATGACATATGGACTGTTTTGGGGGTTCATGCCAAGAGGTGGGGTGGACTTTGTGTCAGGAAACCTGGATCCTCATTGAAAAACCCTCATTCATCCAGTGCAAAGAGAGGAAAAAAAAAACCCAGCTGCAATGCCTGCAGGCAGGCTCTGCTCCGCTATAAATAGAGACTGTTTATTTTACACCAATTTACTGCACCATACCACCGAATCCTGAAGCAGATTTCTCCGGGTGCAGCTATCTCCACCTTGGCTACCTATGCTGATGCCAGCGGGCTTTGCCTTGGTTCCTTTGTTTTGCCTTGATACATGGAATTATTGTCTGATATAATCTTCCAAGCTGGGATGCTGAGGGAGGAGGAAACGAAAGGTGTAGGGTGTTAATGGGGATCACTCAGAAATAGTGGCTTCTTCACATTATTTGGAGTTGTAAAGTCTTGAGACAAGACCACAGGTGGGCACGCTGTTGACAAAGTCTTCCTTAATATGAGCAAAATTTTGTTCAGTGCCTTTACCATACAACTTTGCACTTGTGATCAGATAGAGAAGCTGCCGCAGGCTTCAGCTGGACAGAAGAAACCTAAACTAAAGAATTACTTGGCCTTTTAAATTTAAACAGTTAAAATTGGACCTAGGGAGCAAAGAAATTCTAAAAGAAAACAGCATTTCTAATGCCTTTTGTCTCATTTCTGAGGGCTGACAGGGCTGCTTGAGGCCCCCTTATGTTGCTTAAGTTTGGGTCCTTGGTATTGCAACTACTACAAAAACCTGTGCAAGAGCTGCTTGAGGCTGGACCATTGCATCATGCCCATAAACTGCAGATGGATTTTGCATAACCCTCCAGTTTTAATTCTGTTGTTACAGCACGCTCTGGATGTCTGCAATGGCTCCTCCAAGGAGTGCATGTTCAGAAGCTTTCCAGAGGTTGGAGCAGACAGAAGATCTTAATCTCCGTGTTGCTGTTCCCACTGGAGAAACTTGCTCGGGGCCTGCTGTAAAAATGGAGAATTTCAGGACTGTCCTAATTGTTTTCTGCTTCTCCCTAACCCTCAAAAGCTGAGCAGACCCTAACAGAGTGAATGCAGGCTGCACATCTGTCTTCTCTGCCAGCGAAGCCCATTAGTGGGGAATACACCCGAGCGGCCACATCTTTCCAGAAATCATGACAAGGAGGTATTAGCGCAAGGCTGAAAATCTGATGGTGGCTGCCGTGTCCAGAGGGATGCACAAGAGCAGGTACAGCAGCCACACCACGAGCAGGGCAAGAGGAGCTTGCGATGTCCGTGCACCTCCTTCCTCCCATCTCCTGGTGTCTGTCCTGCTAGGGAAACTTGGATTTCAATTTGCCACTCTTGAGAAAAACAACTGGAGGCTGGGGGTGATTCCTGGCAGACAGGGTGCAGTACGGGTTGGGTAAGGCAGAAACGATGTGAAATGGCAGAAAGAAAGAGGATGGGGGGAAGAGCAGGAGCTACAGGTCTGGGCACAATCATGCCTTTGGTAGGAATTTTGCAAGTCCTTGTCTGCATAGTGTTGTTGTTGATTTTGCCATCTTTGATCCAGGTAAACAGGACTTGTGTGCACAATGAAAACAAACAAGCCAGGCTGGAAAATATCATGAGTCAGTAAGGTTCTTTCGGTGCCTCCACCTTTCTTAACCTCGAGTCAGCAAATGCTTAAGTGCTTGGCAAATCAAGGGAAGAGCCCAGGACTCAAAGCCTGGGGCAGCCCAGCCTCCACGCTGGGCTCCAGCCACCTTCTCCCGGTTAATTAAAAGACCATCAATGAAATGTTTAAATACTGGGCAATCAGTGTTGTGTTATGAATAATTGTACTGACACTACTGGAAAGCAGGTTCCCTCTGCATCTGAGCTTTACACTGACTGCAAAGGATCCTCCCAAATTAAATTTGTGGATTAGCAATACACTATTTTTCACTTTCTGCAGAGTAGCAGCTCAGTCCCTGTACTCCTTCTCACCTCCTTCACAGAGGTACTATCGGCCAGAACTTATGCTTTGTTACAGCACAGATCTTTTCTTTCATCTGGAGCCTTCTCTCAGGATGATGCAAAGTTTGTTTGTTAGTTTTCTGCAATCTAAAAACCATTCTCTCTTTTTGTATTTTACTTTAGGTGGATCACTTCCTACATTATTTTTATGACGAAGCACTCACGCTTTTTGACATCAAGACAAATGCTGGCAACTTTCCAGGAGCCTGGGAAGGGCAGTGCGTGTTAAAACTGCTCTGGCTGTCTTCTGGTGTGAATGGAAGTTAGCTGGGGTGGAAAGAGTTTTTCCTGAGCACCAGCAATATGCCTTCTAACATGCTCTCTCAGCTCTGCTTCTCAATACATCACTCAACTCTGCAGCCTGGGATGCTCAAAAAATTAAATGTATATTATTAACACAGCGCAGACCAGTTGCACACCATGTGGGTGCTTTAAATTTAGTTCTTGCAATCTTTATTCCCATCTTAAAATGTGCTCACTCTCTCCCTGGTTAAGCCAGAATGGTCTGGCATCTCTGAGCAGCCTTTAAATGCTCATAAACTTTTTTTTTTACTTTTAAATTTTTTTTTTTAGCTCTGAGGACAGTAAGAATCAAACACACACTTCTCATCATTAACCCATTTTTGTTTTATCTGTGGTGAAAACTGTGATGTTCTTCCCCACTCACTGAGAGGCAACAGTGACTTCTTGATCCTGCTGAACCTGCCCAGCACCATAGGTGATGGTCCAGGGGACCCGGGACAGAAGCTCCTGACACATCCCTGACACAGAACAGTTGCTCCCTCATGAGTACTCAGAGGGTGTGGGACACATCTTTGCCCAGCATCATCCTTCCCCATGGGGATCCCATGTCCCAGCTTTTCAAAAAGGGAAGCCCAACACCACTGGGACCAGTTTGTCCTTTCCAGCGTCATCTTCATGACGCTTTCCAACTTCCTAATTTGCACCCACTTTCTCTCTCTCCTTGTAAGCATGGTTATTTTGCCCTGATAGACCATGGATCAGCAACGCGCCCCAGTCATGGCTGATCATCAGTCCTGTTCCTTAACAGGCTTTTTTTAATGCCCTGATACCTCAATAATGGTCTCTCCAGAGAGAGCATGAGACCTGCACCTCCCACGTGGCACTATGGGACTATTGTGATGAAGATTCAAGATGCCATCAGGAAAAAGACATTGGAGACTAACCCAAGAAACCAGGGTGGGTGTCACCTCAACAGGCTGCTCCCCTCCCCATGATGCCCCACAGGCACATAAAATTATTTAACTCATAGGGAGATGCTGGCATCTAAATGACCATCTAAATTTTTTTTATTACTTCAAATAATCACGAGTATTGGATATTTGGGAACTTACAAAGAGAACTTAATCCCTGCATATATTTTAAAATATATGCTTTGTTAAATTAATGAACACAAGGCACCGGACGATTTCTCATTAAAGTTAAAGCCCCCAAGATACTGGATAACATTTTATTGAAGAATATAAATTAATCTCTGTTTAGCTAAGCAGAGAATATACCACTCAAAAATTAAATGCTGGACTCTGAAAAAGTAATAAAATTATTAAATAACATAACTAATAATAAGGATGTTCCACAGAATTATCTCTATTTTCATCATACATAGCTCTTAGATGCACTTTTGTTTATTCATCTATTTTTCTTGTTGAAAAAAACCCAGAATTTTGCTTACTTATTTCCATATTAGAAAAAAATATCCCACAAAATTAAACTTTTTTTATTGCATTGCTGAAATTGAGTATCATATGTAAAAGTATGAAAACTTTAATCAAAAGAGAACAGTAGAACTGTTTTTTGATTTGCAATATTTGATTTATTCTTTGGAACAGTTTTACCATTCTCATATTTGTCTGTCCATTCCATGAAGATCCATTAATTGTAACTAGTTCCTCAGCAACTATTTTAATCTTTTCTTTTTAAAATTAAATTATTTTTAAGCACAGATTTAATGTAAAACTTATCTAGACCACCATCAATTGCTATAGTTAAACCACTTTACAAATGATACACCAGTCAATTGACCAGCAAACTGTACAGATAATTCTTTTTTTTTCAGACTAACAGAGTATTTTGGTGTTTTCTTTGCTTCCTCTGGAAAAAGAATGAGTTTTTCCAATTTAGGATTCTTCAGGGAATAGCCAGTAAGTGGAATTAAACATATTACATTTTTCCAATAGAATTCTGCAGAGGTTTTGTGAAAAATGGTCCCGTACCTGGACTGTTCACAAAGGACGTTTTCCATGGAGGAAACAGGAATTGATCTGCAAATGGACATCAGGCTTTTCTTTGAGATTGATCTGATTTCCACCTCAGTACTACAAGAGTAAATCAGGTGTAACTCTGCTGCACCCAGTGGAGTTGTATTTGTGTAAAATCACTGAAAGGAGAGCTAGAGAGTGAATGCTTTAGAAATGTAGCTATTTTCTTAACAGGAATCCAACTTATAAACTGATTTTCTCTGATAATCTTCAACTCCCTTGAACTTGAGCTCCTTTATTTTTAAAGTCTAGAGCTTCCAGCTATGTTCAGCCTCCAAATTTCCAACCAGCATCCACTCCTGATGTATTTTCATCCTCAGCAGTGGTGGTGGGGACGTCACTAATGTTTACCCCAATGCTGCGTGGACTGTTGGAGGTGGGAGGGTGGAGGCTGTGGGGTTAGCACAGTTTAAATCTCCATTTTGGGAACTTGTTCAGACTTCAGTATGTGTAAAATACTTTCCTAGGATTGGACTTCTAATTCCTATTCTGCACCCTAGTTTTCATTTACAAGAAAAGATACCCTGGATACTTGCTTTTAAAGATATCCAGTGTCAGTCAATTCAGTGACAGTGACCGGTTTTTAAAAAGAACCAACTCTGGCCTTCTGTATCCATCACATGGGTAGCCAGTAACCAGGGCCATGATAAAAAATCTGAGTAATTTTGAACATGTATTACAAGGAGTAATGAAAATACCAGTTGTTAAAGAGCAGTCGTGGCTCTCGTGGTGGCAGGGGTCTGCTCTACCCCCAGAGAAGTCAATCCTATGGCAATGCATCTGCTGGTTCCACTTCAAAAAATAAAGGAAGATGTGGCAAACTTAGTCTGTATAGTTTTTATTAGTGCACGTATTTTTTTTTAAATGCATAAATTGAGTTGTTCATGTAAGTGAAGAGTCTTAAAAACTTCCCTTCTGACACCTGCATACAGTCCTTACATGGCATTAACAGCCATCATTAGGATTATTAGAATAATGTCTGGAAAACCCAGCCATGAAATGTGATGCCTTAGTCCCAGAAGCTGTACAGACTCAGAGCCAAAAAGATAATCCTTGAATTCCCCAACCTAAATAAATCACAGCGTTTTTCAGGAACCGTTTGCAGGATCAGTAAGATTTACTTAAAACAGTATTTTGATTTTAAACTTGTAATGGCAAAACTGCTGGCTCAAATGAAATTAAAACAAAATAATACCTTTCTGTAGAATCAGTCAAAATTTTCCCATTGCAGTTTTATTATATGTATTATATATAAAAAGTGTTCTCTATTTAATATATTTATTATATATCATATAATATATATCATATAATAAATTAATTAGGATTGCATCACAATGGGAAATACGAATACTAACATTCTGCATTACAGACTTTTTAATAACCTGAAAAAATACAAATAAAAGTGTAAAACTAATGTTTTTTTAATTAACTTTTTTTTTTCAAGTAAATTAGTAACTTTTCAACCTGATACACATTTTCACCATTGACTCCTGTGTTTCCTGGTTGCAGCCATGACCAGGGTCAGAAACAATAAAATTCAATGAGAAAGGACAATTCCCAGAGCTTTCTGAGCCAATAGTATGTGCCTCAGAAGTTGGGATCATTCAAACAAAGATCAACACGATATTAGAATTTCCAGTTCTTTATCCAAACAGCTGAATCTTTTCCAGCTGGCCCATCACAGCTCAATAATCATATAGAGTTATATCAGTGATGCTCATTCATATTTCACAGGCTATAATAAACATAGCAAAAATTAGATGAGGTTCCATTTGAGGTTAAATGTTTCCATGAGATAATAATTTCTGTTTATAACAAGAAAAAAAAAAAAAAAAGACTACTAGTCTATTTTTAAAACCTAATTTAGACCCGGTATCCAAAATATCAGTTCACAACAGACCATGAATGAGACAGGATTATGCTCTTCATAGTTTTAAACATAAATGAGGGCATCGAGAACCCTGCTGTGCAGGGGCTGAGCGAGAGGGAGCAGCAAGCCTTTGTCTTGCCCACATTGCAGTGGTTTTCATTATATCATCATCATCGATTCTCTCGATAACAGATTTTCCAGCCCTGTGCAGGGCAGAGCCCTTACCTCCTTGTTCCACATTCTGGTTTATCCATAAACTTCAAATCGTCCCAAGGAAAAGGCACCGCATCCCTTTCTGCTCCCTCACAGCCACGTGCGGTCCAGCCCCGAGGACCTCCTGGCAGTGCCAAGGGGAGGGTGGGATGTTGCCGGCTGGGACATCACCGTCACACATGAACATGGAAAGAAAAACAGGGGGAAGCGAAAACACAAAGCTCACGTTGGGAGGGATGCAGCATCCACTGCCAGGGAGCTCACCCAGGGTTGTGGGCATGAGGAAACGGGAAACATCTGCCGAGGAGTGAAGGCTCAAAACCCAGAACTGTCTAGTGCAACAGTAAATTCTGCTGTTTGTCAGTGGGAACCTTCAAACAAGCACTTGGAGACATACCCCTATTGATCACACCAAAACATGTGGCTGTTTGGAGCTGTAGGTAGGCAGGAGCCTAATAGGGAGAGCAATGCTGCTAGTCTAGCTAAAGGAAAGCAGGACCAAAGAGTTATCATTAATTGTACCTTACCAGTGTGTTCAGGGTTCAGCTGAAGTTTGAGCTGCGATGCACTGAGTGCTGAGCAAATGCACCAGCAAAACATGATCCCTTGCTGTGAAGGGCTTCCCAGTGAGATCAAAGGGTGAGAGGTAAATGCATTAGTCTTGTTTTGCAGTTTGGAAACAGCAGCAGCAGAACATTTGCAGGTGATTTTCCCCAAGGTCCTACTAAAAGTCCAAGATAAAGGTTGAGCAGATCTCTGAGGCTGTGTTCAGCACTGTAATCACCTGGCTCTTCTCCCTATGTCGAGCTTGCGGCTGTGTTTCTTGCCCTCTCCTTGACTTCAATAGATTTTTAGGGCGCGCAGAGCGTAAAACTTCCATAATTACAGGCACTGATGTGTTAAAGAGCAATCCAAATGCTTTTCTCTGGTTTTGCATGGGAGCAAGAAGGCATAGTTTCTTTTTCCATAAATCACGCGGTTATTTGGAGTTTAGGTATTTCTGCCTACAAAGCTGTATGTTCTGTTTTTATGCCATGTTGTTTGTGAGCCATAGGCTGCAGTCTCTTTCCAATGAGAAAACAATAAAATGACTTGCTTTTGTTTCTTTTCAGACACAGAACATTATACTAGCTAAAAAGTGCCTTTTAGAAACATAGCTTTGCTTGTGGAAGAGGGCTATTAACATGTTACCCCATCCTCCAGCAACTATAATTCACTGTGCCATTAAGACAGTGTCACGGGCTGATAGCAAAATAAATTGCTATGAGAAAATGTTCAATAAATTATTTTGCAACTTGAGTTTATTAAGAGTGTGTCTTTTAGCCTGCCTTAGAAAACTTAGACAAGACAACAGGGGCTGATCCTACTCTTTCTGGGGTGGACTGAGAGATGTCATGGGCAACCCGGCAGGTCCCACACCATGATGAGGGAGATCTGCTGCTGCCGGCTCACCCACGGGATGGAGCGCGGGCCATGGCACAGACTGCAGTGCTACTCTGCAGACAGCTCAGGCATGAGGATTAAATTTGTGCTCTACAGGAAAAACCTACATTAGTGCAGATGGAAACCACCTTTCCATCATGGGAATGAAGAAATCTCAGATAACTCCAGCAACCTGACCCTGCAAAAAACTCCAGCGAAGGGTCTCGGAGGGGAAGGTGGGGAGGAGGCACCATCCCTCAAGCCGTCGCTCTCAGACAAGTGTGTTTCTGCCGATTGCCTTTCGGAAAACCGCAGAGCCGTTTATCAAATGTTCACATGAAAATCTCCAATTCCGGAAGTTTTGTTGTCGTAGAGCCAGATAAGCTCGGAAACGTGAAGCCAAGGTTTCAAAATCAGACAGCCAGTAAGTGCTTTTTGAGAGTTTGCAATCTGAAAGCCCTGTCTCTAGAGACAAACGGCGAAGCTCCTTTCTGCTGAGGAGGATCAGAAGCAACGTGCTCATGCTTAGCTAAGGGTACGTGGTGCACGAGCTAAGGGGGTAACTTGGGATTTTTCAGCCTGTAGGTAGCACTACTAGGAAAATGAATAAAATTAATATTCCCCGCGGTGTGTTTTCATTCCTCCTTCCAGTGAGATTCATCTAAAAGAGGCCATCTTATGTCAATACCTGAAAAAAATCAGGAATTACAGGAGTTAAGGCTTCCTTCCAGAAAAGTAAAGCCCGTCTGACAGAGGGAAGGTTTCCAGGCAGGACGTAGCCGCCCATTCAAACAGGCAGCAAGCTGAGGGAGGCAGGGAGGGATTTGGGAAGAGTAGTGTTTAAATCTCACTAGATGTGGCTTTGTTTTAAAGCAGTCAGGTAACTGGGAAAGTTACACACAGCCCAGTTTGGGGCCGGAGATACCCCGTATGTTTGCAGAGTACCCTCACGCTAACCATGCTCGCTGAGGGCTAGCTCAGCCCCCAAAATCCCTCCCCTCAAAAAAAAAAAAAACCCATAGACAAGTCCTTTCTCATATCCAGCCCATGTTACCTCCCCAGCATCCATCAGTGCATGCTGGGGGCCTGATCCTGGGCTCCAGTGGGGTTTCCATGAGGCCTGGCAGAATGCACTCTCCTATGGGCAGATTTTACACTTCCAGGTGAAAAGGCTCAATGAAGTGGGAAACGGAAAAATCCTCAGCAATTTCCTCAGTTTAATGACTTTTAAATTGAATGGCATTGATTATTTTAGTGATGAAGTGTATTTGGAATACGGAGACAACACAAAAGCATGAATGAAGATTAACTCTTTTTTCCAACCCTAGAAAATGTTAAAAAGAGTTACCAGAGTATTTGAAAATATTTTTAATAGTTTGGAACAACTAAATTTAGCTAAGCTGCAGATAGGCCTCTCTTTATTACAGCTAGAGTTACTATGGCAACATGCTACAATTATTTATCGCCATGACGATCCACTGTAGATTTTTTAAATGCATTATCTATTTTTGTTTGCATTGTCATTCCTGCCAGGGGAGGGAAGACACCAATTTGGTGTGCTGTGAAATGGTCAACATTGCATCCAGGCGATCACTGGGTGGAGGCTGGGGGAGATTTTAAAACGAGCAGCAGTAAAAACCAAGGAACAACCACTCTCAGGATTATTATTTTTTTCTTTTTTAATCTAAAATAGGTTACTGTTTCTAACTGACAAGCGAATAGGAGCTTGTTCTTTGCCAGTCTTTCCCGACTGCTCTTTGATAATCTGAGATACCAGAAACAAACGTGAATGAATGAAGTTCTGCAACACCCATGAACTGTTATTATCTCTGCCATGGAGAAAGGGAAATGTGAACGAGCTATATCAGGCAACTTCTCTAAGGTCAGATCACCAGGCAGTGATAAGGACGCGATTAGGTCCTGCTTCCTTGGCCACATTCTCTGGCGTGGTGGCTATGTTGCAATTACAGTGTCACTGTCACAAGTGCTCTGTGTCTTTATTATATACATCAGGTGAGAGGAGACTGGAAAAGCCTGTCCATCCCTAGTTTGCAGGAGAAAGAGAAGGATATCTGCTATGTGCTCAGCTTCAGTTTTTTAGCTGTGACAGTACAGGTGCTCCACCAGCTCACTAATGCCTGCGGGAATTTTTTTGGGTGCAGAGTGGGTTTCCACTGACCTTGCTCAGCCCACGGCAACATTTCAGGGCAGGTGCTCCAACCTAGAGATGTCTTGCCCTGGCAGAGGCACAGTGGGCCTCCCTCCATCCTGGGGCACGGCATGTGGGCAGCCCTGTCTCATGCAAGAAACACACCACCCATGTCCCTGTATGGTTCTGTGGGAAGACGCTTGAGTGGAGGGGCCGTGCTTGAGGGAAGGATGGTGCGTATTGTTCTGACACATCCAAATAATGCTCTGCTGATCTTGTCTGGAGTGATGGTTAAGTAATCCTAAAGAGGACTTGGAAACAGCTCCCTTTGTGACTCTCTGACTAATGAAAAGCCCTTTATATAATCCTGCAATCAACTGCATGGGGCTGCTGGGACGGGTAATTGGGCTACGAATGGGCTCCATTTATGGGAGATTATGTAATTTACCGTTCTGTCATCGTCCACTCCCAAAACCGTGATTCTTTCTCCATGGCTTACATTCCCAGAGATGCAAGTAATGATCAAGACTCTTGGCTCTTCACATCTTAGATCATGAACTTTACAGATCATCTTTACAGATGGGGCTAGTTTGGATTAAACCCGACTACCCAGTGCACTAAGCAGCAGCCAGAGGTAGCTCCTGGTGGGACATTCCAGATTTTTGCTCTTGTACAGCACGTGTAGATGCAAAAGTGATGGATGGGCACTCAAGAAAGGAATAGATGGGCAAGCTAGACATTGCAGCTTGGACTGTATCAGGGCTTCTTTCTTATCAGTGGGTGTCTCCTGAGGGCTTTGTACAGCAGGTAAAACAAGAAAAGTATTTTAGGTGAAAGACGTACCTCAGTTAAAAAGGACATATCCTGCAGAGATAGAAAATGTTACATTACACGTAAAAATATTGGGCTGGCAGATAATTTGCAGACCTGCTTGAATTAACAAAACATTAAAGAACACTTAAGCGTTACATTTATTAGATGAAATGTTCAGGGTCTAGAGACAAGCCATGACTGTCCTCTAACAAATACCAGTGACAACTAATGAAACTGAGAGGAAAACTCACCAGTGTTACACATTAACAAAGACATCCTGGAGAAGCCAGAACCATTTTGAAATACCTCTGTGCTCCTCTGAACCAAAACCACATCATTTTAATGCTTGAGAACATGGGCTATATTGAAAAAACCCTCACTTATATAGCAGTTTTGAATTATAACCCTGCAAAGACACCCTCTTACTAAGGGAGCTCTTGGGTCACACATCTCCTAGTCCTCAGTCTAACAGAGCAGACAGTGCTGGTGCTCACCCCTGGTGTCTCCTGGTAGTTTGTGCTGCAAAGCAACCTGGTATTTGCTGCTTGTGAGGATGTGGGAACCTGGTCTTGTTAGCAAAAAAGCAGGACACTGTGCTTCCCACTTCTCTACTGCCAAACAGACACCCAGCAACATTGAAGAGCAGAAGAGTTTTTACAACAGCCCCAGTAGTGACTCACCCGGTGGCTTCCTGGTCCTTGTCAGGAGAGATCCACTTGGCAGAACAAGCATGATGCTGCTCTGCATCCTTGGGCCTGGGCAGCTTCATCCTCACCATTGCCCCCATCTATGGGTACCAAACAACTGCAAACAGTTCCCCAGAGCTGGCACCCATGATTCGCAAACTCAAACCGGTGTGTGAAAGATGGAGGGAGTGGTCAAAGGGAGCGGGATGAAAGGGGGTCGCAATAATGCCAGTGGGATTTCACACGGATTTGGTAGGTGCCCAGCTTGCAGGGTGGCAACCTGCTTCTGTCAGGTGTATGTGGAATGACAAAAAAGCCTGACCATCTCCATAGCACAGTTTGGTCTTCTGCTGAGATATTAGAACTAGCTATAAGCAGGCCTGTGCAATGCTTTGCCATGGGTAAGTCATCCTGCTCCTCAGAAAGGGCTGCTGGTCCAAGAAACACATCCTATGAAAGTGGCTGTGAGACTTGCTATGCCTGAGCAGAGCCAGACGCACGTTCCCAAAGGGTTGTGCTCTGTTTATGAGGCTATTTCCAATAGTCTTCAAGGGGGATCTTGCTGTAGGCCAGCGCTGCAAGACTGATAACCAGTCTGAAAAATGTCAAAACAAGTGTAAGAGACATTTGCTTTCCAGCCCTGTTTCTGAGATGATGGTGTTGAGGTTTTGGTTCCCTACCTTTGGCACATGCTGTGTCAGACAGTGCTCCAGAGTGGTACGTGGCCCTGCCTGCAAAGCCCCATGCCATATCCTGTGGCAAATCACCTGAGCTGCATGGCTGTAGCGAGCCCCAGAACGCTCCTGCTGTCATGTCAATAGTCCCTGGGTAAAAAGAGTTTAGGAACTGCTGGTTTAGTCCAGAGAGCTTAACAGTCATTGATTTAATACTTTTTCTGCACCTTCCAAGGTTGAGCCACTGCTGAGTAGATGCACATTTTTGCTTTTTCCCCTGACTATATGAACCACAGGTCTGAGTACAAAATCCACTGGTGACTGCTAACAAAAGCCTAAGAAGCATTTACAGAAAGCCTGAGCACAACCAGGCTCTGTGGCAGGAGAGCTTGGTGGGTAACGGTTGGGTTACACTGAAAACTGATCTCTTCTCCATCTGGCACTGGAAATATCATTTGAAAGAAAAGAAGGAGGCAGGACCAAAACTGTTAAGACCTCCAGGGTTCATTGCTGCTGCCAGGGTCCACAAACAGAGAGAATGGGAGCATCTCTATCATCATATTTTGAGACCCTGAGGATACGGAAGGTGAGTTGGAGCAAATGGGATTTCCTTGATTTTGCAGGTTTGATGCCACGATAGGGACAGAGTGAACATAACCCTGATGTTGATGCCCCCCTTTTGCAACCCACACCATGAGATGACAGCTGCAGCACAAGAGCATGCAAACGGGAACTCTGCAAGTCACTTTGTCCCCCAAGTTACTCTGCTCCTGTAAGGGAAACTGCAGATGTAGGTCGATTATATTTTATGAGTTTTGCAGGACAAGAGAAAAGCTACGAGGAATAGGCAAATGTGTAAAGTAAAGGGCAATCTCTCTCTCCAGCTACTTATGATCTGTACAAAGAAAGGGTGGGATTTCAACAGGAAATTGGAAACATGGATATATTCAGTGATTTTTCACAGGTGACACACACGCCAGGTGTTTTCTTTGCTCAGACTATTTACTGATGTGAAAAACAAAATCCTGCTTGTAAAATCAGATGCACACTGTTTGGAAAGGTGTTTTCTAAGAAATAAATCTGGTTAAAGTCCTAAGCCAGTCTTTGCAGAGACTATTGCATTGGATGCAGGAGGCCAGATTTAGTTTTTGGACAGGTCTGTGGGATTACAGTGAGCCCTCTGATGTTTCTCAAGTGATGAATTATTTCAAGGAACAACCTGGGCTATAGCAGCCCCTGTGTCATGGTGGTGGGGTGAGAGAAGAAGACTTTTAAATGTTAATTAGTAGGGAAGAGCTGTCTTGCACACTAACCACAAAGATCTCCGGTGATGGCAGGAGGCAAAGGAGAGCAATAGAGCACTTCATTTGTAATGCATGTTTTTATTTCACCTTGCAGATCCGCTCATTGATGGATTTGGCATGCAGATAATGAAACTGCATTGCTGTAGGGTTCCTGACTGCAAGGTGCTTAAGCACAAAAGGAAGCCCCTAGGAAACCTCCTGACAGGGGGCAGGAAGGGTGGCACTTGGCAGGGGTTATGGGAAGAGGTAGCAGGAAAGAGTTGTACCTGCAAGCAGGTGAGAAACAGCAGAGGCTGTTGATGCGCAGTCCCCAGCTGGGCAAGGGGAGGGTGAAATGGCAGGAGGAGGGTGAAGCAATCCTACACAAGTAATACAAAAAAGATGAGCTGGGCGATGGAGCCAGTTCCAGCTCACATGCTCCTTTCTGTTGCTTCCTTTTTCATGTTGAGGTCTCCTAAGAAAATTCCACTCACGCACCATTGCCATCAAGCTGGGAGCAGTTTCCAGTCCTCCAGCTTTGCTTCCCATCACACACATCCTTCACATAAAGCACAGAGCCATGGATCTACCATGTGCAGTTTTTGAAACATGGCCAAACTGGGGGCATGGTTCTCCTCTGCCCTGCCCCGGTGTCGTACTTTGCACCAGGGAGAAGTGGGTGGGGAGCGCTGCCACAGCGCAGCAGTTATGGCTCTTGAGCTACACGTGGTTTTGCTGGAGTGGTGATGGGTCAAATGCTGCAGCAATGGCCATGTGCTCAGAGCAGGCCTCCATCCTACCGCTCTGCTTTTGTTTCTTCCACTGGGGTCAAACTCATGCTTCCATGAGGGTCACCTCTGCCCCAGGCTGCCCAGCTGTCCCATGAAGGACAACGGTGGGGCAATGCCATCCTCCACCCTGAGCCAGTGGGCACATCTCAGCCATTGCTTGGGTTGCAGCAAAAACCACCTACAGGCCCTCCTAAACTGCTGTGAATCAGGAATGACTTCATCCATGTTAGAAGGGCCAAATACAGTGGCAGACAAGAATGAAGCTAAATGTTCATGCCTAAATTCTTCCCTCTAACTAAACTTAAATTTTAAAAGGGATTTAAAAAATGGGCAGAGGAACCGTCGTCTGATAACATAACGCTGGGCTGGTGCAACCAGCGTCTGCATCTCGCCTCAGGGGCAGTTGACTTCGGTGGCTGCATTTTACTCAGTTGCACAGAGTTTTTAAAGTGCTTTTTGATCCCAGGATGAAAAGTGCTGTATAAATGTAACACTCCCTTGTACAGTTGTCTGTCTGTCAATCCCCAGAGCACGGTCTGCAGCTTGCTTATTTTCTGCGGTTAAGGGGAACCGCAGCTACAGCACTCCTGCATGTTTAACACTATTTCAAAGTCCCTCTTGACTTCCCTTTTCATCCTTCTTCAGGGCTATGTTTAGACTCTGATTTCCAATCTCCTGGACTGAGATTGTTATTAAAATGCAGCACTGGTAATGCTCCGTGCATCCCAGCCATAACAAACCACTGCAGGCAAGCACAGCACTGGGAAGGGGGGCGGCTCTGAGTGACCACGTAGTGTTTAGGCTTTAAAACCAGCCAGGTTTGCTTTGTTTATATAGATCTAAAGACTATTCCATCTACTATATACAAATATGGGAATAGGGAAAGGGGGGAGAAAGGACGGATAAGAGTGTAATCTGCAGAACCAAATGTAAGGGCTGTAATTAATCAGGTAATTGCAGTATTTGCATGGAGTGTCTGTAAATATTACCTCTATTTCTAAGTATAGTACTTTGGACCACGTATCTTATCATGAAACAAACCGTCAAATAGAAAACACATCCACTTGACTGGAATATAATGAATATTAGGTCAGCCAAAATGCAAACTGACTAAATTAATTTGTAGTTGTGTACCAACTGATGTTGGTGCGATAATTTAATGAAACCCTTTAAATAAATATCCGCTGGGGAAACAATGCTGAGGAGCAAACGGAGTGTGCACTGAAGGATTACGAGGGTTTTGTGTGATTACAGAAGGAAGTCCCAGAGAGCAAACAGAAACGAGGGGTGATCCTGCAGAGCGCAGGGGAGGATGCAAGGGCTGAGCAGGGGACTGCGGCGGTGCTTTGCAAAGAGCCTTGAACCTCAGAGCTGCCCCTGAAGGAGCTCAGCTGAGATACCCGTGGCTGGACTCAGCCCTCCGGAGCAAGCATGACGCAGGCGGAGGCTCCCTGGGTGGCCCTCAGCTCACGCAGGGCTCCAGCTGCCCCAACGCCGCGTCATGCTGCTCTCCGGGAAAGCCGTTGGTTGATGTGACAGCCATTTGGAGAGGTTTGAGAAATTCTGTCTCGGTCCCATGAGCAAAACAAACAGGTTTGGACCCTGCTTTAAATGCTTTGGTTTAAACGCTTGGGGATTCTGGACTGAAATGCTCTCTATTTCTGCCTTTTTCACATCCCTCTGTTTCCTTTTTTGTTTGGGCAAGGTCAAAACAGTCACTGAAATAGTGCATATGAGGAGCCACAATATGTTGATCCCAATGGGAATCTGGGGGCAAAATGAGCCTTTTTTGAAGGGGGAGTGTGTCCAACCTCCAGCATGGGAGGGTTGGTGCCCATCACACCAGCACACACTGCATCAGATGCTATTTCCACAGAAAAGCACAGCTGAAAGATAGGGTGCTCAGGCAAGACCCTGAGCAGTGCAGCTGGGCTCGGGGCCACCCCCTCGCAGAAGCCCTACAGCCCTCCTGTGCAGAGCACAGGCCATGCGGGGCTCCTGCTGAAAACACCTCCCAGAGCACTGGGGGCTTCACGACGCCCCGATCGCAGCACAGGAGCTGTGCAGATGGAAGCCTCTCAGCAGCGAGGATGAGAAATGCTGGTGCTGATGGTGCCATTCCCCCTGAGCACCCTGTTGGCAGGTGGGGTGTCCCTCACACTGCTGGGGTCCCAGCCCAACAATGCAGCATGCTTACCCTGCAAGAACCAGACCTCTGGGCTGGGAATCAGTCTGCCTCTGAGCTGCCAAATCTTCCCATGCAAACCTGACTCCTGCAGTGCCATGGACAGTCCAAGAGCAGCTACAAGGCACCAGCTGCCTCCTCTCAGGGGAGTCTGTTTTCTGCATTCCCCTCAGGGAATGTGCTTTGCTTTAAGTCCCAAAACTCAGTTTCAATTTGGATGGCACAAAGACAGAAACGAGTGAGTTAAGGCATGAGAAATGCCTAAGGAACAATTTGTGCTATTCTAGTAGTTGCTGAGTGGAAAGTTCCCCCTAAGAGCTAAACACACTTCTTATAGAATCATAGAATAGTTTGGGTTGAGAGGAACCTTAAAGATCATCTAGTTCCAGTCCCCCTGGGCAGGGACACCTTCCACTAGCCCAGGTTGCCCAAAGCCCCGTCCAACCTGGCCTTGAACCCTTCCAGGGAGGGGGCAGCCACAGCTTCTCTGGGCAGCCTGTGCCAGTGTCTCACCACCCTCACAGGAAAGAACTTCTTCCTTATATCTCATCTAGATCTACCCTCTGTCAGTTTAAAGTCATTACCCCTTGTCCTATCCCTACCCCCTGATGACGAGTCCCTCCCCACTTTTCCTGTAGCCCCTTTAAGTCCTGGGAGGACGCTCTAAGGTCTCCCCGCAGCCTTCTCTTCTCCAGGCTGAACACCCCCAACTCTCTCAGCCTGTGTCCATAGGAAAGATGTTCCAGCTCAGCACAAGTGTTTCACAGTGGTCAGAGCTGCCTCTCCATGGTCGCAGTGGCAAGAGGGGAATCCCTCTGACCCAAAAATTTCCAGTGATGTGTTCCCAGGGGATCACAGTAGCTAACTTAGTGATGTTGACATAAGAGATGCCCTTGAAGGGGGATTATAGGACACATGCTGAATTTACTGGGGGGGTCTATTAATTTGCCCACATGATGTGTCATACGACTGTCTGCTAAGTTTACATCAGCTATTCACAGTAATATCAGGTGCACTTTATCAGATTCAGCATTAGTCACCTCGGAGTGAAACAGCAGAGGACCAACTGTTAAGGGCTAATAAAGTAACAGCTACAATGATAATTGGTAGCAGTAAATGAGAGTCATGTTTGGGGTGTTTGATGTCAGCCCACATCCGGGCAGAGTGAAGTCAGACAAACAAGCAGTAGAAAGCTCAGGCACACCAGCACAGATCGAGCAGGAGCTGCTCAGGGGTTGCAGTTGGCCACACTGATGACCCAGCACGTGGCCCACCAGGAGAGCCTGGAGCAGAGGCCACAGAGGGCCCTTGCTCCCACTGAGAAGGCTCCAAGTTATCTCTGCTCCTCTGGGATGCAGAGGATGTTTGTGGAGACCGATGCTGGAGCAGTTGTGCAGGGTCCTCCTTGCAGCTCCAGGACTCATTGCTAAAGCAGCCAACAGGTAGGAGAGCAGGTGGCTGTGGGCAGAAGGGGGGAGATGGGCTGCAGGTTGAGGAGCAAATAGGCTCAATTCCAGGGATGGGGGCCCTGGTGGAATTAGCAGGGCAGAAGGGGCAGGGGAGGGAAGGCAAACACACACAATCAGGGACAGGTGTAGTTGCAAGGCAGTGCTAAATGCACTTTCTGCCACAAACCAGAGGACCCAATATTAACTCTCAAACTCATTACGATGAGAAATACCCTCCCATATCACCATGGGGTGAGGTAAACACCAGCACAGGATAAAAAAAAAGATTAAGTGTGTAAGAACAGAGAGAGAAGGAACTGAGGAGCCTTCTCAGCATGAATGCACTTACCCCATGCAATGTAGGTGTTACTGTCCCCATGCAACCCAAGGCACCACCATTTCCCGGCACTGCTGCATTTTGGCTAGTGGCTGTGGATATCCTTGACAGCTTCAGCCTCTACATTTACCCCATTTGGCACAGGCGATTTGTTGGGTAAGCGCTGTAGCTGCATTCCCAAGGTGGCCCTGGGTGTGGGCCGTGGGCTCTCCCTTCCTCCAGGCGATCCGGATGCTGCCCAACGAGGTCCTGGGGAGTTTCTCTCCCCCCAGCCGGCTCTGCTGGCTCTGGCATTAGCATTGCCATAACTTGAAGAGCAGGAGGAGAAAGGAAGGTCTCCTCCTCGCCTTACCGCTCCACTGTGGGGGCAGGGAGGGGAGGATGCTGTGGAAGGGCTCTCCAAAAAGTGCCTCGGAGGCAGAGAGAACCACTTCTGTGCAGAGGCCTGCCTGTGCCAGTCCAGGCAGAGCCTCTCATGACATCAGCTCGCAACCGGCTTCACAACAACATGCCAGAGGAGACCCTGCTGTACTTATGCCGTGGAGGGAACCTACTCCTGGCTGTAGTCAAGGCATGCTGCAAACCAGAGACAGCCTAGCCCTGGTGTAGCTCAGAGGGATTCTGCTCTGTCCCTAAAGCTTCTGGGACTTTGCCTGCCACCCAAGCCCCTGCCAGGGGCACAGGAGATGCTCCTGTGGCTATGGAGGTGAGCTTCATCTTAAGCAGTACTGGCCTAATATAAGCTCAAAGCACCCTGGGACTGCACTTCTGATAATTGGGAATTTTCTATCAGTTTAACCACTCCCTCACCCCCAACAGTGACACTGCCCCTTTTACTTGCACCTGGTTTACACAGCAGCAACCAAGGCCAGAACTGGCCCCCACCCTGGCAACCAGGATAGTACCAGGTCTGTTGTGCTGATGTCAATCCAGGAGCCCCCCAAAAAGCCTCAGGAGCACTGCTGTGGGTTCACAGCTGTGACATTCCCTGGGCTCACTCAGACAGGAGCAATCCCAGGAAAGCTGTTTTCATGCTCTTTCTTCTCCCAGGTTCTTCCCAGCCGGTCATCAAGTTGACTATAAAATGGCATCAGATTAACCTGGCTGTGAGCACCTGTTTGTGAACGTGACTGCTCTGAGTCTGCTTGGGGGTTGTTTCCTAAATGCATTGGGGAGAATTCAGACTCCCACCCCATAATCCTCGTCAGGCAGGAGGCTTTGCTGGGAGCGGTCAGCCTGCCCCGGCTGCCTGCCAGGGAATGAGCCCTGCCTGACTGCGGGCAAGGGCCTACAAGCCCACAGGAGCCCAGGACAGGTGTTTTTGCTGCTCTCGCTTGTGGAGGCATTGCAAAGCGTGGGAGGGTGCTGGAGACTCTGTAATTATAGCCTGTGAATTTAAATCCCACAGTTTGCAGGAGTTCTGGGATATTTCATGCAGCGTAAGCTCAGCAACACCTTCATGACAACATGAAGACTCATAAGTTTTTGCCTTGCTGTAGCAAGGTGCAAGCTTTCACTCATTAACCCTTGCATGACCAGCGACTCCTCCTTGTCTTCTGTAAATTATGAGGAAAAGGACAGAAAAGAAAGAGGAAAAGGTGAAGGAAAACACCCAGGGATGCCTTTAGTAACTGCAGAGCTCGGGGGAGGCCTTGGCTGTTCCTGGTTGCCTGCTTGGGTTTGTTTCTGCCTGTGAGCATAGAGCAGTAAATAAGGTGAGAGGTTCACGTATTCACTTTGAATTTTCTTCACCTGAGTTAATCCCTGCAGTGTATGCAGAGACACAGTTCTTATCACTCTGCATTAAAAACCCCTCTCATTCTCATCTCCTTTTTTCAGATAATTCCTGTTAGTTTAGAGGGGTTCATATTGGGCTCCTGAATTCAGGGACATCATCTGGAAATCGGATTCTTCATTTTTGATATCTTGGTTTGCCTCCCACAGGGGAGAGCAGCAAGGCTCCATGGGTTGCTTGCTAATATGTGTAAAGCACTTGGAGAGGTTAATGATTTTCAAGCAATAAGTATTAGTTATGCACGTTGTTTCAGCATTGCCTATCATCTTAGAATATTTATTTAATAAATATATCTGTATCCTCTACTTCAGAGGCAACACTCTGCCCTGTTTGTCACCTGCAGCCTCAGCAATGCTTTTGTTCACCCTCCTGCTGTGGTACTTCACCTGCTCTCCTTATTTATGCAGACTTTCCCCCTGACTAACATGTATGCCTTCACACCCCAGGTTTGTACATGCAAATTGGGGATGAAGTGTGTGGAAAGCAGCTGTGTGCTGTCCAGGCACCCTGGGTAGGTTTCCTGAACCTCCTTGGCACGCTGTGCTCAGCCAGGAGCTCTGGGGCCAAAGGCACAATCTTGCCACCCCACCAGACCCCTGGGTGATGCTATTTGCCACCAATGTTCCTGTGTTTTTTAGAATGTATTTAGCTTTGAAGAAAAATATAAAAGCCATTTCCATCTGTTGTTTTGTGCAGCATAAGGGAAGGAGGTTTTTGGTCACTTCTCTAGGAGGGCAGCTTGCCCTGTGGCTACTGCCAAGCTCCCTGACAGTCTCCAGCAGTCTCTCGGCTTGGCTCCTGTGCAGCCTTCCCCAGGAGCTATGGGAGCTTTGCTCAAGTTAATTCCCACAGACTTGTGACAACAGTATTGAATTATACCTTTAGCTACCTGAGTTTTCCTTGCTGAACCTGAAATATGCAGAGGCTCAGGCTGCCCCAAGTTTGAAAGTCCATCATTCACCCTTTTATCATAACTCACAGAGCCAACGGGCTGTTTCCTCCGGAATAATAAATATGCCTTGAAATGGAGGTTAAAATAGGGCCAGAGAGCGCTGGGAGCACCAGGGCAGGCAGTGACATGTTCATGTTGCTCCTTCTTCTCTCTCCGTATCAGCGGCAGTTCTTCCTGCTCGAGTGCTGCCCCAGGCCTTGGATGGGGATGTGGGGACTGACTTTTTTGGTCCCTCCTGGGTGAGGGGATCAAGAGGTGACAGCAGCCATGGTGAGGAGGTCTTCCCTGACCTGGTAAGGAAACCAAAGAGATGGGTTGCAGCTAAGTAACATCATTGCACAAAGCTTTGCCTTAAGCATTTTGCTCTCCCTGTCCTAAACCAATGGGGGTAACCAGCATTTGCAAAGTCTAACTGAGGAGGGAATTTTCCCCATTCCCAAAACTGCTTGTAATTTCGTTTTTCCATTCCTAAGTACCATTGGAAAATATTTGTGAATAAGATACCTAAGTGGCAGGTAATAATTCACATGTACTGGAGGATCAGCTTTTCACACAGCTGTGGGTTTTCTAAAACTCGGAGACATTTTCTTCACATCTCTGTTCCTCTGTCAAAAGTGATTGTGAAGTTCAGAAATGACTGTGGGGAGAGAGAGGTGCTGATAGACAAACAGAGAAACTGTCTGTGCGTGACCACAGAAAGAAGTAACAGCCTGCAACAGGCAGGTGAAAATCTGGGTGAGCCATGGTGAGTTCTGCCTTTGTGTGTGCACACCCTTCCGTGCAGCTCTTTAATACACCCCATAGATGCATAAAAAAAGTATCTGAGCTTGAACTTCCCCATGATCCAGGCATGAGCACTTCAGCCTAGTTAGTCATAAGAATTAGCAGGAAAGCTGGGAGACGTTGGGAGATTTTTTAGTGTAGCATGATTGTACCCAGCACTTCAGCAAGGTCATGTCATAGATAAATAGATATTTTTCCCCGTCACGGCTGGCTTTGGCTTTCATTGCGTTTGTGAGAGCAGAACAGCAGCTCTGAGCCTCCTGCCTGGGTCTAACTCCATGGACACGAGTTGTGAGACTCGCACGAGTGAGAGCAGAGCTCGACCTCTGGCTTTGAAGTATCCTTGTCTGAACAGATTTATCACTGGGGCCACATGAAGGCCTTGAAAGAAAGGAAGCAGTTCTGTTTTGCAGCCCTTTCTTCCCGTAAGTTTGTTTGCAGTTGTCCTTTTATTATTATTTTAGCTCCAGTGATTACACATGTGGGGCCCTTCATGCTTTGAGGTCTTTTTGCTTTGTCAGAATCTCAGAGCTGTTAATGAAAAGATTATTTAAAAATAAAAATCACTTATTAAGTGGGTTCAGCTCGTTGTGGACCTGGTATCAGACTTTACTTAGCGAGTCATAATTAGTCATTGCATAAGGACTGGCAAGTGGGAGGCAAAGGGTTACGAGCAAACGCTGGAGAAAGGAAAGATACGTATCATTAAATAAAAATGTGACCACCCATGATTACAAGTGTTGTAGTCCTCCTTTTAACAAGCACACACCGTACTTTCATTAACCCGGGCCTGCCTGAATAGCAGCCTGTCTGGCCGAGCGGGCAGTGATTTTGTAAAAGCTGTCCCTAATGACAAAGACAGGCCACCTACCCTGAACTTTTCTCTATGACTTTATTCTTCAGCAGTGCTCAAGTGTAAATAAACTTGTTTACTCCCATCAGGATGGTAATGATAATGAAGCCTTATTTGTTTCGCCGCAATGACAAAGTAATTTGTGCGTAGCCCAAGCGGAGAAAGAGGGGGGTGAGAGTGCAGTCCTGCTTTATGGTCTCTCCATAGGCAAAGTTGCTGCAGTCAGTGTTTTCCTTTGCTCTTCATTGTGTGCAACGGGTCAACGAGGGAGAACTTCCCATCTCGAAGCTCCACCACAGAGCATGGGCTGGAAAAGGAAGCAAAGAAAACAGAGTAATAATAAGCTGGGAGTGAAGTGAGGAGTCAGACAAGCCTATCTGCGAGGGTGACTAAGTGAGAGGGAAGGGGAGTTATCTGGTCAGACTTGTGAGTCACTGTAGAAAACGTACAGAGCAGCACAACCTGATGTTTGGTTAGTTTTTTTCCACTCAGACTGGTATCTCTCAAGCATTAATGAATCACAGCAACAGCAGCAAGAGGATGTACAGAAGGGGGAAGGGGAATCTGAGACAGGACGGGCAGGAGATGCAGCTCGGTGCATGTTGCAGAGGAGCAAGGGGAGAGGCTGGAAGGGGATGGGGTATCTCCAGGGAAGAGGAGGATAAAGTGAGGGTGTGCTCGTGGGTGGGTCAAGTTGACCTAAGACTGCTGTGAGAGAAAGGGCCCCTCCTGGCTGCACTCACCCGGCTTGTGTCCCATTGCCTCTCCCTTGCCCAGGGTTTGGGCAGCCTTGCAGGCGAGGGCCTGACTGAGATGGAAATCAATCCCTTCATTTTTTGGTATGGTGATCACACCGAACTAGAGAAAGCATGTATGGGAAAAGATTTGTTTTCAATGTTAAAACAAACAGTTTAAAACTGTAATTATTGCTGGAACTAAGAGCAAGATGGGGCAATGTGGTCCCAGCTCACTGTACTCATAACAAGGCAGGTAGTGCAAATTTAGCTTGTGTTTATTATTTGTAACTTCCTGGAAAACCACAATTAATTAAAGAGAAAAGAAAAGAAAGAAAAAACCGTAATTTTAAAAAAACACCACCACCAAAAAAAAAAAAAACCCAAACCAGAATTGAAGGAGGGAAAGAAAAAGCCAGCCCAGACAAAGCACCCGTTTGCAAAGCTCCTCAGGAAGCCTAGTCATCAGCTGCACACTCTTCTTCCAGAGTTGGGGAGGTCAATGCATCCAGAAGCTGGTGAGGGTTTTGCAGGGGACCCACCCTGTGGGGTCTCTCACACAGGGGAGCAGGTAGAGGAGTGAGGGGTGGGGAAAATGGAGCCCAACCCATAGATGCAGAAGTACCCAGAGCTGTGCAATGATTCCCAAGTGCAAATGGATTTAGCAGGAGTGTAGGTGGGACTGGAGAGCAGCAGATATCTGAAAGGTGCCGAGACACTTGGTAGGGAATAGAAATGTAAAATCCCTTAGGCCATAACATGTTACATTCCTGAATTACAGACAAGTATGCAGTATTACTCCGCCGCAGCATCGGGGTGCCATCTGCTCCAAGCTATACCAGGGAGCTCTGCATTCACACCACTGAAGTCAGGAGCAGAAATTGGCCTCTTAATTGTAACTGGATTAAGTGGATATACACCCCTGAAGTGGCTGGATATTTTAATAGCATAAATAGTGTCTTCTCACAGAGCTTTTGGGGGGTGACCCTCACACCCGAGGCAGCAGTGGATCCCCAGTTCCCCCTGCTGTGCAAAGCGCTGTGAGCGCTCACCCGGTCTGTCCTGCTGGCTGCAACGCCTAGATATGCACCAGAGCACACAAACCGTGCAATGCCATTTCCTCTCGTGAATTCCCTCCATTTTGCCCATGTAAATCAGACTATTGAGCTTTCCAGAACGTATTCCCTATCTGACTGGAGTTGCAGAAGTTTCACTCAGCCTCCCCATCGGTGTGGAGGTGACTTTCTGCAGCACAGACATGCTGGCAAAAGAGCTCTCCAGGAGGCCATCGTTAGAAGAAGACCTCGCTCCCTTATTCTGACTTCTCCCAAGTACAGCAAACACTCACAGCTGTGACTCCAGGGCAAAACAGAAACAGTCAATCTGAGGTAATAATACTTTGCTCCTCTGTAGCACCTTCTTCAAGGACCTCAAAGTGCTTTTCAAACATTAATGCATTAAAGCTTTGCAGCCCTCCTGATGGAAGTGAAAAGGAAGGCGAAACACAGCACAGCAATGCTACACACGCTCAAAAACTCTCCAAATTGTTTCCATGGGGACTGAAGCGCAGCCCTCTCCGCTAACAGCAACGGGGATCAGCCCACCCCTCCGAAATGCCAAGGGAGCGGGAGCACAGCGCTTGCAGGGTAGGAGATGGAAACCAGGGAGTGTGCGAGGAAGTCTGACTGGAAAAGACCTTCCTGCTGAGGAACGTATTTGTATAACTCTCTCTTTCTGGTCAAAGATGTCTAAAAACCAAATCACTGAATCCTCCTGAGCAAGCACCTGATTCGAGCCCTCTGAGAAATGACGGTTTGCATGAAGCTTCTTAATTTGTAAGAACAAGAAAGTCCAGGCAAGGCTGAGGAGCTGTTGTGCATGCAGCTTCGCTTTAAAACCTACTTTGTGCTGCACAACACAGCTCTGCTCTAGCACCAAGCCACCCAGCATCCCTAATGACCTTGTTTTCTCAACTCATCTGAGACAGCACAACACAACGCCCTTCCCCACACCACCTCCGCTCTTGCTCAGAAATAACAAGTGTCACCTGCAAAACCGCTGGCACCACCTCACACGCTGCTTCGAGGACTTTCACCCCACGCCTGTCTCGTTTTGACATTGTCTAGCAAGGAAAACCTGACAGGAACCCTAACATAGGGAAATACAGGAACCAAATTCCCTGCACAAGCCACCTTTGCTGCATGACTAAGGATGCAGATGCCCTCAGGCTGCAGAAGCAACTGCATCTACACCCAAAAATCACAATATCTTTTTGCCTCTTCCCTTTCCAGCGGTCTGTCCAGAGCCAAGTGCTCTGCTTGCCCTCACGTCCGCTGTGAGCAGGGCTGGGTTTCTGGGTTTCCAGTTCTGCACCTTTCAACCACAACACTGCAGCCTTCACCTCCAAAGCTGAGGCTGGTCTCCAGGGCACAGGTATGTTGAGAGCTCTGGTGTTATAAAAGATCCCAGAGCAGAAAATGGGTGGTCATAATTTTGGTTCTTAATGTAACTGTGCTCCAGTGTTGGTTCAGAGGTGCTGACAAAGGTGAGGTAAGGACCAGATGACTTTTCTCTCTGTGACAGACTTCATATGGGAGAAAATGGTTCCAGGGCAAAAACTAAAACTTGGACTGGGACTCTGAAACCTGAAAAGACAAATTAATTGCATGTATTAATTCTTCTGAACAATAAGAATTCATCACTGATGTGGCTAAATGTTAGTTTCTAATTCAGATTTGTTTCATTCAGTGAATTGGAATAATAATTAAGACTGTAGATCCAGCCTGCTTCATAGGCTTTCCAGTACCAAACCAGAGCTAAATCTGACGAGCACCAGTAAGTGAATGAAAAGGCCAGATAGATTATTAGAAACATACATAATAAGCACTGAGATCAATAAAAATAGCACAGTACAATTTAATGGTGAGTGTCTATTATAAATTATTGAGTTATTGGTATTTTGGAATTGATTGCCACAATAACTGTCTTGCAGATGTTCCTGTTGTTAACTCTCAAAGCCTTGAGCAGGACAAATGGCTCAGACTATAATTTATAAAAAGGACTCCTTTCAAGGCTTTTTAGGCTTGTGATTAAATATTGTCCTAAATAAGGATCCAAGGTTAACGGTCAGTATTGCTGGAATAACAAATTAAATTTGCCTCCTTTAGCTGACTGTCAAAATAGGTAGTGGCATGGGAGGAGGAGCATTGAGATTTGTCCTGCAAATCTAGTTGCTTGAACTTTATACAAGTCTGAGATAACACTGGGGTAGATCTGAGACGGTCTGTCCCACCACCGCTTTTTAGAAAGTTGACAAGAATTGCATGGCTTGGTAAAAGCATTTCTTTGTGCATGAAGAAAATTTAAACATCCTCTGTGTGAAAACAGCCAATGCATTCCCAGCCAGGACGATACAAAGGGCTGAATGGGGTGTGGAGGATTTGGGGGAGAAGATCTTGCATTAACACATGGGCTGAAAACATCCATTTTGAAGGTTTAACCCAAGCTACCAAGGCTAACAGGAGATGAGAGACCAGCCTGGCCTCTGCAAGCTGCCCTTACCGGGCTATCCTTGCCCTGTGCTACTGCTTCAGGTGAGGTAGGACCATCAGCATGGGAGGTACCACCCTCTCCCAAGAGCACAAGGGCATTTAATCTTAAATAACAATTGCAGCTGCTACTAAGCCATGGCGAAAGGATTGTGGGGACACAGGAAAGCAAGATGATAAGGCTAATGTCAGAGGCGATGTATCTGTGTGAGCAGATCTGCCACTTCTCACCACGTTCGCCTGCACAGACGCCTGGCTGACAGACGAGGAGAAGAAGAGCGCTGTTGCTGAGGCTTGTCTGAATATTTTGGGCCTGATTAAATTCCGAGCGCAAATGCTCTCAGCAGTTTCCTTGCAAACAACCTGCTGTTAAAAAATGTGATCAACAACCTCTCAGGTGTGTTTTCCAGAATCTAAAATAGCCCAGCTGCAGCGCTGCCCTTCATGAAACTCCAAACAGGGGCAGCCAAAACATGGGTGGGAAGCCAGGGGGAGGTTAGAGGCCAAAAAAGTGTAGAAGACTGAAAAGGGGTGAGAGGATGAAAAAGGTTGAAATAGGGGTGCCAGGTCAAAAACAGGGTTGCAGGCAGAAGAAAAGGGTGGCAGACTGAAAACAGGATTACAGGCCCAGAAGGGGAGTGAGGCCAAAATGGATGGGAGGTTGAAAAAGGGGTGGAAGGCTTGAAAAGGGATGGGAGGCTGGGAGAGGTGTGGCCAGCCAAAAAAGGCACGGGGAGTTTAGGAGGGGTTGGGAGGCAGAAAAGGGGTCAGAAGCTGGGAGGCTAAAAAATAGTCAGAGGCCTGGAGGAGGTGAGGGCTGCAAAAGAGTTGGAGGCCAGGAGGGGTTGGAGTCCTGAAGAGGTGAACAGGAGGCCCAAAAGTGGTGGAGGCTGGAAGGTGGGAGCAGCAGGGTGGGGGGTTGAAGAAGACTAGAAGGCCAAGGAGAAGTGGGAGGGGACAGAGGAGTCCTCCAAGAGGGCTCCAAGTGCTGTCTTTTCCTGATGGCTCCTGCCTTGCGGCAAGGAATGTCTGTCATCCACGCTAAAATTGGGGGATATAAATTGGAAAAAAGAAAAAAAAACAAATGATACAAGAGTGAATCTCAACACCCACCTCCAGCATCTGAAACCAATGAAGGAGAACATCACATTAAATCAGGACCCAGCAATAACCACATGGCTGCTCAGCCCCGGTCACAGCAAGCAAAAACAGAGAGGGTCTCGGTGGGAGAGGTACTTCTGATGGCATTTATGGGCCTCTCAGCAATTGGAAGGAAAAATCTCTTAGTAAAAAGCTAAATGAAACCCTCTAGCAACACCCTGCGATAACCACATGAAAGCCTAATTCCTGTGTGATGGCTTTTTGTCGGGGACCTGCCAGTGGAGCGTGAAATGTCTCATGCTGCGGCAAAGCAGCCCAGGTTGCGCCCTCACTCCTCCCTAGGCTGCTCCTGGAGAAAACAAGGTATTTAAGCAGACGTAACAAAGCTGTTTATATCCTAAAGTGTTCTTTTACACTTGGGAACTGAGACTGTAGCCTCGGCATCAAAGATAACTTCATAATAGCCTTTTAGTGGAAATAACCCTTATTTACAAGAAAGTTCTATTGCTAAGCTGAGATGTAAAATAAAAGCAGTAGATATTACTCATAATGCACTAGAAAAGTTGATTCCATCCAAGGCCTTTTTTTAAACTTCTAAAAGCAGCAATTTCAGGTTAGAAATCATGGAGAAAATCTTGGACCCATTGAAGTCGGCATGAGCAATTTCCTTACCTGTGTTATGAAGAACATTTTAGCTTATGAAAGCCCAGCAGATTTTTTGATCTAATTTCTTTTTTATCTTTTCTTCTATTTGATTACTTTCTGTATGTTTCAGTTGGACAGTGCAAGTGGGTTGGTGTCTTTTCTGCTCCTAGTTAATTTAACTATACGATTCCTATGCCCAAAAACAGTGAAGACAACTACATGTTCTTTCAATTTCTTAACAAAAAAACCCAAATCCAAACAAAAAAAACCCAAAACAAAAGCAGCAAAAACAAGTGGCCCTTATCCCTAGCCCCAAACTAGTGATATTAATTCTCTATGTCTTCCTCATTGCTGTTCTAAAATGACAAAAACTGGGGGTTTAAATTATCTTGTGTTGTTCCTTCAAGCAGGGAAATGCTGACATTCAGAGGGAAACTGCTCGCTATTTCAAGTAAGTCACAAACTCTTTCTTGGCTATTTGGTTAACCAGGATATATCACTTACACTCCCGGGTATTGAAGGGTATTAGAGAATTAAGTGTTAGAGAATTAAAACAGAATAACATAAGGTGTGATGCTTGTTCTTCTCAGACATACTTCTGTATATTTTTCCTCCAGACTATTAAAAAACAGGTAAAAAATAAAATCACAAGCCTAGTGATAGATCAGATTTTGATTCTTCCAAGACATTTCCACAGAGCAATTCTACAAGGTCTACAGTACAGCCCTGCACAGCCCTACCCATATGTAATGTGTAACTCCTTGGTTATTACTCATCCCACTGCAAAGTAAATCTCTACCTGCTATCCTCTTACCATCAGGGTAAGAGTTGTGCCTCCCAAGATGCAAATTCAGACTGCAGGGAGTTGTGATCATCCTCCATGGCACAGATCTGAGAGTCATCTTCTTTATTGTCTGTCCTGAACTGTCGTGCTACATATTTAGAGCAGCTGTGATATTCTGAAAGGGGCCTGGGACATGAAGACCATGTCAGGAACACTTAATCTGCCTCATAGAAAGGTTTTAATCTTAATTAATTAATATTTGGAAAGAGTTCTTTAGCTTTTGGGGCAGCATGCCCCACAGAAACCGTCTTAAACCAGTCAGGAATCATCTGTCCAAGCAGTCTACAGCTCTCAAAGAGCTTCAGGAGTTTGTGGGAATGCTACACACTTGCTAAAATACTTTTTTTCCATCCAAAGATTCATAGCTCCATTGTATGCTGTCCAGAGAAAAGAAGTATAAATACTGTGGACAGAGTTATTGCAACACCACCACTGTTTTAGCCTTGTGGTATTACCCATCTTTGTTCCTTCCCTCTTTCTTCAAGTACAAGAGCAGAGGCATTGTACTAGAAAAAATTAGATTCTGTTTTAATTTAGTATAGAAATGAACCCAGAAGACACGCAATGCTATCATTTACGTAGTAGATACCTCAAATGTCCAGCCAAATGTGCCATATAACACACCCTTTTGAAGCATCTAAGTAATATATCTTTATCATTTTTGCATTACACCGCAGCCAGATTCTCATGTTAAGAAAACAAGGAAATAGTAAAATCTGTGTGGTTTGGTCGGAGAGTGTTTGCAACCTCAGACAAGTGAGCAAAAGTTATGTAAAGGCCCAGGCATAAAGTTCTTCTGAGTAAAACACACCATCTAGAGGTGGACATCACCTCTGCAAGTGCTCTTCAAAAAAACTGCAGATGGAAGCGGTTAAACTGCTCACAGAAAACAAAAAAACAAAAAACCAAAACAACAACAACAAAAAACCCAAACAAACAAACAAACAAACCCCCAAAAAAAACCCACTTCACTTCGGTAAAGGCAACAAAAATACTTTAATCAAAGCTTTTGCATTCTTTGAAATAAATATTTCTGATGGAGTTTCTAAAAAAGGCACTTCTGTACCAAGTCAAATAAGACTCCTGTTTTCAATGGCCTTTTGCAAAGAAAACAGGGTCACTGCTCATGCTTCTAACATCCAAAGGGCACAGAAGGAAGGTGTTTACTCTCGGGGGCTGATGCCTCTGCAGATAGACTCTTGCTTTCAGGTTATTTATCTGCAAAGATTTATCCTAAGTGGTCCAAATATGACAGGACAGCATATAGGAAATTGATCTTCCTAGGTACTTCTTGCAGAAGAAATCCATAAACTGTGAAACTCCCACAGAAGTCAGCAAGGATAGTGGGGATACTTCAGGGACTGTGGGAGCGGCAAAGCAACCCCCTTGTTCTGGAAGCAGAGGGAGGTTCCTCAGTTCCAGTCTGTGGAGAAAGATTCCCTCCCCTGGTGATATTTTAGCCAGTTTTTGTGGGTTTCCTAGATTTGTAGAGCCCAGCAGAGGGGATGCAGAGAGCTGAAGTCCCAGCTTTTCCCAGTATTGGCGAAGTATCTGATATTCATTAAAATAGTAAATGGCTGGTGTTTGCTTTATTATCTCTATTATAAATGCAGGGTAGCCATGAAAGCCAAAAGGTGAAGATGGGAAATACACACTCCTTCCCCACCCACCATGAGGGAATATTCCTACATTGATCTAATTGCAGGAACTGTCTGTAAACAAACATGTGTTTTGAAACTCCCACATAAATAGGAATCACAACATCTCACACCATTTTAATAAACTATGTTTTCTCTGTGTCAATCTATCTCAAGAATGTCAGAATCAGAACATTTCCCCAGTGACAGCTTCATCCTTTAAACTCAGCAGATGCGAGAGCATGCAGAGCAATCTGTGCTGAAGCAGGACCAAGAGCTACCGGGGTGACACTTTGTAGGGTGCTGACAATATGCCTCTCAAAAGCACAAGACCTTCACTGCAGCTGAAGAGACCAGAGAGACCCAATTTGCCTCTGTCATCACTGAAGTGGCAATGAAGATTGTAAATTCCCCCTGCCCTCTCCCTTCCTGGATCTTTGCTGCTATTGCCTGAGCATTACAGAGGATGTGGCCCCTGGCAGCAGGGCTTTGCCTTGGGAAGACGGTTGTTCCATGCCATTGCTTGTCTTCATTGTGCCCAAGGTCTGCTGCTTCACTTTCTCTTCTGTCAGGCGCTCCTGCAGCCGTCTTCAATGTCAGTGACAGCACAAAGTTGTGGCTCTGCCACCCTTCTTCCCACAAAGAAAGAGAAATAAGTGTGGCAGCAAAAGCCTCTGGGTGTTTTTCATTTGCCCATCATTGGTAGAGCACATCAGGTTTCTTTCCCTTTTTGTGCAGGCGCAAATTAATTCATTAAAGCCTTCAGGGAGAAGTTGCATGACTCATTTGTGTTTCAGGTTTCTACATAACTGCATCGGTCAGGGGATTCTCAGTGGCCTACTGAGTGTTGGAACCCAGTTAACAACACTTCAAGATCTGTTTCAGAAATGGCTTGCCCAGACTTTGCCCATTTCAGGCATTGCCTGTCCTAGACCGCAAATTCCTTGCCCAATTGCAGGTCCAGGCCCAGGAATTAGCTACAGGCTGTTTAGCAGACATCAGCATATACAGCTTTGATGGAGTAGATCCCCCAGCCTGGAAAGCTATCCAACATCTGGAGAGAGGTTTATGGTGTTTTTTCAAGAAGCATAAAAGCAGAGCTTCAGTATCTACTGTGCTTTCAACAATGAAATCATAAAAATTTATGAATACAGTTGCAGCAAAAAATTAGTCAAATTGCCAGTATGAAAAGACAAGTGACTGCTAGCTTGACATTTGGCAGGACATCCACAGTGAACCCCAGAAAGCTCATTTAAACCAGCCGCCCTGCTCCTGCCAACGCAGCAGCATTGCTCTGTGCAGCACGCTGGTCATCCCTGCGGTCTTTAGTTGGAGTTTTTAGGATAACAGTGACATCAGAGCTAGAAAAAACTTTGTAAACCACAGGAACTTACCTCTTCCCAGAAGCATAGTAGTTTCCCTCATGAAAGAACAGCAGGTGTTAGAGTGTCCACCAAGGGACTTGATTTTGACCACAAAGCCAGGGAAAAGCAAGTGTCTTTAGTAAATCTCAGCTTCTCAGTGACCTCTGGACAGAGCAAATCTGCCAAGGCTAAATTGGCTGAATTTTAGGCCAAAGCCAATGATTTATCTGTGTTGGTTGGGCTCAAATCCTGAAGGCTTTATTGAGATTAGAAGGAAATTTACTCAGCAGAGAGCAAAGAACCAGCCAAAATCTGGCGTTTCTGACAGCAGGGGGATGTGGTGCTGAGGTGTAAGGCTGTGGGAAGGATGGGACAGAGCAGAGAAGGGAGTGTGGTGCCCAGAGCAGATTGGTGTGGTGAATCTGTGCCTTGATCCCAGCTTTGCAGGGCTTGTGCCAACTTCCAATCCTTTCCCTGTGTGAGCTTTAGTTGGGAGAGGTCCTGAGGAGTAAATGCAGAGGTGTGAGCTGTGCTGCCCTACACGAAGCAGCAAATCTCTGCAGAACTCCCCATGCTGCAGCACTGGGTGAAATTGAAATGTATTTGTGCATGAGAGGGAGAAAGAATGCCTGGGGAGATGAAAAAGGTTGAAATGAGTCATTCCTCGTCTTTTTGTCTCATTTGGTAGATAATACAGGGTGTGATGCTTCACTGCCTCCTTGCTGAGCAGCTCGTGAGAGCCAGTTTCAGTGCAGTCAATGAAAGGACTTCTCTGGATCCAGCCCATATATGGTGCAAAATAAGGCAGAGAATCGGGCACAGGGACGTGCTGGCTGCGGGCGCTGCTGCCGTGCGCTAAGCCCGCAAGGCGGGATGCTTTTCTGTTGTACAAAGGCTTTATGAGTTGTGACACAAGCTCAACATTGGAGGCATTTCAGTGGCTTCCTCAACTTAAAAGTGGCGTTCTAAAATGGCATTTGACACTTTATATTAATTTAAGCCCAGCCACTGTACAGTAACAGCAGCAGATGGATCACAGAGCGAAGAAATACCCCCTGGGGAGCAGAGTTCCCAGGGTGCAGGGGTGGAAAAGCGGGCTGAGCCTTAGCCAGTAGGGCCGCACACCGCGGGAAGGGAGGACAAGGATGCCGAGGAAGGGGTTTCGTGAGAGCGGTGCTAAGCGGGGCTTTGCTTCCCTAGGCGGGGCTTTGGCTTCCCCCTCGGCGCCGCTCGGCGGGAGGCGCCAGGAGCCCGGCAGGGGGCGCCGCAGGGCTGCGGCGCGGCGGCGGGGCGTGGCCTGGCGCGGCGGGGGGGCGGGGCCGGGGGCGGGGCCGGGCCGGGCAGGCGGCGGGAGCGGTGCGCAAGGGTCCCGCAGAGCCCCGCGGTAGCTGCGCAGCGCCCGTACCCCCGGGGGCCACCGCGGCTCCGACCCCCCGTCCCGGGCAAGATGTGGCGGCGCTGGGAAGCGGGATGGGACGAGAAGAGGGAGCTGCAGGAGCTCAACGCCCGGCTGCGGGTCTTCGTGGCCCGGGTGCGGGAGCTGGAGGAGGAGAACCGCTTTCTGGCGCGGGAGCTGGCGGAGCTGCGGGAGCAGGAGCTGATCGGGCTGCGGGTGCCCGAGCAGGAGCTGGCCTGGCTGCGGATGCAGCTGGAGGAGCTGAGTCGGGCGAAGCTGGAGGCGGAGCTGGAGCGGGACGGGCTGCGGCGGGAGCTGGAGCAGCTGCAGGTGCTGGGCGCCGAGGTGCTGGCGATGCGGCGGCGGCTGGAACCCGAGCTGGCCGGGCAGCGGGAGCTGCTGGAGCGGCTGAGGGGCGAGTGCGTGGCCCTGGAAGAGCTGCTGCTGCAGCTGCGAGCCGAGCACGGTCACCTGGCGGAGCGGCAGCGGCGGGAGGCGGCGGAGATGCGGGAGCTGCGGGTGGACCTGGCCGCCTTGCCGCCGCCCTTGGCCGGGCTGAGCCTGGAGGAGCTGGAGGAGACCTACGAGATGCTGCTCAGCCAGAGCTGCCGGGAGACCCTGCTGCGCTACCAGGAGCAGATCCAGGTGCTACAGGAGCAGGAGGCGCAGCGGAGCCGGGAGAACCTGGAGCTGCTGCGGGAGGAGAGCCGGCAGTGCCGCCAGCACCTGGAGGACCTGCACCGCCAGGGCCAGGAGTTGTGCGGGCTGCGGCAGCGGCTGGAGCAGGAGCTGCTCGCCTTGCAGGACCGCCACGGCGCTGAGGTGGAGGAGTACCAGGTGCGTGGTGGTGCCCCCCGGGCCGGTCCCGGGCCTCTCTCAGCCCTCTTCGCCCTGCCGCGTCCTCCCTGCCCTCCGGTGCTTGTTCTGGCGCCCCTCTGAGCTTCCTGCCGCCCTCCCACTCAGTTCTGGCCCATCGTGGGCCGTGAGTCCCATTTCCCATGACCCTGGCTCTCAGCACCCGGAGAGCAACTCCCATCCCTCCTGCGCCCGCTGCTGCGGGAAGTGCCGGAATCCCTCTGCCAGGGCCCCCTCGGCCCACTTCGCCTCCCCGCAGTAGGATTTCCCCAGCCTGGAAGAGGAGGTGGCCCAGCAAGAGTTTGTTGCTTTTGAGCCCTTCCCTGGGTGGAGCAGGGAGTCCCTTTGAGACCCACTGCTCCCTTCGGGGAGAGCTGGGTGCGAAGGGTGGGGATTAAAAGGGAGACGGTGACCCCGAGGACATCTTCCTGGTGACAGGTGCTTGCTCCCCAACTTGCCCTTGGCAAGTGCCCAAGAGCATGGAGCTGGGGCGCAGGCTTGCCAGGGCTCCTGCTCGGGTTGGCCGGAGCACAGGGGACACGAGCAGTCCCTGGGAGCAGACGAACTGAGTCCCCATGTGGTGGGACATGACGCTTCCCTTCTAGCGTGAGACTTGAGGGTGACCCATCGCGATCAGAGAAATGATCTGAATTTTCTTCCGGCTTTATACACGCTCCTGTGCACCCTGAGCCTAGAGAAGGGCTTGTGGGCCCCAGCATAGCGAAGGAAACTTTCAGTTGTTTAAGGGCAGGAAGACTCATTACTGTGCTACAGGCAGTGAGCAGAGTGGGAAGTTTTTGAAATAAAACTTTAACGATGTAGGTGACTGGTATCTGTTTGAGGTGGATGGTTGGTGGTGTTAAACACAGGGTTATAGCAGCTGCAGCTGAGATTTTGCTTGTGGTCAGAATAACATTTGGTGTAACGACGCATAATCGCCCTGCGCGTGTGGGCAGATCAGCAGCTGCCGGAACAGCAAAATATCACTTCATCAGATTCAGAGTGGAGAGGACGTATTAGATCATCCAGACCATCGATCGATTTCCTGAGGGCAACACTTCCTTTGTTCATTGTTAGACCTTTTATTAACACTCTGCTGGAGCATGGTGTTTGTCTGAACCCCGTGTGCTAATGGTCACATTGTGTCCAGCAGCCGTGGTAGATTATGGAGATGCTGGCAACTGGGAGAGGACTGGGACTTGTTGCTGTGTGTCTGGTTTTCGTACGTTGCTAGATTGTTTGCAAGTTGCATAGTTTGCAGATGCTGTGAAGTGAGGCAGATTAGGTATGTAAGAAGTAATCAGAAAGGCTTTTAACTTTTAAATAATTTTTTTTTTCATTTTTGACAGGACAGCTCATTCTTCCAATCATGTATGTAAACATTTCCAAAGCTTTAGAAGAAGATGTTATATATAAATCTCTCACTAATTACATCTATCCATCAGTCAAAGCCAGGTGAAGATGTAAAGAAAAAAACCCTCTTTTTTCCCTATTTTTAAAGGTGTATAAGTTTATATAAATGTACATAAACCTACTAATATCTAGTTACTTTGATTTCCAAAAATATGTCCTCCTTGCTGTCTATATTTGTTGTTAGGGATTTATAATGAAAATTTGATTGATATTCCATCATCATTGCTCAAACTGAAAACCTTTAAATATGGTGTTATTTTAAGAAGAGCATTTTGTATAGTTCACTATTCATGATACAAGTTTTTCTTCTAAAGCCAGTTAGAACGGGTGTGGATCCCAAACTCTTTCTTTCAACTTACCAAGGTGTTTTTATATAAGTGTGTTGTCTCTGTATGTTTGTATTTTTAAAGAATTTTATTCAGAAGAGCAAGTGGAGATAGAGCAGCCTGTTGTAAAGTCAGATAATCAAAATCAACGCATGCCCTTGAATTGTCCTGATTAAATACTCAAAAATGGATTGTTATTTTGATACCAACATAACAAACTTCTGGTTTACTCTCACGAGCATTTGGCATGCTTTGGATTTTACAGGAACAATAGCTTCAAAGCTTAGTAATACAAGAAGAAACAAGTGCTTGAAAACATGTGAGCTGTCTTATCTTTGAATATATATCTAGATAATACTTAAACTCTGGTGAAAATGATATCATAAGGTTTATAACTTCTGAACAGTTTCATACTGAAAATGTTTGGTTTCTAATGAGACAGACCTTTTCCAGCAGCCAGTCTACTATACATGAGAAAGAAAATAGCTTTTGCTCACATCCAGGAAATAAAATTACAGAATGTGTAGAAGCAGCTGTTTCAGGTTTTGGTCTTGTGCTCAAAGCTTTTTTTCTTCCCTCGTGATTTCTTTTACTGGTGAAAGTATGTTCTGCATGGATTTTAAACTACTCTTTAAAGAGCATCTATTCCGTGCTTATTTATTGTAAAGTGTCACATAGAAATGATATGTATGTACAGTTTTAAGTCAAGTGATTATTGTTCATTGCAGCTGCAATGGCAATTAGATTTACTCATATTTTCCATATATCTTCCAGTTGCCTTATATGTCCATCTTTGCCTCCTGCACTGTCCTTATCCTTGCTAAAGCTTTCAGCAATGTTAAATAGAAATATGCATTTGGAATTATAATTTAGCGGAACCAGGCAAGCTGTAAATCATTACATTGTTTGGAAAACTTTCACTGGTCCCGAGTGCTAAAGGGATGAACTCAGTAGGTCTCTTACATAATTTTAGCTGTGTGCTGTGACAACACTTAGGCAAAAACTCTCAGTGATTTGAGAAAGCCCTGTCTAAAGCCCCTCTAAAAATGGCCATGGCTCATCCTGCTGCTTTGAAATGAGGCAGGTATTTTTCATTAATACAGTGGGTTTAGGATCAGTTCCTGCATCAGTGTTGTGAGCTCCACAGAAGAAGACGACATCTTGTCAAATGAACATATAATATCAATATGTCATGTGCATTTTTTTGTGTATCATTTCTAGCCAGCTAAGCGCAGTGTCAGTTCCTCCCCTGCTGAGCCGCTGAATGAGCTCTGGGATCAGTAAATAGTACCAGATGGAAAGGGCTGGAGCCTGGAATCCTCTCTTTATTCCCTGAGTAGGTGCAGCTTGGACAACCCAAGTAAATTCTTTTACCCCTACTGCCCTTCTAAAATTTCCCACTGCTGCCTGGAAAGGAACATCTGAAGGGTGAGAAAATCACTTCTGCTCAGTTAGTGAGTTCTAGCAGGACATCACTGGGATTTGGGGGGCCATGGGATTGATGGGGTTGAGAAACAGATCTTTCCAGAAAAGTCCTGTGTGAAGCAAACACAGCTGTAACAATACAGGTTACCTTTTGCAAAATAGAAGTTTGTCGGCTTGCAATCTCCTGAACTTTGCCGAAGTGCTTTTTGGCATGTTTGGAAACAGGACTTAAGACCAATTGTCCTCTGCATTATGTTTAAGCATCGGTGACTGGAGGGCTAGACGAGTGGCTGTCTGCCATCCAGTCTATACAATGTCTGCTCCTGTTGGAATGAATTCCTTTAGAATTATTACACAGTGGGCTGAGTTATGTAGCCCCTTATGGTAATCATTAACTCAAACTTTTGGATCCTGAGTACTTTCCAAATCCAGTGGGTAGAATCTCGGTGGCTTTTCAAAGCCAGACTGCAGAACTTGGGGGTGAGGCACTGGAGTTCCTATGTCTAGATAAGTGTGAATATCCCCAGTCTTCCAGAGCTCCACACACTGTAGTCCGATGTACAGGTTCCCTATATAGATTCTTCTGGGACTGCAGCAAGACCCATTGTGAAGCTCTTTTTAACATATGCATGCACATGTATAGGTTAGTCTCTACATTTAATTGGGGAGGCAACCAACACCAGAATCTCCTTATGTTTTGTATCAGAGCTTTTACCACCCTGAGGGGCTGGTCCCACAGAGATCCAGTCTGTCTTGTCTTTTGCTGCTTTTGCTGACTCCACTGGTTCTGTCAACATCCTGTCCATTCTTGCTTGATAGCCTTTTCCTTTTAAAAGCAGGGCCTGGCAGTCTTCTTCCCTTCTCATCTTGGGAGTTTCCAGTGGGTCAGTTCTTGAACAGGATTGTTGCCTCAGAGCCACTAAAGGTCAGCAGTTCTGTATGGCCATGCACAGCAGCGAGCAGGACGTTACCTCCACTGCAGTTCAGATGAGGCTGTTGGATGGGTGATAGTGCTTTTTCAGATATGCCACTATGATCTGTCTTCTGCCACAGAAAGGGAGTTGTAGGTGCATTGAAGACTGTAGACAAGGTTTGTCACGTCCAAGAAAACATCAGTGTAATCATTTAACAACAGTTGCAAATGCAAATAAAGAAATAGAAATACTAACGTGTTATATAGAGATATACCCATGTGTATATAAAGATACAGGCAGCTTCCTTCATTAAGCTTTCTTTTTACTTTTACTTAAAAAAAGAAAAAAAAAAACACCTATTAATGTTTGAAATGCCAGCACTTTATATTCTTAGTTCTTAAACCTTACTTCTGCCTAGAATATCATACTGGCATTAACCAATCTGGGGAGTGCCCTGCTGTATCTTCATTTTTATGCTATTGCTCATACTGTGATACTTGAACACTAGCTGCATATAAATGCTGTGTTTTGATTCTTTTTTTTAAAACTAGACTATCAGTGTCTTGATTTTCCAGTTTGTATTGCACAGCATTTATTAGGATGCAATCTAAAATAGCTGTCATGAATTCCTGTTCAGTGTTGTACACGTGTATGAGATTTTGCTCTGTAAATGACAGTTCAGTGTCCTTGCAGAGTGATGTGAACAAAACAGAACCAGGCCTTTGCTGAGATTTAATTTCTGTCTCCCCAGTCCCCAGAACAAAGTGTAATCTATTTCAGTTAGCATCAGTCTGATGGCTGAGGAGGACTGATCTGGGTTAGTAGATTCTATCCACCGTGCAGAAGACATTAAGAACCACACTGAATAGCTAATAGCGATCCTTCCAGCTCTGAATCTGTACTGAAGAAGCTCCTCTCAATTATCAGGGGAGGGCTTAATTTTGTGAAGATGGCAATTTACCCTTCATGTGAGAGCTAACACCAGTGATTAAAGCACTTGCTTTCTGCCATGTTCTTTTCAAGAGCATGGGGTCGGTTGTCTTGATCTAAATCAAGTCTTAATGTTCTGTTGCATAAGTCTTCCTTGCTTTTTCTGTTGTGTACAGTTATTCAGTACTTAATCTTTCATTTAGTATTTCAGAGTGTGTTCAAATCTAGACCATTTTGGACTTTGGTCTTTCTGTTCATCAGTCCCTTTCTCCATGTCCAAAACTTGTGAAAGAAAGGTGGGGCAGGCCTTACCTAGTGTCTCATCAGTGCTGCTGCTCTCAAGTCATTTGTGAGTGTCATATAAATTACGCTCCTCCCACGCACACCCCCTCCCCCCCCCCCCCGAAGGTACAAAGTTATAATTAACTATCAAGATGAAAATGAGCAATCCCTTGTACATATTCTGAGTATCAGTTAGAACAAAGCTGGGTGGATTATGAGAGGTGTCCGAATATTGTAGAAAACATGGCTTGAAGGAACCTCTGGAGGTTCATCCTTTGCCTTCTAGGCACTATGAGTGTCTCCAGATGCTAGAATCCATGTGATTTGGACCCACGTGTCTATGGAACTGGAAATACTGATATGGATAAATAGGCCAGGTTCTCATAGCAAAGTAATCACCAAAATTCCTGAACTCAAGTATGATTTAAGCACGCACATCTATGCTCTTAAAATGACAAAATGTGACATTTAAGTCACATTTATAAAAAAGTATATTTTCCCCTGCTATGTATACTTGATGACTTTTGTACAGGGCATCTGAATGGGTTTTACTGAAATATTTAACTAGCTTAGTAAGGCATAAAATGAAATCTTAGCATAAAACTCTGCTTCAGTAACAATGTATTTCAGATTGTATGTTGGGAGGTCGTAGAGCTGATTTGTTATGATTTTTGAAGTGATGGAATATATTGATTTATTCTCTCAGATTATTATTTTTTAATTAAAAGTTTTACATTATTAGGCATTCAAGTGTACAGATTTTTATGTTGGTTCAAAACTAAAAATCAGTATTTCTGTTTAGAGGATAATCGACGCCCTAGAAGAAGAAAAGCAGTTCCTGACCATGTCGATCACAGATTACCTGAAGGATTATCAAGAACTACTGCAGGTGAAAGCAGGCCTCATCCTTGAAATTGAAACCTATAGGTAAGAACTGCGGTCATGCTCCTGTCTAATCAGAGGATAATTTAAATCACTTTTTATAGATACAGGAGCCCCATTCATCCTCTTTCCAGCATTTAAATTACAAACAACAACTTTTAGGGTCTCCAGTGAAGACTCATTGTATATATCACAGTTTGTTAAATAGAGTGAATGGACCCCTAATATCAGTTTTTAGCTTGCTGTTGGCTTGTTCTGTGACATGGGTCACGATGCCATTTAAACTAACTGTGCTGTCTGTGAAAGGAAGATAACACCCCTTCAGAAGACTGCTAATACATGTGGAGTTGTCTGAGATCTCTGAGAAAACTGTAAGAATAGTAAAATACCGTTATTCATTAGTAACACTGATAAGAATTACCAGTGGGCAGAGGTGACTGGAATTTGATCACTCGAGCAAAACTATCTCTGGTAGTAATTCATTCTTTTCTTCTGTCCCCAGAACAGCGTATTAGAGAAGCCAATATAATCCATAGGAATCCTATTAACTTTGTACAAATATAGTGATATGTAAGAAACCTTCTTAGTCCTGGTCAAGTTGATACCAAATTGATGTGAATTGTTGATGCAATATTTGATTACAAGCTCTGAGGAGCCAGTATCCCTAAACTGCAATCAATAAAACATGAGGTAGTGTAATTGCCATCTGTCAACTTACATGGCACATTTCCCTGTTTAAATATGTTGATTAGTGTCCACCTGCAGCATCCATACAAGGAGTGAGTTCCCCATTCTTGTTTCAGTTGTAGGATAGTGGGAAGATAACAGAAAAGTCAGTCTGATTAAATCCTGGCTTTCTCCATCCTTGGTTCGTTATGGAAACATGTTTGGTTGAAGTGTGAGATATCAGCAAACATCTCTGCTAATGAATCTTCAGTACTGTATATCTCTCTAGCCATGTAGTAGCTGTGGGGTTGAAAAGCCAGAGTAATTCTGTCTGGAAAATCATGATGTATCAGTTGGCACAGGGCATAAAAGTGATTCGGAAGGAAAAAACCCCAAAACAAACCAAAACTAGAGGAAGATACCACCTTATTGTAAAGATCATGGTATTTTTTTTTTTTACAACTAGCACAATATTTTCAATAAATTTCATTGAGATATTGATCTTCAAATACTTACAGTAATTCTTACTGAGCAAAGTAGTAATTTGAAAAAATTTAATGTCAGCCTACTTTTGTATTCTCTTTAAGGAGTATGCCTCAGTCATTAGCTTGTCTATATTGTGTGCCTTATTCATATTCAACCTGCGTTGCTGTGAATCAATAAGCATCTAAGTCTGGATAAAGATGGCACCAGCTGAATTATGGGTGGAATGTGTAGACTAGAGCAATCCACTGATAAATATGAAATTTAATTGTAGTTTCAAAACTGAAAATGAGAAGCTTGAAGGAATAACTTCTGAGTAGCATGATAATAGACTAGTGAGCAAAGGATGTCTGTAGTCCATCAAAGAACAAAAATGATCTGTCCAAGATGGCTTGAGCGTTGTGTGCTATGAGGTGCAGACCAAGGCTGGCTTCTGGACAAGATGAAATCACAAGCAGTATGTGGGACAAGTAATTTGTAGTCAGTTGGTGAGCAACAGTACCTGGATGTTTATTGGTGGAGTGGGATCCCTGTGATCCTTGGAAAACCAGTAGTATCTGGAGCATTACTAGTAGAAAATAAACTGTGGAAACAGTAGCCAGTTGCAATCCTTATCTGTGAGTGTTAATTCTGTTAACTTTGCTAAAACATATGATTCTTCTGAATTTAATCCTAGCTCTGATGTTGACTTTTACTGTTGCCACTTAAACTTTCTCCCTCAGTTTACTCATCTGCAAAATGGGATTAGCACTTTCACAATAACAGAATTATCGGAATTGTTTTGATGATTAGTATTCATCCAGAAGTAGAAATGATAATGCCCAGATATTTAGTTGTTTGGACACGCTTTTAGTTAATATGTGAACCGTCAGTGCTTCTGCTCTGTAAAACCCTGTAAGCCCATTAAATTCTGGAACTTCTCCAAAGGTCATATCACTGATCATCTGAGCACTATTGGTTTGTCTAAGGATCCCCTGACCTTCTTAATGAAAGGAGAACAAGTCAGCATCAGCTGCAGCATGTGGTGTTGTCCAGTTGAGAAGCTCCTTAACCTGTAGGGTTTCTTTATCTGAATGTAGTGAATGCAACTTGTATCACTGATTGCGTTGGCATGGCAGACTTCAGTGGACAAATGAGCATCCACCTACTGAAACAGATCTACAGATGGAAGCAGAGGAATGGGTCTTGCTACACATCAGAAAACATGCTATCTAATGCCTGCAAACAAAATTCTTTTAGAATATCAGAAGCTGAAAAGTGATTGTTTTGATTTGTATTTTTACATTTATGCAGTTTTACCTATTCCTTTTGTTTTCTTACTCTCCCTTCACTTAGGAAAATAATGCCTTCCCTACTGTATGCCTTTATCAACACTGCTGTGGGAGGGATTCAATATGGATCCACTAGTAGGAGAATTCTGGACTGCTCACCTATGTACTTTTTCAAATTCTGCTCCTCTCCCAGGTTTTTTTATCTGTGGTAACCAGGGCATGTGAAGCCAGCTTCAGTTTGTTTTTGTGAAGGATACTGGCATATACCCTTGCTTATGCATACTGGAAACAAAAAGCACCTATTTGCACTTAGTTCAACGTCCTGATTTTTCCATTGAGAAGTTTCCATTGAGGGCCTTGGCACCTCCTCTTCTCCTGGCATTATAGGTTAAGGGTGTGGTATCTGGTCTACTTCTTTGTGCTTTCTTTGTACCTCCCACACTGTATTTTCTCTTTGTTTTACAACTCCTACAGCTCCTGTTTTAAAGCCAATTCTTTCCATTAGGCAACATTGCTCCTGGACTGGCAAGAATGATCACTGTTGCAAGGAACACCCTTCCCCAGGGACCAAGTGTACTTGTTCTCTGATTCTACTCACCCTTCCTGCTCTGGGAGCTGACACTCACTTAGGAAGTGAAATATATGTCTTATGTGGCTTTATGAAGTTATACCTCATGGGAATCTTCACTCCCAATCCTTTTTTACCAGTGTTGAAGTAAATGTTTATTGAGTGTCTTGCAGTTTTGGTCTGTGTTCTTGGAACCCTGCAAAACCACAACTACTTAGACTATGCTTAAGTTTTATTTCCAGAGAGTAGTGGTGAATTATTCACGACACTTAATTTTAGGAGGTAGAAAATATGCCTAGGATCAGAATTACTATCAAGCCTTTCTCCTCAGCTATCAGAAGCTTATCTTCAAATAGCAGAAGCTGCCCAGAGCCTCTGCCGTAGGTTTCAGTAGTTTTTCTGCCCTCTATAAAATATGTTGTTGTTGAAGAGTAAAAGATTTTGCTTTGAAATCCTAGTGTCATGCAAATGTTCTATTCTAGGTTACCACTCTGCATTTTGAAGCAGTGGAGGCTACAAAGCTTTTTTTTTCTTTTTTCTTTTTTTTTTTTCCTTTGTTTGTCACGGTCATTGTCAGGATCTCTTAATACACTTGTCAGGCATACTTTCCAATCCCCCTTCGGTTGGTTTCTTCCATCAACAATTCCTCTGACCCTTTGCATGCCTTCCTCTCAAGAAATCATCACCAACATTAAGGCCTCCTCAGCTACTCACCACAGCTTTTTCAGTCAGAATCCTTATTTCCTATTTACAACTTGTACCATCCAATATGTCCTATTCCTGTATTTGTTTTGAGAACATTCGGAGTTTTCTACACCCAGGGAATTTAACATGCAGTTACCTGCTGTTCTTCACACAGTCCTCCCATCCTGTGATGGTTACCCCTAAAAATCTTCTTCCATTCCACTTCCTGGAAAGGTTTATTTTTGTGACTCCTTACCAAATACCCAGGATAGAGAGGATGAAATTTTATGGCCTGCTGGCTAACTGCGCCCATCTGAGATTTTGGGTTTCTGTAGTTGAAACAAAGTCATTGCTGTTGTGAATGACCATAACATTTGCACCACATACTTTTGTTTTTTGGTAACTCCTCTCTCCCCACCCCAGCCAGTTTCTCATCCACTTGCTTTCATGGACTAGTTATTTCTCTTGTCATCCAGCACACTATAGGGCTTGGGGCTGACTAGCATGGTGCTGCTAACTTTAAATGAATAACATTAATAATGAGATGAGTTAAAGGTGCAGTTGGAATATTTTCTGGCAACACTTAACACAATGTGTGTACATGTCATTTGGGATTGGATTTCCAGGAAGTAGCTGACATGGTTATTTTTTATAAGTGCTGCTTAGAGGAATGCTTTCTGTTATTACTGTGAATACTTAAGAGTTCATACAGTTGAGACTAACACCCTATTCTTCAGGCAGTTTTAAGTTTGAAAGCAGTCCTTACCACGAAGAGTTTATAGTTTAAAAGATTAGTATTAGGAAAGGATGCGAGAGAACGGAGAAGCAAAATGACTTGCATAAACTGAAGCTATGGTCAAGCTGAGGAACATAACCTGAGTTTGCTGGCTTCCAAGCCAGTGCTCAGTACATTACACTAGTTTCTCATGCTAGTTTATTAAGCCAAAATCAGTTTAACATTTTTTTGTTTATCTGATAAGCTTGAGGACATACATATTACAGTCTGTGTACAGTAAAACCCTGATTCACCATCCAGCTTCATAGAGGTTTCACGAAGCTTTGCCTTCCGTTTTTCAAATACAAAGTATTTTCAGTAGTAATATTTCAGATCCAGCTTTTCTGTGTGCTGTTGCCCTTCGCCATATACAGTTACCTCTTGGAACTTATTTTTAGTGACTTCATATGTTGCTGCAGCAACTGAACAACTGTTGTTTTAACAGCAGCCAGAAATCCTTAGTCAAACTACCCACATTCCTAGTTTCCTTCGTCATGGTTAACGCTTTCATTGCTATCTCCTTGATAGGTTTCTGCAGCGTCACTACCAGCTTCTCTAGCGTATGTCTATCAGAGCAATTTGTTTTGTATTCACTAGCTTCATCAGATGTTTGGTCTTGGGAACATTCTCTATTATGTGTTGAAGTCATATAATTGCTATAAAGCCTCTCTTAACATGAAGATAACTTGCTTTTACTTTGTTTTTTTTTAATAACAAAATAGATGGCAAGTGTCCATCTGAACCTGTTTTAAAGGGAGAAAGTGACCTGTAAATATGTTAGGTAATTTTAACCTGGCATTTCTTCTGAATCTAGGCAAATCCACAATTGCAAAGAAAACCTTACTAATGACAATTTGCTGATGTAGTATTGCCCTAGTGAATCTAGAGGCAGTCAGAAATCAAAAGAAGCATATAATGTTTGAAGTGATCAGTCACGTGAAATCTACAGGTGACATTTAAAATGCCTACTTTGTTAATTTTGACAGAAATGCCCAGCAAATGTGTTTTTACCACAATCCTAAATTGCTTTCAACTCCGCCCCTAGGGAGTCAAAAGCCTTGGCTATCATAATCCTCCAGACTTACTCTTGACAACTTTTATGGTGCAGCTGTATGTTATCAGTGCAAAACATCCGGCATTTCCAAAACTGGAAAATGATGAAACGGATATCTCGCTAGTAGAAGTGAATATAAAAACACTGAAGTTACCGTATTGATTATGGCATTCCGTTGCATATTGAAAGAACCTGCCATAGAATTTCTAGGCTGTTGCACCAGAATGCTGCAGTTGAGCACTTTTTTGGGGGGATAATGTAGCTTGTGGCCCTGCAAAGGTGGATGCTATTAGAGAGTCACTGCAAAAAAAGAATGAATGGAAGGCTGAGAAACAGAGGGGACAAACAAGAGATGTTTTTAAAAGAAACCAAGCAGTTTGTCAGAAAGAATTTTCCTAGTCCACTGTTGTAAAATACATTGTGTTGATTTCCAATTGAACAGGAACTAAGAATAGTTACTTTAATACTGTAAGTTGTTTCCTCCAGCACTAGCCAGTGTTTGACAGTAGAAGTAATATTTTCCTTCAATTTTAATTTGAAAAGGATAGAACTTACAAATTGTGGCTCTAACAGTTCCCTCATATATCACACTTCAACAACACCTTTAGTACTAGATGACCAGCAGGAACGCTGCTGGCTATTTGCTTGCAAATTTTTTTTTTTTTCATTTTTGCCTTTTCTTTATAAAACATCTCCATGTCTTTCTCTGGGAAAGCTTTACTGAATATCTGTTAAGTTTTGTGTGGCTTTGTTTTCTCTTAACTCTGTTACAAGTTCATCGTTCTGGAAAAAATTGCTAGCTTGTATGATTCCATAGTGGAAATCAGTGGACCTTGTCCATGTCAGGAAGCAGTACATTGGCCAGTGGGGAAGATTTGATCTAAAACTGTACTGTGTCTGCTGCTGTCACCTACTGTAAGATTATTGCATTGTTCTCATGAACTGGACTCTGCAAACTAAGAGTCTGGAAGATGCTAAGGATTTCTCTTTCCTAGTAATAAAAATATGGGGTGTGAAAAGCACTCAGATCTGACCCAACTGCAGGGTAATTGTTTCAGTTTGTAAGACTTACAAATGTTAAATATTATGATTATTCTTCCCAATATTTTAACGGAATGCCTTTTTATGTGTTTTACAGAGCTTTGTTAGAAGGGGAGAGCAACCAGTGGATTATTACATGGAGAGATCAGCACACAGGGAAATTGCCTCAAGGTAAAAAATGAATATTAAAAGATGAATGTTGAATGGAATTAAATATAACTGGAAACTATTGTGTTATAGTATTCCTGAAGAACACCTTTTATGAGTGTATTGCGAAATTAATATTGAATTGGTTTTGAGTGTTAATATTTTAAATCAACATGGTGCTATTCTATGTGAGATACCTTCTCCACTTGAGTTATGATTTTTAAGTAGGGAGTGATGTTTCATAGCTCTAATAGTGCAAGAACTGTTAGACGTCCATAGGTCTTAAGAGAGTTTTGAAGTATAACGCAAGAGGTATTTAACAAAACATGTAGTTAAAACCATGGAATTCATCATCATGAGGCTCTGTGAGTGTTACTAATTTTACATGGGTTTAAAGAGAAATTTTAGCAGAGTAATGAAAGAAAAATCAAAGACTTATTAAACATAAAGATACCATTTCTATCTTAGGAGCTGCAAATCTCTGGAGGCTGTGAGAGTATACCAGGGAAGTATCACTATTTACTTACCCTGTTATTATACTCTTTTTCATGTATCTACTGTTGGTCACTGTAAACAGGATACTAGATAAGATAGACCTTTGATCTGACTGCTGTGGTCATTGTTATTAATAACAGAATTACTCTCGATGATACTCCTGAGTTTAACAATGTGTGGTCTTAAAATCATCAGACCATCATAGACAGTAGTCCCAGAAGAGATTTGAAGGCTGTGTCTGTAGTAGTAAATTAAACAGACTAGGGCCTAGGCTGAAACGCTCACATAGAATTGCCTGTGCTGTTAAATTGTTAGTACTGTCCCTGGCATGTTTTTGATCTGGACTAGCCAGTGCTTTTGCAGACAATTCTCAGGCATATTCTGTGGTTACCACAGACCAGGAAACACTTCCAGAAGTCAGAGGAGGTGTGGCTAGCTTTTTCAGAGTAGGAGATTTTAGTTGTGTAGTGCTGCTTGGTCTTAGAGCCAGACAATGTAAAGGTTCTTTATTTCTCTCCCTTGTTGTACCTTCTTGTATCTTGTGGCTGTGAAGGGCTGTATTTGTGTTTTCAGTTTCCACTATGTGATGGCAGGTATGCCATTAATTCTCAATAGGAACTGAGAAACTTCAGGCCACTTTGACTAATGAAGCAAAACAAGCCTAGGATATTAGCATACATTATTTAATAATAAGTTGTGAATGTAAATGAATAATATAAATACATGTAATTCTTATGTAAATGCCATAATACCCTGTAGCTTACAACAGGTAAAAATGGCAAGAATTTGCAACTTAATAAAAAGCTTTGCTTTCAGTTTTAATATAATTTATGCATAGACTTAATTATCACACAAAACCTACAGGAATGCTTTTACAAAGCTCCACTGAAAATGAAGCCATTATTTCTTTCAAAAATTTAGTATAAAATTTCTTAGTTCATGCCCTCTATATTTTTTTGGATACAAGCCATTATTTTCATGTTTGGTTACCTATGCTCTTTTTGCAGATGTTATAAACACTTCATATAACTACACGGATATTTACTCTACTTACCAAGAAAGAAATAGAAATAAAGCTTCACCAGCTATCAGGATGCCTGATAGAAGACACAGAATGCCAGTGACAAATACTAGTTCTGCACGTTACTCAGCTCAGTCAACACAGGCTGGATCACAGACAACAGCTAGTGGAAGAGCTTTTGGAAGAGAGATACTTGGTTCAATATATCGCCCTTCAACAACTGTTACAAAGGATGAAAGGATTCTAACAGACCACAAAGAGTTAAGAACGTTTACTCCAGCCTACAGTAGCTGGAAAAACACTGAAAGGCAGCAAAAGACAATTCCAGAAAGGAAGAAAACAGAAATTACAACTTCATCCACAGTATCTTTTTCCAAACAATCAGAACACGCTGAAAAATCAGACAAGGACCACAAGCCTGACACAAAGCCAGGGATTTCTGAAAATGTAAGAACAAAACCAAGCTTCACTAGATTTCCGACTTATGAGCTGAATACCAGTTTTAAACCATCTAAATATGAAGAAACCATAACTGAAACTCAGATTACGCTAAACGAAAAAAGTGGAGGCAGCAAACCAACTGAAGAGAAAAAATCTCTGCTGAAAGAAAAAGATAAGCTAGAGAAACAAACAAAGGAGGAGAAAAAGAAAACAGATGAAAAACCTTTTATAGAAGAAAGAACTGTTGATTTTGGAAGGAAGACTGAGCAGAAAAAATATACCCGTGAGGAAGTAATTAACCAGAAGTTAACAGGGAGTGATATTTCTAATGCAAGAACTTTGAAAAGTGAATCAACCAAAAAAGATACAAATGTGACCCTGGAATCAAGAAGCAAAGGAGTCATTGAGATACCTATCAGTCTTGAAATGCCAGCTCCTGACAAAGAATCTCAGAGTAATAAAGAAATAAGGTTACAAGGTTTTAAAACTTCCTATGGAAGAGAAACAGTTGACCATGGAACTAAGCCTGCTGAAATTCACAAAGTTAGTGTTTCAGAAGCAGAATCGAGTCTGAAAGATGAAGAGCAAGTGAGTGACAGAAGTCATAAAATGGCAACTCTGTCAACTGAAAATATAGCAGAGAATATTGTTGCTGACATTCTTAAAAGCTTTACACAGTCTTCTAGTTCACAAATATCAACAGACAAGAAAGTGACCTATTTCAATAAGCAAGAACAACCAGATGATGGGAAAATCAAGACTGAGATCACAGTGCAATCCCAATTTCAAGAAAACATAGATATTTCTGATGAAGCTGACATAAGAGGTCTATCAAACCAGGATGTTAGAAAAGTGGTTCGAGAGGGTGTTGCAGGAACTCCTTCCAAAGAGGAGATAGAAAATATAGTACATCATGGCCTGAAAGGAAATGAGAGCAGAAAGAACATGTCTGTTAATGTTGAGATTGTAGAGGAGCCACTGGATTATGCCACTAATGAAAGGACTGATTTTTCAACACCTTTTGAAGTAGAGGAAGTGGAAGATACATTCCCTGAGAGAGAGAGGCGTTATGGTGATGAGGAGGAACAAAACATAACGTTCACGTATGAAGATGTTAAAAAGAAGAAACAACGCCATGAGAGTTTCACTCATGTGGAAGAAGTAACTGAGGAAGATGACTCACCTATTGAACAAAAATATTTTGTATCTGTTCCTGATGATCATCCTATTATTAATGAAAAAGATGATGACTCAGTATATGGGCAAATTCATATAGAAGAAGAATCAACTATTAAGTATTCTTGGCAAGATGAATTTTTGCAAGGCACACAAAGTAAGAGAGATGAAGGTGTAAGCTCTCCAGAAGAAACATATCAAGTGATAGGGGAGGAAGCAAGTGCCCATATTCTAAAAGAGCATCCTGAAGCTGAAACATCACATGTTGAATCCATTGTTATTGAAAAAGAAATTAAAATTCCCCATGAATTTCAGACTTCAATAAGAGGACTTTTATCAAAGGAAACGAAGGACCCTAAACATCAGTTGAAGGAAGCTTTGGACCAGTTGGAGGGCAGTCTTCCAGAAAGTGTGAAAGAGGAGCTGTCTGCATTAACAAAAGAAAACCAAGCTGACTCCAGTAGCTTAGAATTTGATATCAAAAAAGTTGATCAAACAGAGGAGGGTGGCTTGGTGACAATCGTTGCTGAAGTCAATCTGTCACAGACCCTTAATACTGATGAATTCGATGTAGCTCAGCTTGATGAAGTAATTGCAAGTGAGAAGGAGAAAGCAACATTGCACTCCCTGAAAAAACAGAGCTCAGAGAGAGCTGTTGATGATAGAAGCAAGATAGATGTTTCTTCCCGCAGTGATAAATACACTCCTTTGGCTGATCAAGAAGTCTATCACTCATCCACAATGAGGAGCAGTGGTAGCGCAGGGTATCATACCACTGAAAAAGTTATTTATGACGGTTCGGTTTTGGAAACTTCAGATTTTGGAGAGGCCTCTCACTCGCCACAATCAACAGATGAGACCAAATCCATAAGGTATATTAAGGTTGGTCCAGCACAAGTTCAGAGATTTGAGCAGATAGTATGTGAAGGGCCTGGTTCTGAAATGCTGGAGCTCAGTGCTACAGAAGATCTTGTTCAGAAAGAAGGATCATCAGAGTTTAGCCGATCTGTGAAGCATTTTAAACTGGGTCCTAAAGAAATCCAAACCACAGAAGAAATAATTTATACAGGCCCTATTACTACAACTGTAGAAGAGACTGATTCTGGAAATCTTTCCCAGAAGTTTTCAACAGACTTCAACAGGTCCACAAGACATGTCACAGTAGGATCAAGGCAAGTAACTGAAGAAGTCTCTTTTGAAGGGCCTGTTTCAGACTCTCTGGAGCTCAATAGCTCAGGTAACCTTTCTCAGACAGAAGAGTCTGTGGATTTCAGCAGATCAATAAGACACTTTAGATTAGGTCCAAAAGAGATTCATACTGAGCAAGTTATCTTTGAAGGACCAATCTCCGGTAAAGTGGAGGTCAGTGACGCTACAGACTTCTCACCGACAGAAAGTTCAGTCAGACACATTCAGATGGGTCCTCAAGAGTTTATGACAGCGGAAGAAATTGTCTACCAAGGGCCCATCTCTGAGCACACAGAAATCAGTGAACTGAAAGACCAGACTGTTTCAGAAGGCTCAATAAAGCGTGTTAGACTAGGTCAAGTGGGAGTTGAGACCACTGAACAAATCATATATCAGGGCTCAGTTTCTGAAACTCCAGAACTCATTAACAAAGGAGGACATCTTTCAGAGAAAGAAGGAAGCTCAGATATCAGTAGATCTTTCAGGCACGTTAAAATAAGTCCTGTAGAAACTCACACTGAGCAAATAATCTTTACAAGACCTATTCCTGAAACGCTGGAAGACCCTTCACAAACAAAAGAGTCATCTGAGAGCAGTAGACCTGTAAAGCATATTAAAGTAGGATCGAAGGAAACATCTTTTACTTTTCAAATGGATGTTTCCAATATGGGTGGAATATCTACAGTAAAAAGTGGAGAACAGCAAGCAACAATGCTCATATCCAATAAGCAAGACCCTTCTGTTAGTCAGTCACAGATTGAAGTTGAAAGTGACCAGACTGTAGAAAATGACAATGAAAGAAGAAGCTACGTTCTCTCCAGTTTTTCTCAAGATCATGGTGAAAAAGTAGTGGAAAAGTCATTTTTTGATAAAACTGTACAGTTGCAAAGAATGGTAGACCAAAGGTCAGTTATTTCTGATGAAAAGAAAGTTGCTCTTCTCTATCTGGACCATGAGGAGGAAGATGATGATGATAATGATGGACAGTGGTTCTGAAAGGACACTTTAATGAAGTCTACTTAGTAAATTGTTTATACATATTTTTGATTATCCTTTTTTTTAAAAAAAGAGAAAAAAAGGGATGGGGAAACACTCAAGCTATTTAGATTATTAATACTGGACTGAGAATTATTGAATCTAAGCCTCTACCTATTCATCACACTTCTTCCTTTATTGGAAATTTTATTTTAGGGAGAAATCATGCTATTAATATGTTTTCCTCAGAGACCTGTGTCCAATAACTTCAGATTTTTCCACCTGTAGAGACAGGAATTTGCTACTGGGGAATTCAGAGGAAGCAGGTCAATTAATAAGTGTGTGCTTGAATAGGACTTTTTTTTTTTTAATACTGTATTGTACTTGGTTACTAAAATATTCAGCAATTCTATTTAAATCTCAAGCTACTAACCACAAATATAACAGAATATAAGACTAATGAGAGTGGTAGGTAGCTGATTTTCAGTTCTATTTCTGTGTACTTATATGCAATACCTAATGAAAGCCTTTTAAGATACAGTTATCACAACTATAAAAAATAAATACGATTCTGTAGGATCAAACTAAGCATAGCAAGAGTTGACAAAAATGGTATTATTTGTATAGCTAGAATGCAGTGCAAAGAAGAAAGAGGTAACACTGAATTTCTCACAGTATTCCTAATGAGAAATAGTGATTTTTATGGTTAGATAGTAGTACATTTAATATCTTTAAAAAGAATTTAAAAAATAGGCTGGATAGTGTTTCCACTGAGGTAAGGAGAACTCTTTACAGATTCAGTGGCTATGTACATTAATAACATAAACTAATTTTGCAGTATATGGGTTACCTTGATAGTAGGTATTGCTAAAGGTAAGTGTGAAGTGTCAAACATGATTATATAATGCCTAATTTCTTAACACAGTGAAATTAGCTAGTATGTGCTCTGTTCTGAAGCAAACATGTAAGAATGGCATTGGTGACACTTATGATCATTGTGTGTCAAGTCATTTCCAGATAATCCTTTCTTTGTTTACAAATGAGAAGAGGCCCTTTTCAATTACTAGCCCTGCAAACCCAACCTGAGATTTGAATTTTCCTTTTTTCTTTTTTTTTTTCTGTTGTAAGATTTGCCTTAGGCCAAAGTTGGTTTCTACTTAAGTCATTTGAAAATAAACTAATTTCACTTGGATTGCACATTGGTTAAATGAAGGACATAATTTAACTTTGCAATTATAATTCAATGACTTCAAAGTCCAGATCAGAAGCCAGCACCACCAGCTGTACTAAACTGTGCAGTGCTAGCAGAAGCAGAAATAGCAGCCAACATATTTTTGTCACTGGGGTAAGAAGATACCATACTGGATGCATATAAGAAATAAAATACTCACATGAGAAGCTGCTATTTTTACATAGACACACACGCACATTTGCTCACTCTCTCACACCTTCTCTGCAGAGTAGACACACCTGTATCCGGATGGCTATATTGTGCCAGTCCGGTGGTTGCTGACTCAGAATTTTTTTTCCTGTGGTTATGTAAGCATAGTTTTGTGTGTGTTAATCCATATTAGAATCCACTTAAACTATCTTAGTCTGGCATGGCTAGTCACTTTTCAGATTCCTTAATATTAATAGAAGCTAGATTTTTCAAAACTGACTGCTACTTTATAATACGAATGTAAATGCAAAGCTGAAGCTCCACGCTGACTGACATATCTTGCTGTTTCAGATATGGGACAGTTTAATTGTTGTGTGCCTTAGTTACTAAGTTTGAAACTGTACGAAGCTATTAATGTTCCAAAGATTAACTCAAAGGTTTGTTTGCACTGCAAAACTTTCTGTACCTTTTCCTCATTTTGTATAAGTGTGAGTACCAGTGTACTCAGGATTGGATATTTTTCAATCATGTACTATGAAATCATTTGTTGAAATTGGAAGTGTTTCTAACAGCTGGAAAATGAATAGGAAACTGAGTTGGGTAGAAGCACTAAAGGCATGTATGCTAAGCCTGTTTATACTGTTCACTGTGTAATGGATAATAATATTTTTTTGAAATTATTGATATGTGTTCAAAAAAGATATTGTGCTTCCATTTATAAATAGGGTGCTATTAATTGTAGTACTTCTAATATCATCCTATACTTTTGTTTCCTTAGCTGACCCTATAATTTTAAAGATGGTAACATCTCTGTGTTTATTTTAATAATCATGTATAAGGCAGAATTTTCCAGCTAGATGCCTAACTGCAAGCAATCAGATTCTGTACTTCAAGTATTAAGTAACTGCATAAGGGAGGAAGTCAGGTCTGTAATAAGCAACAGAGTTAAAAATAATCAGTGTTAGTCTTCTCAAATTTTTTTTCTAAGCTGAAACTTAAACATTCTCTGTAAAACAGACATAAATATCTGTAGAAAATGTATTCTGTAACCAACAAAAAGCTACTTACAAGGTCAAACACATTTATTGATACCTTATGGAATCTTTGACAGATACGCTTCTTAGGAACAAATATACCAATACTTACCTTCACCTGCTCAGAGGATTATAATGTCAGATGAAGGAATAAACCAGTAAGGAGCAAGTGAATCATAAAATGTAGATGGCCTTAGCAGTGAAAGAGGAAAAAAAATCTGTATTGTTTCCACTGAGGCAACAACAGCTCTTTAAAAATTCCTTTACACATCGCTATCAGATGTAGTAGGTTATACCAAGATATATTTTGTTTGTCTGGAGGGAAAAATTTGTTCTGTGTATTTTCTTTAGTTCTATTTAAGAACAGGATTTTAATCAACTATTGGAATGTTAGTTTATTGTAGGGAACTGGAAATGTGTATTAGCATAACGTTTAAACATATGGACAGTTCCTTTGCATGAATAATTTCAGGCTGTGAAAACAAAGATATGTCATGTAAAAAAGGTTTAAGTTTTAAAAATCTTTGTTTAAGCAGCCCATTTTCCATTTAGTTCTCATTAACCTGAGACATTTTGATACAATGATAGTTTTTGGATAATACTACCTTCAGGCAAAAAAATGTAGTTAAGGTGACAGTCGCATCCTGCAGGCCTAATGGTTGCATCTGCAGATTCAGGCCACGGGTACATGCATTACTAGTAAAAGCAAATATAACCTACTGTCTGATGTACTAACTCACCCTGTATGATCACTTTCTGCTTAAGTATTATAAACTGTGGCTGAAAGGATTGGTGATATAACCTCGATCAGCATGCACTTCTGAAGCTTACTCATATAAGTTGTGCTTTTCATTAAATAAGAACTTTACTGCTGAGTTTGGATTAAACAAAATACTTCTAAAATATAATTAGTAATTTGGGGGGTAAAAACTATGTATTTGTATGCTGATATAGATCGGAAGTGGGGCACTGTTTTCCAAATGTGTAAACCACTGGTCTAGAAAGCAAATAGAGCATAGAATATAAAGAAAGAGGTGTGAGAGACCTAGAACTCTGTATTGACTGATGTTTGTGAATAGCAGGTGTTTAAAAAGACGGTAAGAATGTTGAAACTGGGTTGTTTGATGTCAGCTGTGTGAAACTTTGCAGGCAGCTTGTGTTTTGGTCATTTGTAATGAAACTGCATTTTTGTGGTGGTATAAGCTTTGTGATTTTACACTTTTTCACTCTTGAGTATTAAACAATCAAAACCAATGCAGATGTTTCTCTTTCTTTCTGTCTTATGTTTTTAAGGCTGCATTGTCAATAATGTCTGTAAATGTCTTGCTCTAAGGCCTCTCAGACTATGAGTTAATTTCAGTTCAAAGAATGAACATAATTTTTCATTCCAGCAAAAGCATAGCTCTTTCATGTTGATAATAGAAATGATGGCAAAACATTATTTATTGCAAGTATGCACCACATGGGTGGACAACCACTGGTTCTTGCGTTCTACAGCAGGTAGTAGGAGAGGCAGAGTATGAAACAACACAGAAGGTGGAACTGCTGAAGTTGCCAGCATCATAGTCTTCCTTGGATTCTGGGGTTTGACCAAGGTAAGTCTTAACTTTTACCCTTTTCTAGCAAATAAAATGTTGTTATGCATGTTTAGAGCTTTAATAGAAAAGGATATATGTCTTTTTTTAAATGGTACCTCTCTCTGTGCTGTGAAGTTTATTTTTCTCTTTAACCGCATACTTTATTTGTAATGAAAATAACATGCCTTTAGCACAGTTTTCTCTTGATTCAAGAAATGGGTCATAATGAGGTTTTTTTGTGTGAAAGTGAGACTTTGAAAAGAGATTGTCCATATTTAATACACTGAGAAAAAACAGAGTTCTTCATTTCTTGCAAAGCAGGGAAAAACATTATCTGAAGCTTCTTATTTTTCAGTTGCTGCTTTGATTAATCAAGGGGGGTGTGGTGGCACATAATCAAATCTCTTCAGGCAATGGCTGTTAAATCGGTGACACATCTGACATTTAGCGGAGGAAAAAGTCTGAAGAGTTAGCGATCTGAACTGCTGCCCTGGGAACTTTCCAACAGTTTGACTCATCTGTCTTTTCCATCAGGCATCTGTGTGACTCTTGTGCCCAAATATCTCTGAGAAGTGCAAAGGAACATAGATTCTAGCAAGATGCAAAAAGATGCTCAGCCAAGAAGAGATCTAATTAAAAACTCACTCTGAATATGTCAGCAGTTTCTTGAATTGCTATCAATCCCTTTTTTTAATTGTGGTTGTCAAATGAGATTTGTAAGTGAAGGTAGTACAACATGTAATTCAATGATACACATTTCTTAGACTCTCACTGGAGTAAACTGATAAAGAGAAAACTGAAATAAATCTATTTTCCACTAGTATATACAGACGTATTGAAAAATACTGTTACTCTGAGTAATGCAGTTAGCCCTGTAACAGTGAAACTAAATAAGGATACAGTTAATTTCATTAAATCTGTCGACTTTCATAAAAACATTGCCTCTGGAACTGTGCCTTGAGGCAGGAGTGTGATTAAGATAACTTCATATTTGCTATCATATTACTGGGAAGTAAAGTCTATTTATTGTAGATGGCTTTGACTGTACCGTGGTGAACATTTATATAAATACTGGTTGTTACTTAGCTGTCCTTGATGGTGCAGATCAGGTTCTGTTCAGCAAGGAATTTTGGTGAGAGCTTGGCTGAAGACTTGTATGTTTTGTTCCAGGCAAAGGAAATTGCTCTTACAGCAAAGCCCTAGAAATTTGCATTAGGATTTTTTAAAGAAATTACTCTAAAATCCTTAGATTACCAACCAAAGCCACGAAAGAACACCATGAAAATAAGTAAGTTACTGAAAAGTAATGTTGCAGTATTACTTATTACCATGTTTTTGTTTTTTTCCTTTGAACCTATAAGCTGATGTTTTTCTTTTTCCTCATTTATCACGGCAATTTTATGCAAGCCAAAGAATGTTTAGAGAGAATAAATTATCTGGGGTCACAATATTAGTCCTTAGGGAGTTGTGGGCTGAGAAAGAGTTTTGAGGCTCAATGTTTCAAGACTCTATTTACTAAATCCAAATGCAAATATTGTAGAAAAAAAATACACCTTTCCAGATGAATTTATGCAGTTAGAAAAGAAAGTAGATTTTTTCAGGTACATGGTTGTTTCCTGTTCTTGGGAGACTGATAAGATTATTCACACTTATGTGATACTTTCCTGCTGAATGCAGCATGTGCTGGGTATTATACCCATAGACAAAAATAATGTGGTGCTATTTATGCAGAGCCTGCTTTATCCAAATTTTAAGCAAATAGTGCAAGAAACTGATTTTTAATAACTAGTTTTATGGTTGGTTTTAAATGCAATACTATAAAGTATTTTAATTTTGCTGTTATCAGTTAGATAGAAACTGAGGAGTTTTCAGAGATCTATCTTTCAAATGCCAGTGATACTTCATACAAAGGTAGATCTTGTTCCTGTAGCAGGAGGGAATCTGAATGCTTTCAGCCCACTAGCTATAAATGTCAAGATTTAATTTCAACACCCAGTATATTTAAATTATTTGCAAGCACCTCCACAAACTCTGGCAGTAACTGAGATAGACATTAATATGCGATAACTGGCACTACATCTGAAAAATCAGATGGTTTTTCATCATCTGACTGAGTGCTCATGGTATAATGTACATTTAAGGATCCTGCAGTGGTTTGGAGAGGGAGAGAAAGTAGGAAGAGGAAAAGGAGGGTCTGGAAATTGGTAGTAAAAATATGCTACAGAACACCAGAGAATGCACATACACCCCTCCCTGTGAATCTCCTGTAATGAAATAGTCTGAATCCCAGATTAGGTGAGCTAATTGAAGAGCTGTAACTTTTTCAATTCAGTATTTTAGGTTACTCCTCTAATTCAGCAGTAGGAAGTGGTACACTAAACACAGCCCAGGTACTTCACAGCTGACATACAGTAATAGAATAGAATAATCTGCAATGGTAGACTGTACTCAACAAAACTTCAGATAAGGCACAGACATCAGTCCTTGCTAAACTTCAGTGTTTCTTTGAAGGGGGAGGAATTAAAAGTTTAGAATTCCTATAACCTAAGAACTAGAAACACTATAAAGATGCCTTTCTGATAGGTAAGTTGTACCTTTGCAGAATTTATTTATTCCATAAGATCCCATCTCATTGCATGGTAAATAATTTGATTGGCTGGACAGCTGGTAATCTATCCTTTCCTTGTGTGAGAGAGTAATGATATGTAACATACAGTATTAGTGGGTATTTTTTATGTATTATGGGTATAAAATCCATTGTCTGAAGCCTCAATTGAAATCCTTTTAACTTTATGTAGATTATTAGACAATTTTTATTACTTGGAGGGAAAAAGAAAAACTTGGGGTGGAGGAGGGCGAAAGAAGGCGAAAGAATTAAGCCCTGTGGAACCATTACAATTTTTCAGAGCAGACATGTTCTTTGAGCTGAGCACTGATTAAAGCTGCTTACTGCTAAAGCACCATAGTCTCAACTTCCAGTTTGCTTTTTATACTGAAGAGCCAGACTATTTGGCACACTTGAACCTACATCTGGAAAAACTTCTATTGAAACGGTTTCCAAACAGCTATGCTGGAAACTACCCCTGCAGCTGCTGTTAGAATGCAGAATGGACAATTAAAATAGTCCACAAAAACAGCCTATGTGCAGAGACGACTGGCCTCACTTTTTGAATCCCAAATCAGGCAACTTTTGTGGCTTGGATTCAGCATTGCAAGTTTTGTCTTTTTGTTAGATGTTGCTACTCAGCATCAGATTAGTTATTACAAAGGAACAGTTTGCACCATTCTCACTGAAAAATCTTTCTCTAAAAATTGGTCAAGTTTAATAAATTTCTTCCAATTAGATGAGTAACAGCACATTACTGTGTAGATTAGTAGCATTTTCCTGCAGAAGGAAAAGATCAGCTTCTGAGCAATATAGTAATTTTTCCTTTTTTTTTTCCACATTACAGTTTTCTGTATTCTTTGTAAAAATTGAAGTGAGCCATAATATCTCTTGGACTGCTATAAATGATTTGAAAAAAAGATTGCACTTTCATAATATCCAACAAGCTACTTTTTCTATGAAATGTTGATAACAAGTGATTGTTACTTTGAATACTGAATTTACCAAGGAGGGAGGACTAGCAGGCTAATTTCTTGCTTTCTTTTAAAGAAAGAAAATAAACAAAATATAAAACATTATATTAAATCCTTAAATAGTCCAATTTTTCTTTAATAACTAACTGTACATCTTATTTTGCACTATAGTTCAATTAAGGGTAAATAACATAGCAGTAAGGTTAAATTAGTGTTATAAAATCTAAATTGGAGATCTGTTTATGTGACACCAAATATGGTTTTGCTTGCTTGTAGCTGAAAATAGATTAACCTCATTTGAAGCATGGGAATTCACTTTAAGTGTACATTAATGCTAGGGAAAAACCAAAAAGATAAGTAAAACTTGTGCCAGCATTCCTAAGTGGATGTAATTCTCTGTCAGAACAGAAACATAGTGTTCTGTAATAAATGTATTAGTTTTCCTTCTCCTGGAAACTTTCAAAGGACATTCTCATTATTAAAGTCACTGAGTTGCTAAATTAAAGTAAAATTGTTTCATGTAAACCAGTTGCTGGCAGGCCATTCAATACACTGATGGCTTACTGATCACTCTTATTCTGGCACAAATACCTTTCAGCATGGGGGAGAAGAAAAAGCATGCTTCTTAGCAATTATTTGAATATGGTATAATTTGCAAAGAATGGCTGATACTTGGGCCCTGATCCCGTATCATTAAAGTAAATAGTTGAGACATTAACTTCATGCAAGAGATGATCAAACCCATAGCAATGTAACGTGGTAACTCCCTTTTAGGACTTGCTTTCAGAGGAATAAGATTGAAAAGATTATTTTTTGAAAGCAAGAAGTGACAACCCCTCTTCTTTTCTCTTGAAGCAGAGCAAAGATTTTTGTGATATCATAAATAAAACACTTCCTGCCAGCAAGAGCAGAGGGGAGGAACCTCCCATTATCTGTGCCTGTGAACCACCAGCCAAATTCCCAAGAGTGTAGGAGGCCTCCGGCAGATGGGCTCTGTCACTGAGGAGATAATTGTCCCCAGTTATCTGCCAACAATTAGCTAGCACTGTATCATGGACAACAGAAGGGGACACTGCAACTTCTTCAGCTTCTACAGTTCACAGACATGAGTGTTATTGTTAGTTTAGACCAAAATAGGTAATGGTTAAATTTCTATTTAAACCATATAGCTGGCTACGAGTTCTGAATCTGAGCAGATGAACAGCTTTCGATGCTGCTCCGGCAGGAACCGGGTGTCTCTGTCCTGTACACCGATGTTCTAACTGATGCCCGCTTGTTGCCACAAGGTCATGATTCACTGTAAGTAGGGAAGTTACTGGCGTTCATGATAAAGTCTTATGTCCGTTATGGAGAGCAGTACCTGCTTCCTACCACAGCAAATTTTTCTGAAGTGCTGACAGAGTAAGAAATAAGTTAGATGCAGGTTAATATTAGATGGCAGAGCTGAAAAGCATAACTTTTTCCATGAGTTATGGAGTGCAGATGCCTGTATTAGAATTCCAGTAGAAACAGTCAGCAGCAACTACAAATATGGGATTTATCTTCACTGCTTGCTTTTGCACTTCCCCAGTTCTGTGGATGATTTGGATGAGCCAAGTTTCTGTTACTGAGATGAAGAACCCTGGTTCATTACAGAGTCAGCCAGAAGATGATCTGCCAGGGTATAAATTGCCTATCTGAAAAGCATCCTTATAACATTGCCAGCTCCTAAGCTAATGGTTGTATCTGCTTAGGTTTCATGTGTGCTGTATTTGTGTGCCCTTTTAGCCATTCTGTCACTTCCAGGCGCCCCTCTGTCTTGGTTACTTCTGCGCTAAAATCCCTGTATGTAGCCATTCTAATTCCTGGCCCTTCTTTCAGCAGCACAGTTGCTTTTTGTGAGAGAAACAGTGACCAAAACATTTCAGGAACTGGTCATCAGAGAAGAGAGGAAAAAATATCAACTCTTTCATGAGCTAATTAACTTCAATTTTTTGTTCTGAAAGAAAATGAAAATAAATCCTACTTAGTACAAAATCCAAATCTCTTTATGTGGCCTAATCTTAAAATGCTCTTAGTCAAGACAGGACATAAGTACCAGAACCATATATGCAAGATAACATCGGGTGTTGCCACCTGAATTTCTTTATTTTAACACAGGGGAGCCATTAAAAAAAAAACACAAAACAAAACAAAAAAAAACCCAAAATCCACCAAAAGTTTACTTTCTGGGATTTATATAAGATAGGTAATAGTTTCCTGTGTTTCTGCCAACTTGCTTTTGCAAACTGCCTCATCCAAAGCCTTCTGAATAGAGTGGAGATCTCACCCTTGTCTTCCATGAGTTTTAGTTTGGTACTGTAATTATTATCCTTAAATATAATCCAACCACAGTTGTCAGAGTTTTTGTCTGTAAAGCCTGTTGATTCCCTGTGCCAATATTTGTAAAATACGGAATGTGAAAAAATGCAACTAAGGTCTCTATTAGTAACAATAAAGAAGCAAACTGTGGCTAACAAAGCAAATGTATCATTGTGAAAATTCTCCACTGTGTAAGTGTTCTCGTAGCGCACCAAAAATCTGCACAATATATTCAAGATATTCAAGAGCCTCCTCCTGTTCATGGCAATAGCATAGTAAGCCTGAAGGAACCCACTGACTTCTACTTTCATCAGCACATGGGAATCCTAATAGCACCAATATATGAGCAAACTAGTATCCAGGCACTGCAAATAAAATAAGCAAATGTTAACAAGCAAAGACAGGCATGCTGTTGTAATGATCTTTGTGGGTTTTGTTTTGAGGCTGTAAGAAACAAGACAGGAACAATCCTCAGTTTTAAAGCATTATTTTCCACATTACTTTCAGCTTCCTTGAAAGAGTTCTGGAAGTATTTTCCAGCCACCTGAACAAAAGCTAAATGCAGTTTCTTGAATTCTATAAAAATGCATCCATTAGTAATTATCTAAGATATCACAGAATATGATTTTGATACTAAAAGAGGGTTTTTTCCAAATAAATTTTTTCAACCTTGTAGTAAAAAAAAAAAATCCAATTTCAATAATCTAGTTTATAATTTTACTTTGAATTCTTTGAATTTTATTTGAACTTTAATTGAATTGTAAATTTATACTTGAATTATTAATTCAAATGTGTTTACAACCATCTTTGCTAGGAATCTGACTGAAATATATTGTAGCTCTTTGTAACAGTGAAAAACAAAGCAATTCACCATTCTTCAATATAAATAGTATAAATTACCTATTTCAATGGAAAAAAAGGAAGTCCACAGGTTTAGCTTTTAATAATAAATCTATAAATAAACAGTAAGATGAACAAGATAAAAATTATTTATCTAAGAATTTCTGAATACTGACTCGTTTCATCAGTTCAAGGTGATAATACAGAATTCTTTATTTCTACTAGAATGATTTTGTCGTGCTTCTTTAAAATGAGCTTGGGATGAAAAACCACAGTTATTGATTTCTTTGTTAAGTGGAAGAATCAGAGAAATTTCCCATATAAATTCTTTGGGGTTTCGCTCAACAATTGCCCCATTAAAGAACATGCCTCAGGATTTTTCCTTTCTGCTGTCTCTGGGCCCTCAAAATTGTGGATATGTTATGCTTTCTCTGGCATGTTAAATGCTTTATTTACCTTTCAGCACACTTCAGACAAGCTTTTCACTTGCTTCCAGGGAAGGTTTAGGGCAGCAGATAGCTAATGACTGATCTTGTACACTTTGAAAGAGGTATGTGTAACTTCTACACTTCATTTGCTGAGTTACAAACAAAACTAAATTATTTGTGCATGTACATCTGATACCCTGTTTTTCTAATTGAAAATGAAGGTAAGAAGCGTGTAACTTGATCCTGTTCAAAAGCAAGTAATTGAATTGTTACTATGTTCATGTTACTAGGTAGCATTAAATTCTGTTCTTGACTTGTAAGTTACCCAATATATATAGTCTTGTTTAGAGCATTAGCTCATTTTCTAAACCCTTGGCATTTGGGCCAGTCTGTAACTGGTACCTCAGTGGTAGCTATTTTAATCTTTCCTATGATCACTAGTCACTACCTGGTGAAGTTAAGGAGTTCTTTCATTTTATTCAGGTGCTATACAAGTGGAAGGCAGTATTACTCCTGCAACTCCTTACAGTTACCTTAATTCTGTGAATGGCAATTCAGCTCTGTGAAGAAGGGGTTAGTTGCTATTCCAATATACTCTGTGACACTTGTTTGTACATACAAATATATACATCAGAAGTGCCTTTCTAGTTTGTTGTACTCAAGCACATGCTATTTTAGGCTGACATTTTCCAACCAGGCCTGAAGGAGTTAGATGTCTATTAAATTCAGTTTGACTGATTTGGACATTGAACATCTCTGAATTAAAATCCTAGTGATAGACAGTGAGTCTGTGCTAAAATGACATTATTAGCTCTTCAGTAATGCAAAAAATGTACATCTACATCTAATTTTTTTCAACAAATTGGCAAACATAGAACTTCAGGACTGGGATAATATTTTATTAAGTGAACATGCAAGATACACACACTGAAAGTGAAGCTGCCATAGTGTCAAAACTACTGAGCTGTTTTGATTTGGAGAGGATATAAGCACTTCCTATGAAAACACTCTTGTTGATTTAAATATATGTATTTTATTGAGTGACAAGCAAGTAATTCATTATAGCTGGTGTTCTCATGAAAAAAGTTGTATTTTTCAGGTTTGACTTTTGATGGTAGAGATTAAATGTCGAAAACCAAGGGTATTGAGCATGATCTGTGTTGAACCTCTGATCATTGCCTCAGACTAGTATTATACAATGATATTTCTGGACAGAAGTGTGAACAAGAATTTGGGTTCCATTCCCAAATCTTTGCTTACTTATTATGAGCATTTTTAGCAAAATGACATGAGTATTCTGTATCCCAGTTTAATCATCCCTCAAATGAGCTTAAAATATCAACAGGCTTAATAACAGCAGTGTTTATGAAATGTTTTTAGATCGTCGTATCAAAGGTGCCATTAAATTGTCATACCATAATTTATATAATAAATTGTAAGGAAAGTGCTAATGTGTTTTGTACAGCATAAGGGATGACATATATAAGCATGAAAGATAAACTGGGAAAGTTTACAGTAAACAGAATGGATTCCAAAGTAACTGTGAACACGGCCCAAATCTGCTATTGAAATTCAGTAGTTAGCAGTGTACTGACCTGTGACAATTGCAACCTGGGGAAGAACAGCAGAGTTAAAGAAATGTCTCTCTGCCTGGTGCCTGCTGTGTTGTGCAGACTGTATTCAAATGCTCTTTAAAGAACAGAGTCTGGAAAGGGCTCAAGCATTGAAAAGCAGAGGGAAACAATTCCAAACAAGGCTGCCTGTGTGCAGCTCTGTTTCTGGTATCACCCTTTGAAGGTTTACACTGAAGTACTCTTTGCCTCGCAAGCTACTTCAGATTAATATCATTTATGGAAAGAGCTATAAACAAAAGGCAAATGTCTTGAATGCTTTTCAGTGCTGGGGAGAAGTGTTATTATATAAGTCTGACACCAGCTGACACTGGCCACCCTGGTAAGGCTAGTCTACCTCAGGTTATCATCATTCTGCAGGCCAGCATAGTAGAAAATAAGTACAAGACTAATCCATTGACTTCCCCTCTCCAAATTGATTAAGCATCCAGAAAAGTTGTAATGAAAAAAAGAACAAAATTTGTCTGATATAGCTGTTTCTGGAGCCATCTAAACCAGTATGAGCAGTTACCCAATACAACCTGTAAAACTTGGAACTGGGAGAAAATGTACTTATATTCTAAAGGCTTAGGGAAGATGATTATTTGTGGTCTGTATGCCTTCAGAGTATTAGGAAGTCTAATAAAAATAGTCATAGTGATAACATTAGAACCTTGAAAAGTGACCTCAGAATGGACATCTATGCCCTTGCATGCAGACCAGCCAGTCACTACAAGCATTTATAAGCATTAAAACTTCTTTTGAAATGAACTGAAATTTAGGATGGGTGAAGTCGCCAACATATTCTACCTAAATGTGCACTATCAATTTGCTTTCAGTGCAATTCAATTACAATTTCATAAACTCTAAATCTTCTTGAGAGTTGGTTTACCTGTGTGATCCCCTCTCATCAGCAATGTTAATTAAGGAAGTCAGGACATTCCTTTTAATGTCATCTACAACTGACTGCATTTTGGAATCGACAATAAAAGTCTTTGCAGAAAGTTCTCATCTCTGGGAATGATTGTTCATGGGACTTCTGTGCTTCACGACATAGTCCAAAACATTTTTAATTTTTTCACCCTCTTTCTTCAATTAACCTAACAAAAGAAGGACGATCTGACTGTAGAAACTTTTCTGGCTGCAATAAGAGCAGTGGCTTTTCTTACCCTTTTAAGGAAGTTCTCTCTGTGGTCTCTAAGATTTGTAAATAGCTCCAGGAAATTAAAGCACTTGTAAATTGTCCACTTGAGATTATGTAGTCGCAGTTTGCTAGGAAAAGAGCTGACTAGTAATCTGTAGCTAGAATTTATATGGTATTGCAGTCATCAAATATTGCTAATCTTATCAGTTGCACTGGTGAATTTGACTTTGGATTGTATGCCATTTACAAATGTTTATCACTGTCCCCCCACTGGAAATTCAGTGCCCTGTACAGTCCCAGCAGTGATACAGTGCTAACCCAGGGTTTATCTATATTGATACGTTAGCCTGGAGCCCAAACTTTGATCACCACACTGACTATATATGGGTTCCTTCCTACCTCTCCAGGGAGTGTTAGACATGGAGGAGAACTTGTACCCAAGCCCTATACCTAAGCATTGTGTGGATGCCAGCAGCTAGAGCTATACAGAGCCATCAGCAAGAGCCCTCTTCTGAATATAACGCAGAGAGAACCAATGATATGCCCAAAGCTGCAAATTTACTGGAACAGAGCAGAATTTGAAGGGGTATGGTGCTACCTGATGAGGGGATGGCCCCACTTAAAAAAAACCAAAAAAAACAAAAAAACCAAAACCTACAGGAAAGCTCTAGTCTGCAATAGAAGATTAGGTATGAAAAATGAAGACAAAGATATTGCTCTTCCCTTCACCATGAGCTTGGGGCTGAATCAAGCCTGTAGTATCCTATTGTAATCAAAGCTCTTTTCTCTGCTGCAATGCTCAACAAAAAATGAGAATTTTTTGCTTGGAAAATGTTGCTGTGTTTCTTCTTAAGCTCTTGAAGCAAGAAAGCAAAACTCCTAATAATTTAACTGCTAAAACAAAATAAGAAGGCAAATACACAGAAAAGCATAAGGGAAATAAAATGGTGTGTTGGCTAAAATACTGGTAGAATTAATGTAAACTTAGATATGATATTAAGTTTGCTTTTCTGATTAGTGCATATTTCTACTTCTGCAATTTTACTGGACTTAATATCCAAGCCTTTTGAAGATAACTTACCTCTTCATCGTGGGACTGGAAAGAAGAAAAATCCAGGGAATCTGAAAACAGTGGGGAAGGTGGTTAAGTGTCATGAACAAAATGATAGAAGTTTGCTTATGTCTATCACATGGGTTGGGAAAGTCAAATACTGCTGGAAAGGGTTTTTATTTCCCTTCTGTTTATTTTCCTTTTATAAACTTGCCAACCACAAATCTTTCATGGTCTTCCTGTCTCTGGTCACTTGAAATACCCTTTTAAAATATACATGAAACTACTTTGCTAGCAGCACTTTTATAAACCAATTAAATAATTAGCATAAATCATTCTGTGGAAATATTATCTTTTCCCCACACATTGCATTTAACTGATCTGCTCGAACTGGATAGTTAGTGCATGTAGGAAGGTTAAAGGATATGGGCCTATCTCTATCTTTGAGTCTATCTATGTCTATAACGACCTCTGTCTGCAGCAAATGTATTAGAAATATTTTAAAATAATTTACTCAGTTCTGCAAAATCCCTGTTTTACCTTGGTTCATCCTTGATACCAACTCCTAGTAAATAAACATAGTTTCTTACTTGCACTAACACTGACTGGAGTTTGCTCTTGCCAAACTTCCAGAGATGAGAGTGTGTACAACCACCTGGACAATTCTTATTATTGCACTTAGAGCTATAATGTGGAATGCAATATTATGAAGCAAATTGCAGAGTTGTCTGCACTGAGCTGAATTTTAGTTTTACTGAGTAATGTCTTTTTTTGCAAAAAGATCCTCCCCTATTCTAGCTTTGTATAAGTAAAAGGATAGAGAAATACTACTAGCTTTTGAGTAGTGTTGCAATGTTGTTCTTGCAATATTTGCATATTGCTGAGTTCTATGCCACAGATGGTGGCATAGAGGTGGAAAGATAAGGTGGAAAGATAAAACTGAAAAATCCCAAGAATATAAAAAAAAAAAAAATCAAATAGGACAACATGCTAGTTGTGGAAGAATCCTAAACAGACATTAGTTAAGATGAGTAAAATTGATGGTGCTGCCTCTGAGAGCAATGTTTTTCAGCTCCAGCAAAGTTGTCCAGCAATTTACTCAAACTTATGGTTAGTTTGATGTTACACAAAGCTAAGCCTTATCATTATTTTATGACCTGTCACAAAGTAGCTATTCATGTTACTTCAAGTCTCTCGCTATAGCTCCATCTGGTAACTTAGATACTGCTCATAAAAGCCACGGATTAGATAGAAGGCGGGCACCAAGTAATACATAGCACAGAAAACTGACAAGTTGCCCTGAGAAAAAACAATATTCCATCAAAAGTACCATGCAAAATGAAACAAGAAATTCAAAAAGGCCAAATATTTGACTTAATGACATAAATATGATTGCTTTTGTGGGATAAGAAAAAAATAAGTCAGTAGTAAGAATATCTTTTCTGAGAGAATCAAACATTATAAATGCAATGTTCTATGCATACTAACATTGTTTATCTCATTGCCTTCAGATGACTTTGCATCAGACATTTAGCTACTAAATACATTTGTTAGTCATATAAATCAGCTTCCATTCTGAAGTAAAGGGTCTTAGCCTACAGTTAGCAACTTGACGAATTAACTAAATAGCTATGTCATTTATGAGACATAAATAAGCCCACCTACTTTGTAACAGTCACTGAAATGTTTAACAGAGGGGAAAATAGCAAATTCTTTCTTACTTACACATCTGAGTTACTGTTGTTCACAGGAAAGTGTATATATTACAACCACCGAAAAACAAACTCAGCAGTATTTTCAAAAACTTAAATCAGCAACATGAATGGCATCATTTTTAACTTAGTACAGACCTTCTGTTGTGGGTTAACCCCTGTAGGAAGCTAAGCACCACACACCCCTCACCCTCAGTGGGATGGGGGAAAAGGAAAGGAAGAGTAAGAGCAAGAAAACTTGAGGGTTGAGATAAAAATTGTTTAATAAATGAAGGAGAAGTGGAAGAAGAAAGCAAGCCATTGCACAGGTTATTAATGAATGTGAAACACATAAACAAACACGCCAAGTAAAGCCTCTCTGCTATAAAGGACAGTGGCTGCAATATCCATATGGGGAGGCCTCGCAGACTGATTACATCATGCTGCCCTGAAACTGCCAAGGTGAGTCTCATTTGCTTACCATGGTGGAAGCAACAACTGGGGGGGCAGCGTGAGAAATGGAGCTTGATGCTACACAAACACTGCTCAGCAATAGCTAAAACATTAGTGTGTTCCCAGTATTGTCATGGTCACAATTCTAAAATGCAGCACACTGTGAAATACCAGGAGAAAAATAACTCTATCTCAGCCAGGCCCAGTACACCTAAATCTGCCAGATTCAAAAGTACTTTTAAACTAGTATGCAAAGTGTATAGAAATACTCTTTTTTCAATATTGAAACTAAGCAGTTCAACAGCGCTCAAGAATGCTGTAACAATTCATAACAAAGACTGAAAATTAAACTATAAAACTTTATAAAATTAAACTAAATATAACTATCTCCTTGAAGAAGGGGAAGGAATGTACTTATGTATCTTAACATGGAGCCACAATCCTGAATTCAGCAGAGCATGTTACAACAAATGCTCATTGCTAGTTCTCTGAAAGATGCTGTTTCTGTCTGAATAGGGCTGTCTATCATGGCATAACTTCCATCCCTACTGAACAAGGAAATCCCCCTTTACATGCTATACATTCTATGGCTTTTGGACTCTTTTTCTATCAGGTATTGAACAAACTGAAACACTTTACAACAGCAGAAGAGGTCAGAACACTGAGATTCATCTAAGCACTTATGCTGTGATGCTTTTATCTACTTTACTTTGCTCCTTTCCCTTTTTGCTCTTATCTTTCAGTATTGCTGTTGTGCATTGATCCTTGACTTGGTCTTTCAGCAAGGGAAAGTATCTTTAGTAGTTGTTTCATGTTGTTTCAGTAGAGCCCTTCCCCTAAGGAACTGAAGGAAAAGGACTGGTTATTTTTCAAACACAAAGGATTTGCCATTCACCCTGTATTGCCTTGAAAATCATGTATGTGTGGTGAAGAGGTCAGAGAGGGAACACCTGTAAATGGAAGTAAGAAAAAATCATTTGCTTCACTGACACAGTTTTCTCTGCATCAAGGATGGCCAAGTCACTGAGAGCTGAGCCCCCTCTTCAGCAGAATAAAACTGATCCTGTCATCAACCCATACAAACTTGGCATATGCTGTTAAATGCTGGCATACTGTACCACATAAATCTCCCATGGAAGCATGGCTCTCCATTTCATAATATCACAACATGTTATCAGTTTCCTCTCTTTCTCCACTTATTGAGGGGTATAGTAAGACTATTTAGACTGATTTTTTAAAACATAAAGAAAGGCCAAACCATGGTGCATTTATCCACCTGTTTTCCAAATCCAGACTGATCTATTTCTCATCACACTAGCTATGTCTAGCTAAAATAAGGAAATTATTTTAAAAAAATAATCACAGCTGTTTAGATATAATGGATATAGGATAATCCAAAACAAAACAGGTTTTATCTAAGCTATATACATTCTTTGCACTTCTGTTAGTGTAAGCAATGCATTAGCAATCTGGTTTTAAAAAGGTACTGAGCTTTAGCTAGGAAGTCGCCACCAGGCAAAGGCAGTCACTTTAAATTGTTAGTGGTAGCACGCTTCTGGAGAGAGGCAGGAGATCATCCAGAATTGCTTTCAGTCAAACTACACTGTTCACACAGGAAAAGATGAAGCAAACAAATTACCTACATGAAGTAGGTAGCACTGTCTCTCTGAGCTGATACTAAACAGGCTATTACCAATATACTACCCGAGTTGCTATCTTTAGCACATGGAATAGCTGCAATTACTACCTTAGTCACTGCAACACCCCAACAGACAGAGCTTTCACAAGAACAATGGCAGTAGTAGTTACTCAGGCCAAAATTATGACATGGGGGAAAACATTACTTTTACTCTATCTAATTTCCAATCTCAGTTATGGCTACATTCAGCAGGAGACTACATTATTATTCTTCATTTTCTAGCTCTTCCATCCTTCCCTGTATCTTCCTGTATGACATTATAAAAGATGAACATGTTAAAACATCTAACATGTTTTATTCCAGAGTAAAATCTGGGAAGGTCAGGAGTGACATTACTTATTAGTCATCTCTAAGGATATCCTGTCTAAGGACAGGATACGCACAGAGAATGCCCATTTTTCAAAAATATAAAACACACAAATGAGTTCTGGTATAAATTTTTCCTTTGGTGTTAGATGTACAATGTTGTTCAAAACCTAAATAAAAGTAAATGTAAAATATTAACCTTTTTTTTCTTTTTTCTTTTTTTTTTTTTTTCCCAATAGCAGTGTGCTAAGGATGTCTACCCACAGACCTAAACAATCATGGGACTGGAAGAAAACATTTTGCCAGGGGTACTGTTTGATGTTTCAACCAAGGAAAGGACCTTGCCCAGGCTGAAAGACCAGAGAGGAAAAGCCTGAAAGGCTTTTTAAAACGCCACATCTACTCAGTGCAAAGCCATTTTGCCCAGTCTATAACAAGGACTGATTAATGCTACAGCAATGACCACATCAGTTATAATAACAGCAAAAGCACCATCCCCACAAGGGAACTCAGGAGGCCAACGTCTACTCAGAGCAGAACTACCTTCAAGGTGAGATCAGGTTTCTCACTACCCTAATTCCCCTTATCTATAAATTCTCTCTAAAATATAAGCAGATGTGTGGAGATTGTCTGTTTTAATGACCTACTTCTCTGCAAAGTCCTGTGTCTATAGCTTAGCAATAGAATTCCTGTCAGATGGCTATTTAGCAGCCTCATCAAAGTGTTCAGGAACTAGAAGAGAACAGGAAGAGAACTGATTAATCTAGAGCAAGCCCATGTTTCTTTAACTACATTATTTCTGCTTCTCCTGATTTTTGCTTTCTTTTCCTAGATTATGTTAGCCTGCAGAACTTGGTCAGCTGCTTTTTACATAGGCAAAGAAAAAAAAAGTAATTTTCTAGTCTTGTTTCTGTAAAGTAATTGGAACCTGCCAAGAGTAAATGATTAAATGAACAGTCCCTTTGTCTATTGAGTAGAATGTTAAAGTCATATAGTAGTAACAGTAGTTAAAAAGAAAAAAAACCTCATGACATCACCTTGGAAGTTTTGTGTCCCAAAAGAACACTAGAGGGGGAAACATGAAATGAACAGATCTTCAACAGTGCCAAAGTAATGACTGAAGCTGTAGCAGTTTCAAGGTTCACTGGTATCTGATCAGTCTAAGGAACTACAAGAAAGTGACGAATACATGAACAGATTCTGAGATACACATCTTTTATTGCACCTTCTATGGATGGATTAACAGAAACATTTTTATGTGTTGTGGCAAGTTTTGGGTAGAAATAGTCTCTGCTGTGGTGCATATGTTCCACCTGAAGCTGTCTTTCCTTTGTCTACCAATACCAAATTCCTCAAGTTAGAATTCAGTCAAAATTATGTCTCTATTTACATCTCTATTCTTTGAAACATTTACAACTGTGATTAGTCTTTAATGTAGGCCATAGTCCTGCTCACGTACAAGATTATTGAATGCTTGTGTGTTTAAGGTATCGAGTACAAAAAAAGGTTACTTGATTAATGCAAGGACTAAAAAAATCTTTTCAAGATTTTTACCACACTTTTGATAATGATAATAGAAACATACACAGAAACCGGTATAAGCTCTAAAATATTTATATTCATAAATGTATTGGTAAACTCGGATCCTTATTTAGTTTCTGTTTTTCCTCCAATGAAATAAAAGGAAAAATTGCTTTTGACTTTACATTACAGATTGTAGCCCTGATTAAATTAGAAACATTATATTCTTGCAGCAAAATAACAAATAGGTGGGTCAAACTGTACTTATAAAAAATTTTCTTTCCTATTGTTCTAAGAGATCCTCAGTAATTCACTGAGGACACACTGGCTTCCTGATCCAGCAATTCAAGGCAGGGTAAAACGCAACAGAAACAAAAGTCTATCTATGAAAATGCCTCTTCAGTTACACAAAAGGACTGCAGCATTGCTACACTGACAGGGATGTATTCTCCAGCAGCCAAATTTTGCGTTTTGTATGTGGTTGTCTGGCTGGCTTCTATTTTATGAAAGAAACCAGTATTAATTTAAAGAGTATAATTAAGTTGCAGCAGTGCTTCTCTGGTAATCTGTATTGGTAGGGCTATCTCTAATTTGTAGCTCTATGTATCCATGGATTACCGTTACAAAGGTGCAATCACTCACTAAAGGATAGCTGTTCTAAGTATATCAATGTGAATTTAAGAAACTTGAACTCATTGAACATGACTTCAGTGCTAAAAGCACTAGGTCACTAAAAGGGTTTAATAGACCTAATTACTTCACTGTCCCAGAATTATGGGGTATTAATCCCTGGAAGAGAGTAAAAGGCACATCTTCTCCTATGCCATTGGTAAAAAATAAAAAACAGTTTCAGTGTGAGGGTCTAGTTACAGTCAGTTGAAGTTACTCTGAGTCTCCATTTCTGATTTTGAACAGAGGCTAAATTAGCTCCTTTTGTCAGAACATATTAACTTGGTACAGACATACAGTCTGGAATAGTTCCCTAGGAGCAGAGCTGGTGCCAGACACAATGCCATATTGTCCAAAACACTCCTGACATCAAGGAAAAATGGGAGCTAGTAGCTAGTATTATGCCACAATTTTATAATCTGGAAAGGCCTTTATCAGTGTTGTACTGCAAATGTGACAAAACCAAGAAGGAGGTAAGGACTCAAAAAAAGTACATACGCTAAGCAGCCACTACTGCAAGAGTGTTCATTGAGCACTACCTAAGAGTCTCCTCAAGCCCAACTATGTCTTGACTTTTGTTACCTGTTCTAGCTCAAATTTTGACTGTTGGACTTCTTAGTAACGAAGTGCTCAGGAATTCAAATGCAAAATTTCTGAGAGGATACACAGAGCATAACAAGAAAAACAAATATCTTTGACTTTCCTGATTTGCTCTCGAAAACTAAAAATTCTGCATTTAACAGGAAGTGGTCTACTGAGTGTCTCCCCAACACGTGGAACATCCAGGCATATATTTAAGCTATTGCTCGTGTGTTCAATAGAAAGAAAGGTCAGACCCCAGCTGTAGCCAGACGGATGGTTTATGTGAAAAGGAGAAACGCTGCAAGCTCTCTAAAAGCAAATCTCCCACTGGTCTCAGGAACAGAAGATTTCTATATCTGACTTCACTGTAACAGGTTCCACAATATGCTAGCATAAATCAAAGAGCTGTGTATACACCACTCTTCCCCCCTTCACTATTTATATTCACTTGGAATGAAAAATAGCTCACCACCTGCCTCATTTCTATCATAATGTAACAGGCCACATCATTAACACCCTTCTGATATGAATGGCAGAATAAAATTACAAAAATGGTCACTCTTACACAACCAAGATATCTGGCACCTCACCTGGAACTTTTCCATAAAAAATACAAACATCTCATAAATATACAAAAACATGTTATTTCAAGTATGCATATTGTCACTAAAAAACAAATGAAACACACTTCCATTTTAGGCTTACATGTACTAAAATTATGGAACTGTGTAGACAAGAGTATAAGGACTTAATATTCTATCAAAGTTTTAAAGTAAACTTATAGTAACAATGGAGCTTTACTGCTCATATAGAGTGTCTCTACAAAACATTACTTTGTTCTGACATACAGAAGAGCATGGGACTTCTCAGAAAAATAAATGGTTAAGAGAGGAGAAAGAACAAGACAGTAGGCAACAATAGTCATATCGGATTAAAAAACTGGAGTAAATTTTGCATCTGGAAGTAGGAACAGCTTCAGAATAAGCTTAAAACCACTGTTTAGGTGAATGAATAACAATTTTTGGTCTGGTTAGATTCAATGAATCATTAGAAACACTCAGGAATCTTTTGACAATTATTGCAAACTCAGCAAATCTGTGGATTGAACTGAAGTGCGGTGAAGATGAAAAGAAAGCAGATCTTGGGCCAGGCAGAAAGATGGGGAAATAACCACCATACAGCCTCAATGACAGCAGAGGGCGGTAGTAAAAAATAATATTATTGAGGTCATATAAAAATAGACCAAAGAACATTTAATGCTATTTGCTGCCTGAAACTAATAAACATTCATGTGCTGCCTAAATTTGCTATCTGAGTTTTACTACTTTTTTGGTTTACAGTGAAGCAAAACTAGAGATAATATTCTAAGTGGCTTTAATAAAATTTTTTAACCAAATCAGTCAAGTTTAAGGAGTTTCATAAGTGAATTTCAAAAGATAAACAAAATTTTATTCATTAATGCATTTGTGACATACAGCAATGTTGATAAACTGAAAAATACTTGGTTAATTGAAATTAATTTGAAAGCCTTGATTATCTTGTCAACAAGAGGTAACACAAAACGTCTCCATATCAGCTACGTGCACCTTTAGCAGTCATTAAAGAAGGACTAACAACTGAATAAGCCGTGAAGAGCAGGCTGATTTGTTACCTTTGTGGTGATGCCATATTGAGATTTCCCCATGAAGCAGAGGCAGAAATGCTGATTCTGCCCATTGTTATATTTGCTTAGCACATTAACAGAGGAATTTGGTTTCTGGGGCTGTCGGCGAGGCATTGTTCTTTTTCCAATTGAGATTAATCAGATCAGTGGGAATTTAGAATGAGCAGAAAGTGCATGATCAGGGCCAAAATCCACTGCTCACTTACTCTGTGTTAGGGTTGTTCCATTCAAACTGCAGTTTGTCCAGACTACTAGTACTTTCCATTTATTCCTTAGGAAATCTATTTCACAACATAATCAATGTGATTACTAAGAAAATTCCTTCAAAAAACAAATTCAGCCCAAATTAGTGATAAGACTGTTTTAAAAGCTTCTATTTTGAGCTATGCTGATTTGAACCACACCAGGCGTACAAGTAACTTTCCTTCTAATTAGCTTTTTCATTAGCATTACTGTGCCATTGAAAAAGGAGTCAGTTAACGTTTAATAAATACAATAACAAATAAACTGAAACTAAAACACTTAAGCCAAAGGTGGACAATGTCTAAACATTAAATACTGGCATGCTGGCACTTTTGGCATGCAGGAGCTCCATCTGCCTTCCAGCTTTTGGTACTGCTGCAGAAGCCAGAGTTTAAAAGGTTTATGGAATCGAAGTTAGTACTGTGATGAATCACTGTAACTTTATTCCACTCAAATAAGACAGGTTTGTCACTACACGAAAATTACTAACTGGAAGTTAGGAAACCCCTCCTAAGAAGAGCTGTGACTTTCTGGAGAACGGATTCTTTCTCCATCAGTAAAACCAGAACATTTTAGTGAGTTTATTTCTTCCTAGTATGAGAGACAAATCAATGAATGTATGTGTAATGCAAAAAACCCTCCTATGGAAAGAACAGATCCTAAATTCTCAAAATTTATACCAATTGAGATCTTGTATCATTGTTTATATGAAAGCTGTATATATTGAAAAAGCATTTTATAAGACATTGTAAAGTGAAAACAAGGGTAATTAAAAGATTTGAAATTCTGGAAGGAAGAACGCAAACTGAAAAAATTCTTAGTAGTGACGATCACATCATAGCATATATCGTCTCTCCAGTAAAGTAAGAAGGTATGTTTCTTGAAGTCTTAGTTTGCAGAATCTGGTGATGACACAAGGCCCTCAGCACTTGTTAGAAGAAAAATCTAAGTCTGTAGTCCTCATAGATGAGGGAGAAAGATGCTCTCAGTGTCTGCAACAGCGTAAAGTGAAACTGCGTGCTCAACTGCATGAGAACTTTCAAAATTCCAATCCATGTACATTTTCTAGAGATAAGTGGAAGACAAAAGGATAGCACAAATCATTGACCCCCGTACTGGAATCCTGCCATGTAAGGGAGAGCTTTGCCATTTTCCTAGGCCATTTCAAACATCCAAGCGTGTGTTAAGCAGGTTCTTCTCCTGTCTGACCATGGAAAAGAAGTTCACTGGCTGTGAGACCCAGCAGATGTAGCAGACAGTCCACCAGGTTCCTACTGCTTTCCACGCTTGTGCATGTCATAGGCTAACGCTCTAGTACACACCAACACTTCAAGCGAGCAGAACCTAAAGAAAGCTGAAACTGCATTTGTTGATCACTGGATTGATCTGGTGATTCCTTGTGCCTAGAAGATTCCTCCAACCCACAGGACCTCTCTGTACCAGGTATAACTGCATGAGCTTAGTGTGTAGCGATGGATTTTTGCTTCACTACAAATCTCTGAATACAGTGATGTCCAAGAAGGCCCATCTTGTACTGCTAGTTAACATACCAAAGAGCAAAGGTTAAAAATATTTGCTAATTATCCAACCTTAAAGGGGAAACACTCTTCTGTCATGCATCAGTCACAATAAAGTTTCCTTCTGCTAAAAACTGACCATCAATTGCTCAGTGAATATTTTGATCATAATCCAAACTTACAAAGTCTAATTTAATGCAGATGATTCAATGTAAGTGGTATCCATAGTACTGGTGGAAAAGACTCAGCCAGGATTATTAGGGAGGCTGAAACTCAGTGTTCAGAACTCAAATTCAAAAGCTCAGTAAGACATTCTGGATTTCCTAGTTCTGTGAAATTGAGAGCTAGGAATCTTGTCACAAAAACCTCAATGAAAATAATTTCTTCATGTTTCACTTGACAAAACAAAAGAAAATGGTTGCATAAAGCTTTACCAAGATAGTTCCAAGTGCATCTTCCCAAAGTTGTTAGTCTCAAATACTTCCTTGTGTAATAAATTTGACAATGTATCATCATCTCTTTTCATTCATACTACATCATCTGGCTTGTATAGGTTTGGCACAAATAAAGGATCACCGGTGAAGCTGTGCCCATTTGCTCCAGTTACTGGATTTGTTCCAGTAAACCAACTGATGAAGGTGGGTCTTCAAGGCAATGGCACCTGCAAACTACTTAAATAGATCAATGCCTTCAAAGCTGCACTTCAGAACAAGTTTTATTAGTGTCTTTATGTAGACACAGAGAAGATCAGTCATCCTTCTGAGCAAGATGTAAATTTCAAGCCCCTCTTTCCTTGCTCTCACAAGCACAAAATTTAAGAATTAAACTAGGGTAAAGAAACAGTAAAAATCTACTTAGCAAAGGGTATCCCACTAGTCTCACTTGTTAGATGGGAATGACTTGGCAACCATGAGGCAAGCACTATCCTTAACGGAAGATCAGATTCCAACGCCCCTGCTCTGCTCATCATTTTTAGCCTTGTGACTCCACAGGCAAAACTGTACACCTGTGCTGTGCAAGATCAGAGCTTCAGAGATCAGCTTTCGGATCTGAGAGAGCAGCATTTTTTAGAAGCACTCCACAGAATTTGATGACACAAGCCTGGGAGATTGTGATGGCATTGGTCAAGGGGAAAAAAAATCGGACTGAGAATGAATGAGCGTGACGATTGCAGGCTACGCAGGACAATAAAGAGAGAATCCTGAGTGACTACTTCAGGAAGCCAGATACAAGATAAAGTGGTGTGTAAACACTCAAATCACATCAGAAATTCTTGTGGATATCATAAAGCTCCAAGGTAACTGGCACTTACCTCTATATAGCTGATATGAACCTGATACAGCTCTAGAACAAGAAAATAAAATTTAATATAGTTGAGGTGGGTGAGGATGTCTGTTTGTCTTGGCAAAGAACAGCTCCTCTCACTCTACAGACACTTCTGAAAAGCAGTCTGGAGGGAATCATATACACTACTCAATTATCAGTAGGTAGAATAAATTTTAAATACTGCTAGTAGGAACCCTCTCACTCAGAAAACAAGAGAGAGATTTTAGAAATACTCTTTCAAATCCTGTTTTAAAACTCCCCACTGAAATACTGACAGTTCCAGTACTTTATATATAATTAACATCTTTAATAGTTTCAGTGATCTTAAACTGCTTCTGCAGTTTATGTTGGATCCATGTGTATATTATGTTTTATAATCACTGAAGGCACACCCTGAGAGCTGTATTTGTTTCTGTGACAGAGCAGAACCAAAGACATTTCAGCATTGCTCTGATCTGTTTAGTCACTTTGTTGGTGTGAGCAGAAAAGAAGAAACAGACGAAAGTTTGCTCTTTGCAAAGAGAGTGCAGTAATCTTATCTCCTCCCTCTGTCGCAAAAAAACCCCTAACCAAAAGAACCCAAAAACACTACAACATAGTGTAAACAAATGCATTAAGTATCCCGGCTCTGTTAAGAGCAGGCCTCCCAAGGAAAAACCTTCATCCTTCCTGTCTGTACTTTAGTGGAAGAAGGCAGAAACATGATTTCTGTCCTGATCAATGACTTAATATCCTGGAGAAGAACATTTGGTTTGACACATCATTGAATTCCCTCTGATGAATGTGTTGCTAACTGTGCTCATGTTCAGCTTCTACTTTGGTCTGAAGCATGCTTAACTTTTAATTTCTCAGATATTTATAATGTGGGACCAAAGTGACATTAAGAAGTGTGATATAATTGCTGTTTTTAAAACCATGGTGGTATATAAGCAGGCCACTTCCTGGAATTTAACATCTAGCTGAGAAAAACAGACAAGTACTATCAACCACAGTAAGAAATAATGTGTGCAGTATGATATGATAAATGTGGAAGATGTTGAATTTTGAAGGGTAAATTATTTCATCTCAAATTATTTCAAGAAAATCTAATCTATTCATCTGAAAAAACAACTCCAAAAAAGACTGCAAGTGGCAAGTAAGACTGAGCAACTACACTTGTCAAAATCAATTATTGCCTCTCAAGTGTAGGAAAATGACAAATGAGCAATTAAGGATTGCTATTCTTTATTTAGAACTGAAAAAGAGAGAAATGAGTCTGCAAGAAAAAATCTTAAGCTTTTTCTGCATGTTAGTTTGCTTCAAATTAAAGTTCTGTGAATATATAATAGAGAAGAAATGCCTTCTGCAAGGTATTCATCTCCTACATTCAGCTTTTTGGTTTCCCTGCAGACCTGCTATGTGAACCTTGTTAAGACAAGTTTATGTTAATTAGCCTGTGGGAACTACAAAGAGGATTTCTGCAGCTGAGATTCCTTTTTTAGGCAGCTGGTAGGGCTGATCTTCCACAAAGAAGAACTTTTAATACCCGGCAATGTTAAATATTCCGAGTATGAGGGAACTTGCTGTCATTAGAGTACTGACATAACACAAACAAGACCTTCCCTAGGATAGGATTTATGTATTGGGTCATCTCAGTGTGTGTGAATACATATAAAATCACAATCAGGTGAACAGCATGTAGGTAAATTGAGGTTCCGTAATTCCCTTACCTGTTTCAACAGGCCAACTATCATGGGTAGAAATGATCGTGATAGGCAGGTTGTGGGTGTAGGCAGGAGTGCCTAAGGGTCCCCAGTCTGCTGTTAACAAAGAATTAAAAGGTAGTGTTAGTTGCACCAGAATTTGGCAGGGAAGACGATCTTTGGTCACCACAACTTTTACCTGCAAATGATGTTCTCCTTCAAAAGCTGTTAAGCAGGGATAAGTGTTGTTAACACTGGGAACTGTGTAAGCACCTGGGAGGGCAAGTTGAGCCCGAAGGAGACCCACTGGGAGGGAAGGGCACTCCCTGTCCCCACCGCCTGCCAGACCGTCCCGCCTTCCCGCGGCCGCAGCAGGAGGCGGGCGAGGCGCTGAGGTGGAGCGCCCTCCCATTGGCTGACAGGGAAAGGGGCAGGAGGCTAGGAGAGACGAGAACTTCTGATTGGGTGTCGGGCGGTGGTGTGCCTTGTGATTGGGTGGGGGGCGGGCGTGGGCGGTGAGGGGGCGGTGTTGTGGCGGGACGCGGGGAAGGGCGGCATCTCGCGAGAGTCGTGTGGCGGTAGCGGTCTCGCGCGGCTGCGGCCCGCTCCGCCCCCGGGTGGTTGGGCCGGCGCGGAGCGGGGCCGATCGCCGCTCTGGCGACACCGGTGCTGGTGAGTGACTTATCTCCCCCCCCGGGCTGGGGGGTGGGCAGGGGGCGGGACAGGGCGGATCGGGTTCTGGGGGTGTGCGGGGCTGCCTCCGCTGCTCTGTCCCCTGCTGTCTGTCTGCCGGACCGCGCGGGTACGGCGCCTTCTCCCTGAAGGGGTGTCAGCCATCGCCGGCCCCCCGGGCCGAGGCCCTTTCCTCCTTGCCCCTCTCTGGCTTCAGCCATGTGGGCGGCCTCCCGCCGTCTCCTCAGTCCTCACAGGCCTCCGCCTGTGGCAGCCCCCCCCCCCCCAACACCCCCGCACAGCCGGGACAGGCCGGTTCCCCCGCGCTCCCCCGTGACAGACTGGCCTCCCCGAGTTCCCAGGGCCCGAGGAGCACCGAGCAGGGCGTCTCTATGCAGCCCCACCTCACAGCCTCGTTCTCTTGTGCCCTGCGGCTCCTCCGAATTTTCATCCGCCCCTGTGCGCTCCTTCCCCTCGGGCAGTCCCGCTCGGCTGGAGGCGGCCCGCAAGTCTTGGGGGGTCTCCTGAGCTTCCCGGTGTCACCCCTTCGCACGCCTTCACAGAGCCTCTGCTCCCTGCCGTGTGCTCAGTGAGGGTTTATTTCTGTCTTCTCCATCATCTGTGAAATGGGGGTTCTCTCCCCCGAATGACCTGACTCCACACAGGGCCATCACTGGGTGTTATCAGTCTTCATCCTCCCTTTTTCCTTTCCTTAAAGACCGTGATTGTGTCTGTTCCTTTTTGGTAGTGCTGTGTCTCATCTTTGCAAAAAAAGTATTTAGAGTGAAAAAGTTTGGCTGGTGGTGGAAGGGAGTAGGAGGGTTTTCCTTTGAAGTAACAGCCAGAATAGAGTAGGTTATGACTGGACTTTGCATTTGTGGCCTTGTATGTCTGTGTGTTCCTGTGTGCCACAGCTAAATGTGGTCAGTTGGTATGTGGAATCACAACTCTGAAGAAAAGGCGGCAAGTGCAGAACACCTAAAAAGCATCTCTGGACAACTGGATATTTATGTATGTGTTTTGTGACTTCATGTCTTTTCATTTAAAAAAAATATTTCAGGGGAAGGTGAGCTTACCTTTACCATTACTTATATTGTAGCAGTTAATGCTCAAATACTGTCAGACTATGTACATTAAAATTTCTAATGCTTTTTCTTGAATTATTTTAATGTTGATCACAGCTGGGGAGTTTGGTATTGTAGTGACTTTATTTCCTTTATCTGCTGCACCAAGGGAGCTTTAATGTTGCTAGTGCTAAGGGCCAGTGGTGTGTGTACCCTTTTTCCTTAAGATGGCTAATGAAGGCAACTGTTAGAGTGATGGTTCTTCTCACAGGAATACTGTTTAACCAAGGTTGAACAAATACTTTCTAATCTTCTGAAGGATTCTCAACAAGGTAATAATTTTTTTGCAAAACTGATCTTAGCATGGCTTAAATAACTCAAGACTAGAAAAGGTATGCAGGATATTATACCTAAGTTGTGATTAGTAGTGTTTATGGGGCTGTAAGAAAATAATTGCTGTGTTCATCTAGAAGGACTTAGGTCACTGTTAAAAACTGCTTATCTGCAAATCAAGGGAATTACTGAAACTGATAAAGTAGTTGGATTTATATGTGTGGTCCGGTTGTGACAGTCTTAGGCTGGGTAAGGAGTTTTGTTTACAAAGACTACCATATAATCTGACAGGATTCCTTCCCTTCCGATGTCTGTTATGATTAGAAATCTCTTCTTTGGTGAAGGAATGAACTAAAATAGAAAATGGTATTGGTGAAATGCAGTTATGATTCCTTGCCTTTCATTAAGTGAAGTTAATTTATACACATGACTAGCAAACTGATAATTTTAAATTAATAAATAGTCTGGATTTATTATGTTCTCCTCACTTCTGAGACAATTGAAAAGATGTAGCATTGCTTTTATCGAATCCAGACAACATAATAATGAGTAGAATTTCGGTTATACCTGAAAAGCAAGCTAAATAAAGTCTGGTTGCAGATACAAGTTAATTTTTAATTTGTCTTCATGTTTTTGTTTTCTGGGTTTGAAATTGTCAGTTAAAACTTGACATTTAGTTCTTCCTGGCTTTATTTTTAGGAAAGAGAGCTGAAAATCTGCTCTTACATTTAGTGCTTCATAAATTTTCTTGCTGTTTCAGATTTCTCATATATTAGTTTATTATTTCAAAATGCCCTACCTGGCTGTCCATCCACAATATCTCTTCCAACTGATAAATTCTTCCAATACTTTTATATGGGAAAGCTTAACAACCTTTAACTGCCTTTTGTCATTCTGATTAAAGCTACATGAAGGCATTTTAGTCATCTGAAGTTAAAAACTCCCCTAATAAATTGTGCATTTTTCTTATGATCTGTGGATTCTTCTTTTAGCACACTTCAGGGAATAGATGGATCATCAATAGAACATCAATAATAGTTAGGAGAGAGATATTTTTTTTTTTTCTTGTGGTGGCAACTTTGACAAACTTATCTGAAAGGTCCATGGAAAGTGGCTGAAAAAAAGCATGTATACCTTAAGATCTTGTTATTTCAGGTCCAAAAACACGCTAAAACTTCATCCAGAAAATAATCGAAGACTTGCTTCTAACATATGTTATGGTGTGGATGTTCTGGGTACTTTATGTATTAACCAGAACGAGAGCATTTAGATAAATTATTAGTACATAATAACTAAATCTGCAAAAGAATGCATGGCATACACCTTGGTAATGTTGGGGTTTTTTTAATCTCTCTTTGTCTCCTAGAAATGGGTCTGCTTTCAGAAGATGCAATGCAGTAGAGGTGGTGCTTGGAACCGGATTAGTCATGGCATCAGAACTATGTAAAACAATCTCTGAGGCAAAGCTGGAAAGGCACAAGAACTTGTTCTTAAATTACCGAAATCTCCATCACTTTCCTTTGGAGTTACTGAAAGATGAGGGGCTGCAGTACTTGGAGAGACTTTATATGAAAAGAAATTCCCTGACCACATTGGTACGACAACCTCTTTATTGTGATGTTTACTGTCTGTATGTTTAGGAATCCTGATTTTTGGAACAGGAAAAAAAAAGATAATTTTTTTAAAAAGATAGTAATCTTATAGCAAACCTGATCCTGAATGATGTCATCCATTGTGAAATACTCATATTTGGTTGTACTTGCATAGGTAATGTAGAGTATAATAAATGAAAGTTTATGACATTTTATGGTTACCCTCTTGAAGCTCTGTCAAGATCTGGGGGTTTTCTTGTGAGGTTTTTCTTGTTTGAGTTAACTGCTATGGTCAGGCCTTTCCTACTGTTAGGTGATACTATGCAAGTCTAGTCTACGTTCCTTCATTAGGCTAAACAACTTTTACCTTGGTGTGTGTCTTATCTGAAAGGCATGGTCAATCCCAGGGTGTAATACAAAGCGTGCTGTTAAGGTTCCAGCAAAACTTGTGTCTATGAGCTGCTGTTGATAGAAGAACAAATAGTTAATTTTAGGGTTGTGGGATTTCCTGTTTTGTTGTTTTTCCCTGAAGAAATTCTCACCCTGAGTGAATGTTGTGACCCCAGAATTCAGTGTGGTCTACTTAAATAACTGTGAGATACTCTGAGCTGGTAAGACTCTAGAGAGAGTCAAAACTTGCCACTGTCAATAGACTCAAGTCTCCAAGTAATTCAGGTTTGGTTTTTTTTTTTTTTTCCTTGGCATCTTCTATGATATGGTAGGTAAAATAATAGCCAGGGCAGAGTAGCTGGAAGGCCTGGCTACTTAAAATTCACCAAAATTTTTCAGTGCTTCCTAGAACAAGTCCAGTATTCCAGTTTAAGGGATAATGTCTAAAGCTTTAACAATGATACATTAGAATTCCTCAATAAATGTTTCACTTCTTGAGCCAAAAGATTTTTGGAGATTTTATGCCTTTTCTTCATCTTGAATGAGTCACTTAAATTTGCATGTACTGTAGAGAATTATTTTGGCACTTTTTGGTTTTGGGCAAGCCCTTTGCTTAATAATTTAATGGGAGTATAGGAGTCATGGTTACAAATTAAAGCTGCTTTAAAAATTAATCAAAGACTGTAAACAGTTCTGTTTTGACACTTTGTGAAATTCAGTGATTATTGAGTGGTGTAAGGTTCGTGAAGTTTGTACTGCTCAGAAGATGAAACAATAATAAGGAGAATTTTGCATGTCACTTCTCTGCATGTGTATGTGTTAGAGCCTAGGCTTTTTTTTTCTCAAAGCAATTATAAAATAGAAACCAAAACAAAGTCTTGCAAGTAACAGCTTAGTTCCATTTTCCTTTCAATATCTGTTAATGCTACACACCAATAGATGTGGAAGATGGCATAAGAGTAATAACCCATGGTTACTGTCAACAGAAGATGTATCAAATGAGGGAGGCAGCTCTCGCCCAGTACTGTTTGGTATTATAATTGAGGCCTGGGATAAAAGAACGGAAACAATACTTAAAATGTACATCACACCTAGGCAAAATTACTTGCAAACAGTGTGAAATAAAGCATTAGGATTCAAAACGATCAGGATGACTTGCTCATATTATGACTTAGGGGAATCTCATTCAGGTGTATAGCACTATTGCTAGGACCTAGGCAAACAAAATTGGGTCTAAACAAAATTGGGTCTAATTCACTGAGTATCTGTTCAGCAGAATAGATGTTGGAAGTTTTAGTGGACAAAAATAGATCAAGTCAGCAGCATGTTACAAAAAAGGCAGATGTCTTTTTGGAACATAGAAAGTTTTGCAGCCTCCATTAAAAGCAGAAGGGAATAATTATTGGATACTGTTAAAGCATAAGCTGGAGCAAAGATTAAGTCTGGAGTTTCATACTTACGAACAACGTAGGTAAACTGGAAAGAACATAGGAAGCAGCAACAAGGGATTTCTAGAGAACATGCCTTGTGAGAGAAGGTTGAGAGATTTAGGTTAATTCTGCTTGCAAAAAGAGAAGACAGAAGAAAAAAAAAAATAGAAAAGGAATGGGGGAGAGCAGAAGTCATCAGTACTTTTACAAAGCAGTATTTTCATAATGAATTTTTTTGGCTGGTAGGACAAGTAATATGCTCACTTTGAGTAAAGAAGTAGTAAGTTAGTTACATGGAGAGCAGGGCAGGATATCTCATCTGAGAATAGTTGAAAACAAATAGGTTATTGAAGGAAGCTGTATTCATTTCACTGAGACTTTTTGAAAGAGAAAATGTACCAATTTCGTTGAGGGGTAATCCTGTCTGAGTAGCTTTAATGTCTCTTTGAGTCTTGTGGTCCTTTGATTCTGTGCATGATGATGAGCATTAGCTCATCAATAAACGCTTTAAATTGCATATAAATTATTAGCAATCATCAAAACTAAATCTACAGCATTTTCTTCAAAGTAAGGTAGTACTTTGTCCGGTTCATTCCTTCAGAGTTCTGCAAAAATGTTGACTAAATCAGCTTTTCTTCTTTGTTCTTCTAAAATGACTCTAGTCCTTGACAGACAGCTGCTGTGAAAACACGTGGAACAGTTACACTGACAGAATTTACACATACCTTGCCTAAGAACAATTTCATTTTTGTCTTCATTGGCAAAATGGAAATTATAGAGGGCTATGACGTAATGAATGGATCAAGAAGCTATATAGCACACCTATATAGCAGCATCAAGTCTTCCAACTTCTCATTTAATGTTTGACTGATAACATTAGCCTTTTGGCAATCCTGTTTTCCCATCTATTAAAAGGAAATGTGAGTTTTCCTTGATGGCACTGTCAGAAGCATGATCTAGCCATATCAAACAATTGTTCTTGATTTAACAACTCAATGTGCGATGCTGTCCTGTTCAGACAGATCAGCAGGTTCACTCTTTGAAAAATGTCCAGTGGGTTTGAGGGCAAGGCAAGCTTCCCTAAACCAGTGGCAGAGTCGATGATTCCTTTATAATCATTTTTTGTTGTCGTTGCCAATAGAGAAAAGAGTTAGTTTTACCTCTCAACTGCTGGTTCATGAATAGATGTTTTTTAATCTCAATTTCATTGTAGGATGTTATATTGAGCAATTTTGACTCAGACACATTGTTTTTGTGGTACTCAAGAAGATAAGTGGAATTTCTATTAAAGACTTGCTAAACTTAAAGTTGTGTCTCTCCTGACTTTAGCTCTCTTACAATATGAAGCAGTTAAAGCAAGAATAAGAGTATAATCTTCATGTATAATGTGAAAATAGTTCGTGATTCAGGCTAGTATCCTTATACTAATAAAGGGTGTAGGATGACAGTGAATTTGTTTTTTCATTTTCCCTCTTCTTTTTTTTAAATTAAAGCTTGCATTTTTTGTGCTTGAGCATGTTGCAGCCTTTGTGTATTTTCTCAGTTTAAGCTTTTCTCTTTGACCAAATAAAATTCTACGCCGAGAAGATAACTGCACTGTGGCAAACGTTCCAGTAGGTGGCAACAACTGATTAGGTATAGCCTGTTTCTTGGGTCTTAATGTCAACAGATTGATTTTATTGAGCCATCATTTGCTGCTCCATAGTTAGAAACAAGCTATTTTTTGTACTTGGATCTAGGATGTGGCATGTTTGCTACATAAGAATATTATGACTACTTTTTCAGGTTAGCATATTCCTTCATAATAAATTTATAAACACTAAGGTATATTATTATCTAAAACACTTAACTTAAAGTTACATGTCAGAAAATTGCTAGGTGTTTTTTAACAGGAAGTTGACCATGTGATCGAGTTGACTTAAAAATTCATTTATTTCTGCATATATGTATATTGTACAAACATTTTTCAATAAAACATATCTGTTTAAAGTAGATTTCTTGAGCAATAAAACTGTCTTAACCTTGAATAACTTTGAACAGTTACCAACATGACATCTGAAACTTGTGAAGCTAGTTTTGTGATATATGTTCATGGTTATAAATGCCATCAAGAAACAGAATTGCAGCTAGGGATCAGTTAGCAGTTAGAAAATGATATGCATGTTAATATGTAAATATGTAAATTTAGTTTGATGAATTCAGCACTTCTGGCTTGGTGGTAATTGACTAAGTCACACTAAGTTTGTAGGTCATTTTCCAATTTAGCATTACAAAATAAAATACATTATGGTTAGATGTCTTGTATAGTTCTTGTTCTACTTTAAGTCTGTAAAGGTCGCAGCTTCTTAGCAGTCTCTTGGTTTCAACTAACTCAATTATTTTAATATATTTTCAAAACTTGAGGTTTTGGTAATCCATTTTTTCAGCCTCAGAAATCTGACTACCATTTGATTGAGGACATGTTGATGTCACTTCTAGGCTGTAGTTCTGTTTCGGTAGTGAGTTGCTCACCTTTCACATATCCCAGATTGCACTGATGGAGAATGTGCGGGGATGTGGAAATAGGGTATTGTATACAAGCTCCTTGTTGCCATTTTTTCTGTGACTAGGTGCTGATGTGTTTTAGTATGGTTATTAAAATGAGTTGGGTACACAATATGTGTGTGTCTGGTTTTTGTTTTGAAACCTAAAAAATCTCTAACTCTTTTTCAGCCAGAAAACCTTGCACAGAAGCTTCCAAACCTCGTGGAATTGTGAGTTTGTGTAGGAGTTCTAATATATTTTTACTATGCTGATCCATCTTATCTTAAAATAATTCTAGAATGTATTGCTTGCACATAACCTACCTCTGAAGTGTGAAGGGTTTTCTTGGAGGGCAAGAAAGGATCATTTTTCTGGGTTTTTTTTTTTTGTTTAAATGACGTCTATCCAGATGTATTCAGTCCCATGTTAATATTTTTTTATAATTTCTTGGTTTTTGTATAACAAGAACTGTTATACAAATGTCTGCACTGCTAAGGGAAAAAATACTTACCCCCAACTCCTCTGTAGACTGTTGTCACCCTGATAAAGCACTGGAACCTCCAAATACAATGGTCAGATGGTTATGACAGAGCTAGAGTAACATGTTACAGCCTCCAGCCCATCCCTAGTTGCTCATTTCCACCCCAGCTACCAGGGGTATTATGATCTCAGTCTTGCTGATTGTAGTAATAAGGTTTTTTGGAACTAAGTCACAGATTGTCAAATAGAAGCAGGAATGAGCAGGTACTGTAGCAACTATTTCATGATTGTTGTAGGCTGAGTAGTTTATCCAGTCTTGCCCAAAGAAGGGACATCACATGAATTGTATTATTTTGGCCATTAATTTTAAGCTGTAAGCCCCTGAGTCAATATTTTCTTCTCTCCCCTTTTCTTGTAAGGTTATGATTTCCTTGTGTGGTAAGATTGATGGTGGAGGCGTTAAAAGGGACATCCTCTTTTCCCCATATAACTCATTTGACTCACTTCCAGTTGAGTAACTGATTCTGTTTATTTAATGAAAACCTCCAGATAGGAGGAGGTGTATATCTGAGTAGTCCAATGTATTCAGCTGTCTGATCTTGTCATCTTAATTTGGCCCTTGAAAGCACACCTTTCTGGTACACGCGACCACAGTATAATTGAACTGGTTTGTAGGTCACTGCAGTCTCCAACTTGCTTAAGAGACAGTCTTGTCTTATCATGCCTGAGTCTTGAGAGTATGTTTATGCTCTGAAGCAGTAAAATAAATATTTTTGTATTTGATATGCTTAGTATTTAATGATTTGCTATGGGACATCAGGAAATCTTTGTTATCTGATGATGCCTTTAGGAAAACCTATATAAATTACAGCTTAAAATAATCTCTTCTACTGAATTATAGAAGCCAAACCTAATTGGGGTTCAGCAAGCTTAGTTGTACCACCATTATTCCACACATTCTAGAGAGAACTGCAGTGAGCCTGCAGTGGGCCTGTGATTTCTGTAACTAATCGTACAAGTCAATTTTTGATCAGACAATAAGAGATCTTTTGTTGACAGAGAAGGACCACAAAATAAAGATTTATTTAAAGAATAACTTGTTACAGTAGCTTTAAATTTTGAAAGACAAACTTAACTGATTTTCCTGAAAGTTACATCCTTAGCAATTTCACTACGTATTTTAAAAAACTTCACTATTGTCTGTGTTTCTTTGTATATCGTGTCCCTCATGCTGGGGTCATAATATACACTTTTTTTAGCTCTAGTTAAATAGTTCACAAGTATTTTCAGGAGCTGCAGCTGAAATGAGTAGGAGAATTCTCATCCTGAGGTTTTATATATATATATATAAGGATTTCTACAAACATATCTGCTATCCTTATGTTTGTTACATTTTTAGTAAACTTTAAATGTATGCAATTTTTAAAGAAAAAGAGAAGGCTCAGATGCTTCATGCAATTGAAATGCTCAGATGTCTTTTTCCTTGTTCTGTCTCTATTTCCCTGAAAAGATGGGCTCCTACTTCAGGAAATGGTATTTGAATAGAATGGGAAAAAATATGCTGTGCAAATAATTTCCATGTGTGCTGAAGCAATTGGACACTGAGTACTCAGTGTTCCTTTACAGTTAGCTATCAATATTTGAAACTATTGTTACTGTTATTTTCTACAAGACCTCTTGGTGTTTTTGCAGCAATGTTGATTAAAAACTAAAATGTGTAAACTCTGGTTTTTAATGTTACTAGTAGTACTGGAAGTGCTCCAGAAGAGGGTGCTGAATATTCTTTGTGAGAGATGTAGCCATCCTCATTAACTACCGAAATGACCATGTGTAAGACTGGGTTTTTCTTTTGAAAAATATGTTCTAGGTTTGAAAAACCCACTTGCAGTGAGTAGATCATGTGCTTGTTTCTCCAGTCAGTAAAGGTGTAAGAGTTTATGAGCAGGGCAAGATGTTCATAACTGTATAACTTGTGTGGGTTTGGACTTTTTTTTCCTTGCCCAGCATTTAGTGTGGAATAACCTGGTGATCAAATATGGTTCATTCTGGTTATTCTGTGTGCTTTATTCTTTTTCCTTTTTTTTTTCCTGACTCTCAAAACTAAAGGGCATTATTATTGTAACTGTAAATGTTTTGTTTTAAATAATTGTATATCATTCTCTTTTATTTTTGTTAATCATTTAATAGTCTAAGTGAAACCTAAGTACCTATCCATTGCCAGTTTATACAGTTTCCACAGCTTTTGTGGTCATAGAGAGGAATGGCTTTGAGGGTGCTCTTTCAATCTGAAACTGGATATTTTGCAAACTGATTATGTAGCAGAAGTCCTTGAGGGTAACAGGTGGTGTCCTCTGCTTTTTTTCTCATCCCCCCAGGTACCTTCATTCAAATAACATAGTTGTTGTACCTGAAGGTAAGTAATCTACCAGCTCACAATAAGTGGCAGGAATCATAAAATATTCATTTTTCTTCTTTGAAGAGGCCTATTTTCCTTTATTTTCCCATAAAACATTAAAGATTTTCATACAAAATATACCAGTGTAGCTCTTAGTCGGTAATATTCTTGTTTATTCTATGTTAAATTCTTTTAATGAATTCTCAAATGCACCTAAATGCTGTTTGCTTCAGTTCTAATTGCAGAAAGTGAAAAAGCTAAATGGCACTCATCTACAGAAACAAAAAATCCAGAGTGTCTTCTGCTTTCAGACGGCTACCACGCAGAATATTCTGCTGGTTTAGATCATGACAGATTTGAAACCTAAAAGCATCAAGAACTTGTAGTAGTTTGTCTTCCTTGTCTTAGTTGTACAGTTATGTGCCCAACTTCAGGAAAGTACTTTAAACTCTTTTTTAATATATAAATCGGATAGACATGGAAAAAGTGATTTCAGAGTGGAATCGTCTGAGGAGAGTCTAGAAATGGGAGTATTCTGTACATGACTCTTTTTTCCATCCCTGTCTCACTGCCAGCAGTACTGTTTGTTAGATAGATAAGCATTTCCACAAATTATGTCATTCAGTTGTGAGACCGGCTTTAATACGTCAAAATCTGCTCAGACATAGGTGTTAGGTACTGTGGCTTTTTATCCCCTCATAGTCCTATTAAGATTTTAACATTACTGTTGGGTCACATTCATGTTCTAATCTGTTCTCTCACAAGCCATTGGCTCCCTCGTTAAACTGCAGTTTCTGGACCTAAGTGATAATGCCCTCGAAATTGTGTGTCCAGAGATTGGCCGCCTGAGATCTTTACGTCATCTTCGCTTGGCTAACAACCAGCTGAAATATCTACCTGCAGGTAAGTACAAATGCATGAGGGATTACAGCAATGACAAATTCCATTTGAACTTAATTTGCATAGCGATCTGCTCTAGGTTTATTTGTATCTTACAGTTGAAGCATGGCACAACTTGCATTTAAAGACTAGGCAGGGATTGCCACCTTACATATTGTACTAAATATACTCTGTAGTTAGAAAAAAAGCCATGTACTTGAGGTAAAGTCCTGAAAAATGTTTCTGAAGTGGGAAGAAAATGTATCTATTTAATAGTCTTTGCCATTGTATCAAGAAAATATTGAACTTCCTTGAGAAGACATAAAATGCCAGTGACAACTGTCATGATAAAGTGATGTTTCTTCCAATTTTTCAGAATATAAAGGATTCCAGTCCTTCCTTACTTACTTTTTGCCCAACAGCCCCATTCTTATATTTTCTAAGACACATGTCTAGTAAGTTTGCCTATGGCAGTTCTACCTCACTATGACAGTAAATAACAAATGTCTTGCTAGTTTATAATAAAAAAGCAAAATTTATTCAGAGTAAATGTGACACAAAGTCAGAAAAAGTTGGCCATAGGCAGATTTTGAATGATTTTTTTTTTTGCCTTCAAAATACTTTGATAAGCAGACATAACTGATTATTCTTCTTCCATTACCCTTACACATAACATGCTGGTGATTTTCAAATTATTTTTTTCATTTTATTTTTTAATCTTTCTTTGACGTATTTGCATTTTCTGATTTGCAGAGAAGATAAAAATCTAAGGCCAGTATTTCAAAAAACTGGTCTAAGTTTAATCTAACAGGATTAGTTTTTGGCTCTAATTTTAACTAACTTCTCAGTGTGACCTTCATGTGTTTGTAAGTTCACATGGTTTGTTCTCAATAAATATATTGCAATTGCTTCTTGAAGCTTTGGGTGCAGAAATGTAGCTGTCCTTTCCTTGTACTTTTTAGGCATAATAAGCTTAATAAGAACAAGTCAAAGGATGATTATGATTAGAAAAAAATTATATGACTGTGTAAATGCTCTGGAATGAAATTAGATAAACCTGTTAAACATTATGACCCAAGGCCAATAAAATTTCCATCAATTTTCAGATGTCCTACATTCAAAAGGAAGGAGTGACTTGAGTGTGCTTTATGTTCCTCAAAGATAATTTACCTTATGGTGCTGTACCATGAAAGAAAGACTTGTTCAAAGCAAAAGTGACACATTTTCTGCAAAACTTCACACATTAACTTAAAAAGGTTCCAAAAAAGACTTTCAAAAGGATAATTTACATTACTGAAGAGTTGATTTCAAGTCTACCACATTTGATTAGGAACTGGTATCAGCTGCATAGGCACACTGCATTTAATTTCTCCTGAAGTTTACAAAATTTGGTACTGAGCATTGTCCTAAGTGTGTTTAGTTTTGTGTGCATGAAAATTTTGCATGCTTAGAAATAATGCTACTGTTGCCTACTTCTGAATCAGAGAATCCAGTGATGTCTGGTCTTTCTGCTTTTACTGGTAGTGTACCATCAGTTTATAGGTATGCCATTACTGCTGTCATTACTAATCCTGTCTGTTCAGATGCTGTCAGTGTCGGCATGACTGGATGTCATCTAGTTTGAGTGTTATCAGTCTGAGCAAGATTAGTCTTTCACTTAAACTGGAGGGTTTGCCCACTGGAGAGTTTATCTACTGCATTGAGTGTTTCCTAAACATAACACTTCCCGAAGAGGGCTTCCAAGCATATTTTTATAGTTTTTCTTTGTAAAATTGCAAAGATGTCAAAGATGACTTTGTTATAAAGTCTTTGAGTTTGAAAATAACATTTATGTTCAACAATTGAAATACAGAGCAAAATAGTAAGTTTTGATGAACTGTTTTATCCCTAATTATATTGGTAGCATGAATCTTCATGATACTGTTAGCGTTTCTGTCAGAAAGCTAGCAGAGTCAATAAAATGAACTAGGATGAGATGGGATTTCACAGCAGTACATCTTTTTACTGTGCGTTAACTGCTTTCTCTACAGCAGATGCTGCATTGCAATGCATTGTTAGGGAAAGACAGCTCTTAATTGCTCTTAATTTATAATAAGTAACCATTTAAGACATCATTTAGCTTGTTACTAGTGTACCTTGTGCAGACTTTAAAGATCTGCATTAAAAAACAGCTTTCTGGTACAGGTGATGGTCATTTATGGAAGTAACATTTTTAAAACTCATGACCATCATTTTTTCCAGACTTAGTCTTGCTCATATCACACAAATGGCAGTGAACAGTGTATCACAACAGAGGATTCAGTTAAGAAAGCTGATCAATACTCACCTTGTGTAACCAGATAGGCCAACTTGCAGCATGATGTCATCACATAAAAAGCTTACTTCAGAGTTGTTGCCCCGTCATTCCTCCTGTCTCTCCCTTCCCAGTGTCTGGGAGTGCCTGAGTACCCTCAGGCTTTGTTGAAACTACATGGATATCTAGGAGGATACTCTTAGTAATATCCTTAATCAATTGCTAAAAAATCTCTTTCATTACAACTGCAGAACAGTTGGATAGTAAATGTTTGCCATTAAGCGTCTGAACACCCACACTTTTCCATTGCATTTTATATTTTGAGAATGATTCTCTGTTGTGTCTTCTTTAATGGTGATTAAGAAACAATGCAGTTAATAGCATATGTTGCTTCATTATCCATTTTTAATGTTTTTGTTCCACAGTTGTGCTCTTTACGTTCATCTTTAGTATTTAAGATTTGCCTTATGGAAATCTAGCATAACTCTGATTTTAAAACAAGTAGTCTAATGAAGCCCTGTAAACATTTGTCTTCAGTCTGATTGTAGACATTCTTCAGACTCTAATAAAGGTTAAGGCTGTGCTGTGGTTTATCTTCAATGTGATGGACAAGATTTTAGTCTCTAAGTACCTGTTTTCATAAAACTTGTGAGAATTTAATAATGAAGACATCTCTTCTTAGGTTTGGCCATGATTGTCCTACTAGTTTTAAAAAGTTACTTTAAAGGAGGAGGTGGGGGAGAATGATGAAAATACATACAGACAGCATGAATACATAAGCCTTAGTTTCCTGAAGAAATCAGGCAATACAGGACTGATGAGGGGAAAAAGGGCATTAGGTGAAGCATGGAAATTGTGTTCCTTGGAGAATAGAAAACACTTTCAATGCTGTGGCACTCTTGTAGTAGTGTAAATGATAATCCTACCTTTGTGTTTAGGGACCACTACCAAATCTGTGTCACTCATGGGTAGGATCATGTACTTTGTCAAGGCACTTTGTTTAATTGTACACTACCACTGAAACAATGGGACTTCTATCACGCATCATTAAATTGTTGAGAATTGTTGAAAGATGACTAAGCTGAACTTGATGAGAAGGGAAAAATTTGTCCAGAATAAGCTTGTTGAAACTGAAATATAATACAAAATGGCTGGATGAAAACGCTTCGTGAAATTCTCTTGAAGTCATGTTTTGAATATACTTTGGATAAGGTTAATAAGTGGAACAGCTTCTGCCTAATGCAGAGTCATCAGTGTCTAGAGTCCATGGTAATCAGAATCACTAACCAAGAGGCTCTGTCTTCAAGAGGAGAGCTGATTAAAAGAGTTGCAGATAAGTAAGATGATGAGATTTAATATTATAAAGTTCTCTTGAGCACTTTTTTCATTGAAATGCACAGCATTTTTTGTTTGGCAAACTGTAAATCTTGTAGCTTCTGTCTTTTAACAATTTCGTGGTTCTTTTATTTGGCTGTGTTATATGTAATTCTTGAACATGAGGTAAAGTTTTGTGAAGCTTTCTACTATTTAACTGTAGCACTTAAATAATCTAAATTCTTTTGAGGGCCATTTGGAAATACATAATGACAGAGATCTTAATTGAAAAAAATCTTAGAGTTGCAGCATAAACATAAGATTGTTATTATTTCATATTATTCCATTAGTTCATGTATAAGCTTGACTTAAAGTTGACATTACATTTCGTAGTAGCTTAACTTCATGGGGGTTTTTTTAGAGGTTTCTCTTTATTCAGAGAATTGATGTTTCATTTTAAATTAGAATTTTAGAGTTAGTCCTATATGAATGGCTTGTCAGAAGTAAGTTTTCTGAATCTTCTCACTTATGAATGACTAATTAGAAAGTTCCCCTTTGTTTCTGATGTTTATAATGCATATTTCAACTTTCATTTTTGAGAAAATATATTTCCTCTTTGTGTAAGAATTACTGCATCATTTGGGGAAAAAAAAAAAATCCAGTGAGATATACCAGAAAAATTATTCTTCCAGAGTCCCAAAGCCAAGGTTATCTCTGTTTTGCTGTCTTACAATTTAGATTGGATTTCACTTTAGTCTTGGAAACCTTTGATGTGACATGATGGCTTTTCAGGTTTACATTTTAGTCTTGTAGTTAGTGAATGCACGTTTGGACAACAGATGACTTAAAAGAGGGTGGGTTATACTCAAAGTTGGACTTAAGTTTTGTATTTGACAAGGATTAGATTTTATTGTGCATTACTTGAGAGATATTTCTCCTTAGAAATGGCAAGTTGTAGCATCTTGTTCTAAGATTTAATTAAAAATGAGGTTATGTTTATTCAGCACATGCTGGAGTTAATTATAGATTTACTAAAATGAAAAGCTTAATGTTTTGCCAAGTCAAGAGCAAAAGCTAAGTAATTAAACAAAGAATAGGGTATGGTTTATGTTCCCAGCCCATCTTTTGGCAAAGTTCCCTTTAAGAAGGGAAAAAAAATAATCAGGGGTTGTCTTTACATGGACTAGACCAAGTTTCCCTTTGTATTTGTTGTCAGGGAACTTTAAAAAACAAGAGTTGAGCACATTGATCGGGGCGGGGGGGAAATAAAATGCAGTCAGATAATACCAAACTTCATGTAAACTGTGCAATGCTATTTCTTTAATCTGTAAAGTGAAAGTGCAGGTGACTAGGGAGCACCAGCAGTTGCTGTTGCTTGAAGCAGATCTCTCTGAAGCAGTACAGATCTCTCTACAAGAGTCAAAGGCAGGTTTAGCAAATGCCCTTTCTTCCCCACATGAGGGAATGTGTGGCTTCCGTTTCAAATTGACATTTCCATGTTGCCTTTGAGACTGATGCGTATTGCATCTACTTGTTGCCATTTTGCTTCATTTAGCTAGAATCCAAAGGAAAATGTATTCATCTGTCTTTGGTGTTTTTAAAGTGCAAACTGCAACAATATTTAGGGGAAGTTAATAGCACATAGACTCTTCATTTCATTTCTGTTCAAATCCTTTTCCTTTTTAAGGCAAAATGTTTTAGAAATATAGTCAGTTTAAGCCTCATTAAAATACATTTGTGGGCTTACAAAACTTGCTCTTCAAAGCGTTTGAGAAAGATCCTGTGAAGCTGATAAGGGAGTGTTATCCTCATTTTACAGAATGGAAAAAAGTGTTTTTAACAGAATTGATTTGCTCCAGGCCACAGCAGGAGTCAGTGTTAGCCAGAAATAGAACTTGGGTGTTCCCATTCCATTTAAGACCACACCTTTTTGAAGCTGATCATATTTAATATTGGGGAGGATTGAGTCTTTCCACCCGTTATTAGGAAATTAATAATTATCTCTCCATAATGAATAAACCTCTAAGTTAATAGGAAATTAATAGCGGTAAGATCAGTGAGTTTTTGAAACTGAAAGAACTTGCACATCCAGAAGGCTGGAAGAGTTCATGAAGATGAAATTTGAAAAATATAACTTACAGATAAATAGTAGATTATTTTCTCCTGAGTAGGTAACTTCAGTGGTAATGACAAAAAAGGTTCAATTGTTATTAAAATCATAAATCAAAGGATAACTGTGGATTACTGCTTTGCCTATTTATAAAGTAACCCTTGGAATGTTAATTGATTACTGCTAAGTCTGTTTTGCTTAGCAATTTGCTTTGCTAATTGGGGGCAAGAGAAACTTACAGACACAAAAACTGCATATTCATTTCTCACTTTTTTTAAGTTGCTATAAAGTACAATATCTGTATTTACTATTCATACCAGTATTTCACTGGTAAAGACTTGTTGAATACCCAATTTAGTAATCTGGAATAGAGCTCAATATATGGTATTTCAGTAAATCTTAATTAAAGGCATATAAACACAACTTCTTCCCTACCTCCTTTTCACAGTAGATTTCCACTGATCGTGGGTACAGCATACCAATAATTCTATTCTTATTTTAGGCCCTGGCATTAAAATATGTAGGCCTAACTCATTTTTTAAACTTGTTTTCCATATTTTGATTTAGAGCCTACAAAATGGGAGGGACTAAATTTGTCTGGCTTCTTTATTTCCCTCTTATATTTCCCTTCTGCTTTTATTACTGTCTCTGATTACCGTAGCTTGCTTTGATACTTAATAAAGTTCAATTTTTTTTATAATGATTGTGAGTTTAAAAGCAAAGGCACAAACTGATGCAGACCCTGTGCTTTTTCTAGAGTTGGCATAACCTTAGTCCACTCTGCTTTCCTAATTTAGTAACATGTATAAAAATATGCACGACGGGACAGGTTTGGTACGCCAGGCACCCATCCAGGAGTGTGGTGTTTTTAAGTAAATGCACTTGTGGGGATTTGAGGAAAACATAGATTAGGTTACATGAGCTTTGCACTCTGTAAGTATGTGACTATTTAAAGGAACATGGTGTCTTAAATAAAAATCTCTTTTAATTATTATCGTAATACATTGCTTTCCTTGAAGTAGGTTGATGCCTAATCATTAAAAACAGGTTTTTCTTTGCACAGATCTGTAAAATATATGCTCTGTTTAATAATTCATTTCTAGATTCAATTTACTGTATAAAACTAAGAGTCAGTGTCCTAAGTTTTACATTAGCTCTTAGTTCAACAAGAACAAATTTTTTTTTTATCGATGCAAAACTTACCCACGCTTGCTTTACTGTATCATTTTTTTACATCAGGATTTGTAATGCTTCAGTGATTTATGCTGTATTGATGTAGAAGCACAATAAAAATATCTGATAGTATCTTTAAGACATTCTTTGGATTTCTAGGAGGAAGAGATTTTTACATGTTTTCATGTTGTATAAACTCTAATACAGTCCTGTCCTGACAGCCTGTAAGGACTGAAATTTTTTATATATTTAAATAAAATATTTATATATTATAGCGGAGTGATCTCAGAAGAGTTAGGAGCAAAATGGCAATGTGGATGGTCACTGATTGTCATTGGACTTTGTGACCCAAATAGAGATGACCAAAGCACAGGGTAGTATATTGTACAAGTGATATTCCTTATAGATTAGCTTTTATGCGTGTCCAAACACAGTGGTATCTATTTAATTAAAGGATGTTGGTTGAGTGAGATTTTATAACAGTCTGTCTTGCTCAAACATTTGGTTTGGGTTAAATTCTCAGGAGGACTGCTAGTGCTTCTGAGTGCTTTAAATTTATGGGAAGGGAAGACAGAGAATAAAAAAAATCCATTAAATTCCTGGAAATTTTCATTAACTGAAGTTTCTCCTGTATACACTCACCTGTATAGTGGATCAGAATGAGTCATCTGTGTATACAGAGCTGCTCACTCTTCTCTTTTTGTCTGCTTGCCCCTTCTTACAGTTATTTTTTCTCCACTTCCCCTCCCCCATTGAGGGGCTTTTAAAAAACTCTTTGTAAGTATCATACAACATCTTTTAGTATACTATGGAAGGTTCCTAATGTTACTGGATGCTGGTTGCAAAAATAGTAATATAAACATATAGTCAGACAAATTCTAGAGCTATATTTTAAGCTTAAGATGTTGTTCTAATGTATGCTTTTGTTCCAACACTTCTTCCAGATAGGCTTCTGTTGGGCATACTGGAACTGAAATATTTCCCGTAACTGTAGCAGAAATGACGTTAAGAAACAAAACAAAAAAAACCCAACAAAACTATCTCTTTCAACAATGGCCTGTGGTATTCCTCATTATGGTGTTGCACAGCAGGTTCTCAAAAATGCATGTGCTAAGTATGTATGTGTTGTAATTCATTAATCTGAAAACTAATAGAAAACAGTTGGAAGAAGCCATCAATGTCTGTCATTGTAACATTTAAATTACATATTCAAATATTGCTTTGTGTACTAGGTTTATTGGACTAGAAAATTCCATCTTAAAATTTGCTATTCTAATTTAGCACAATCAGTGGAAAAAGTATTTGGAAATTAAGCTATTTTAATGAGCATGTTTTTAGTTAAAAAAAAGAAATTATGATACGGCTTAGTGCATCATATTCCCAAGTACCTGCAATTTTATAAAATATAAATCTTAAAGCAACTTCTGTGGTCATTACCTATCGGGGACAAACTGAAACTGACATTGAGGTTTCATGTCAATAAATTGAAGGCTACAATCCTGTTGAAACAGAAGCCTAATAACCAAATGTTGAGCTTTCTGTTAGGTTTACAATATTTAAAAGTCACTCAAAATCGTAACATAACTTTACTGATTTCAATTTTTTTCTCCTTTTTTAAGTATTTTAGCAAGATGATAATGATTTTTGTATCAATTACACTTTTTCTTAGTTCCCTACTTTGCTTTTGGTGATGCTTTGATTTGAAAAATCTCTGCCTGGTTGAGTTTTGACTGTAGTTAAAACATGAATAGTGTGCTCATGTAATTACTGAGTTTATGAATGGATCTGAGAATGTCTGAGAGTAGAGTGCTGTCCATCAGCATTTCAGTCCATGTTAATTTAATTTGGATTCTTTGTATGATGTGGGCAGAGATTGGCCTGTAAAGGTTCCCTTTTTATGTGACAGTTCTTACTGGCTGCAGAATCTTAGTGAAAGACATGGTGGCATCACATGTCTGGAAAGAGACATTTCTCCAAATGACACCATGTGAGTTATAATCACTGAAATACTTTTTTATTATATTATAGAACGAACCTGATTTTAGAGGGTAAGATGTCAATGCAAGGCTGCCTGTGACCTGCTGTTGCCCAATTTTTTCTTTTCAATTTCGGTTTTCTTTGCCAAAATCCCAGATAACTATGGTTTTAGTGCTTTGAAATAAGTTTCTGAGAATGGGCCAGTGTTCACATTTGTTCCCTACTATTCCACGTGAGATCCTTGTGAAAGTTACCATGCGTCAGACTTGCAGAATCTGGCCCTACTTTCCCCCCCACACACTATCCCTTCTCTGAAAAGAAACCTGGTAAGATGTAGGTGAAATCAGGACGGAGCAGAGAGGAGCCAACCTAATTATTACCAGTGGTGCTCTCAAGCCTGTTGTGCTTCTGGCTTTGCAGTACTCCACTTGTGAAAAATCAAAATCTTTGCAGGAACACGTATGTTTTCTAAGCTCTGGGCCATGGGCTTTCCCCCTGGTAGCTGTCCCCCTCAAGGGCTTTTAGACAGGAGATAAAGGAGTTTGAGTGCTGCTTCTAATGTTGAGGTACTTGGACGATTTGCACATTCCTGAGAGTATGGGAGCTGATTTAACTGGATTCTCTATTGTTAAGAGATTTGGTACTGCATCTTGAATCCTCATTCTTCTGTTCGGCAGTCCTTGATTTCTCAAGTCACTGTAAGCGTTGTTTCTCCAGGGGTTTTCCTCTTGTCTGTGGGGGTGGACAGGAATTTTAAAGATGTTGAGAGTGCTTTAAGTAATCGTGACAAGCATTCATCTGAAGCTTTAAAACTTTTTGGAGATGTTGGAGATCTTAATATAACTGTAGAAGCATCATAGTTATGTTGCATGTTCGTATGCCTTTTTATTAAAGAAAGTCTTAAGTACAACTCATTTCAACACAGTTCATTAAACATAAAATTGCATATTTTTCTAGTAAACTCAATTTGAGATTTCTCAGTAAATTGTTAAATTACAGATTTTTAAAAAAAGCCTTGCATGTTCAAGTGACTTCCAAACTTTGCTTTAAAAAGTCAGCCAGTCATATGGCGCATGCAAAATATTAAATCGAAAGAAATTGAAAATCAAATATTGATTTCAATACTAGAGTGAGAAGAAGTCTTTCGATGATAATAAAATCAATAACAGGAGAAATGCTGCTACCACATGAAAATAGTTCATACAGTAACAGACAAAGTAGTCTTTCAAACATCTGACAGAAGAAATGGCAATCTGAATTTTCTAGGGTACGTGAGAACAGAGCCCTGATGGAATTAATCTACCCTGCTGTACTCTCCACTCCTGCAATCGTTAGAGCTGCCACTTGGGAACAGGGGGCTTCTGAAAGAAAGTCTCTTGACCTTTGAATATACTCCCAATGACATGCTGAGCCGGAGGCCACAAGACAAAAGTGGGAAGTTTATGCAGCAATATACAACTTTAAAGAACATTAGGTTGTCATTGCTGTTTTGATCCGTGATAGAGTATACTTTGATAAAACTCAGATAAAGGGCTTCAGGCTGTAGCATCAAAACAATGCATTATGTTCCTTTTAGTTTGAAATATGTATTTCTACAGTCTGGTTTTAAGAAATGAAATGTGCTTGTGAGAACTGATTAGACCTGGCACACAGATCTAAATAATGAAGGTCAAATAGAATTATTTGGGTTTTATGTTTTGATTGTTTGAAAACTTAGGTTTGAGATTTATAGAGAGGACTCATTGTGACAGTTATATACCACAGAAAAAAATAACTCTGGAAGTGGCCACAGTTGTGTTTGAATTCAGTAATGACTCCATTTGTGGTGTTTGTTTTATGTGAGTTTATTGACTGTATATTGACTGAGAGGAAGGCAAAGTGAAGGGTCTTTGGTTGCTTTTGGTCAGTCTTATTCCTGTGGAGTTGAATCGAAGATATAGAAAAGTAGGCTATCAGGAATTTAATTTTGTAGGTATGTAATTCTGTGTTGTAGTCTTGCTCTGAGTGCTTGAAGGTGTTAGTTATATAAATGTATCTGAAAGTCCATAAAGACAATAAAAACTAACATTCCTGGTTGCTCTAATTTTATGTATCACCTGCATGGGCTCTAAAGCTCTACAGATCATTACTCCATGCATAGCTCTGGCAAATCCCCTCCCACCCCCCAAATTGTTGGTAGCATCTCTGATAATCTTCATAACTCAGAAGGTATGATGCTTCATGGCTTCTCTGGCTGATTTACTGTACAACTGTCTTCAGTACTGTTGAAAATGAATGGTAACCACTGTTGTGTTTATTACAATAGAATGCATGGATCTATGTTAAGATATCATGGGGGGTGTTTTGTTTGCTCTTGTGTTGTTTGTTTTTTTTTTTTTTAGAAAAAACTAACCCAAAAAGAAATCTTTAGGATTTTTCAACTTTATTCTTACATACGAAAAAACCATGAATTTATTTTAATGTAGTAAGTTACTGTAACTGTTTTTAAGATGTCATTCCCCTCCTTTTGGCACTTCTTCCCTTAACATGCTGAATCCTCTACTGAGAGCACAGCAAAGCCTCTTCTTTGGAATTTGATACAAGGGTTTTTCCATGTTATGGCTGGCAACAGTCACGTTCAGAGCAACATAGCTTGGGGCTGTCATGAGGCGGATTCTCCTTCTTGCGCAATGCATGTATTAGCCTGTTTTTATGAGAGGAAGAATATGGAATTTCTAGTAAGTCTCTTCCCTTTGACTGTTCTTATAAAAATCATCACTTACTACTGAAAGTTAACATATTCTGAGAAATTAAACTAAACTCGAGTGATCATACAGAGTTTAATATCAGAGTAGCTTCCTAAGTAAAGGAATTTCAGAAGAAGGTGGTTTGTAACTCATCTGTCAGAGCTGAATTCTTCTGCTGATGATTCTGATAGTAAAGATCTAACTTCACTGATTGCCTGGTTCACAGCACATGTGATATATGTGAAGTTCACTTCTCCAACTTCACAACAGATGCTCTTTAAAATACTTGTAAAAGTCTTTCTTGCAAAACTGAACTTAAAAGGGGGTTTTAAGATGCCCCCAAGGGCCCCTCTCATAAACATTTGCCAATAGCTGTTCATATGGGTGAAGACAGATGTGTATTGACAAGGCTGAGACTAAACCTCTGAGATGGAGAGTTGGATATATGCTGAGAAAGATGTGTTTCATATACAAATGGTGTTTGTGCTTCTGTAGTATGAAAACTTCTTTAATACAGGCAATCTGTTCAATACCGTTTAGTCAGGGTTTCAAAGAACCTCAGCTTTGAACAGATATTAAACTGTGGGGTTTTTTCTCTGAAACTTTTCATCAGTTTGTAGATGTGTGAAAAAGGAAATGGTAGCAGTAACTGCTTTGCAAAGTCCAGGTTTACATTAGAAATGCCTTACTGATTTCGGTATGCTGTACTGCCAAAGGGCTCTAGCTTTGTTTTGCTGCACTGACTTACTTCGGGAGGGTCCTAAGCAAAGACTAAGTAAGGCATACAAGCAAAATCAGCTTTTCAGGAGGATTATGTCCATGCTTACTGCCTTTACCAACATTGTTTTAAAATAAGTAAAATTAAATACTGAAAACTGCAGTTCACTGTTTGTTTCACCACCATAACAAGGTTGGTAATAGTTAAACACTGTATATGTGCTACTACAGCACATGGCTGCAAACTTGTTAATGAAATTCAGTAGTTATTAGTTCATAGAGCCTATTCAGGTATTTAGTTTTCAGAAGAAAATTACCTGCTAACTAAACTAAAATAATTTGCTACTCCTTTTTCATGTAAAATCTCTTACTAATTTGAAATTTTGAGTTTCTTCTTTGTTGCACCAAATGAACAATTGTGACAGGAAAAAATAAACTCTTGAAGCTTAATTTTTCTAATTTTAACGGCTGGGTGTTAAAAGTTTTCCCCTTAACTTGATAAAGACTTAAGAGTTTATCGATGAATGTACTTTTGTCTGTCTGGTTCCCTTGTTTTTTTCTTTCCCTAAGCTCTCTAACTTACGTACAGTGATTAGCTATATTAACGGGTAGTTGATTTTACTTGTGCATTAAGCAAATGCAATTTCCTAGTAGGACTCCAGTGCTCAGGGAAGCCTGGAGAACAAAGTCATTCAGTCGCTTTGAAAGTCAACAAATACAAATTGTTACTGCTGTGCAATAGAAGAATTTTAGAATGCATCGATTTTCATTTTGACCTTGCTGGCCAAATATCATTTTCTTTTATACATACCATTGTGAGAGAGTTTAAATACTACTTGTTATCGACATCCTTGTTTTTACTCAGCTAGTCTATTAAATAAATTGAGGCAAAATAAAATGCATCATTTACTGACACTAAATCTAAATGGAAAAAGCTTTTAAAGAGAATGTGTAGAACTGGAGGTTTTATCTGAGAATAACTTTCCTGTGGTTCATGTCACACAGGGTTTGATACCTGTATTTCAGTTATCTTAATTTTATTGCAGTGGTATTTAAAATAAAGACCGTGTTTAACTTAGCATTGTCCAAATCTGCATTAAATTGTCATTCTTTATGGAAGGCTTTGCTACCAAGCAACTGCATGTATACTCCAGTTGGTAATTATTTAATGTTTGAGAGCTTTATGAACTGAGACTACTTATTTGTGTTGCTAAAGGAATGCAGTTTGGAATTACTGAGTGGGGGGTTTGGGATTTAATTGCAAGCCTTACTTGTCTGCTTTGTGCTGATTTGAAATGCTAAACAGCAGTATCTTCCACTGATTAAGATAAGGTTTGCAGTTGCTCTCAGCATTTTGAAAATCAGGACATTGCTACTGTTGTTGGAAGTCAGATGTCTTCTTTTTGATGATAATCTTAGAAACTGTTAGTAGATGGTCCATGCCACTTCCTCAGTAGTAACCACATCATTATAGTAGCTCCTGCCTGCCCTTCTCAACCGGTGAATTAGCCAGTCTGCTGGGTGGCCACACAGACACTGATCAGCACAAATGAGCTGGGCAAGTGAAGAGGAGCAAGAGAAGCTCCTGTTACTGCTGCTAGTAAAGGGCATCTGAATCCATAGCTTACATTTAAGAAAGATGCACCTCATTACAGTGGGAGTAATTCCTGTGAACGTTTAGCTAGTCCTCGCCTGTACTTACTGTTGCTATTTGTAGTAACTTCCAGAGGCCTGGAAGAAAGCTTATTTTCATAGGGCTTCAGTTAAGGCAATCCCATCCATTAGCATTCCTTTGAAAAACAAATATGGTGACTCTACTGCTGTAAGCCTGGTTCCAAACTAAAGATCATCCTTTTATTCTTTTCATTTCCCTTACCCCACTCAAATTTGTAGTTGCATTTTTTTAATATGGAGATGGTTTGCCTTCAGAGAAGAGGGTTCTTTGGTATCTCCCAATAGTAAGATAAGTGAGCATAGCTTGGCTTAATATAGCATAATACTTTTCCACTGAAAGATGAAAAATCTAACCAGAACCTATTGCTTTTGTTACGCCTTTAGTTACTTCTTGGCGAGGAAGAAATAAAACCAACCCACTAACCTCGAGAAAAGGAAGAAAGATGTGTCTGTTTCCAGCTGGTTGGAAACAGTTGATAGCAACAGTCACAACAGATAGGTCTTTGCTTAGATTATTTAGACACTAGTGGAGTAACAGGTTAGGAGCTACTAATCTATGTTTATCAGAGAGACCAGTCCATTGTGTTGATCTGAGGCTTTACCTTTGAAAAAGAAAGGAAAAAGCTGTCCTAGAATTTATAGCCAGGACTGGCCCTGTCTCTGTGGCTTCCTGAGCTGTCCTTAATCTCTCCTTAGGATGCTCATTTTGTTTGCCTTAATTTTAAGCAATTACTGGTTGTTTGTCCTTAATCAAAGCAGGGTACTTAAGTAGCCATCTCTAGCTGGCTGGCATCTTGAGTTCAAATTGTTAGCTCTTTATTTTATGCACAAAGTTGTTTTGGAAGGCTTTCCCCCACACTTTCCATGTAGTGATATTAGTGCACAGTGAATTGTAGATGATGTGTAGCAGTAAAGATGGTAAGACATAAACAAAACAAGAGAAACATAACAGGTCTCATGCTTTATTCATTCACATTTGTTTATGTTCATACCACCCAGGAACACCCAGAAAACACCTGTTCCTCAAAGGGAAGACAACAGCAAAAATACATCACTTCCTAAATAAGAGACTTCTGTAAGGTGCTAGCAGAATTTTTCATGCCATATTCTTGACAAAGTACTATTTTGTCTCTTCACACTTCATTTTGGCTCCTCTATCCAAAATTTCGGATATCATCTAATAAAACCACAGACTAATACTAGTATATTAATTTCATGTCTATTACTTATTTGTGTAGCAATAGTACCTTGCTGTGGGGCAGCAAAGTAGTAGGCAGATTACACTAGAACAAAATGAAAGGATAGGTTGTCTTCTGAAAAAAAACCAAACAAAAAAAAACAAACAAAAAAAACCCCCCAAACAGAAAAACCGAAGCAAACCTGATGCTTCATGGCCTTGAGTTACCTTTGTGCATAAACAATTTTTTTCTTGCCCTTTCACCCATCTTTTCCATTTTTCTCATGTATGTTAATTTCTGGTATTTTTATAATCTGATTTGTTCTAACTGTTCTCATTGAGACCATCAAATTATGGAAGAAAATGGAATTCCGAATCTGCATTGAGGGGAAATACGGAGCACGACCTAATAACCACTCTGGATCTGTGCTCTGTCTGGTGCTTCAGTGCTGATGCTGAGGAAAGCAGACAGTGCTGGACCCATGAATACAGAAGGCTGCCAGTTAATTTAAGCTTAATTGTGGTAAAAGATGGGGAACCACTGACCTTTAGAAGAGTTTGACTTAATGAGACCCTCATGCCTGATGTCTGTTTTCAGCTGCTTTTAGCTGGATAAAATTACTGTTTAGCAAGATTGGACTTTAGAAAACCACTTTTCTTACTTTTGCTTGTGAATGATGGTACAAAATAAATAAGGTTTGGTACTAAATTTGTGTGTGACATTTAGCAAGGTTGAGGAAAGATTTTATTTGGGTATGTTTAGTAGAAGTATGTATTTTCCACTTGGTTTTGGGTTTTGTCTGCTGCTTAAATGTTTTGGAGAAGACAATATAGTTTATGGCTGAAGCAGGTGAAACTGAGAATTGGGAACATCTTTGAGGTGTTACTTACATTACTATGTTCATTCACAAAGACAGTCCTGCCCCAGAAATGTCTTTTCTCTTTGTTCTTTACAGACAGGATATGTGTGTGAAATGCAACCATAAGTATGGTTAAAAGTAATAGATTCAAGTTTGATCAGGTAAGATAGAGGCTTTTTTCCATACAATTTCTATGGGTTTGAACTCATATTCAGCACCTTACTGAAAAACAGGTTATTCATAAAACAGTTGCTGCAGTGTCATGTCTCTTCCAGTCCCTCTTCTTTTTTTTTCTTAAAATATCGAGCAAATATTGGCCTACATGGGAAAAATACAAGGAAAAAATAATTTTCAGGTCTGTTAGGCTTGAGAAACAGAACATTTTTCAAGCTCTCTCACTAACAATACAGTACAGATCTGCATACAGCAGTGTCAAAATGTAAATGTGATTCAATTTGCCTCCCCCTTTCTTTGTCCTTAAATCTAATGATGCCAATTTTCAGTTATGGTCAAACTTCCTTGTTTGAAGATGGCACAGGTCTATCATAAGTGCCAATTTGTGCTAGAAAATTTAATTTTTATCGGCGATGAAATGTGAGCTGCATGGTAGGACAGTAAATGTAATGTAATATATAATAGGCTATTTAATTTGGTTTAACCATCTTAAAATCTATTTAAGTCCTCCTGAGACATCCCAGAGCAGATCTAAAGGAGATCTTTTCCATCAAGCTCTTAGTGATTTAAACTTATATTTCCTGTCCATTACAGTTTTAAACTGATAATAGTATCACAATTCAAACTCACAGGCATGTATAGAGACTTGCATTTTTCTTCTAATGGGACGGGCAATAAGCTTTGTAAGTATGAAAGACCTCAGACACCTTTTATTCACCCATTGCATGGTTTTACAGGTCTAATAGGAAAATACATTTTGTACTCAGGTTCATGGAAGTTGATTAAAACACTATTTCAAGGATGAAGTATGGTAGCCACTTTTAGCACCTTCTGTTCCTTTCCTGAAGCAACCAACTTTCTTTTTAGAGGCCAGGATAGAGGGGGATCGCTGGGGTGCATGAAGTCCAGTGCTTCACGATCACAGCCAGCCATCGCAGCACTTAATTCTGTATGGCTTTGTAAGAGTATGTCCCTCCGGGTACCACAAGTTGGAAAACATTACTCCGTGGTATATAGCAAAGATTTATAGGATGGAGTGCTGCAGCCTTGAAATGGGGACATGCTGCTGGCATTGCAAGAGAGAGGATTGCCTCCATGTTAGATCTCTTTGGTAGCAGGGTGGTAATGTAGATGTTTGTATGATAATAGCAAGATCATAATTATTGCCTACAATACAAAGGTATATTAACATACTTTTTTGCACCTAATACAGTGCTGCCTATATATAGAAGTTGCATTAGTTATTTTCACTGGTGGCTCATTATCCTTAGCTGGTGAACCAGTATAGCCAGTCCTTCTCTTCCTTCCCTGTTTCAAGCAGAGCCCTGACTTGCAGCACCTTCTTATCATGCTTATTTTCTGTTGTATTTCATTTCAATCACTTAATTGTAAAAGTTCTTGCTCTTCTTCCTGTGTGGTAACTTCATTCTCTATCATATCAGCAGTACTTTAAATGCTGTGTCAACAGCAAACCAAAGCCTGGTATTTTTTTTTTTACCAAGGCAGAAAATGGAAATTCTAAATAAAGTAGACCCTTGAGGAACACCACTGCTAGTAATGTTTTCTCCCTCCCAATAATTTGCCATGGGATGTGATACTCATGTGCTACCATTAACCAGGAAATTTCATCAAAGAAAGATAAGCCAGTATAACATGATTTACATTAGGAAAGATCCAGGTTGTGTTTTTATTCTGCTTTCTATTTATATTCTAGTCATTGGTTACTATTGGTTGCTCTTGTCCCTTGGAACAGTTGTTCTAAGGTACTGAAGAGTGCTGAGTTCACAGTAACAGGGCTTTTCTGAACACAGGTTCTACGTTTCTTCTCCAACCCTAGGCTGCTATCCCAGAAAATGTCTTATTCATTGAGGATCCTCGTGCCTGAGCTTGCAATTTTGATATATAACTCATTTTTTCAGTATTCTGGGATGGAAATTTTTTAAGCAGCCTCATTTCATTTTAGTAATGGATGTGGTAATTTTCAGTGCTTTGTCCTTGTTCCCATGAGGTATTCTGTCTCTGTCCTCATACACAGCATTATTCTTACAGGAAAAAATGATGCAGAAAGCTAATTTAGTGTTTGGTCTGTCCTCCTAACTTCTACCCCTTGTTGATACCAGTTCTTAATTTCTTGCTCTTTATTTCTTGTTGAGAAACCTTTCATTTGTCTGTGAGTTCCCATTTTCCTGGCCTCCTGGCAGTTTTCATTTGACTTCTGTGGCCTGACCTCTAAGTGCCAGCTCTCCTTGCTCATCAGTCCCTTTTTCCGTTCCTTGTAGGTTCTCTGCTTTCTCTTAATATCCTGCTTTGAGGTGCATTCTCATGCAGGTAGGTCTATAGCCCTTTCCTGTCCCCTTTTTTCCTTTACTTGAATAGAAAGAGTGTTTGATTTAAAGTAAATCTATGCCTTCCATACACTCAAATCCAATTTTGTATGTGTTTCATATCTCTTTGGATGAAATTTTGGGTTACGGCCCAACAGAGAAAGGTGGGATTGCTCTTGAAATGTAAAGAAAACTCTTAGTTATTTTTGAGTTATGCAGCTGGTGAGGCCTGTATCCCCAGAAGGTTAAGGATGTTTGAACTGCCTTTGGCAATTATTGTATGTTGTATAGGCTGCTTACTTCCAGATGTGTTTTTTTCTTTATGTAAAACTGTGGGACTTAATTTTAAAAACTGGCATTTAAACCACCTGGATCAGAAATAGATTTTTTTTCTTTTTTCCTCGTGCTAGGTATGTTTCTACAAATACAATCAGTTTTGTTAAAAAGACAATAATTTTGGAAATTTCCTGAAATTCTTTCAAGGTTTCACTTTCTTTTTTTAAAAAATGTATGCTGATGTTTCTTTTCTCCTTGTGTTGAGAGACAAACATATTTGACAATTGTTCCTTTGAGAACACAAAAGTGTATGATGACAGTTCGCTGTCCCTTTCTCCAAGTGGTTGGGAAAGCTATTACCATGAATGATAAGGCTGCTTTTTGGAGCCACAGTAATCACTTCTGAATCTTCGTATTATCAAGGATAAAAAAGATGAATTAATTACTCAAGCACTGGCTATTTTAGAATACAGTCTGAAGTATTTATGTGTACATCTGTGTCACTGAAACCACCTTCAGAAGGCTGTAGGCAGGTCTCTGGGTATAAGCCTGAGTTTAAGTTTCTGTGAGGTAAGGTAGTATGTGGATTTACAGTCTGTCGGCCACTTTGTGTGTACTACGTTGTGAACACATTTGTACCATATGGCCAAGCCACAGAATTGCCCAGCTATATGTGAAGGCAGTAATCTGTGCAGATGGACACGGCTGAAACACTGGGGTCCAAAGAATCAGATGGGAACTTCATGTTTGGACTCGGGTCTTTCTGAGTTAGAGGTTTAGCAAAGCTACTGAGGACTTTTTTCTGGGTTCTGATATCAAAATTGGGCTCAGTGCTCTGCCATGTTGATTTTGATAGTGCTAATCCTAGAGCCAATATAAATTTTAAATTATGTATTTATGAATTTCATTTAAAAGTAATTGGAATTCCTCAGTATGGTTTAACGGTGATGTATAATGCTTGTCTTTTTCTTGCCCTTGGGGGTGGGGGGGAATCTCTGAATAAAAGTCCCTTCTCTGTCAGTTCTTTTTATTTGGGAATAGATTTTTTTTTTCCTGGGTCTGCCTGAAATTTCTAAAGTCCACCTCTCCTATGTGTCTCAGTGCTTGATGAGGTGCTAGCAAAAGAGAGATTTGTAAGTCTTTCACTGTGTGTGTTAGCCAAGGCATCCTTCAGGATTTATGCTGCAAGATTTTTAAAGCACAGATAATAGTAACTAAAAGCTTGAAAAACATATTAATGGACTGTTTATATTTTGTGTTATTCCTCTTTATTGTTTTCCTTTGCTTTAATGAGATTGAAACCAATTTAGTGTCATTAGTAAATGTCTGAGCATGTTCTTCAAAATGAGCTTTCAGTGCTATGGTGGGGAGTCTGGGGGTTATATCTTTAATCTGATGGCACTTTACGTTGTTTGGTTTACTTTTTAACTTCATGGGTCGGTGGGTGTTTCTGTAACATATGGCACTGTATGTTGAAAGTGGGTGTTTACATCTGGTATGCATTGCAAGATTTAAGGTAGAGGGGATGAAGTTTTGGGCAAGTATGTGTTTTTTGGATGAAGGATAAAGTGAGAATACTTTTATTTCCTCTTAGATTTGAAACATATCATTCTAGCAATGCCTTTGAAACTCTGCCAGCTTTGCCAACCGTAACATTTATGGGATTTTGGACCTAAACTGAATTAGAAAACTGTTTTTAGTGGCAGAGAAAAGGTTAGTGCATGAAAATAGCTAGGCCTATTATTGACTGCATGTGGTCAGTGGTTTGGCTGAATGTAGGTGGCTCTTTTCCTGTCACTGTTTTCAAGCATATGGCTTTGTTTGTCATGAATATAAAACGCTTTAAAAATGAGTTCTACTGCAGTTCTTTTGCACAATAGTCTTTTGCTATTTAGTAGTGATTACTTTGCTGTTGCCATTCATTTTCAATCTTGTAGTAAAAAAAAAAAAACCCACTTCTTAAATAAAGCTTGTGATTCCTGTTGACATCAAAACTAAGAGGTTTGAAGAATGTGGTCATCTGTGTATAGCAGCTGCTTCTGTCAGCACTATCTTGGATTCATATACTATGTTATTGATTCTTTATTGTAGTTAATGCTGGGATTGTTTGCAGTGGGCAGAAACTCCTTTTAAATGTGCACACACACTTTAATTAGTACTTTTGTGAAAATCTCTATTACTGAATTATAACTTCCCTTTTTCCTTTTCATGTTTTCAGTCTTGAAAGTAACATTTATAGCAGGTTTTTCCCAAGGTCAACTTCAGATTTGCCATTTCTTTTTCCGATTATGAAGAAAGCACCTTGAAATTAACTTAATATTTCGTTTTCTTCTTTGGGTGTACTATACAAGGGGCTACCTCAGAGCTCAGAGAATAGTGAATTTTCTAGCTTCTGCTACAGAGAGAGCTTAAGGGCACAACAGGTTCTGTTCAGCTTTAACTTAAACAGTGTTACCCTATTTATATCTTTTTTAAAAATCTGGGTGATAGCGTGCAGATTGTGGATTGTGTAGATTGTCTGGTGTTTTCAGTGTAGAAAATTCTAGTGAATCTTGTTTTAGCAGCTATCAGATGCAAGAGCTGGTTTCATTCAGCCAAGAGCAAAGTACATTTGGTTCTGCAAGATGCTGAGAACTGCAGTAAGAATTAGGGGCACCAAGCACTTTGAGTTGGTTTTACTGCTGCAAATTATTTAAAAACAAAGCAAAACTGTTTACAGTTTCCCCATGTTTGGAGAAAATAATTTATAGAATTATCCAATTTTTAGATTAATCCAATTTTTAGAGTATCTATAAAAGAATAACTAAACAATGAGATAACCTGTAGAGCTGCTTAATATGTTTGTCAGTCAGTCCTTAGAGAAGTGCATCCTGGTCCCATAGGCCAGACACAAGGAAAATTACTCTGTTGCACAAGTAAGGCTCCTTGTGTGATTATGTCCTGGAGACTTTCATGAACTTCATTTGTTACCTACATAAAAAAATTACACAATACTATTTAAAACACAAAATGTACTTTTAAAATTCTTAAAATGTTAAAAAAGAAAATCTCTAGAAGCTGTAATTATTGCAAATATAGGTTAGAACTTACTGTAATATCTTCCTACAATGTAACATAACAATATAATTTACAGGTTAAGAGACTTCTTTTCTAATTTAAACTAGGTTTTCTGAATTGTATTATGAAGACAGAGCTGTTGTTCCTAAGCATGCTTGGTGAAAGACTGTCACTAAGCAAGAAGTGCTTTGCATGTATTTGTAAGTCTCACTGCAAGAGAATCTTAAGGTGGATATAAGCATTGCATCCTCAAATGTTTAACAAAAAAAATATGAATTTTAATTTGCATGAGTGTGGGGTCATGCAGAACACCCTCAATAACAGCAAGCTCTGTAATGTGTTTTGGTTTTGTATCTTTTTTCTAGTTCTGATTTAGGACCAGGAAACTGCTTGATATTTTTGACGGTAGTAATTGTCACAATTCAGGAATGCTTTATCTTGAGAGATCTCCTATTTAAACATGCTGCCTAACTGATAACTGTTCCTCATCAAAAAGATTTGAAATAGGAAGATGATGGAGATTATTAGTATCAGTTCTGAACACTGATTGATAGAATAGTATCTTAAGAGAAAAACAGCACAGCTAACTGATGACCTTTGGTTTTGATTTGAGATTTTTTTTTGTAGTCTTGTTTGTGAATACAGTTATATTAATAAATCTCAATGCCCCCTCTTTGGATTGTAGAGGTTGGAGACCTGAGGGAGCTGCAAACGCTGGACATTTCAACCAATCGTTTGATAACGTTACCTGAAAGGCTGCATATGTGCCTTTCGCTGCAGTACTTGACTGCAGACCGAAACCACCTGTGGTATGTTCCCCGCCACCTGTGCCAGCTACCAAGCCTCAATGAGCTCTCCATGGCTGGAAACCGCCTCGCATTTTTGCCACTTGGTGAGTCACCACTGTCATTGGGCTGGGGGGTGGGTGAGAGAAGAGACAGGAAAACAAACTTTCTGTCTTGAAAAGAAAAAAAGAAAAAGGCAACAAGTGATTTTCTTTGGTGGTCCCTACGAACTCTGTTAATGGAGTTGTCACAGTGATCATATTCTTGAAAATACGTTACTAAACAAAATAAAAAAGGCAGGTTTGAAGTTTCATGTCTGTTTTAAAGCAATAGGTCAGCTATCAAATTTGCTTTATTTTTAGCTAACTGAGGAGGGAAAAAAGTTTAAATGATGTTGTGTTTAAATATAGTACTATGTAATCTGAGTTCCACCACTCTGGGTAGTGATCTGTTTCTGTTTGCTGGATCTGATGATTTAACTAAGATTTTTCAGCTAGGGTTTAAAACTTTCTATGGAATCCCAGTAACTCCACATAAATTATTTTTCATCATTAGGAATGTCAGTAGTGCATAATCTAGCGAAGGTTTAGTTTGTGCTGTGTATAGGCATCCATCAAAACTTCCACGGTAGTAGCACAAGAAGAAATTCAGCTGCCTTTCTCACAACCCTTTTGAAGTTTGGAAGTGTTGAAGCAGGTCTTCAAGAGTAGGAGGTGCAGTCAGCGTGTGCTGGTTTGTTGTGGGGAGTAGCTGTGTTGTCAGTAAGTGTGGACTGTATATTCTGTGAAAAGCAAGTCCTCTTCCCTGCATTTGTTACTTTTTAGTCCTGCCACGGGCTAATCTCCACTGAAATATAGACACACATGCAGATCTGTCATATCATTTGAATAGCCATTAATAGGTTTTCTAGAATACAATCAGATTTTGGTGTTAATTAGGTACAGATGAAGGTATAATAATCACTTTGAAAAGAAGCTGAAAACTGAGGTGGCTAAAAATGAGATAATTTCTAAAGTAATTACATTGTATAGGTTTAACTTAATTTTTTCAGTACTAGCAATTTAGTCTTTAAAGAAGTTTATGATCTTTCTGATTTTTCTTAGCACCTTAGTTTATATTACTGCAAAGTAAATTCAAATAATGTCTCTAGACATAGGGGTTTAGTTACATCCCAATATATGTCATTATATAAATGAGAAAACGAGTTCCTGGACACATCATCCAGATTCCACAGTGCTACCTAAAACAAGCAAAGTAACTTCCCCTACTTTGGCAAATATTTGTAACTCCATTTCATGAGACAGGAAGTTGAATCTTTTTAGTTTTGCAAAAATAAGATGCTGTTCAGTGAGATGAGATGTGAAATTAAAGGGTAAAAATTTTTGCTACTCTTATGTTAGTAGCTTATCTATGAGTGAGCTATGACCTGGATGAGCCATAGATCTCCTGAAATGTTTTAAGTTCAAAAGGAGGAAATAAATCTCTAATATAATGACACACCTTCTTTTTTCTTTATTTTTAGACTCAGATTCAAAACATTCAAAAGGAACTTTTAAAATAACGGGAAACATCAAAGACTGTCAATTGACCTTGTTCAGTAGTTCTTAATAGTGACTCACTGGTGAACATTTGGAGATAATTTGCTATCTGTGGATATGAAACTGAATCATAAATCCTTGAGTTCAGAGGAGAAGCAGCACAGTATAAATGTAAATGTTTAATCCTTCCTCTGAAGAATCAGAAGACTTCAGATTGGTCAAGATGTGATAAAATAAAGTAGGAGAGAGTTAGTGCATTGAAAAGCAAAAAGGTTAAATCTATCTTCTATTGTATGGGAAAATGTTTTTCTTGAGTATTACTGTAGTTAAGGCATAATTGTAGCATTATTTCTGCTAGTTGCACACATTTGCTAATGTTTTGTGTGTGTATTCTTACATTCAACTTCATTTTACTAGTTAATGACTCTAAGGATGTTAAATAACAGTGAAAGATACTGTAGAAATATCTACAAGTGATATTCAAGCAAGAATTGTCAAACAATATTTTTCAATTAGGGAGTTGAGTTGAAAAGCAGACTTTTTATTCATCTCCTGACAGAATGTGGGGTTTTTTTCTCTTTTTTATTAGACATGTCCATCTTAGAAGAAACATATTTGGAACCTAATGCTTTTTAAAGTGTGATTTACTTTATTTCATATGGTGGTTGACATCTACTATGTGAGGAACCCATTCTTCCTCGTCTAAGTACATCCCTTGTAGCTGCCAGTAGACCCTCTTGTTAAGTGTAATGGAAATCTGCATTTTCCTGTTCCTAGATTGATAGGTGTCAGATTTGTTCCAGCAGTAGCACAGCACTGCTGGATACATACTATAGTTTTCTGTCTTGTACGTTCTTTTAAGTTTGTGGGCACATGCATCTTAGAAGTATGTGTAACACTATTAATCAATTTTACAAAATACAATAAAATACCTGATTCTACTCTCTGACTTTCAGAATTAGTACATAAGCAGATGGGTAACAATAATGTCATTTGTTCTGCAGAACATAGTTAATTCTTGGATATGCCAGTATTTTTTAAAAGTTATTATTTTTCAGCTGTTGAATATTCCAGTTTATATTCAAAGAAGCAAGACTGTGTGGATCTGACCCTTTGGGCCTTCCTAATAAATATATTTAAAAAAAAAAAAACCAAAAAACAACAAACAAACCAAAACCAAAAACCAACCAAATTGTATGTTTAAGTTGAACAGAAAACTGCATCCTGGACAATCCTATTATAGTTAGGGTAACTTCCATGCTGCCCTAATAAATGGTCTTATGAATTCTGTTCGTGAATGGCAGATGGAACTACTGATCATTTCATATCAATCTACTTGCAATATAAATTATCCGTTGTCAGAAATCTATCTTTAAAATTTTACCATTAGCAAATGCTCCAATGCCTGAAAACAAATTCCATTGCAAGCAGAAATTTGAATCTGATGACATTGCAAAAATGATTTATGTAATAAAGTACAAATATAATTAAAATAGGGCATAAATTCTCAAGTGTACTGGCAGTACAGGGGATGTTATGACAGCAAATATTCAGCGTTATATCACTTTATTGAGGGTTTATGTGCACATTTTGTTTAGAAAATGGGTCTAGTAATTATCAGTTCACAGTAAACAAAAGTCTTATTCTACCTCAGTATATGCTTTTGTGTCCTTGCCCTCACAGTATGGTTAAAAGAGCATCGGTGCAGACACACAAGAGCTTTTGTTCCATCTTCAGCCATGTGGAATGCATATGCCAGGGCCCTGAGGTTAAAAAAAAAAAAAAAAGAAAAAAAAAAAGAAAAAGAGAGAAAAAGAAAAAAAGTAGAATTGGGGTTTGTTCAGGACTCATGGCATTTGGTCATTTCTGGGAGAAAGGTCTTTGATCTGGGAGCCTGGAAGGAGGAAAGTGGAAATGTTTTAGACACAGTACAGTGCTTGCAAAAGCCACATGAAAACCTTCTTTGTAGCTTTAGCCTTTTCATAGATGGACAGCTTCCTTATTTTACAAAGTTCTTCAGAAGCATGTTTTTAGAGAACTTTTAACAATATTTGTTGACTGATATAAGACATAAAAATTAATGTGGATGGGATACAAAGAGCTTTTTAAAGTGATGATTTATTTAAATTTAAACTTTATGGATAGCATTTGAAATTGGAAAAAAAAAATCTTTTGGGGACTGGAAGATGCTTGGTTGTTTAATGCAAAGAAACTGTATCAAAGGAACATTTATAGTTCCAGGCTATTTGGCTTTGGGAATTGAAATTTTCCTACTGAGATATTTTGTCTAACATCCAAAAATTTGCTTTAATTACCTAGGAAATGCAGTCAACTCAGAACTTAGAATCTAAACATAGCATAAGATAAAGACAGAGGGAAGGAAGAGATGAGATGCAGCCTAACTCCCCCCTCAATGCATATGAAAAGAACAGCTTTAGGGCTTTTTTTGACTTGCCTGATTTTCAGCCCATTTGCATACATCTGTGTAGAAATGAGCGAGATGAGCCTCTTTTAAAAATTTTCTTCCATTCTCTAAATTAATAAGTTAAACAGTAGCACATTCAAGCTACCCCAGCAACCCATAGTTTTCTGCTCTTAGTATAACTGGCTTCTGCAACATGAGGCGATATTCTCGAAGCATTAGGTGTGCCATGCACATGCTATCTGCTTTAAACTTTATTGGATGATTCTTTTCCAGTCTTACAGTATTTTATGGTGTTATAGTGCCTCAGTATCTCAATACTTCTATTCATTGTAGGATAACAATGTTTTTGTTTCATCTAAAAATATCCCAGAACTTTACTAAACTATTTTCAGCCCTGCAATAGTGAGCCAAAATAAATCATCTTTTTGAGGTGTTAGCTCATAACGATGCACAGCAGCATCTCACAGCAGTGCCCATCAGTCAGCAGAGATATTTGTACTTGCTTCTTGGGGCAGGACAGTTGATGGGTGCAGCAGATAGCTCGGTAAACTAGAATGCTTTGGGACAGGGTCAAAGCAGCATGTGATGGTTGAACGTGTCCCCTGATATCCAGTGAGTCAGGTTTGAACAAAGGCCAGATTATGGTCCCTGAAACCTCCATAGGCAGTTGCAGGGCAAGAGCCTGTGTTAAAAGGAAAAAAACAAAACTCAGTTTTTCTATGTTAACGTTTTTATTTTAGAGAAGGAATCTATTCATTTTTCTGTTGGTATCATCATTTGTTCTTTATATCAAAGATTTGATAATCTGACACTCTGTGAAGCTCCTCCTTAGTGTGAGCTTTTAAGGTTTCTGGTGCTTACAGCTGCCATTCAAGTGGGTGACAGCTGAAGACATTCAGTATATTTTAAGATGGCCAAATGTTTGGGGGGGGATCACTCAAAATATCGTTTGCTTTATCTGCACTAAGTGGTGTCCAGAGCTCTTGTGTACAATAAAACTATTCTATAATAAAAAAAGGCTTGTATTACCTCTTGTCATAGTAGGGAATGGTAAGAGATCATTATTCCAAATAGAATTTCTGAATAGAAATATCATAGAAATAACTTTAATTTTTATTCTGTTCTTGGCCACAATTACAAAAGGGACAGAAGCTGTGCTAATTTCTCTGGTTATCTTTATCTTTATGCCAACCAAGGTAATTGACAGTTGGTAAAAATGGGAAGTCAGAATCGGTCGATATTAGTATCATCTTGCAATGTGGCTGATTCAGCCAAATGCCTGTTTATCTTGCTTAGTTTTATAACATACTCATAAAAGTTTAAGAAGTTGAGAGGCATACAGATTATTTCTTTAAATTTATTTTTTCAGAATGCAATTTGTCTGGGTTACATCTATCCCTTCGCAGGCAGAGAGGCTTTCAAACATTGGTTGCTTGGTTTGTGCTTTGTATTAAATGCATATGTCTTTTCCTAACCCAGTATCTTGAGCAGCATAGGAGCTACAGATGAAATGGGCTGCCCAGATGATCCTGCATGTCAGCTTCCTAGCCAGTTTCAAACTTTTTTAGACTATTCCTTTTAGTTCACTTTTGATTTGTCTTTTTAAATGTCTCACATTAGCATGTTTTTAACTTCTTTTGATAGCAGTTTTACCACTGACTAGATCTTGCTGATAAGCAACATCCTTGTTTTCAAGAATTCATCCTAGAAACCTAAATTCTCCCTTTTAATTCTGCTCCATTTTCCCACTTTAATTTTCTAAACAGAATGAAGTTATTCCATACCTGTGTGCTCCTATCTGGAGATATGCTAATATATTTCTAGTCTGTAAAGGTATCGCTTAAACATGCTGTACTTGCTTCTTTTGACTGCCAGCCATGAATATTTTAACAGAAATAATGCAAGAAGCACACCTTCAGATGTGGCTACAAGTAAATGATCAATACAATTTTTGTTGTATAATATTCTGCAGTTTAATGCTTGTATATTTTCTTGTGTTCTGTAATTTACCACATCGCACAGACTTGTTTCTGAATGATTACTGGTTGTATTTGGTTATAGCTAATGTAATCACACAAGTATCTCTTCTTGGGGAAAGAGTGGGAAAGACCACATTCTTCTTTGTCTTTACTGCTTTACCAAAGATAGTGAAGCTGTGATTTCAGTGACATGAGGCCAGATACTGAAAGTAGGTTTGACCTTGTGAACTTGTATGGACTGAAAACTTGAAATCAGTTGTCCCTTTGCTTCTTTAAACTGACTTTGGAGTTTGTCAATGTTAAAATTTAATTATTTATAATGGGATTTTCAGGGTTACTGAAAGGAGGGGTTGTTTTGGTTTAGTAATTTTAAATGCTGTTTTCTAAACAGCTTTTCAGTTCATCCATAATAAAACCATTGGCTGAAATTTTACAGTTGAGAAGTACAAATTTGTTTGCTTACATTGAGTCTGATTAGCTTATTTATAATTGAAGAGAATTGCTTTTTCTTATAATTGTCAGTATGTCATCCCTTCTCCCCCTGACTTTTCTTATTTTCTAAACCCAGATTTAGGTCGTTCTCGGGAGCTACAGTATGTTTATGTGGATAACAATATTCATCTGAAAGGCCTCCCATCTTATCTGTATAATAAAGTCATTGGTTGCAGTGGGTAGGTATGAATTAATTCAGATGTCTTACACACCCGTTCCCTGTAAAAATTCTCATAAATATCTTCCTGTATGATACAACTGATTATTTTTTTGTGTGATGGACTCAGAACTGATGTTAATTTGAAGGGGTTACTGCAGCTCCCAGTTCTGTTTTATTTTTGTAATAAGTCTTCTGTGATAATTACTGACTTTCAATATTTTAGTATTAAGCCATAACAGACAGTGCAGTTATTCTGAAGGAATTTATAACGATAATGTAAGGCCCGAAGCTGAATCCTAGCTGCATTTAAAGGTTGTGCAAAAATGTAGGCTTCACAGAATTTCCAGAATTAAAGAATGAAGAAGATATTTTTTAATGTGTGGCAGCATCTGTGTAGTTCATAAGTTCTCGCATTTCTGTATGTTACGGGCCATATCTTGGAATGTCACGTGCAGATCGTTCACTCATTTTACATGTATCAGCTTCTTGTAGGTCTCAGTACCTACTAACTAAAATAAGTAACTTTTTTTAGGAATTATGGATTGACAGGTATATTTTTACATGTGGATTTTAAAAATATCCTAGGCTGTCTCATGTTTGTGGCTAGGATGTGAGAAAAAAGTGGTCTGTCTAGGACACTAGCTTAATTCTTTCTGCACTGACACTAGCATAAATTAGGATCAGCACCACTGATGAATGGAGCCTTACTGGTGTAAAACTGATCAGAAGAGGATTGTCCCCATTACCATCTAATTATAAATTTCTGGTATGCTCACTCTCAGCAAATCTTGCATTAAATATAAATTTCCTCTTTACAGCCTGCACTCTACAGCAGTATGTGAGATGCTGAGTCTTGGCATTTTAAGGTTTTTCTAATATTCCCATGTCAGCTGGTTGTGTGATATTTAAATACTTGCAGTTGGATTATAATTCTGCTGAACTGTGTGCAGTCTCAAGCTTCTACTAATTTTTTTTTCAGGAGAAATAATTTTTAGCCTTTGTTCTTTCAGAACTGATTGTAAATTCTAAGACAGACATTAAATTGACCCTAAAGGTAATAAACTGTATTGATTGTGACCCAAAACACTAGTGATAGTGCAGGAAATGTTCCAGCAAGTGTGGTCCAACTGTCCTGTCTATTTCAGGTGATTTTAAACAACTGTGTCTTTATATTTTCTAATGTTTTAAGTCCTTATTTTAGACTCAGTCAAAATCAGTTTATCTTTGCACTGACCTTTTGTGAAGATATTACCAGTTCTTTTTGCTGTTACATGCACACTACTGGTGACACTAACTGCTAGTATCTCTGATGGAGATTAATATAAATCTAGTATAAAAGAGACCAAAGAAGTTGAAACTATTGTACTGAAATTCTTGTAATGCTTCTGTGGAATAAAAAAAAGATAATTTTTTTCCTTAATAATAAAGAATTTAAAAATTATTTTTAATAAAAAAAATATTTGTACTTGTGTACCAAACAGATATTTGTCGTAGTTGTGAAACCATCTCGAAACAGCATAGATTATTTTTAAGGAAATGTTTCAACATGGGAAGAGCACTTACATATATTATTAAGAAACCAAAGGTTTTATTTGATAAAGTGCTGAGTGATGTTAAAATCATGTAATAATGGTCATGTGAAGAATTTCTCTGTTCTTTCCAAGAAAGCATTAGTAACGAATGCAAGGCTTTCATGGGTCAGGCAAGAGTTGAAGATCCAGGCTTTAGTACTCTGTCTGGTCATCCACTGGAGAATAAAATCTGATGCGCTGCTATTACTAACATAAAGCTAGATTTCTGAAAATAGAATATAAATTGCATTGTGTAAGTAATGAATCTCTGTCTGGGAATCCTGCAGTCAGACTGACTGAAAAAGTCTTTTATGTAAGAGGTGATGATCTCAGCACTCAAAATAAATTTTGATCTTATTTTTTGCAGATTGGATTTCATAGTCTGCAGCTAGGTATCTGTCAGTCTTGCTTAAGGCAGCCAATAGGTGGTCACAGCTTTTTTTCCCCCAGTTATTTATTTGCCAGAGTTCTTCTGCAACTCCATTTTTTCCAGATAGTTAGACCATCCCTCTGTTCCACTTTTTAACCTCAGTGGATTTTGTGTTTTTTTTTTTTTAATTTTTTGTTCTTGCGCCCCGTATTACTTGTAGGCTGAGATTCATTCCCTAATCCATCCTGATTTAAGGGTGTCTATCTCTTAGATTATTCCTCTTGATGCTCTGTTTTGCTTGTCTACTTTGTTTTTCAGTGTTGTGGTCTGGCATTGATAGGCTCACCCTTTGTATAAAGTAGACCAAATGGCCCAGCTCTGCACTGCAGAAACTGTAGTGAGTTTATGGGTGTGTCTTCTGGCTAGGTTGGTAAGGGGTTAATCAGTTTGAAAATACAACATTATAGATTTATTTGTTGTGATAGCTAACTCATTGGGCATGGATTGCTGAGGAATGGATTGTTGGAATACTGGACCTCTGAATTCCCAATTATATTTTAACCCCGTTAATGGTTTGTAGGAAAGTATTAAATATTTAACAAGAAGCTTATTGACTTGCTGTTTGATGCTGCTCTTTTTTGCTTGTTTCTCTGGGCTGTTTTTCCTTTAATCAGAAAAGATGAGATTGTTTGTTATCAGAGAAGTACTATGAGATTTCTTTTACATCTGATAAGGTCGAGTGTAGTTACCTCAGTTTTAGGTCCAATATCTGGGAAGGCTGACAAATTTGTGTTTCTGTTCCATTTGTTAGGACTGGCCCTAACAAGTGGCTCTTGGCTTCAAATTTAAGTTGTCATAATTCCAATTACCCTGTTGACTTCCCCAATCTCTTAGTAGAATATTCCTCTGTGTGTTTCCGGTATGATAGATTGCAATAGGGTTCATGTAAAGAGTTATTATTTTTACTACAAGCTAAGTTTCTCTCATTGGATCCAAATAACCTTCCTTATTGTGATTTGGGAAGGCCAAGACTAGTAGGCTCACTAGGGTATCTTCCCACTACAGCTTAGGCTGTTGTTTTTATTTTTCCCTTTCCCCACCCTGCACCATCCAAGGGGACTCTGTGGATGGGGAAAGGTATAGTACAGAATCACCCAGTGACACTTAAATGATATTTTTCGGTGGTGGTTGTTTACCTTGCATATTACAGTTGAGAAATCCATTACCATTCTCAACTGGTTCATCCAAGACAGAGGAAGCCAACTATTAGGTATGTAAAATATTTAGTAATAATGGCATTCAGAGGCTAGAAGAGATTAACACTTTGGCAAAGTAAGGGACATGTAGTACACTTGGTTAACCTCCTTAGGATTGTGTTCTCATTTTTCCAGCTGTTGAATATTATTTTATAAGTAAAGACCTCCCAATGTCTCATGACTAGGTGAGAATCTATAGAAAATATGTGTCAACACAGATTCATAGAATAGTTTGGGTTGGAAAGGACCTTTAAAGGTCACCTAATCCAACCCCAACATGTACTGCACTCTGCAAGGAATCCTTGAATGGTGCTGCACTGAAGAGCAGTATCGGGCATACTTTGGGTTGGTCATCTGGGGTTTGCATAAGGTTACTATTATTACTTTTTTCTAACCACTTTTTAAATGTCTTATGTCCTTCTAGTTGTGGTTCTCCGATTCAAGTTTCAGAGGTCAAACTGCTTTCTTTTTCATCGGGCCAGTTAACTGTGTTCCTGCCAGCAGAGGTGAAATCTATAGGGACAGAAACAGATCGTGTGCTGCCTTTGCAAGAACTGGCCATGAGGACCCTTTATAACACCTACTACAGGTTTTTAAAAGGTATGAAATTTCTGCGTTCTTTGGATTACAGAAAGAGTGGAAGTGTTTTTCTGGCAGTGATGGGAACATTTCAAAGAGCTGGGCAAGGATTAATATTTTAAGACTTATTTAATCAAATTATGTTTAAAATGCTGTATTAGAACAAAACCATCCGATATCAAAAAACAGAGATCCAAAGACTATTTCTAAGGTTGAGTGGTGTTTACAAATAGTTTCTTTCTTGAGGACTATATAAAGAAGGATGCTTTTTGCAGGAGAAACTCTTTAATGGAAATAGGAGATGAGAAATACAGTTCCTGAGGCAAGATTAGATGCATCAGCCAACAATGCAGCTTCTTGCCAGGCAGCACACTCCTAAACTGGCAGACTTGTTATACATAAGGCAAAAGAAATGCTAGCAGCCCTTGGCCATTTCAGTACAGCGTGACAGCTGAGCTGGTTTAGTTCTGCCCCAATTCAGACTCTTTGCTGTAAAGTGGCCCTTGGCTCATCTGGTTATGCATCATGCAGTCACATGAGTTAGCAATATCTGATGATAACCTGCAGATTCAGATTTTGTCAGATTTAGATATGTTGACTCCCCCCTATTCGTGGTGTCCTGGGAATCTGTCAGCTTTAGAGATGAAAGTAGAAAGCACAAGGGTGGAGAGTTACAATGGAAAGATTAGAGAGTTTATGATAAGGGGTCACTTGTACCGTGGCCACTGGAATAAATCATAACTGCTGAACTATTGCTTTGCCAGGAAAAGCGTACAAGGAGGTCTGCAGCAAACATGCTGTAAGGAAGAAGCTTTGTGTTGGGAGGTGGGATAACCTGTGTTCATAAGAAACAGCGCTGCTTTGTGGAGAATGTATTTACTGACATAGAGAACATATTAATTGACCAGTTTGCAGTTGTGTATTTTTTTTTATATTTCTGCATATGGTGGGGAGAGGGGAGGTCTTCACTTGTTTAGTATCAGATTATCAGCTGCACCAAAATTACACAATGATGAATGCTGTTTCATTTTGGTTTGCAAAATTCTAGTCTTTGAAAAGGACTTTGAGAACATCAGGTACAAGATCTTTTAAATCATCAGTCACTACTTTTCACACCCAGTTGTGACTTCCAGACAGTTTCTGGAATACAACTGTGTGACTGTGGTTCCTGAAGATGCTGGTGAAGTTTGGTTTGGGAATAGCAAGATAGCATTGCAAAATCAGTTTAAGAAATTATTTGTAGACAGTTTATACAAGGCTGTGAGGATTATATCTAGTTGCAGCCAAGGTGCAGAACCTGAAAAAGATGGTGAAACTTTTTTTAGCTATCTTGCCTACTTGTTTGCTACACTGTACTACGTAGTCTTTTTATCATCATAGAATGGTTTGGGTGGGAAGGGACCTTAAAGATTAGTTTAGTCTAGTTTAGCTGGAACGAGATTTTCTTTAGAAAGTCTCGTTCCAGCCCCCCTGCCAGAGGCAGGGACACCTTCCACTAGCCCAGGTTGCCCCAAGCCCCGTCCAACCTGGCCTTGAAGCCTTCCAGGGAGGGGGCAGCCACAGCTTCTCTGGGCAACCTGTGTTAGTGCTTCACCACCCTCACAGTAAAGAATTTCTTCCTTACATCTAATCTAAATCTACCCTCTTTGAGTTTAAACCCGTTACCCTTTCTCCTATCACTAAACCCCCTGATGACAAGTCCCTCCCCACCTTTCCTGTAGCCTCTTTAAGTCCTTGGAGGCTGCTCTAAGGTCTCCCCGGAGCCTTCTCTTCTCCAGCTGAACCCCCCCAACTCTCTCAGCCTGTCCTCACCGGGGAGGTGCTCCAGCCCCCTGAGCATCTTCGTGGCCTCCTCTGGCCCTGCTTGAGCAGGTCCGTGTCCTTCTGATGTTGGGGCCTCCAGAGCTGGACCCAGCACTGCAGGGGGGTCTCACGAGAGCGGAGAAGAGGGGGAGAATCCCCTCCCTCAACCTGCTGGCCACGCTTTCTGGGCTGCGAGCACACATTGCTGGCTTATATATATATATTTTATATATTAATATATACATAGACACACACACACGCATCTTATTCTGAGTGACCTTATTAAAGACTATGTGCATTACCACTGGTGACACCCACATTTCAGTGAAGCAGGAGTAATGCATAATTCAGACAGGTGGAAGATAATGGTGTGCTGGGGAAGCAGGTGGCACATCTGATTAAAGCAGCAGATTTGATCTATCACTGCTGAAATGTGCAGTTTCAATGGTGCTGTTAAATACTTGGTGGCTGCTAGGTAAGTAAGACAGAAGCAACTGGACTACTTTTTCCTCAATCTTTGCTTGGCTACAGAATGTGACCTTTTCTTTCTGACGCAAATGTGCTATTTGTCATGCTTGTCACCTCATTTGAGGCTGTTGTGGTACATTGTGTATTGGGTTAAACCTTACAGTGTTTGAAAGCCGAAACTAGTGTGATATCGCAAAACTGATTTATTAGGTAGTGCATCTTGTCTTGATTACTCAGCACCTAAAGTCATTCACCTGTCTTGGCTGTCTCTCAGTTTCTAGATGGAGATTAGCATGTTGGTTTTAATTTATAAAACACTATGTTGCTTGGGCCAAGCCTGAGAAAATGATTGCTCTTTCCCATGAAATGACCCTGGAGTCTTTTTGGTCAAAATGATGGCATCTTGTAAACTGTGGGGGCACACTTAAGAGATTATGAATGTATTGATCTTTTTAGAGTGGTCTCTTTGGTTGGACCTTTGAGAATTATGCTGGGCTGGATTGTATTTCAAGTAATTCTAAATATTTCAGATCCCTTTTTGCTGATGGTGGAGTTTGGGCTTTTTAGTGAGCTTAGCTATCCTGCTGGATTGGTTGATGAACTATTTTAGTAAAATATCCTTTTCAGAATTTTGTATTGTTATTAATTGGTAAATGCCTGTCTAGATCGCCTTTGTGTCTAAAAGTGCTTTATGATATATTGCTGGGTTTTATTATTTGCTTGAGCTATAATATTTTCACCTGGGTATTTGGGCTCAGTTAATCTTATACCCCCAGATGCTAAACCTATACATTTAACTTGAACTTTTTGAACTTACTTATGGAAAACACCATGTGCTTCACCCTAATTGTGGTAATTCATGTTACCTTGCTGTTCTTTTGACAAACTCTTAATATGAGACAGCTTGTTTTCTGAATTGTTTATGGATCATGCTTTTTGTGTTTGACTTTATCACGCAATTGTTTTGTTACAAGCCTTTTTTGTTTCTTTTCTTTAGATTTGAACTTTCTGACTCCAATCTCACTACCCAAAAGCCTCTTGGAATTGCTGCACTGTCCCTTGGGACACTGCCACCGCTGCAGCCAGCCGATGTTTACCATTGTCTACCCAAAGCTCTTTCCCTTGAGGGAAACTCCAATGGCAGGATTGCATCAAGGGTAATTATACAGGAAATTACACTGGGGTTTCATTTGGGAAGAAAAACACCTTGTGGAACAAAGCATATTCTTAAGGAATTTTTTTTAAAACTTAGCAGCCTTTCAGATCTAAAGCCCCTGTCCTATAATTGCATGTAAAAGCTGACAAATCTTTTATTTACAAGACAACCAGAATACTGCTGTTAGCCTGTTTAACAAGGGCTACCACACTTGCCTCTTTCAGACCGCTGTAAGATAGTGAAGGGTTTCGATATGATGGGATTGACTTGTTTGTGGTAGCGTAGCACGTGCATGGCACTTCTGTGCCTTGGGAAGGACTACCTAACACCACTACTTCCCCTGATGGTCTCAACCCTGACTTCAGGAGACTGCCATCACCAAATAAAAGTGCTGTAGGATTAAAGATGGAAAAAAGTTCTGTGGTAAAATACTCTTGCTTTTCTTTCCACACTAATTAACTTGAGATATGCTGTGGAAGCGTTCTGCACTGTAACATACATTTTGTAGCAATACATCTTAAAAATATTTCCATTTTTATTGTAGCAGTTGTGACTCTGCAGGATTCCCAAGTCAAGTAGACAAGTCTACACAGACTTCCTGACTTGCTGGTCAGTACAGTCATAGAAGGGACTCAAAACTGTTATGTGGTTCAGGGAATATTGCCCTCATGTAGATAAAGATTTAAAATATCTTTAAGGTGAGCACTGATGGCGCTGCAGTGATTCTTTCCCTAACCCCTATTAGTGTGAGTAGATACTGTAGCCTACCATGAACCATAATATCAACGAATCCACTTTTGGCGAAGGAAAAGGCTCATTAGAGAAATTTCAACTGATTCTACTTGGACAAAAGTATGGTACTGTTTGAAACCTACTAAAGAAGGTTTAACAAAAAGTCACTTGGAGTTAAATAAGCCAATGTGATGTTCAGGTTCTTTTTTTAGAGAATTCCGATAGTTAGAAAGCATATGCCTAAAGGTGGGGAGCAGAAAAGAAAGGTGCTTTAAAAAGGAATGTTTCTGAAATTACTTGTTGGTATATATAATGCACAAGAATGCCACTCAGTTCTTGTCCTGCAGTAGTTATCTTCCGTAAAAATAAGAAACTGCTTCTGAATAGGAAGACCTTGAAGAAAAAAGAAGAGACTAATTGGTGATTCCGGTTGATAGTACTTATTTTCCACACCTGTATCACAGGTTATTTTGCTGTGAGTTTGTGGAATAAGAGGTATCTGATTTGTAAGCAATTCAATTTTATGAAATGAAAACAACTTAGGTATGCCAAATCTGGACAGCAGCCAGAAGGCTGCATAAATGTTATTTTGGCAAAGTCATCTTTCTTAGAAGGATTTGATTGTAGAGATTGCATACTTCAACTTGCCATTCTGTTACGCTTCAATCGTACGTTGAAATTCAATGGGTTTCATGTTGAATAAAATAAATTGCTTCCACATTACAGTCTTAATATTCAGAGTGGCATAAGATGTTATAATCATGCTATAGAGAATATCTTTCATGCATTGAACAGTGTAATTTTCTGAGAAAGTGATGGAAAACTATTTGCAGGTTACTAAATCCTTAAATTTTCCAAAATAATCCCAACAATGAGAGAGTTCGGACTAGAGTGGAGTGCTCTACTTTCTAATTAATTGCTAAGTGTTATAACTTAGTCACAAGGTGATAGACATATCAGTAGACACCTTTAGGAATTATTAAAGTTGCAACTCAACAAAAACATACTTCAGGGCTCTTTTGGAAGACCATTGTATTAACATTCTAAAATGTATTAATTGAAAATACACATTTCTGCATGGTTTTCACTTGTTTAAAAAATCGCTATCATTCCTTACCTTAGACAAAAATGTACAGTGTTCTGCAAAATGCCTCAGTGAATACAATCTTAAGTAGCTGACATTTGATGCAAATCCACAGAAAATGAGATCTAAAGAGGGTAGCCAGACATCCTTATCTCTGTAGCTTGTGCACTTGACATGGTAAGATTATGTGGAATTGTAGAGGTGTGATAGCTGGTTTAGAAAGACATGAAGGACAGGGTTTCTGTTCTAAACAGCTTATAGTGACCATGAAAACACACAGGGTAGGGATCCTGAATGTTTGAACAGCACTGATTAGCACATGCCACATCCATGCCAGTAACTTCTGTCTGGATTTCCGTACTGCAATCGGTATCCTCTTATAGGAAAGGATAGTTAAGTGTTGAACTGGAGTTCTGCATCTGAAAAAGCACAGATGACATGAGCACTGGGTAAAGTGTGATTTCTGGGTTAGTAGAAAACCGATCTTAACGTTTTTAAAGCAGATATCTAGGTCCCTGCCAGGGTGGGGGCAGGAGGAGGGTCACAGTGAGGCTAGTATCACGCTTTCATGTTGCCACCCCTGCTGTAGTACCTGGCACAGTGTGACAGCACTACCTGTCAGTTGTCCCTTCTGAAGGTCTGGGCCCAGTTTGTTCACTGGGCTGAACCAAAGGAGGACACTGGACTTCAGTTATTTCATGCCTACAAGCAGTAATTTAAGAAACATGAGCAAAGCTGAAGCAAAGAATTACCCAGCTATTTTCCTTTCAGCTGTTAAACCTACTGGCTATAACACTCAGCCACACCCTCCACAGAAAGAAAAACCACATGCTGCTGCTTTAAACCGAAGACTAAGAAACGAGGAAGGTTTTTGAGAACCCCTGCAGTGTTTCCCTGCCTTAGTATCAGGCATTCATATAGAGCAAATGAACCTTCTTTTTCTGAAGTGTTGAGATTGACTAATCCTGTATTTTACAAACCAGCATATTGTCTGCTGTGGAATGGGGCCAGGAGCTTCAATCTTTACTGACAACTGTTCCCCCTCCTCCCCCCCCCCCCCTTTTTTTTTTTTTCCTAGGAGGACAACTGTTAGTTTTGTGGCATACTGCTGCTCCACCCAGTGTCTGCAGACTTTTGACCTACTGAGTTGATAAACATTTAAAACTACTCAGGAGTGCTGCCAGTTTAAAGCTGCATTAGACGTCGTATCCCATTGGTACTGGAATACTGTGTGTGTGCGCGTGTGCCAAAGCAGCAGAAGTGCCCAGTCGGGAATGCTAAGAGGCACTTAAATCCTGCCCTATCAAATTTGGATGAACTGCAGAAACTTTTCGGAAGTGTAAATACCAAGCTTTTAAAAGTATTAACTTCTCTCTCCTCCAAGACAGCATACAAACCAAACAAATTCACAAGCTCTGACTTCAGGATTTCCAATATATTTCAAATGTGGCTGTCTTCAGGTTGACACATTGCATCATTTGAGGCAGTTTTCATTCCTCTAACAGGAAAAAAAAGAAAGGTTCAGTTATGACAAATGAGTTTTCACTTACTCCCCCCATCCTCTTCACCCCTATTTCTGGATTCAGGTGTATAGGTCTAAGCCTACAGAAACCTTTGATAGATCCCAGTGACTTTCCCTTAGAATTTAGCTTTATTTTCTCCCTCTCATCTTAATATTTTCCACAGCATAGTTATCCCGGTTGTATATTGAGGCTTTGACAGTTAACTGTGGTATTTAAATCCACATATTAAAAGCAGATCTTTTTCTTTCTGGTATCATTAGAAGCCACATTGATTTAATTGGAGTAACTAGGATACGTCTGGAGACTAAAAGATCCTGTTTCAGTAAAGAAGGCTGGTACTGATGCCTACACTAAGTGGTCTTGCTCCAGCATGTTTGAGGGTGTGTTTGCTTTATTTTCATCACTTGAGTTTTTTATTTTTAAAAACACTTCCCCTTTTGCTTCTTTGAGTTCTTCAGGAAGAAAGATGACTTTAAGTATCAATTTCACTTTAAAAAAAAACTAGTAATGTGATAGTAAATGTTTATATTTATTATATTTTTACAGTTGCGGATTTGTAGATCTGCAAAGGGTTGGTCTTCATCTTTTTCTAGATTCAGCATTTGGCTGATTTGTGAAAGTGTGTCATTGGAGTGTGTGCCTCAGAGAAGGCTGGAAATCCAGGGGGAGATATGTGTATCTCCATGTGCAGGTACACATGCATACATAGGTATCTTCGCAGAAGGGGTGTAACATTTGTTTTTGTATATTAATGGCAGATTTAGTGTGAATTTCCCCTCATTATCGTATTTGTGGGAATCCTTTTTTTGTTAGATCTTGTTCATTTTCAATAAAGGACAAAGGATGGAAAAAAGGCCCCAAATGCCTGCATGACTTAAAATTTTAATTTTAAACTGAAACAGTTTATACAAAATTAGCCCCTCTTGACTTTTTTTTGAATATATCATTTTTTTAATATGTGTTCTTTTTTTTACTTTCTATTTCTTAGGTATAAATACTTGTTGATTCAGCACAGTGTGCTACTCTGTGCAGTAGGTAGTTACAAGCTGAAATAGATATGAATGAAACAGTTTGTTATAAAAACTGCAAGATAAAGAGAGTTATTTGGTAGTATATTAGCATATGTTGTGGTGAGGTGTGCATACTTTGAAGGGAGGAGGCATTAAAATGTTTTCCTTTTGCCAAAGAAGCATTTGTTCCCGCTGCAGGCTTCCTGGCATCTCTTCAATAAATGGAGTATCTTAAGAGCTTAAAAGAGTACCAAAAAGGCAGTTTTGAGGGTGGAATTTTTAGGTTGTGCATGTTACTTGTAAAAGCTTTGCTGGTTTTATTGGGTTGGTTTTAGAGAGTTGAATTAGCATTAAGAAATGTAGAACTTAATCCTTCAGGAATGCAAGTATCATCTACTGTTTAAGAATTGTGAAACTTTCTAAAATAAATCCCATTTATTAAATCTGCTTTGCAGTAGGGGAAAGAGCCATGTCCAAGCAGCCTTTGTACTATTGGATTTCTGACTCTGTCATTTCACTAATTTGTTTCAATGTTGGTATCCCCAACAGGCCTTCCCACCCAGCGGGGTTTACTGCTGAAGCAGCAAAATGAATCTTCAGCTTTTTTTCTTTTCCTTCAGTACTACACAGTGGAGATGTAAATTGCCCATGTTCAGTTATATCTATATCAGAATGTGCCTGTGTAGTACAGAATCCACTTCTTTAAATGGATGATAAGAGAACTATGGTAGTGTTAGAAATATTACTTTTTGGTACAATGATCAGGAATTTTCAGTATTATTTTTACTGTGGCTTCCTCTGTCTTTGAAGGTGTTTTGTTGGAAGTTTATTCTCCTTTTATAGCAACTTACAGAGTTTAAAACACAGTTTATTTCTGAATTCAGTCTGTAAATATATTTTGGAGTTAAATGTCTTGATCAGCTAAAAGGCATTGGTGTTTGTTTTATTAGGAATCAGATAGTAGGAGTGGAGCCTGATTTTTTTTAAATTATTTTTTATTTTCTTCTTCCCATAATCTAATTATTTTTTATTGAGTTCATATCAGTCTTATTATTGTCTACAAGTGCAGTTCAGAAGAAATTCTAGTTTGTTCTATAAGCAGGATGAATCTTAACATTTTAATAGATGGTATTTCAAGAATGGAATGTTCAGTGAATCGATGACTTAAACACACAATTGAAGCTAAAATGTCATACCCTATTTTTATAAAACAAAGAAGAGGAAAGCCAATATATAGACTGAAAATGCGGCTTAAATTCATGTTTCGTTGATTTTTAAACTTTTTTTATATGAACGGCGTTTGTATTCATCTGTATCTTTGGGCGATACTGTTCTAGATTAAAATAACTCCATTCTCACTTGTCCAAATTTTTCTAAAGTTGTTCTACTGTAAGAGTATTTCATAACTAGCTAACATGAGAGCCAGCTATGCAAGTTGCAGAGGGGGAGAGGGAGCTTGTTGCTGATGCAACTGTGCATCGCTTGTTTTTCAATACGAGGTGTCACAGTACTTGCACTTGTCTTTAATGCGTTTATGTCTAGGTAATGTTTGATTGCTTGCTCTTGTTCATCAGGTTAGTTCACACTGAGATAAATTTTTCCTTGTACTGCAAAAAATCTGGTTCTAGCAGTTGAAAAAAATTACTATTTTTAAAGGGGTTTTTGTTATAAAAGTAGATCTTAACTCTTTGCTTATGGTGGGAGCAGGAGAAGTTTCGGGAGGGGGGTTTTCTAAGCATTATAAAGAGAAGGGTGCAGGAGAGGAGTGAGAGAAAATTAAGTCTTCAGCCCATTGATACTGCTATAGAACTTTTCTGAGTAAAGATTAACTCCTAATGTGATGATGGACCACAAGCATAATTTTTATTTATGTTGTGGTAACAGGCACCATGTTAATAAAAATGGGACCCTACTGCTTATAGAGATAACTTTTTGTTGTGCAACAATGGAAACAGAGGAATCTGTCTTTGTTTAAAAATACTACTTGAGCAGTTTTACTGTGGACACTGTTACATTTGGAGCACTGTTCTTGGGAACCTTCCTGTTACTCCCCCAGAGGATCAGAAATACAAATGTCCTTTCCTGTGTGAAGAACAAGGTCTAATATCAAGAAGTGTGTATTTTTCTGTTTTGGCCTGATGCTTCTCTTGGGCTCTTATTGAAGTTTGTTACAAACCTTCTATTTACTTCATTGCGGTGAGGTTAAGATCTTACACTGAGGAGAGTAGAGCTGTTTATTGCCAAGCTGGCTTCAATTCTTATATATCGAATTCTGCTGAATCCCTTTTTCTGGCATGAAGGGAGGATGAGACTGTTCTAACACCCATGTGGTGACAGCGTGTCAGGTTTTACTGACATCACAGCCAAGCTGAAGACTGGAGAGTGACAAACCTTTCACTAGAGAGGATGACTTTTTTTGAAGGCCACTCCGACCCCATCAGAGTATCACTGATAACTGAAGAGCTTTTACCTTGATGGCAGTGGAGGATGGATCAAGTTTTAATTGATGAGAGAGAAGAATGTGTTTTATCGTCTTTGTATTTCTTGTAAAAACTGGGACAATGACACTGAAGTCCATGCCTGCTGCTAGACAGCCTATCTGCAGCTGAACTTACATAATTCCAAGACGTAACTATCTTTGCCTCTTATCTCCCTCTTAATACTACTCACATTGTTGCAGAATGTTGTAGTTAACTTGTGATGGAAGAGGCTGAGTAAATTGAATCCAGAATTTTTATTACTTTTTGTATTACAGACCTATTTTGTAAGAGACCAAAGGTCTGGTGGAAAGAAACGGCAAGATTCATGTCAAGTCTTCATTGCTTTTGCTTTTATGTGCCCTTCTTTGGATTACAACTTGAACTTGGATTGCAACTGAGTTCGTTCTATGTCTGTTGAAAGCATATGTGTATTGCTTTTTTGCTCTGTATTAACCAAATGTCACTTAGTGTGAAGGTGAGCTTGCTAGATGTTTTATTTAAAGTTAGTGGTGCAATTTATTGTATGTGCTTGTTAATAAACTATATTTTTGGATAGAATTACAGTCCATTAAAGTTAACCTTTTTGTTCCTAGGCCTATTAAGGTATGTTTAGGATGTAGCATTCAATTTACATTTCAGTTCATTTTCATAGTAATTAACTAATAGGTCTCTTGTCCCAAGGCTGCATAGATGGGGTGAAGACACCTCTTAAACCACTACCAAGTCCAAAACACCAATTCACTTAATCCCTTTGTCTCAGACAATGTAGTTCACCTGATCTTGCATAACAGAAACAAAATCCATATGGAAACATTACTTTAGACCATTCTATGGATTGACCAAGAGAAAAATAACTTTCAATAGGGCTGTATTAAGTGCCACCCTGCTAGTCCATAGATGTGTCTGTATTATTTACTCAGCAGCATTCAGCAGCTTTTTTCCCCTCATCTAACAGATACCACAGGAACAAGGTTGCCAAAAATAAGTAGAAATTAAGCATCTGTTTTTCCAGTTATTTCACTCCTTGCTGTGCAGCGTTTTGCTTCAGTCAGAGCTGCTGCTCTGTATCTGAGTTCTTTGAGTTGGATGCTGTCTGAATGACTGTATATGTATTGGGTGAATACTAGCATATCCATTCTTAATTGAGACCTAGGTTGGTCAAGGTGACTCTGAATATCAGTTATAACAGATGCCTGGAAGGGTTTAGATACCATTCAGACTGATGCTTGTTTGCTAGTAAGTTTACAATGACTTACCCTTTTATTATTTTACAAAAGACAACATAAATTTTCCTACCCTTGCAATGTAGGTAACCTCTGTTTGTGAGGCAGCAGGGGGAGGATGCAAGTCCCTTAAGTGAGAAGGGGCAGAGAACAACCCTTAACCTATAACTTTTACCAACCACTGCTGTGTCCCTTATGAATTAGAAAGAAAGAAATGGGAGAGCTTAACATCCTTTTCCTTTGCAATTAAAAGTACTTGGCATAAATGCAAGCTAAGTGGAAACTTCAGTGGCTGAATAATGCTATTGTATGCAGGAAATGAGAGGAGCTGAGATCTCACTTGAAAGGCACTGGATGTTTTGTGACTTCCAAGCCAGGATTTAGGTCTGTTTTGTGTCGTGACATTTTGGCAACTTGACAGCCAAATTGAACCACTGCACCTGTGCCCCCCAACTTCAGTGATCACTGAATATTGCAGTAGAGCCCTCTCTATTCTGCACTGAAGAATCCTACTGGTATTCCCTGTAGCTGGCTCAGGAGCCTGGGAGTGGCCATTTATAACTCTTAGATTTCTGTCTGATATTTCAGCAAGAAAGAGAGCAAGAGTTGACGGAATGCTTTCTTTATCTTTTGACATTTTAAATAATAAAACCCTCACAGGATGCTTTTTCAGCACCCATTATGCCCTTCAGACATCTCCCGCTCCCAGGCAAAAGACCTTGACACATCTGTGAGATCTTCAGTCTCAAGAATGAAAGCAGTTCTCTTGTTGGAGGCGCTGAAGTGATTTGACTTTCTGATGATGCCTTCCAAGTGGCAATCAAGGGCTAATTTCTCAAGTATCCTGATGCTCTTTTGTATGTTCATGAGGAATGTAAATATTGACTGGCTCTCTCTGTCAAAGAAAGCTGTCAGTCGTGGATGGCTGTTCTGTTGCTAAATATGACTACAGCCGCAGTACGAGGACCGGCAGCACGAGGACCCGTGCATTGAAGGTGTTCTCCTGTCATTTTCTGTGAACCTCATGAAGTTCTGAGGTTTAAATTTTTTTTCTTCAGATCAATTGAGAAAGCTTTCTTGTAATGTAAAATGCAATACTGCATTTGTTTATTGATTGGTGCTATGAATGTTCTCTAAGTGCACTTTTATAACAGTGAATCAAGCTATTCTAGTAAGAAAGCAAAAAATGCATTGTTACATTCCAATTTCATGCAGGTAAGGTCCACTGGAAGACTAATGTTTTGTTTAAGAATGAAAAACAGCTAGGGTACATAATCCATGATAAGATGAAGATAGGGTCAGAAGATACTGATGACATTGCCTAGCTCTTATGAAAAAATATGTTAAAAAGGTAACCAATATTCCTTTTAGGGGCAAGTATTAACTATGGTGGTATCAAATATGCCCCATTCTGCTTTTGTTGATCCATTTTCTGGCTCCTTGTAGCTATTACATCAATTTTATTATGTTTCTCTTATACTTTAGAGTTCTAACCATTGATTTTTACAGTTAAAGCAATTAGAAGAATCAAGCTGAATATTCTTGGGTCAGTTTGTGATAACTGTGATTGCTTTGCTGGCACTGAAGTTTTGAAACAGTCTGAGCATGGACTTGAATTTGGCTGCCTTTGCTTCTACCCTGTCTCTGTTGGCTCTCTAATTTCATTTTGTGAAAAGCCAAATCAATGTAGATGATACACGAAGAGAAGAACTACCAAGAAAAACAGCTTTAACTTTATTCAGAAAGCCTAGCTTGGAATAGGGCTGGCAAGGTCTCCCATGTGAATTCTAGGTAAGTGCTCCTTTTAAAGTAAGGTGAAAAACAGTGAGTTTTGCAGGCAATGAAGAACCCCATGTCTAAAAGTACCAGGATTAATTATTCTCTATATTCACACCTTACTGTTCTGTATCTTTGTTTCTATAAAAAACAAGTAACTGCCACAATAGGGAGTTAGTTTGTATCTTACATCTTTGTAGAATTAAGATTGATTTTATACTTCTAATACACTCATTACTCTCACAGTGTAATGCCTCTTTTGTTTCTCTTCCTCTACAGTTGCAAATAACTGCCCTTCTTTCCTTTCTCAGCCCTCACTCCATTCTCTGATCAGTACACAAACTCTTGCTGTGGTCCCAGTTTCACTAAGATTAAAGCAGTGCACAGTGACACAGGTTTGTTCTTCATCAGGCAAAAGCACTTAATCACATTTCTGTAAAATTATCTAGATCACAAATATGTATTCTGTTCTGGCTGTAGATGAATAGAGGATATCTAACTTAAATTAATGCATTCATTTATAATAAATCAGTACTTCATATCAGATTTTTAGATCTAGCAGTATCTAATCCTGGCTCTAAAGCTTCCATTATGAAACATGGAGGCTAGAATTTCTCCAGTAGCTCTATTTAAACTGTAGCCAGACTTATGTCTGATTCCTGTAAGGATACTTGGGAGCAGGTTTGAATTGAAAACCTCTAATGAATTATCTCATTTTTCTCTCTTCCCTCAAGGAAGCTCAAAAGGTGCAGGAACTGATACCTACTAGTTAGGAATTTCTTTCCAGGTCAGGGCTGAGCCAGTTCCCCTCCCTGCTATGTCGGGTGGCATGCCGTTTGATGTCCCTGCCCAGCTCGCTGCTCTCTGGCCCCAAGCTGCAAAGATGAAAAATATTGATTCCAGTCCATCTCATTGAAGTATTATCATGAGGTGTTCACAGACATGCTGGGACTAGTCTTTTACTTAGAGGAACATTTATCCAGGGGGATCTAGTGTGTTATGTGGCAAGAAGCTGCAAGAGGGAGAATGAATTTACTGTTTTCATTTACAGTCAGTAGCCGAGACCTTACTGTGGCTTTAGCTATTCTTGATTAATTTCATATGTGGATGCTCCTATTCCAGAATAAAAGTGCCTTGTTATGAAAGAATTTAATTCCTCTAATTTCATTTGGGAATAAGTACATCCACACACCTGGTATTTAAATCTGAGATAACTGTTTCTTTATGAATTTACACCCTGCTCTGTTCTGGATCAGTTCTCATGTAAATCCTTGTATTCATTTAACAGGACCTGATTTATTGTTTAAAAGTCTTTCTTTTGGGAAGTACCTGGTTGGAAAATAAAGATTCTGCTTGCAAGGATAAGATTGGAGAGGGAATATAAAAATTCTGAAAACAATTGGTTTGGAAGCACTGCATTGGAAAACATTGTTACATGTCAGATCTTATTCTGTTGATTTATTCTGAAACATCTGTCTTTTGACACTTCAAAAAAATTTATTTTGATATAATATTTCAAATTGAGAAATACAGTTTTGAAACATGGCTTGGAATATTTAAGTTTTCTGCCATGAAAATGTCTTTTATGTCTCCACCATCACATTTTCTGATGAAAAAACAACTGGCAGGAATGGTTTGGACTGACTTTGCCCAGGTGCCAAGGCAAGAAGCTGCACTTAGAAGTCACTCTCTTAGGCAGCCCTCCTTGCTGGAGGTGGTTTGAGTTCCCTGGACTCAACCTGAGGCTGCCATGGGGTCTCAGCAACCACTGTTAGCTCTGTGTCCTTTGGGAGCTTGGTAAGGAAGGAACTGATTAGGGGATGTTTTCCTCTCTGACGTGTATTCCTCCTCTGTAGCTCTGAAAAGCAGCATGTCCTCAGGCCTGCTGAGTAGCATGGTGGTGACTCGGTAACATGTTCCCCCTTGTTGCCTGTTTCCCAGTGTGGCTTGCTGCTCTGGTGCAGTGCTTTACTTTAAAGCTTACTGCTTCTCAGCTGCGGGGAGCTGGTTCAGCTGCCAGAGAGGTGTTGCTGTCAAAGGAAGGATGTGCACTTCCACAGTGCAGCATGGGCACCGTGAATGCATAAGCACAGGGGAGAGCTTTCCTGAATATTACTAAGCTCTTTAAGATCTAATACTCTCTTGAAGTTCAAACCAGTGTAAGGGAAGGCTTAAGCAGCTTAATGGGTTAAAATGATCCATGACTGTGTCCTTCAGACAGTTTAAAGACCCTGCAGCAACTCAAGCGGGCCACCTGTTCCTCTCCCAGACAAACAGGTCACTCTCCTGACCTTTATTCTGCCACCCTTCAGTTTGGCCTGGCCCGGCTCCATGTGTGGAGTGATTGTTCTGAAGTTTGTCATTGTTTAAAATGCCACTTGCCAGAGTTTAATGTGCACAGCTGCAACCTGAGCCGTCGCCGTGTGTTAATAAGACTAAAACCGTTGGACTGACACCAAAAGATCTGCTTGCACTTGGCATGTCATAAATTAACATCATTCTTACCTGCCAGGGATGATTCACTGCTGGCTCAAAGCATATTTAAACTTTAGAGGATGCCAACAAACTGGGCGGTGGTTTGACCTGCCACGTGTCCTGTGACTGCTGCTTTTCTCTCTGCCTCCGCCTTCCCTCTGTTGCAGTGTGTCGGGAAACAGAAGCTCTTTATGGCGTTATGAGAGCTTGTGTTTGTGTGCTGCCCTGGCCCTCCTGCCCCCGTCTGCCAAAGGGCTGGCCTGTTTGTGGGAAGATCCTCACTGGCTTTCAAATTCCTAACTGGATTGTTACTGCCGTTTTTGGGAGTGGTCCTGGGGGTTAATGCTTGACTGGACTGTAGCCTGTCATTGCAGCAGCTTCAGAAGGCTTTCTTCCCCCAAATCCTGCCTACCCTAGGCAGGCAGGGTTGTGACACTCTCTTAGCATCCCAAAAACTGCATATAAACTCTGTGTTAGCAGAGTATACTTGACCACCTAACAGCTCACAGCAGGTGGGTTAAGTTGGTGCCCATGCTGGGCGGTGTAGGAGGCGGAAAGGGATGCCCCGCATGGAAATGATGGAGATCATGTTGCAGGGTTATATGCCAGAGGTTGAACGTGCTCCTCAAAGCCCAGACTCTTGGGCTCCAGCGTCACAGCGACTGCCCAGTAGTAGGGTGCTGGTCTGTCCTGAGGGACGTGCTGAGGGGGGGGCGGTGCTGCTCGCGCACTTATTCACTGGCTTCCCTGCTGCATCTAGGGAACTGCAAGGTCACAGACTGCAGTGCTGCCCTGGGAGTGGGAACGGTCCCACACACTGCAGGGCAGAGAGAAATAGGAGATAAGAAGGGATGGGAGACAGTTAAAGATGTTTTTGCCCTTCCTCACTGAAGTCCATGGGTGGGGGAGAAGGTAGGTATCTCTGGACTGCAGAAGTATTCATATATCTCTTAATAGAGACCAGGCCTTTTTATAATGACTCGAGATTCATCTCCTCACACTTTTCCCTCAGGGCTAATGTGTTCCTCATAAAATAATGTGAAGGCATAATGTGCTCCTTCAGTTAAAACTTCTCCTTTGCTTTCCATGGTGCCTGCATTGCCTGTTTACCTTGGCTCATCCGAATCATTTGTTAAATACCAAGTTTGCATAAGCAGTCCTATGTGGACTTTGGACCCTTGAAGTCTTGCTATAGACATCTGGAGGGATAGAAACAGGCCCCATATCTGTCTGAGATGTGTTTGAATCTGGAAATCCAAAGTGTTGTGCGGAACAGGGTGTAACCATGATTTGGTTAGGGGTAATTATGGTAGGCAATGCCAACAGCAGGCTGCAGCCCTCGTGTTCCCCACCACAACTGCACACAGGCTGGCAATTTAACCCTGATGTAACTATTTCATTATAGTCATCACTGTATCCACTACCTTTTGTTTTCTTTTTCAGCAGAAAAAAAAAATAATTACAGATGATCCCCTGTGTATAGGTAAGAACTGAGGAGTCCTGGAAAGGGATCATCCTATTCAGCAGGACAGGCATGAGACCTGACCCTGCAGCCCCAGCTTACCCAGTGACACGGTTCAGACTGCAGCGTGCTCACCTCCTGCACCAGCACTGCTGAAGCACGTTCCGAGCAGGAGCAGAGGTTAGACGCTGTCTAGGACAAGGACTGCGGCTCTGCTCAGCTTGCAGACACATGGTGATCGCTGCCTGAGCTGCGTAAACGTTTATGTTGTGTATATTTTATTTTGTGGGTAGTGCGGGTTGTTGGGTTTTATTATTTTCTCTTTATGCAAGGCTGACATGGAGTGTAGAGCTAGTTGCTGGGCAGTGGGGATTGCAGTTGGTAATAAAGGTCTGTTTTCTCACTTTCTCTATTTTTGTCTCTGGGCAGGATGAGGCACATCAGGGGAAAATCTGACTTGAAACAGAAGCTCAATTTTAAGTTGGAGTTAGACAGTCCTGCAGAGAGAGGTTTGCTTACACCACAGCTGTCTGTCATCTCAGGGCACAGGGCTGTGACTACTCATGCAATGGCAGCCCCTGGGGTTTGGTGCCACTTCTCTCCTGACAATAGGTCTGAAGTAGGGGACAGTATTACACCAAGCCCTGATCTCCTCATTAGTGTGCTAAGTGGTGTTTTGATGCCTGGGGCAGGGTGTCTGCCTGGTTGTCCCCCAGTTCCCACAGGTCTTGTGAAAAGGCGACCTATATCCTCCTCTAATGAGGGAATGGTCTCTATCAGGTATTGGAGTCAAGACTCTCAGATCTTAGGTCTTTTCTTCCTATTCCGGGCCCTACAGAAATTCTATGTATCCTTTCAGCAGAGATGTCTCTGTGCGAAACCCCACTGGTGGTCTGTTATTTGCAGGAGGATTTCTTGCTTCCAAGGAGAATTTTGCAATCACCAAGTGAAAACTGCTTTTTGGAAGAACTCTGGGTTTGGTAGAAACCTCTGAATCTCTCCAGGTGAGTCGGTTTTCAACAAGGTCACCAGATATCCTCACATCTGCTCAGATGAGTGAATCCAGCTGAGCTGCATTTTGTGTGTGCCCTCTCAAAAGTGAACTGTAGGGCTGATAAATTCTTTACCCCTCGCCCCTGCCAGCTCTGCGAATTGCAGCTTCGTTCAAAGCTCAAGTGAAAAGTGCCGGACTGCCGCAGCACCGTTGCAAGTGTCAGCTGAGAGACAGGCTGCAACAAGCCTAGACATGTACGGGAGTCGCTGCCGGGTCTGGGAGGGGGGATGCCAGCCGTGCTGCTCCACGGACCGCACTGGGGTCGTTTTTTTCTTTTAACTTCAGTTTGAGGCAAGGGAGAATCAGTGCTCAGCACTGCTGGAGGTGGGAGAAAGGGCTTGCCCCCTCTGTATTGCTGGTCAGTAGATGTTGCAGCAAGAGTCTGTAGCTGATGATACTGGAATTTGTTTTTTGCTGGTACGAAGATCAGAATCTGGCCTAGGGTGAGGGTGTTTGTGCTTTGGCAGTAGTGTGAAAGGAGAAACTCCAGAGGGTTGGGCGGCAACATGCTAGTTCTGTTCTCTTCCGTAGATGGCCTTCCGGAGACACGCTGGGTGAGTGGAAAATGTAATGAAATTCCCAGAGCCTCCTGGTGCACTACCAAGGTATTCTTGCCAGCTTTCCAGCCCGAGATGTTGGTGCAGCTGTAGGGGCCAGCTCCGTAGATAGAGCTGATTGCTGATTAACCCCCACTGTAGCAGGATTACCGAGAGGGATGTTTTCTTCACCTGTGAAATAGCGCACACTATAGCCACGGTTGCCTTTGGGGTAAAATTAGCTGAATAAAGGGCTCACAGTACATCAAGCTCTTTTCAAACTGCCTTTCTTTTTTGAAAGCTCATTTGTTTATTCTGGTTCACAAACTGAGCAGTACAAACAGCAGTAAAAATGTGATGCATCCCAAATTCTAGCCGTGAGGATGGGTTTTGTGACCACTGCAGTCCGCACAAGGTCTTTTAGATCCAAACCATCTGTGGTGCTCAGAGTATGCAAACTATTCATGTTGTCTTAAAGATTTATCAGGGAGCAGGGCCTTAGTGTGCCAGAATCCATAAGAAAACAGGGACCTGCACCACTGACAGTCCTGAGGGTCTTGTTTTAAACGTCTATTGAATAGATTGATCATTGTCCTGCAGCATTTAGTGGTGGCGAAAAAAGCCAGAAGGGGGTTTAACAAGTGTCTCATATGGTTTGTGTTGTCTCTGCTATGCTGAACCTTTCTTTCTGCTCACACAGCAGGGTTTTTCTTTGCCTCTGTTTCCTTTGTGCAGATGGTAGCAATAGGTTTCGTTTCCCCCCCAGCCGTCAAATTAACAGCCTTGGCGAGCTTTCATTTGCTGGCTGGTTTTGGGTGGTGCTGGAGGATTGCTCCACTCGGTACATTTCCAAGACTGGCTTTTTAACCCAAGCTCTATAAAAACAAACTTTTTTTTGTTTGTTTATTTGTTTGAGGGAAGGGACCTTGGGAAAGCAGATACAAAATTTGCTCTGACTGTATTTTGTTCACTGAAGGAGTTGGCTTTGAGTTGTATTAGAACAGAAGATTGGCTTTTTGCACAAATGTCCTACAAGCAATGGGCTGAATTGGGAAAAGATGGTGGGCAGAGGTACTGGAAACAATCTTCTGCTGTGTTAAAGCATCCACAGGAGAGACTAATGAAAACTCTGGCTTCATATCTCCAGACTCCACAGCAAAGCTTTCCAATCCATCCAGTTGCACAGATCAGCTTCAGAATACGATATCCTAAGCTTGTGAATTTGCAACGTGATTTTCTCTTCTTTTCCCCAGTCACAGTAACCCAATACGATATCAAAGAGCAATTGTAGAATGGCAACCCCTTGCCATTCTCCAGTGGTGCTAGTAGCAATATTTAGCTTACAGAGAAATTAGTGGTCTGAACTGCTCTGTTGGTACAGATGTTGATGCAAGTGGATTCTAACCAGAAACAGGTGAAGAATTACCATTTTGGTTTCATAAATGTAACAACTCAACCCAAAGGAAGAAATGGGCACTAGGTTTCCTAAAACTTTACAGAAAGCCTATGGGAGGGACATAAACTGAGCCAAGTGCTCCTGAGTCCAGGTCCTTGTGCCTTTACTATTCTATGTTTATGTATATATATGTATTTATATTAAAATATGTAGTGTGTATATATGTATATACAGTTTATATGCTAAGGGAACTCAGTACAAATTTAAAGTTCTTCATTGCCTGCCTGCATGCCTTTCTAACTCAAAAAGCTCTGCTCTTGGCATCTTTCTGTAGTACAGCAGCATGTGTGGGCGCATCTAGATTGGCAGCTTTGTGCATACTTCGTGCATCTTCACTTTTTGGGTTTACTTTGTGGCAGAGACCTGTAACATGCTACAGACTGTAGGACCCAGGCTTTTGGCTATCTCCTCTAACTCAAGGATGTGGTTTGAAATATTCGCTCATCAGGTGTTTCATTTAAACTTGGTTCTACTTGAAAAAGAACCTCTATATCCAACATGCCATGCCAGGAAAAAAAGATACAGAGCTACTGCTCACCCTTGCATTTGTTTCTCACGTGTGTTCCAGGACTACTCTCCTGAAACCTTCTCACTGGTTGTTTTCATCTGTTGCTAGAGCTGTATGTCTCCAAAGGAAGGACCAGCTCTACCATTTGAACAATCCTCCTCCATCTGCTGCTACTGCTCCTATGACCATAGCTGCATGTGAAGTAGCAACTCAGTGACACCAGGCTTACAGACACTTCATCAGTCTATCCATCATTGCTTGTGTGTTTCCAGTAACCCGTGCTAGGTGAGGTCATCACAAACTTGTATTTTAGTGCTGGGTTTCAATGGTTTTAAGTTTGTTACAAATAAGACCACTGCCGTTGGCAGTTAGGCTCTCTAGGATAAAAATTCACTGGGCATTCAGACCTGCTATTCTTGGGGAAACAGCAAACTGTTGTTGCTGTGAGTTAGCTCCGAAATGCCTGCCCTCACCATGAGGGATAAGACTGTGGACAAAAACTAGTCAGATCTATTCCATAGTTTCAGTTCTCTGTATGCTAAACCTGTGCTCTAGGCTTAACTCCCACTCTAGCTAGGCTTTCATTTCATTGGAAATGGTAGTCTGCACAGCTGGCCTAATTTTTTTTTTTTTGGGGGGGGGGGTATGTAAAAAGGAGTCAGAGATGCTTCTGAAGTTTTCTGTCCTTATTGATGTGCAATACTAAGGGTAAAACCAGGCATGTCATAGAGTATTGGAGAGGCCAGAAGGTCTCCTTTGCTCTGTGTGGGTTTTTATTGAGATGGATGTGGACTGCACAGCCTGGAACACAAGTTGTTTGTTTTAATTTACAAATTAAAAATAAAACCTTGTTTATTTGCATCAGTTGAGGGGTCTTTTTCTCACAGCTGCTTGAAAAGTGAGCTCTAGCTGCCAAGTAAAATAAGGTTTAATGTTACAACGTGCACTGGGAAGGGCAGGGCTGGTAATTACTCTGCAAGCAGCAAGACACTAGTAGGTACAATCTATAGGTACAAATCCATGTGAAGCGCAGAATTCGTCCATGGCTTGTGGCAGATGCAGGACTGAGGTGCAGGAAGGTGTTGCAAAATGGCAGCCACCTACAGCGAGTAACCCCCATGACTGTGTAGGTGAGGAAGCTGTGTCCTTGGGGTGGCTCTTAAGAGCAGCTCTCTCTCGCTACACGCTAGCTGCCAACCCATATCTGGCATTCCTGTTATGGAAAGCTAGTCAGGAGGTGGCTAGGATCCCTGGTTTCCTTTTAGTCCTCTCTTGTCAAGCTTTGTGCTCTGGCGAACACTGGTAAACAGGCTTGTTATGTTGGGCAGAGGTTTGCTCCTAAAAATTGATGAGGAGCAAGCTCAACTTCCCAGGTCTGCGTTCTCCTTTTGCTGTGTGGATGTGTACAGTCTCTGTGAGGTCTGCGTGGGCTCGGTGTTGGGGACCGCTCTTTGCCTGCAAGATACCCACAAGCCAGCAGGGAGGACAGTTGTCAGAGAGGGATCTGGTTTTTTTCATCTCTGTTCGATGCTGATGAAGTGGTTTGTGGGGCAGTGATGGCTGGTGTGGTCTCAGCTGTGTTTCATCTGACTCATCTGGTACAGCGGAATAAATGACCAGCATCTAAATGTTGTTTTACTGTGGCTGAATCTGAAAGCCCGAATATCAGTACAAACAGTGTGGTGCTAGGTACTGTATTTATTTACAGACAGAGACTTCCCCTGCCTTTAGGGGATAAATGCAGGAAAAAGAGAGTAGGCAAGGCAGAGGAGGCTCAGGGAGGCTGGACTGTTTGACAGCTACATGCAGGGAACAGAAGTTCCAAGTCAGATCTTTTGACACCTACCAGAAAGGCTGTCTGTCTTCTTGCTAATGACGGAGGAAACATGGAGGAGTCTGATGGATAGCCCAGATCACATGGAGACAGTGTCATCTCAAGCTGCCGGAGGGTCTCAGGCCGGTTGTATTGACTGGACTGAATGAGAAGGGTTGTCTGCAGAGCAGCGTACGGTTATTACCTGCATCTTGTATCATGAGGCATACGCCTGTTCTGTGTTGGTGCAGCCAGAAGCCTTCTGTTGCTGGCCCTCCTCAGCTTTGGATTGCTTTGTGACCAGAATTTAACAAGGCAGTTTACCATGGCTTTGACACCATTTGGGTAGATGAAATTGGCTCAAAAAGCATCCACCCACTTGCTAAACAGTGCCTGAGGCTCTGAACGCGTTAAACTGTTGCTCTGCTCTGCTGCCTACATGCAGCTTTCCAGGTGGAGTTTGGTTTTGATGTTATCCATCCTCCTTGATGGCTTGTGAGCCGGCTAACTCTGACTCCACCTCCCTTCTCTCCTGTCTATAATTTGTATTATAATTTTTGGGAGCCTGCTTGTTGCAGAGTCTTGCACAGACAAAGAACGGTCTTCGTTTCAGAAAATGTCTCTGCCCTTTCAGTTGGTCAGTAAGAGAAAAACCAGGAGCAACATTTTAATTAAAAAAAACAAAGGACACGACATATTTGTTGGAAAACTCTGAGTGATGATGTCACAGGGATGCTAAGATGGCCAGGGTTATTGCAAATTCTGTCCCCATTTTGTTTAAGGATTGGTGATTTGGTGCTGGATTTGACTTACAGGAATTGCAGAGACATGAAATTTTGGAGAAACCTTGATTTAAGTTCAGTTTGATGCAACGGAGATTCCAATTATGAGTCAAGCTTTTAAAAAAACCCACAACAATCATCCCACCAACAACTACTTTCTTTTTTTAACCAGAAGCATATAATCTTCCTTGGAACTTTTCTTAAGCACAAGAAGGACGAAGAGGTGGATATTGCAAGTTAGCACAACTGGTGGCAAGGATCATGGTTTTTTTGACTTTACTAATGCAGATCAATGTGTATATATGTTGAAACTTACAGTGAGTAAAGAACAAACAGCTGTCTGCCATACTGCCAGAGTTGGCTGGGAAATGGCCCAAACACAGAAAAGTTTTTTTTTAAAAAAAAATAAAAAAAAAAGAGAGAGAGAAGAGTAGCTGTCTTCAAGTATGTTTGAAATAATGAAAAGAAGTGATGTGCAAAGCGATTAAGAGATCTTTGAGGATCAAAAGCCTTGATTCAGTTTTGCCAATGGAACAAAACTTTTCATCTGTTCTTATGTGGACCTTAAAGTAGGGCAGAAGGGTGTAGTTTTTAAATTATTTCATTTCAAAATTTACTTTGGGCAGGGGGAAAGGGTTCTTTCTGTTTGTTCTTGCTCTTGTTATTCAGTGTCCTTAACACAAAAGGCCAGCCTGGCTCTGAAATGATGAGCAGGGTCGTTCTATGAACTGGTGGTTCATTAGTCTCCTTTTGATATGTCAGAACAGTAAGGGACCCTTTTATTTTTTTTTCCCTTTCTAGTAATGTCTGTGTTCTTAAATCAAGACATCTTCCCTCATCATGCTGCAGTGACTGAATCTTTTTCAGAGATTTCCTAAGTGGGTTGTACCCATAACGCTAATCTTGGGCAGACAGAGCGTACAGTCAAAAGTTAGATGCATAAGGAAGCCAAAAGCAAAGGTTTTCAGTGCTCCGTGCAGTAAATCCTACTTCCCAGCTTTGTGTTTATTTGGACTTGGATGCCCCCCACCAGTTTAACTCTGTGTTTGTTTTCCCTGGTAGCTTCTTGCCAGCAGGACCATAGAGCAAGCGTAGCCTTGGGAAGGTGCGATAAGGGAGGCTCAGAAGTGCAAATTGCTGAATTCCAGCACTGCAAGCTCATGAGCAATGTGCCCTTTCTTGAGAAGGGGTGTTGGAAGTAATAACAAAAGAAGGTGAAGGGATCTGGGGCTATGAGAGCAGACAAGAGATTGGGAAGGAGAGGGCAAAACTCAGAAATGTCCTTGTCTTTGGGTTTCTGCAGGGGACAGTGGAAGAGCTCCCTCTTCCTGTTTCAGCCTGCTCTAACCATTGTGGAAAAAACCTTCCTTGCAGGCTGGAGTGTCTCAGTGGTCCCAGAATCCATGAGGCAGTGTGTTTCTTTCAGCATGGATTTGCACACTGGAAGGGTCCACAGGACAGCATGGATTTGCTCTATAGGTTCACCAGACCAGCTCTGCTGCATCATACGCCGCCACTAAAGGGTTGAGTTTCAGAGCATTGGTGGCTGAGCTCTGGAGGTTTGTGGGGTTTAATGACAGAAGTTGCTTCGATGGTGGAAGTTGTGTGTTGGTCCTGTCTCATTGCAAAAGAATTGGCGATAGCAGAGAGGTTATGTGTTTCTGTTGCCATTGCAGATACTTTCTAGAGTAGACATCTGGAGCCACTGCAGCACAGGTGCTTCCTGTGGCCTTGAGCTAATGTACTTCTGGTGTGTGGTTTCCTGATCTGTCCTAACTCGGGTCAGGTGGTAGGTGAGCTCTAAGCTATTCAGGAGAGCATCTGTGATACACTGGTTTAAAGCCTGTTCTCTCCTCTAAAACTTAATTAATACAAGTCATATTTTGTCACGTGTGCAGCAGAGATGGCAACTCCCATTTATGCTGTTAAAGGAACCACATCCGTACGCTGCACAAACTCTGTCATGCTCTAGTGACATACCAATAGCAACACTGGAAACCTGAAAACAACATCGGCAAAAGCTGAAAACTGTATATTCCCATGACAGAGCAACATTGTTAGTTGCAGGCTGGAAAGGTTTTGCTGGTGAAAATTTCTAGCAAGGTGTGGATGGCAGAATGAATTAATCTGCTTTTTTCTTTGACCTGTTTCAAGATGAGCTCTTTCTGTTCCTAGCACTCCTATGTCTGTATCAGTGGCAGGAAAGAAATGTCACTACTGACACAAGCCTGGTGTAAAAGTTTGTAATTACAAGCCATTTTCTGAGCAATATAATGGGTGAAAAAATGACCTCCTATGGGCTGGTGATCTCCACCCTCTTGGACATGAAAGCAGACATACATTAATTTACTGCATACATTAATTACTGCATAATTTTTATACTGCTCTCACATCATTGGAAGCACGTGCCATTTCAGCATATTATCAATTCTAATACAGCTGTGAGCAGCAAAAGAGAGTAAAGACGACAGTCCTCATGCCTGCCTTTGGGGTTGAGGGGTGGGGATTAGATTGTCCATGTATTATGTTTTGACAGTAGCTTCTCCTGGTGTTCATGTAAATAGTTATTTTTAGGAAGATCATATATTTCCCAGTAATTGTTTTAAATGCATCAAAGAGCTCACTGATATAAAGCCTGTGATTTATGGGTTCCCGCTACTTTTTAATAGCTGAATTTAAATCCTGGATTCACTGAAGCCATTTGGAAAATTGGGAATATTCCAAGCTGGAGCAAAGGGAGGGAGACTGGTATTTTGCCAAGATCAGCAGTGATTCATTCCCACATTCATGCTTAGCATCCAGTGAAGGGCAGAAGCTGGGAATGCTGTAAGGAGAGCTAGCAAGAGATTATCATGTTGAAGGTGAATCTGCCCTACTCACTCCCTCTGCTGCTAGATAAGGTCTTTTGAATAAGAAGGACCAAATTCTGTCCTGTTTTTCTTTCATCCTTTCTAAAAGCTGATTTATTCATAGAAGGCCCAAGACAACTAACTTGCCTCCTGTCTGTAAGGCATAGAGAGAACTGAACATTGGCTGTCCTGAAGAATGTCCCCGTAGGGGTGAAGGACTGGAGAACACCTCAGGATAAATATACTTTGGAAATCCCTTACAAAGAGATGTTTTAGTGACTGCTTGGAATGAAGCAATGTGTATCAGGTTAGCCCAGCAGTCTCTGGCAGTGTGAGTAGGAGCCCTGAGGGACCTGTAAAGGGACAGGGTGGACCCAGGACTCATTGCTGGCACATTCTGTCACGCTCCAGTGATATCTGGCCCCTGGACACCCTGAGTGAGAGGTGATCGCAGAATAAATTAGATTGGTGATAGTATCATTTAGATTAGGTGATAAATCTTGAAGTAATATAAAAAGTGAAAACATGCTGTGGTCTAAGATTTACCGAGTTTTGTTTAGCCTGAGGACATTTATGCTTTTGGTGCCTGCACCAGGGTTCAGACTCCATGTCCTAGGACGTACAGCTAGACAAATGGCCACTAATACATGGGTGTGAGGAATGAAAGGGGCTGTCTGTCCATCCAGGAGCCTGTCCTCACTCTGTCCCTCCCTTGCCTGTGCAGCTCACAGGGGCTGTGCTCCAGCTGCACGTCCAGTAGCCACGGCCATGCTTATGGGGAGAGAGAGGCTTTTACAGCAGGGCAGCTGAAATACTTCTTAGTTGTGAGCCCCTTGAGAACTGTCTTCCCTCAGAGAGATCTGTTCTCCTTGTCCTCGGGCCAGCTGACAGCGGAGTAAAATTTCTCATCGTGTTTCAGTTCTCCCAGCCCTGGGAGAGAAGTGCAGGGAGATGGTAAAATAAATGGAGCCAAGTATCCCAGCATGGTTCAGTCCCAGCAGAAAGGAAAGGACTTTTTTTTTCTCTCTTGCAGAGCAGGGGCACAGACAAAAGAGTGTTTTCTTCTCTTCCTGATGTGATCATCCCTGTTGCGTATTTTTGAAATATAATCATTCTGAGAGCACTGCTGGCATGATCAGGAGGCAAAAAAGCGCAAATTTATATTTGCAGATAAGAGGCAGTAATAAACCCCTGAATTTCCAAAGACATAGAGGAGCATTGACATCTAAATACCAGAAATTCTAAGCCCTTACCTTGCTAGTTCATGTGGCATTTGGAGGGGCTGTGGATTTTTATTTCATCCTGGTATTTGTGGTATTTCCTGCCATTAGTATAGGAAAACCCTTGTGTGGTAAATGCTGGCTTTTTCTTCCATTGGTGGCGGCCACTGAGACTTGGGTTCATGGAAGGCAAACCATCCTTTTCAATACTGAAGGATCTCAGAGGTACCTGGGAAGGAAAATCTCATCGGGGTTGAATAAGGATGTTAGTACTGTGACTGGGTGCCAGCTGAACAGCTCTGAGCAGAATCAAATCTTGTCTTGAGATCCAAGAGTCTGGGGCTTAAAATTCATTGGGTGGTTTCAAAAGGTGTAGCTTGGAAATACTATTGATAGTAATTTTATCACAACCTATTAAAAGCAATCTACGTATAAAGGTTTCAGGTACAAGTGTTGGCCCCGGGTCAGTAATCCAGCCTTCAGAAATTGCTGTTTTTATTGCAGATTAAACTGTAGATTGGGCCGTTTAGATTTGTAATGGAAAAATATTAGCCAACATACTTTCCTCCCCTCCACCCTCTATCATCAGGGCATATATCAAATTGCACTATCTGGCAGGGAGTTCCAAATGTTATTTGAGAAGAGAGAAGAATGCAAGCGATGTCAGCAGAAAACAGCTGAGTAGCGGTTAAATTTCTCTGGCCTGAACCTGCTCCGCAGGGAAAAAGAAATGCAACAACTGGACTTACTTCATTTCACCCCAGCACAAACCATCCTTTGGAAACAGATGATGTTTGTGAGCGACTTCTCTACAGAAGCTGGGGTTTTGGGATGCTGCTAGGTGGACAAATCCTGCTCTGCTGTGGACGTGGCAGGTCAAGCGCAACGGGGCCAGCACTGGCTATGATCCTTCAGGGAAAGCACTGGACCTCGCAGGGCGCTGGCTGTTACTGTTCCCTTGTGCAGCTGGAGCCTGTTACTTTAGAGGGGCAGCTTTAGGTTGCATCTCCGTGGCTTGTTAAACAATCTACAGTGTCTTTAAAGATAAAAGCCTTAAGAGCTGGTTCAAGTGAACTTGCCCAGTGCTGCAAAAGAGCAGTGGAGGTGCATGCAAGGATACTGTTACCTGAGAAGCTGGACAGAGTTAAGTGGTACCCTTAATCCCCTTGATACAGACCGAGTCAAGTTAAAAGGTCTTCCCCACTTGGGGTGAAGGCTTTGCACGTGTAGATGCTGGTTCACTTAAGGGCAACGCTGTCTCTGCAGTGAAAGAGCCTTCTTCTCTGCTGGCATTCGCTTCATTGCTGAGGGAAGAAGTCACTTCTGCAGTGTCTTGCGTCACAAGCTGGGGATGTGTGTTGAATTTTTGGTCCGTGGAGGCTTTTTAAATAAACAACAATGGAGCCAGCAAACAGCCAGAAACAGAATGGCTGAAGAGGAGAAGAAAATAAAAGTAAATATAACCCTTGTTTTTCTTCTACCCGTTAGTCTACAGTGTCATCTGACTTCTTTGCCTTGCACCCCCCATTTTAGCTGGATTTTGCCTGGTTATTCACATAGCAGAAATACACTTTTTTTTTTTTTTTTCTGATCTTCACAGCTGTTGCAAGCAACAAGAGGTTGCAGTCCCCTGACATGGTCCTTCCTGGGATCTTTCTTGTCTGATGGGGCTTTAGGGTCCCTTCACTTGCTGAGTTCTTTAGTTTGCCCCATCTCCTGCCTCTGAACCACTCTGATGGGACAGCGTGGTCTCCTCTAGGATGAAAACCCAAGCAAGCAAGGGAACAGGAGCTGGCTTTTCTCTGATCCCTCCCCAGCTTTGTTACAGCTCCCAGAGGGAGATTTTCAGCAACAGCTACACAGCAGTCCTACTTAGATACTTGAGTTAGCCTTTTCTCTAGCCCCTGATCTTTAGGGTTGTCTCTAGCCTAAACCAGTGCCCATGCTTCACAAATGTTTCGTATTGAAATATTTTCCAGGTGTAGTGCCCAAAATGCATGAGGCACTTGGGCCTAATTCCCATTGACTTCAGCAGGAGTTATGCAACTGTCATTGCAGAAAGTGTGGACAGGTCTTGAGGTCAATTTTGGGAGATTTTGTAATTGAATACAAGAGGAGCAAAAAAAGACCTACGGAAGACATGGCTTCTGCAATCCTACTTCTATTGCAGTCAAAGGAAGGTCCCCCATTAATTTCAGTAAAGGGAGAAATAAAGTATAAATCATGAAATCAGGAGAAAATCAGAGAATTTGTCAATTTTTTTCTTTATTTTTCTTAGGGGTATGAAATAACTTCATAAACTGAGAAAATATTCCTGGTAGTTGAGATCTTCATTCTACACTAGAAATAGTGTGGCCAAATATTTTTATATGTAAGATTAATTTCTTCAAAGAATTGTATGAATACTGTTTCATAAGCGACTGCAGGAATGACACTGATGTATTGAAACAGGATATTCAAGATCCTAAACAAAATCCTATTTAGTGCTCTGAATCATTTGTCTTTGAATGTATTTCCTCTCTTCCTCAATCCAGTCGTTGGTGTGCTAGTTATATTGCCTAGTACAGCCTTCTAAAACAGATACATTTTTATTTGCATGCAAATTGGTAGGAGGCAGCTTGCCTGTAAATACTGTGCTAATCATTACAAGTTCCATGGTTCATCAGGACTCTGATGCCTAATTGGCTGCGGGATTGCCTGTAACTCTTGATAGCCTGATTCAGAGCAAGAGGAATTGTTGAATCTACATAATAAAGCGAGTGTGATGAAAGGTGAGTGCACACCTACTTTATATGTGTGTTATCATTCTCATCAAGGTCAAAGAATTTTTTTTCTTTCCAGATATACATATTCATAGAGCCTGTGCACAACTAATGAGTCGGAAGATTAAATGGTTGTGGATTAAGAACAAACCCTACTGTTCTCCTAATTAGATTGAAAGTTACTTAGTTCATCTGATTAGAATTCTGAATTCAAACCAGCTAACGCACTGGCACAGTGCTCCTCAGCTACTTGCAAAATCTGAGCGTAAGAGTCACTGGAACGGATTAACAGCCCAATTAATCCAGTCACCCCAAATCCCAGAGAGGCCAACGCCGCCTCCAAGGGATCACTGGAACCCCCTCTGAATTTCCACAGGGGGAGATTGACCCAGGGCAGAGGGACCGTGCTGCCAGGGTTAGCTAGAACACAAGATCTCAGGCCAGGATCAGATTTTTTTAACACTCTAGCAGGGACATTACTACTTCTAGTCCCTGGTAATAGGCATATTACCTAAAGTACTGAGGTAACTCCTTGCTCTAGTAACTGCCATGCATTAAAATGTCTATCTTTTCAACACATATGAAGGTATATAATTAGCAGCCATGACTCAAGGGAGTGCTTGCCCTACACACCAAGTGTCACTGCTCTTCCCTAAGCTTGGAAGCAATTGTACTGGTCCCAGGGCTTGGAAGGGGCTGCAGCATAATCAGGCTTAGAAAACCTTGAGAGACAAATGGCCAGGTCTAACAATAGGCGTGAGTCAGTCGCTTTGCAGTTAGGTGATTTGATTTCCTGTTCCTCTGCTGTCTGGGCTGCTTGTTTTGGGGAACAAATCCTTATTAATGCTTTATCTATAACATCCTTGCTTCCACCAAAAGGATCCCTCTGTGCATTATTTTCCTGACTTGTGCTGTGTATCACTTCCTCCTGCTCCCCAGCCGCGCAGCTGCTCCTGCTCCAGCTGCCTGCGCGAGGAGTTTTGGCAGAGCTCCTTAATGAATGCTGCTCCAAGATGCTTGGCTTAACTGCATGGCACCCATGAACATTTGTCCTTTCCCTCTAATCTTCTGAATTGCAGGAGTGTTCAGTATTTGGGCTTTAGATCCTTCCTAGTTTTATTTTATTCAGGTGTAGAAAAGGGGAGAAGGGAGGGTGACAGAGGGTCTGCTTAAATATAAAGAAAAAAGATAATGGTTTGGGGCTACGTTGTCCTAGTTCTTTTTGTGTGTGTGTGTGTGTGTGCATGCATTTATTTTAACTTTTCTGTTTGAAGGGGGGGAAGGGACCACAGGGTCTGACCTGTGTATTTAACAAAAAGAGAGCATTGAATGAGAGAATTTCAAGAAGTTTTCACAGGTGTATTAAAATAGCATAAGATTCCTGTTTCCTTAATGAAAATGGGAGCAATGTGTATCTTTCCACAACAGATATGAAACAAAGAGAACTACGAAATGTGTTGGCATTCAAAAGAGCAGGAAAGTAACACTGTTCCTGTCACTGTTAGAAGGTTAAAATCCTGCCTGGCAGCCTATAAACTATTTAAACGATCCTACAGAAATTCCACTTACTGAATCATCTTTGGGATTTATAGCTAAATCCTTCACCCCAATTGAAAGCCCAATGTACTCACAGCCCTGCCGGAAAATACACCTTAATGAGGGGAAATTGTAAAACTGGACTGAAAAAAAAAAAAAAAAAGCCCTCTTCAGCAGAGGTCCTTGCTGCAGTCCTTGCTTCACATGGCCATTGAGATGATGGCAGCTGTGCTACTGTGATCATATGTGACCTAGATTTTCCTCACAGTAGTCCTGTGCTCTCCCTGATCTTGTGTAGGCCTGAATGAATTGAATAGAAACATTTCTGGATGCTTTCAGAGAGCAATGATATCTTTTTCTCTCTCTCTCTTTTTCTTCAAACCATAGCATCTGTTCCCCTTGTGTTTTTTTCCTTTTGCTCTCACACACTGGCTGTGAAAGAGGACAGGGCTGGCATAGCTCTAATTTGGGTAATGGTGGATGGGGAAATCAGGGCAGGTGTGATTCCTCCTTGGTGTACTGCGACACCGCACAGTGTAAAGCTCAAGTCCGTGGATTTTAACACTGAATGCATACGAAGGAGGATAGGAGGGCTGTTGGGAAGATTGAGGGGTGAGACTTACAGCATCAGGAAGCCCTGAGTTTCTGCACTGACCATGGGTCTGCGCCTTGTATCAAGAATGCTTTTAGGTACCATTCACATTAAGCTTTTCTGCCTGGGCTCAGAAATTACCCTAGTGCAAGCTCCTGATTCTACAAGGGAGAAAAGTTGGAGAGACTGAGCTCCTCAGTGTGTGCCCAAGCTCTTCTTAATACTGTTTGGCTGGATTAGGTGTGGGCAGGAATAAGCTTGTTACATTACAGCACCCAGCAGAAGGTCTGAGACCATCCCTGGCTGCTGGTATGGAGGCTGCTGGTCCTCAGACCCTGAGCATAGCTTTTGCCTTCTCACTTCCCAGCTCTGACACCAATACTATCTGTGTACATGAACAAAAATCACTCAATTTGGAGGGTCTTGGTTAAGGTAGTTGGAGGAAACTAGACAGATCTGGTTTGATTTCCCTAGGGGGGGACAGCAAGGCCTTCCAGCAAAAAAGGCTGAAGCAATCTGTGGGGCAGACTGCTAGTATTTCCTTCCTTCCTTCGATGCAGATCCTGCTGAGTCTGTTGAAAATTCAAGTTTCTAGGATTGGATGCAAATTTTTTTAAAGTTAAACCAAGCAGCTAGCACTTACAGTCAGAGTCCAGTGAAGCCTTTCAGATACTGTTCTGATAGGAACAAAAATAAACACTTACTCTCTGCCTCAGTTCATATGTAAAATAAATTGTAATGATCCCATCATCTGCTTTGCAGAAAGCTGTGAGGACGACTTCTCTTTAGTGCTGTCTTCAGTTACAGAGCTGTTCTGACAGTGGCGAGTGAGTGTTACAGGTGGTGGGTGGAGGTTCCTTCCGAAATTTTATATAACTCCAATATTATCTGTTCCTGTGATTGACTTGACACATGAATTCAAAACAGTTGGAGCTTCTCTCCCACTCTGGTGTAGCAAACTGGATGTGAAAATGACACTTCCCCCTGGGAGCTGATAGTTTGCTGTTTGGTGCATGGTGTCGTGTTCCTTTGTTCGCTGAACGTGGCACTTGGCAAGTGGTTTTTGCCACTTCAGGGTTGTCAGTTCTGTCTGCTAAAGGCCAAGATAAAGCTTCACAAAAAGCCTTTCACTCCAAAGAAATCTTCTCTGTAATGTACTGACTTGATGACAAAGGAACTAGGAGCTTAGAGGTGGTTTGGATTTTTTTCCACCCCAAAGTGTGCACTCTTCCCTTGTCATGCTTTTATTTTAATGTGGTATTTCCTACCCTGCTGTAAACACCAGGGTGGTTTTTGTCTTGTGACTCGGCAGCACTTTGCCATGACATTCCTTTCATAACGTGTTGCTGATAGCACTAGATGTGCTGCTGGCTGCTTCCAAGGCTTATCAGAGGGTTTGTACCAAAAGCACTTAGATAATCCCATGAGGGGATGCTTTAGCAATAAGAAACCTGTGTGAAGCACTGTTGTGATACATTTGTGACAAAGCAGTATAAAATTCATGGGAACAAACCTGTGGTCCTCTAGAAAGTTGTGCTTTCAATACAGCGTGGTGAAGCGACATGTATAGAGTGTCCTGGTCCATTGTGGCATTGTCTGAGCCGTAAAGTGACCTAGTTACTTATCAACAGTATAGTGCCAAGGGTGCAAAGCTGGGCAGCAGCATCTGTCCTTCTGAAGCCCAGTGTAAAATGCACATTGGTCATTATAAATGTAAGTAACAGAAATGTGAGAGGTATTCATACCAGTGAAACGTGCTTGGCTCTTGTTTTCAGTTGAAAAAAACAGACCAAATTTGTCATAGGGTTCACAGAGGTGTCTGAATACTTAAGAGATCCTCAGCAGCCGTGACTTGATCCATTTTAGTGGAATTTGCAGCTTTGCCTGTTGAGCTGAACCGTCACCATTTTTCATAGTATTTTTATTCTGATGTATTATTTCTTACACACCAATAGCATAAGGAATTGGGCATGAATTCAGAATTACTGTGTTTTCAAATTATATGCAAATAGTCTGACCAAAGTCATAAATTGATGTTTTGGATTGTTTTTACTGGCTCCTATAATACAGAATACAAATCACAAGCCACCCAAAGATATTGGATCCTATTCTGTGCACCATGCTTTTTCCCTGCAATTTGGCAATTGTCTGAATGTTCAGCTCCTAATGGGGGAGCAGCAGTGATATACATATAGAGACAAGGCAAAAGCCATAATTCATGGTCAAACAGGAATGAAAGGAAACTTTTGCACTGAAGGGACCTCTCCTGTGTATTGTGTCAGGACTGTCACAACCTCCATCTGGCAGAACAACCTCTAGGGCAGTGGGATAAATATCTAAATGTAGGAAGACAGCAGTAGTAGGCAATGAATCTGCAAAACTGCAGATAAAATACATGCAGTCCAACTGCAGATCCAATTATAATCAATGTAGGTTGTTTTAGGGACTTTGCAGAAACCAGGATTTGACTTCACAAGATGAAATGAGAAATTTAACAGGGATGAAGAAAGGCGTTACCACGCTATTCATAACACTCCTTGTTAGAAGCTGCCAGCTCCTTCCTGCATAAAATGAAGGAAGCTACAGGTGATGGAAAAATAAATTGGTCCCTGTGGGCACCATGATTTTGACTATACATGTGTATGAGAGATGAGGCCGATGTGCTATGAACTGCAGGTGAAATGGCAACAGTGGTACATGGCAACCTGGTATGTGTCAGTGATGCTGGAGAGCTGCTCAGAAATGGTCAGGGTGTAATGGCACATTTTATTCATGCTGAGGCTAAAATAAACCCTTCCAAGAACACAGAAGTTGCTTGTTGGAAGAGTAAATGGCAGATTGTGTGAATGCTTCTCAATTTTCTGCCCCCTCCTCACAGTTGTACGTTGCAATGTGGGGCTCGCTGAAGCTGGAGGAGAACATTGCGGTACAATGAGGAATTGTATGTAGTTTCCTACAGGTCAAGCCAGCTCCTCATTGCTGGCTCATCTCTTTGTATGCACTTTTGAAGTACTGAGTTGTATATGGTACTGCAAAACGTCTGCAGCTTTTATAACCCCCCATACAGCTTTGGCTTCAGTCTCTAAACACAGTTATGTGGGCAGGGAGAAAATGTTCTCTGAATTAATCCATCATAAACATAGCGCCTGTCCTGTAATAGCTGGGATTGGAGAATAACAGGCTAATAAACCAAAGTCTTTTATTTCTCCCCTTCTTGTAGATTGCATGCTGAAGGCTTCTGAAAAGTGCCTCTGTCTCTCAGCCACAAGCTAGTAGCAGAGGTGACTTTAGAGCTTGTATTAGTTAGATGTGCTGAAGAAGAAATGTTTGCTGGGTTTGCCTTGAAGCTCACGGCTGGGGTAGGTTTTAAATCTAATTGGGTGGGGCCAAAGCTTTTCAGTAGCTTTCTCTTGTCTAGAATAGGACTATCTAGACCAGGATGTTTCTGATCACCCCGCTGAGGCTCTCTAGTCTCATAAAGGCTTTCTGGTCTGTAGTTATCCCTGGATATTCAGCACCATGTAACAGCACAGAGCTACTGCCCATGTGGCCATAGAGAGCAGCTGTGACTGGGCTATGGGTACTGGACTTGCATGGTTTTGTCTGGAATTGTATGAGGTGCGTGAATGGTGACAGAGGGATCAGACTTGTCTGGAGGACCTGGGTTTGCTTTCTGAGATGTGGAAGTCCAAGAAAAATCTGAGAGATCTGAAAGCTGCTTTCATTTCTGGCTGTGCTGCCCACAAAGAACTGAGCGTGGCCAGATCTTGTTCATACTGCAAGTTTCCCAGTGAGCTCGAGGTGTAAGACAGCTTTCCTCAATCCTGTCCCACCAGGAGTGTGCATGATGAGCCCAGTCCTGGGAAACAGCAGTGCTTTGCTGATTCAAAATATATATATATATATATATATATAAAAAAATAGAAGATGGTCTTGCTATCTAGAAGAACTTAGCACTTCAGTTCTCTGTCCTTTCACATGGTGTCTTTTTATCTTTCCTGTGGCCAGTTTTGAGTTGACAGCTTTACATCCAAGAGCTTTTTTTGTGATCCATGGAGAGTTTTGTGAAGCTTCTCTCAGCTCTGTTACAAACATGAAGGTTCTCTCTTACCATTCAGGTGCACAAAGCTAATGACTAAATGGCAGAGGAGAATTGGCCTTAGGGGTTAATTTAGTGCCTTCTTTCAAGCTACAGCACATGATGCTTTTCTTTAGTAACAGGACTCTAAGCTCACCTAGTGTAGTCTGTGCTCCTTCTGATGACAGTCTGTAGGCTCAAACCAGTTTAAGGAGTAAAATGTCCCCTTCCAGGAGAGCTCAGCATATATTCATGGTGCTGGAAATCACCTGGATGTTAAAGCAGTGCTTGAGTTATAATAAGAAAGACTGGAAATTTTGATCTGGGTATTCAGGTTCGTATCAAAATCAAACAAACCCCATTTCAACTATGGAAAAGACTTTTCATGGCAGCCTGAAGGCCAATGAAATCACAAGAATTTCTATCCTTTTCTGCAAGCTGATCTGGTTTTGTCATTTATTGTGCTCTACACCCCCAATTAATGGCAAATTGATTATGCAGTGAATTGCTGTTCCATTCATGAGATCCATGGTTGTGTTGCATTTTGACAGTACCAGTCTCTTATTCCATGGACTCTGAACTCCTGCCTGGCTTTCCCCAGTCTTTTTAAAAATTATCCGCTTGTCCTGTCAATCCAGCAGTTTATCTGGTCCCTAAGGGAGCTGATAAGTTCCCTTCAAGTTACACAGCTCTCCCATCTCTGTCCTATTCTCCTTCTCTTTTCCTCCTCACCATCTTTGCTCTGCGCAATTTACCGCTGGAATGGAGCAGTAGATTTTGCATAGAGGAGGTATCGCATAGGGCATAGCCACCAAGTTGTTGCTTCTCCCACAAGTTGTTTCTTTAACTGCCACTTTTCTCCCCAAGCTTTGTAGGCCAAACTCTCCCTGGCCTCCATAGACTGAGGACAGAGAGAGCAGGAAAATGCTGCCTCAGATGAATTTTTTTTTTCCATTCCTTTTCCTGTATCTCTGCATTTTCTCTGTCTGGTTTATTGCATTTGGGACAAAGAATTTTTGATACTGTGCAGATAATGTGATGGGTGAAATACAACATTTAGTAAGTGGACCACCTGTAATCTTGTCTTCACAGCTCTTTTTCTTATGCTTACATCCTGAATGTGAGATTTGGATTTACACATTTTCCTTCCTCTGCAGCACAGCCACCCTGGTACAAAGCATTGGCTTTACTGTATGTAACAGGTCCTAGAAAGTTGCTTAGATCTTTTTTTCTGAGCTTGGCACAAATAATGTGGCATGAGCATTTTCAATGCTGTTCTCATTATGAAGGTAGAACTCCCTGGAACTCTACAATCATTTTTAGAAAAGAATTGGGAGCAATAAGAGTGAGTGACAGCTCTCCCCGCAAACCTTTTCTATTAACTGACAAGAAAGGATGCCATTTGCTTCCTTTGCAACTAAAATGCATTAAATAGTACTAGTGATACCTGAAAATATCATGTAAAATGTGGTGGTAAAAGGCAGCCCTGATATCTGTTGAGAATGGACATTGTTCTTATTCAGTCTCAGTTGTGATGAGAAACTTACCTTCCACACCTAACTATACAACAGGCTATTTTGAGGAGATAGTCTCTTTACATTGCTTGACTGTACAAGGCTTTTAAAAAAGTATATATTAAAAATAAGAAAAAGATTACATTACAGAAAATCATGCATGCAAATGAAAGCTCCTCCAATCTCTGAAAAATCTTCCTTAATATTATATAATAAGAAATACATAACTGTGCCTATTTTTACCATAATTTCCTTTCATTTGACATTCAATAGTAAGATTTATTATTACCTGCATGGAAAATATCCTGCCTGGGGGTGGTTGAAATAGATCCTGCAGACAAGTCATCAATCAGCTCGTGTTTATCTCTTCAGAGATCAGTGATATCAGTGGCAGGAACAATTTCAACCAATCCAAGAGTATTTACTGATAATAAAAGGAAATGTTCATGTGGATTTATACTGCATCTCTCACCAGAGGTCACACAACATTTTTGCAGGAGGGCTGATTTATTGAGCCTCATTTAAAGATGAGGCATGGAGGGCTCAGAGGTGTCTGGGCTCCTTGCTCAGCCAGGGGCAGTAGCCCTTGCCCTGACACGTGCTCTGGTCATTGCTTTCTTTCTGGGAGAGGGTCTGACTTTCCTCATAGAGGGTGGCATGCAGAAGGCTTTAAGATAATACTGGTCTCCCTGTCCCCATTGCTAATGAGTTCAGCTAAAAGGATTTAAGACTAGTGCAGACAGAAAGATATTTTACATCAGATGAACAGCATGCAAAATGATTGTCTTAGGTTTCTAAGAAGTGAATCGTAGCTTCTAACTTTGCTATAATTTTAAAGCAGAAGGTCTTATATTTGTGTCCCTGATAAAGAGGTTTTTCAAAACTTTATGACAGCATTCAGAATATTTATAGGTATTGACTGCGGGGTTCAGAACAAAGATCTGTTGTCCTTGAGGCAAAATAACAACCCTGACTTTACCTAGTATTTGCCTCTCAGTGTAATCAGTCTGGAAATAAGACTGCAATTGTTATTTAACTTGTGTATGACAGAAGTTTTCTTTCTCTCACTTTTGCTTTTTTTCTTTGTAAAATTCAGTATTTATACTTACTGAAACAAAGAGCACTTTGAATCACAACATGAAGTGTATGTTTTTTAAAAAGTTATAAAGGGGTCTTTTTTGTTTGATTTTTGTTTTTGTCTAAGGGAAATTTACTGGAACATTCATTTCTGTTTGAGAGGAAACTTGCTCTATGTGGATAATAAAGATGTTAAGATCAGGATGAATGTCTATGGGAGATAATAATAGTGAATAAAAAAATGCACCAGTCCAGTACTCATATTTTCCAGGAACTGCAAGAACTCAGTTCTGGGCTGTGTTTTAAATCTAAGCCCCATTGTTCCTGACTGGGTTCTGAGTCTGTCAGAAAGACTTCTTCTTTGTTCCTTTGAGTAGCTTCAATTTGAGGCATTTGGACCGGTTTCATATTTTAAGCAAAATTTTTAAGATGTACGTGTATTTTCATTCTTACAGCTTTAGAATGTAAAGCAAAGCATCTTTTTACTATTTCCTGTTAAACATGAGCAGAGTACATTGACGCTGGCAAAAGTAATTTGACCTACGATGAGCCTGTGTGTGGGATCGCCAGCAGTTATCAATGGTACGTGATATGTGCCACTAATATATTGCTTCTCTTATGCCAGGGAACATGCCTTGTGAGGCAACACAGCGCTAGCGAGAGGTTCACCTCGGGCATCCTGATAGGCTGGCGTATGTGTTGTGGCGATGCTGACTGTACAGGCTGACATGATTTGTTCTCCTGAGAGATACAGGGTGGGTGAGAACATTTTTTCCCTGTTGACGCTGTTGCGCTTGGTAGCAATAATCATAGACTTGCAGTGTCAGGACCAGAATTTAGCTGTGCCCTTTTACAGGTGAATACCCTAGGCTGGCAGTACAGAGTTATTTTTCTTCCTTTCTTTTCTTTCTTAGTCAATATGGGGGTTTTTTTACAAAGTAAATGGTACTTCAACCATGAAGCGCTGAGGGTGACCCACGCTCTGACACTTTGGCATTCGCCCTGGCCGTGTGCAGGAGCCTGGGAAGCTGCTTCCCGTTCACAGGTGGGATTTGTCAGTGGGTAAAGTTACTCCCCTTATAATAAAAGTTATTTGGAAATGCTGTCGCTCACCCTTTTACCACCCACCAGTTAAACTTCTTCCCTTCCAAAATGCCCCCATAAGGTTTCCTGGTCCAGCCCAGCCCCCACCTTTTGCCTCTGTGGCTGTGCTTGTTCTCCAGTGTCACATCGTGTGTGAAACTGTCTTTCATACCAAGAACGACAAGAGCCCTAGATTCCTGTGTCACACTGCATTTGTAAGCCTGACTCTGCTATTGACAGATTGCTGGTCTGTGAGACGGCTCTGACAATACAACCTGGCAAATATTAGCCTGGAAAATACTCAGGAGCTTGTGGCCATCAGCAAACCTGGGGTCCCTAAGAGGTCGTTTTCAGCAGTGTGCGGGGCAAAACCATTCAGTACAGTCGTGTTAGTGCTAGCACAGAGCATGAACTCCTGAGAGGGGACTTGGCACTGACTTATGCTCAAGGGCAATTGTTGGAGCAGCTTGTGAACAGGCAGCTTGCCAGCAAGACGGGCATAGCTGTGGACAGCTAATAGACTGTGTGTGTATGTGTGTGTGTGTGTGTGCAGGGAAGGCAAGATGCACAGCTGGGAAACGGGAGAGAGATTTCTCTAAACTTCTGCTCTGAGGGGTAAGAGTACATTCAGGCGATGCCAATCCATGGAGGAGTAAAGAAATGATTTCTGGCAGCTAAGACAGGTTCTTGGTCCGGCTGAATCTGACAGAATGCTGTGGGGGAGAAGTGGAGATGTCATGGTTAATGAGTATGGAAATTATATCAGTAGCTTGGCCATCTAGGTTTTAAATGTTGTCAATCTATAACAAGCAATACTTCAGTCTAACATTTTCTGGCTGCCTAGTTTAAGGAAGTTAAGCAGGAAGGTTCTCTGTAATGAGTTGGTATCTATAGACAGCAAGCTGTTGATAGCAAAGCAGAAATCTTGGCTTCTCATCTCAACAAGTGAAGTTTAAATAAATCAAAAAAGATGGTGGGCAAGAGAGGAAGAGGGGTTGTTTTCTTTTGTTTTCACATCTTTGACTCACCTGACAAACTGAATTCCCCATGATTTTTCTGTCTTCCTTCTAGGCCCACAGGAACATCCTCTCTTCTCAGCTGCATACACTCCAGCTCATGAGCTATGCAGTAACCTTCTTGCCCAGCTCATCTTTGCATCCTGCAGTGTATTTAGAATCTAGACCATGAATGCTGGGATATAAGGCAAAACCTATTTACTGTAAACACATTGCCACCCAGCATTTCAGTGCAGCAAGGGATAATTACCAAAACTCCAAGACAAAGGTGTTGTATATCTTTTAACTGCCGTATGGAAAGGATCCTCTTCAAGTCTAATGAGTCTGTGGCTGTTGCAGACATCCAAGTGGGCTCTGCTGTCTCCAGAAGAGACAGAAAGTGACTCTGGGAAGGCAGAGTGTGGAATCTGACACTACTGTGTAATTGAGGAAAAAGAGGCCATATGCATTATTTATGAGCAGAAGGCTGGGCTTAATGTTAACAAGTGAGAAGAAAGTGGCTTCAAAACACTGGCTTTCTGCTTTTCCCTGTAAGAAAGGCTTCTGTTTTAAATTGCTTCAGTTTAGAGCAGGAGGGAGACAGAGCTGTTATTTATACCGTGCCTTATTTCTGTGCGTGGTGTTGTACAAGATTGAGGGAGAGGCAGGGATTGCCCCAAGGAATGCACTGTGTTCACTCAAGCTGTGGCAAAGATGTGTCATGCATGCTGCCCTGTAACTAGCTAATCCCAGTCAGCTTCAGGCAAAAGATTTCACTGCAAGACAGAAGCAAGCAGAATTGCTACCAATTTGGTATTTCCATGGGGCAGGGACAGTTTTAAAAAGCTGAGGAATTTTCTCTGAATCACTCTATCCACCAGATGCCTTGGCCATGCCCTCTCCTTGTCCAGCTTTGGGGTTGGGTGACCTGATCTTGTGGCTTTGTGCTGTTATGGATCCCCCACCAGCAGGGTCTGTTCTGTCTGGTGTTGGGGTACGTGCATGAGGGGTACTGGCATGAGCAGTCCAGCTCAGGCTGTTGCCAAGCCTCACTGCAAAGATGCACAAATGTGCTGGAGTTTTGGGTTTTACCTGTTTTCTGATAATTTTCTAGAGAAAGCAGGCCTGGCTGGATAATGTCATGTTTTGCTTTTAATGATGGCAATGTGTGATTATTGCCAGCAAAAGGTATTATGTTCTGAAGAGCATGGGATGCTGAGCTGTCTCTTTTCCTGGGAAAACACAGCGTGGGCTGAGGCAGGGCAAGTCCCTCCCTGTGGAGAGATCACCTTTGTTACTGAGCAAATGCTGCAGTTACTGTCAGCGTGGTACTCGCACCTAGAGGCCCCAAGCAGAGCTTGAACTCTCTTGCTAGACCTCTTTCCAGATAAGCACATCCATTAAAGACCCCACCACAAAGGGGAGAGGGCTCTTCCTCCCACTCCCCCCAGCAGATGTAAATGACACTTGCTGCTAGTGGTTGCTAACTGTAGCCCTGCTTGGGTTGGAGTCCGTGGTTGGCATGTTTGTGTAGCGAATCCGGCACCTGGTGCTAATCCACGAACTTGTATTTCCAGAAAGTTGTACCCTGTTATCTTCTGCAGGTCCCAAAAGGTAAAAAAAAAAAACCACTTGCTTCCCTTTGTAAAGGCCACTAGCTTCTCCTGTCACCATTTCTGCATTACAGCCAGTTGTCCTTTCTATGGTATAAAATCCAGGTGCTTTTTTGCTTCCTGACTGCTTCCTGGTGTGATCCTGAGCAGCCAGTACTTTGCTTCTGGGAAGAAAATTAGCCCAGTTGGCTAAGATGAGAATAACTAGGCCTCTGTAAAAGTCAGGAAGCAAAAAATGAGCACCATTGCACTGGAACTGATGGGGGGAAAAGTACTCTATTCCTTGATTTCTAACACTGGCTCATTGATTCTTCTTTTGGTTCAATCAGCAGTTACTGCTTCTCCTTAATCCAGGTTCGTAACTACTTAGTGGAGTGGATTCTTAACAGAAAAACCCCTGAGAAGTTGTTACAACGGGGTGCAAGGGAAGCTGAAGGATGCTGGGATCTTACCTGTGTCTCAGAACAAATGCGTTGGAGCAGGGAGTTACTAATAGACCTCACTCGAAAGTCACTTTGCAGACAGGTCTGTGGCTGCACAGCTTGAGTGTGTGTCCAGAGGGGCCAGGGGACATATACCTGAGTGGTGAGGATGAATAGCACTTCGTTCTGATATGAAAACAGGAGTACTGTGAAATTTTCCCTGTCTCCAAGCTTATTGCAGCAAAGAAAGTAATGGCAGGAAGGACTAACCAGTAAGGATGTGTTTTGTAAAGGTGGGATTGGAATAGGAGAGGCTGGAGGTGAGGCACAGTGATGGGGGAGGGAGGCAGCCGGTGTGGGGACTAGTGAGTCACGCATCCTCCAGCAAGAAGCACTGACTCATTGGGAAGATGATCACTGCTGCTCCCTTTCTGCTAAGACTGAGGAATAGTCAATTGATGCTCAACTTTACTCTGCAAACTCCCCAGTTAGAGATGCAAAAGGGAAGAAGCTGGAGACCACGGAAAACTGAAGAGAGAGGCAAAAGTGAACCCTGGCAGGCGCAGCCTGAGCGGGTAGTGTTTCTGCAGAGGATCCCTGCCGCAGCTGGAGGGGCGAATCCCCTGGTGCATGGGCTGGATGTGGAACTGCGGTTCAGCCCCTACAGCCAGCCTAGGCACCAGAGTCTTCCATACCTGTTTGTGTTCCCTCCGCCGCAGGGTCAAGGCCCAGGTGCTCTCAGCGCTGTTGCTCCCAGCGGGGCACACAAACTTCTTGGAGCCAGACTTCGTATCATGTCGACTGGGAGAGGTGACACCCAACTCCACTGTGGATTAAAGTTAAGTACAATTAGTGGGGATGTAGTTCTGGTGTTTATCTCCTGTCCCGCCCATAATGCTTAACAGATGAGGAGAACCATCACTTAATCTGCAGTATCTGCAGATTTCTGAAAGAAAATATATCTTTTTATTACTTGTGTACACAGGAGAGTAATTCTGCGTGGCTGACAAAAGGGAGCAGAGGACTCCATGGTTTCTTCCTCCTGTGAGAAAGGAGGAAAGAAAGTATCGAAAAAGAATCCAAAATGACCCTAAAAGCTGACTCGTGCTCAGGTTGTTACAGCTTGAAAGAGATTTCTTATGAGCGAAGTGTAGAAAGCCCTAATACACAATGTGGTGGTGTAATTATTTTCAAAGCAGCGAATGACTCTGAGTGTGTTTGTGCAGCGAGCGTTGAGGGCAGGGGCTGTAACTGCAGAGTACAGCCAGTCCCCAACTCTGGGATCAGAAAATGTGATAGCAGTTGCAAGTCGGTGCTGCAATTTTCTTTCGCTTTTCAAGTTTTATGTTGGTAATATGAAGTAATTAATGAACCAGAGCAGTGCTGCAGAGGGGGAATAATTTTAATGCTCTTTTTAAAGATGCTACTAAATCAATGGGGCAGTTTAAAAAGGAATGATCGCCTGGAGATTAGGAAACCTAATACGAGAAATTAGGGTTTTGAGGGTGATCGAATCTCAAGTAGGCAGGTATTTTGTGATCCGCTGCGTGGGCATTTGTGTGTTTGGCATACACTGTCAAAGGCAGAACTTGCTGACATTTAGGCCAAACTAGTCAGACTCTGCAATCTTGATCAGAACTAAAGATCCCCAGGACTTGGAAAAGTCACTGAGAGATTTTAAAGCACAAGCTATGCTCCTGCTTTCCACTGTGCAGGAGCAGTATTTTTCCACTCCTGTCATAGGTCTTCTGACTACCAGCTACATAAGCGATGTCTACATGGTCTTTTGAAGGCAGATACGAGCTTACTCTGGCCGCTGTCCAAGAGAACCAGAAGCCATGTAGCTGCAGCTAATGTGTTACATGCCCAAATTACTGTGGCCTGCTGAGAGGCAGGATATTAGCTTGGGCTCAGGGCACTGGCCAGCTCAGACCACGAGTAAAGCAAGTTTTCATCTGCATGCAGGAAAGCATGTACACAAGGACAGCCAACTTGCATAGCATTTGGAAAGCCATTTTTATTATCAGTTAGGGCAGGTTAGCTGACCCCATGAAGATCAGGCAGACACAACTGACTGTGCATCCTGCCCCAAGCACAAAGAGCAACACCACATGGTTGGCTTCAGAGCCAGTCAGCTTCTCAGTGGCCAAAGAAAACTGCTTTGTGGGCTTGATCCAAATTCTGTGGTCCTCCAGTTGGCTGTCCCTGTTGTAGGCATACCCAGAGTTTCTCTTCTGTTTTGGATGGCAGTGACTCGGTATGGACAGGGAAGGTTTGAATTCAGTCTTCTGGCTCCGTGAGTCTCTGCAGGAGCTATATAATGTGACACTGATTATCCACACTGAATTCTGAGCGATCAAGGTGTACCTGCACATATGATGTGTTTGTGCAGTCCAACTCTTAACCAAGAAGAAAGGTTTTGGATGGATATCTTTGCTGGTTTTTTCTTCCTGAATTTTTTGTATTGTCTGAATCTTGAAGACTCCTTTGCTTAAGAAATTTCACCATGTATTATTATTTAATGTTAATGAAGGAAGCACTGTGTGTGTGTGCACATATATGTGCATATGTACACATGCTATGTATAATACATGTATGTTTTATGTGAGTACATACATTAAGATTCAGTCTTGCTTATCTTGGAATGATACAGAAAGATATTAAGGATCCACAGCAAAAACTAAGAATGCAAGTATACCGTGTACTAGGCAGTATCATGGTGCAGTGAATCAGGGACCTCTTTTACTTTTCACTCAAAACATGCACCCCCCTCTCCTGCTCTTATGTTCCCCCATCTGCAACATTTTTGGATTGTTAAAGCATTTTAAAAGCAGAAATTTGAGTAACCGTCTTAGTTACTGAGGACAGAACTACAATTCGAACAGGAAGAAGCTTTGATTAAAACAGACCCATCAGGTGAAATCCTGGCCCTGTTAGGGTCAAGGGCACAACTCTCACTGACCCTCCGTGGAGTCAGGATTTTGCTCATATCTTGTAACACTTGCCTTTTCTGAATTTGAGGCATTAGTCCTATAACAGAATAGATAAGCTAAAAATAGAAAACAGTTTAACCTAAAATAGTTTGACATCCATATCATAGTGCTTATTGTCTGAGAATACAGCTAAATGACATGTTGATTAATCCTGAACTGAGGAAAATGTGATTCATTGCAAAGAACTGGGCTTGTACCAATAATTCAGTACCAGAAGCTACACAGACATCGACTCAGTGTGCAGTGTTTCCAGTAAAACTTTATTTGCAAGCTGTCAGATTCATCTGCCATTTTCCCAGCCTCTTTCGTTCACTTCTGAGTGGCCTGGATGAAATACTCCAATCCAGTTCATGTGGGCTATCAGCTACTTTACTAAAGCAACTTTTTCCTCTGCCTTTTACTGAAAACAAAACAGTCACATCAAGTCAGGTTGCTGTGAGCAGCTTTTAAGAGAGATGTCGGTTGCACTTAGTGCACAGCTGGGGCCAGAGTGAAGCTGTGTAAGTGCCTGAGCTATTCAGCTGGAAATTACATCTTGTGCAGGAACCTAAATGTCAAGTTCCCCAGTCCCCTTCACAGCCAGAACTCCGACAACTCCCCTTTTCCCATGACTTTTCTTCACTTTCCTACAGATGTAACTGTGCTTTCCTTCAGATACAATAAATCATAGATGGGAATGCCACAATCTAAAGCAAAGCAAGCTGTCACCCAGGACTTCAGATGACAGTTAGCCACATTAACGAGTAAACAGAGCCCACAGGAAAGATGCCTTTTGAAATGCACTGTTTGTGTCAGCAGTGCTAAAACTAACGAATCGAAACAATGAGGGGAAAAAAGGGAATCATTGGATGCACCTAAAGCTATAGGCTATAAAGTCAGATTGGCCGAGAAAAGCTCAAATACAAGCAAATCTTTGGGACAGTACAGAAATTATATTTTCCATAAGCAATAAGACAGTATATACTCCCAGCCTTGTGATGAGAGGAAAACACTAAAAGAAAGACTAAATGTAACCATGTGAAGAGAAGGGAGCAGGAGTGAATGTGTTTCTTATTTTGGAACCTTCTCATGGCAAACAAGCAAGACTCGAGCCAAAATCTTCAGGACACAGAAGGAAGTTGGAACCGTTACACTGCCGCATGGCTCACGAGCAAGCTGGCATGAAGAAAGGGATCAGCTATACATTGTTTAGAAGAAGCCACACAGAGCATGCAGTTTAACATGCATCCCCAGGGCATTTGGAGGCAATGACTATCAACAGTCAGTGGAACTGGTCCAAATTTATAGCAAAGTAACTGAATGATAATTTCACTCTTGATGATGGAGGAGCAAAAATGTGCACCAGAAAAAGGGAAACAACTGGTGGTAGGGTATAGAAAAGGTGCTGGAGAAATGGCTTTGCTTTGCTTGCTATTGCTCAATTCTGACTCTTGTAGCATACACTCTAAAACTAGTTAGTCTTCCACTGAACCACTTCTTAAATAACAATCCTGGAAGGAACCTTTCAGATCACTAACATGATGAGAGGAAAACAGTATTAGCTACAGTTCATATATTCGTGGTTACCTCATGTTGATACAAATAAAAGTGCTTGGTCTTTGATTTAACAATAGCTGTGGTTTAGGTTTTCTTCCTTCAGTGATCCCCAAATTATGCTTGCGTGCATAATTTGGTACTAGAGGCAGAATAAACATCAACTGTAATAGCTGAATTTTTAAGGTTAATATTAAGGCTAAGTACATAACATTTCTTCTGAAGAAAGTATGTATGCTCTGGTTGAGGGGGAAGATGAAAACCATGTCTGTGAGAGCAATGGCTGATGGCTTAGTTCTGCATGATAAAATAAATAACTTCGATTAACTTCAAGCTCCAGTACCTCAGATGTTTGTTGTCACAGAGCAGCAGCTTGGCTGATTGGCAGTTCTGGTTTAGTCGACATGTGTTAACAGAAATTGCTCAATTTACATGGAGTACTTCAATCTGCTGTTTCAGAAGTTTCTGTCTCACATAGACTAGCATTTCAGCTTTTGAATAAATGAAGGACTTGTAAGGGTCATTAAAGAAATTGCAAAAGCTTCTGCAAATGCTATAGGCCAGTTTGCTGACTGAGATGCATAGCATGCACGTGTCACTGCAGATACTTCCCAGATACAGATTGAGATTTTAATCTGGACAAAGTGCTGGAGGCAACTTTCTAACACTCGATTATCCTGATAATAATATGCTTATTTTTCCCCTGTGTTCAAAATGTGTGGTCTGCTGCAACTGTGCAGTGTGTGTACAGTGCTGTTTGGAGTGAGGGGAGAAAAAAGAGCAGTGAACAAAATTCATGCCACAGCAAAGGGCACTTACAGCACAAGTCCCATAGCGTGGAGGGCAATGTATTTTTACCTTCGATGGATGAGCCAAGTAACCACCATGAGAAAGGGCTGCATTTCTTCCCACAGGCCGCAGGACAACTCCTTACTGGTTCTCAACAGCCACAGAGGAATAAATGTGAAGCACGGCCTGCTGCTAAGACTACTAGTACGTTGTAGGGGCAAGACTATCATTTTATTGTGCATATGCATCTTGTATCCTCCCTAGTGGGATGCTGATCCATAACAGAGTCTTCTAAAATCTCACACAACACAAAGAATTCAGTCTAGTTTCCCACGGACATTCTCCATAAAAGAATTTCTTAGAAGAGATAACTCAGCCAGGAAATGGGAACTAGGGGACCAAATTCCTTCATTCAAGTCCATCTCCCATTGGTAAAGGATTTTAAAAATTGTCCCTATATGACTAATCCCAACTATGCTTCCCTAATTTCAGCAACAGTTTCTAGAGATGAAGGGTGAAGCCATTTGAGAAAATCAAGCTTTATTTGCTTTTTATTCATTAGGGATTTTTCCGTGAGATTGAATTACTAATAACAATTCGTTTATTAAAATTTATGAAACCTAGATTTACTTTTCAGTATCTATATCATCTTCTGATCCTTAATACTTTCCATCAAGCTCAAGGAATGAAAACAAACTCAGCTGTTTCATGTTTGTTCACAATTGACTTTTACCAGGATCATGTTAGCATTGTTTCATGCTTGTTATTAAATGATGGCAGAGTGCATGTTTCTGAGACGATGCAGAATACCCATTCTTACCTTCAGCAGTTTACAACTGAAAATGATAGTGTACCAAATCTGCTAGGAGAGCCAGAGAAGGTATTGCTGTTTTCACAGCTACCTCTGTCCCTCTCTCTACATAGTCTGCAGAGATAGCTGTGAATTTGACTCACTTTCTTTGTTTATGTGTCCAGTTGTATTTGTTGCTTGAAGTGAATGCACGTGCCCCAGGCAATGCACAGAGGGGTTCTGGCTTTTTATGGCTAGTTGAAAGTCTTTCCGTTTATGCTAGATTAAACTGTATTTAGTTAGATAACTTATTGCTAGATTAAACTGGATTTAGTTAGGCTAGTGCTGAGTAGCCACTTTTATTCTGAACTAAGAGTGATTTGTGTCAATTTACCTGAAATCCATTCCTAATTACTTGCACTGAACTGAACTAACACCTGATTTATTCCCTCAATTATCCCATTTTAACCAAGAGCTCAGGCATGCTGTCTGGTTCCAGCAACTTAACGAGTTACTGCACATCAGTTGAGGCAGGGTAACTGCAGCGTGCCTTACTTTAGCCTGCAGCAAACGTGGGGTTCAGTGTGTCAGCTTAACCTCAGGGCCAAGAAAAAGAAAAGTCTAAACTGGTTTCTTCCATCCGAGATGGCCACAGGCTAGGAGCAAACACACATGGTCAATTACTGCGGCTCAGTTGATGCATGGTAAGTTGTCAAGCGTGTCAGTACGTGAATGAGATCACTCATTCATGTATTCAGACCCTGAAACTATAATTTTGAACTGGTGTTACATAAACAAGTGTAACTATGGATATGGACACATGGACAAATTAGTGTGGGGATAACGAGTCCTTATGTGTCAGCTTTTTCCATATGCATACCTGCATGAAATGCTAGGTGATCTGAGGTAGCCTCTTACCCAGGGGGAAGGTATAGCTAAGGCATGGTAAATTCAGAGCCTGGCTCCCATTGCAGTAATCATTTTAACCTAGTTTAGAACAGTTCAGCTTGGCTGAAGTGTAATAAAACAGACTTAAACCACTTCTACACCAGTTAAATTATACCTATTGTGTATTTTCCTCTTTGCTTGGGTGGTGCAGTTTTGCAGGTCATATCCTTGCTTTAATAAGAGACTTTCCATTGACTTTATAGAGCAGTGTTTTACAGAGATGTTTGAAGATCCTTCACTCTGGAGTCTAATTTAAAGATGAACTTGCACCTTTCTTAAGAACCATTGAAAAAACAAACCCCAAGATGAACAATAGAAGAAACTGAAGAATCCCAAACTTTCAGCTTTCCTCCCAGATAACACTAGATTTCTTACTCCACCCTGTGGGAGAGCTAAGAAGAAATTTGCTTCTTTCCAATGAGGAACACCACAAGATTTGATAAACTGAAATTAAAGGTACAAAAGTTTCAAACCCAGGATGAGTCTGGACCCCTTCAAGCTATAACTGGGGCCAATGAAACACAGGATCAAACACCAGAACTTTGGATGCTTTTCCTTTTTATTCAATAACTTGAACTCAATCTCAGTTAATCTTTTTCTACTTCCATATAATGAAAGGAAAGACATCTGATTAAGTTATGTGAGATCACAGGGATTGATTCAACACATGGCTGCAGGACCAGGCATTATTATCTTGGCTAACATGGACACATTTTGAACACTGCTTCTCACTCTGCTATCAGCCATTGCCACCTCTGCAGTAATGTGACAGCAAGAGAAAAAGGATGGGAAGGCGATAAAGTTTGCCCACGCAAGTAGAAAAGAACTTTCTGTCCAAAGCCAGCTGGCTTGAGTTGGAAATGAAATGGCATTTTAGCGTGAGGTGACCTGTATAAGTGTGCATCAGAGCTCTGTCTCAAAAGCTTGTCCTAGATGCAACAGCAGGGTCTGTGGAGTAGTTTATCACTAAGTAACCATAGGAAACAGGTGAGCTGTCTCAGTGCCAGTTTGTCTTCTAAACTGTTTGACAGATAAGAAACCATCCTCAGAGATTGCAACAAATGTGCTGCCGCATTTCATGGTTAGAACTGAGCATATTTTTAGTAAAGGGTTGAGAAAGTATGCAATAATCCTAAATCACAGCCAAGAAAACCATAAACCCCTTAACAAATGCCTGTTCAGATACAGAACTCAGAAATGTGCACCAGTTGATCTATGTTAACACTCTGGTTAAATTTTTAAGGCTTGTTTTCCAAACTAAAGTAAACCTCCAACAGAGGATCAAAGGCATTTTTGCCTTTACCTGAAAGGGCCAGAGGGAGCAGGGAAGCTGATGTCTGTTACTTATCTTGTGGGACACAGATCAATCATCCCACATGTATCCCCAAAGAAATCAATGGGAAATACACCAATGACACACTTGTACTGAGGAGTCTGGACAGCTTTATAAAAGACCCAAAATGCACCTTGTAAACTGTCCAACTTTAAGAATTAAACTTTATTTCAAAAGTTAACCACTTTAAAAGATTCTTTGTTATGCCTTCTCCATTATAACAGATCATGCAGAGCCATTGTGGGTTCTGTATGTGAAGCTTACAAGATCAGGGCAATAAAACGTGCCTTTTCTTATGTGCGATTTGGTCAGTGGAGTTTACAGTGAAGCACATAAAATGCAGGAAAAATAACGCTTAAACTTATGTTTTAAGAGCAGTGCTAGCTGACTGCAGTGGGAGCTGAGGGTGCTCTGCACAAGTCAGGAGCAACTTACTCGGCTTTTAAGAGTTCTATGAGTCTTTTGTCACTTGAAGAGGCCCCATCAACTTCAAATCTACTTTAAAAAGTAGTTCAAAGACTTTTCAGGTATTACGGTCTCCTATATCTATTTCTGTCCCTTTTGTTTCCTAACAGCATGAGATACTGACCACACATACTGCTGTCAAATATAGAAATTAAATTTAGAGAAAAAAGCAGACGTTTTCTCTTTAATCTCTTGGAAAATTTTCCAGACTTAGGCATAGTTCTTAAATTGATAATATCCCTTTAAGAATTTATTTGCCAGGTAAAGTTAGAAGAAAAAAGACTTTAAGGTCAGTTTGATCATTAAAAAGACCCCCTTTTAAATCAATTTCAAATCTATATTAGAGATAATGGCAAGTAGTGTTTGAACAGGTCTCCAAATAATAAAATATATTCCACACCTTAAAAACACAAATAACTTTATAATCCTTTTATGTGATTTCTAGCTCTTTGGAAAAAGGGCAAGATCTATCCTAAGAAATACTTTGTTGCATAAAAATAATAAAAACAGTTTAGTGTTGCAATATATGACAGTCATAATATGTATAAAGCTACAAAATTATTAACAGATGAAGGCCTGCAGTTTTTGAATAATGTAGTAAATATGACTGTTTTTTTCAGAGGGTTGAAATAAGACAATTTCATCAGAAAAGAAAAGTACATTTTAATAACAAAAATATTGAACATAACTATTTTTCTTTAGATCTGCTAAGCAATCTGTGTGTTCTCTATAAGACGTCAAACTATACTGTGCATATGTACACTTTGCTCTCTCTATAAATATACATGTGCATGACACATTTCTAAAAGCAGTAAACGAGTGCTGGGGAAATACAGAAACAATGAAGTTCCTAAGAGAAGCTTATTTTTTCAAGTTATTAAAAGAAGGTGGCAAGCATTCATGAGGATATGAAAATTTAAAGCCGTCTGCAGGAAACGCTGAAAACCTCTGGTTAAGGCTGCTGCCAAAAAATCTCAGCTATGTTATGTCAGAATGTTTAATTGCAAGCTGCAATTTTAATGAATGGAAAGATATGGCAAAATCAGGGAGTTTCTGAAGCAACATAGAGCAACCATGAAAATAAAATACCAAAGGTTGTAATCTTGAATGCTCTGGGAAGCAGGAATCTCCATCCTCGCTCTGACTCCTTTTCCTACTGTGCAGAATTTGCCGGCTGTCTGGCTAAGGGGAGAGGTAAGCTGTTCTGGATATCATCTCCTGGGCTCAAGGCAGCACTTGTTATGTCTATGTGAAGAAGTCAATTTCTTTGCATTTGTCATTATGGGTGTTTACAGAAATGCAGCTTAGGAATAAGGGGAGGAAAGGCAAATGTCAGAGTGCATTAAATAACGTATTTTCTTTACTTTCCAAGAAGCTTGCTCGCAGCGTGATGTTACTATTTATATCAGATCTCTTAAACCCAGCTGTTGGTTCATGTTAACATGCAGAATGGTGAGAAAATCCCAGCAGAAGAGCGTGAATCCCGGAGAGACTTGTGTTCTGTCATTGTGAGTACCTATAAAATATCACAGGTTTTGCTGAGGTATGGATCAGGCGTGCAGTCAGTGAGGCAGGCAATACAAATATTTCCTGTGTTGATCCTCCAGTATTAGAAGGCCAACAGCAAAGCAAAATGAAAAGTGCCAAATGCCACAACAGACAACTTCAGATAACTGAACCCCTGGCTGGAAAAGTTTGAAAGAGAACTTCTACCTGTAACTCAAAACTAGCAAATATACTGTACACCCACATTACAGCATTCTTAGACAAGCTGTGTCTGATCTAATCTTATGTACCTTGGCCACAAGTTTTGGAAAAACAAATATTCCCAAGGCAATCAGATTACTGAATGTACCATATAACGATGTGGAAATATTAGTGGTTTGCAGAGGGCAGTTTATGAAATGGATTGAGTGAATTTAATTCATGCATTGTCAGGCAATTTGGACTTAACTAAAACAAGGAAATCTTTACTCAATTATATCTGTCTTTAGTGGAACACCAGAGCCAAATAGTAGCGTAACAGCAATACTCCCGACCACGGACAGGGAGGTCAGGGGAGTTTGTTCCAAGCCAGCTTTCTGAGAGCGCAAGTCTGTGTCTGTACTGAGGTGGTCATTATGGGGTTAACGGGGTTACCCAAAGTGTTAATGGAAAGGAACCATTATCTGCCCCTCTCTGATTTCCTGCTCCCTAGGTGGGAGTCCCCCCTGCTCCTAGCCTTTGTTCCTAATGCAAGTTCCCATCCTGAAATGCTGTGAGTACAATTTGGTTTTGTTGCAATAAGTAGTCCTTTACAAAATCTTCATTCATAGAGTATTTCCACCATTGTGAATGAAACAATGTTAGGAATTAATCTGGCCTGCGGTTTTGAGAAACCCTGTTCTTAAAAGCTTGTTCTTGGACCCTCCTTCCCTATGAAGGATAACTTAATTGTTTGGCAAATATGTAAAAGCTACTTAACATCCTCTACTCCTCTTATCTATAATTTTTGAAGTCCTGCATTTTGTTTTTACAAAGTTCACCTTTAGAAGCATGAGACTAAGAATTTTTCTCAGGACACAAGATGAAAAAGCTGATTCCTGGGATATAAGGAACATTCGAAAGGAGGCCTGAGGAACAGTCACGGTACATCTCTGGAGTGTTTTGTAAGAAGGTCCTAAATGTAAGTTAAAAGTTAGTGGAGATACAAGTTTGGTGGTAGTGCCTCCAAAATACCTTGAATGAGTAGGTGGAAATGCACGGGAATAGAGATACAAGGGAAAGCTTTATTGCCATAACAACTGCTGGATGATTACTCTATTCAACTGTGAGGCTATTTAGTTAAAATTAAGAATACTGGTTTCTTTTTTTTTTCCATACTTTTCTTTATATTTGCTATTTCTCTGGGTTTATTTCTCCTTGGATATCATGGAAATTACACTGCCTGCTATTTGGCCAAGGGAAAAGATTTCAGGTGGTTCTTTTTAGTCTCTGGGTTGTACGTAAGACAGGCAGAAATGTGTTCAGTGGTTGTTCTCTTACATCTCAAGAGTGATCCTAGCAGATGCTTGTGATAATTTTTCACTTGTCATATTGACACTCAAGTGTGATGTTCTCTGGGGCTTTGTTATGTTGCTGCTTGTACGGTTTTATAAAGATCGTAATTTTTTTCTCTGTAGTGTGGATTTTTCTTAATCACCTACAGCTCTGCATCCTTTGGATTATCCAGGTGCATTTGGCCTTTGCAGTTGTCCTGGAAATTAAACCTTGTGCACAACGTGGCCATCAAGTGATGTAGTGATTTTAGTCATTTTGATATGTAAATTCTTCTATGATTTTATTCGTGTCACCCAAAGGGGTGATATTTTTCATTTATGCTATTGTGACATGTGAAAACATCTGTGACCTCCCCGCCACCCATTCTTTTTCACTAGCAGTCCCAAGAGGGGTCTGCAGAAGCAGATGTAGCACCACATCATTGCGTATAGAAAACAACATCTGTAATTTCAATTGGATGCCATATTTTGCACTTCCTTTTCTCAATTGTTACGTAGGGCAGTGTTTCAGTTGAGGCAGGAATGCATTTCAGTGGGAAAGACGCTGCTCTATACCCCTTATACTACTGTTTGCAAGGCATATATAGAAATCCCTAGAGCAACACATGCTATGCTTATTCTTGTAGTGCCACTGAAAAGGACAGATCAGAACCTGTTATTTATCTCTTTGGCTTCCTGCTCTATTTCTGACACCTTAGAATAATATGATTACATACTGAAAATAATTAATGAGTATATCCAGAAGTCCTTGCTCAGGCCTTGCTTCAGTGTCTTACTCAGACTCCCACTGACTTTATTTATAACTTAAATAAAGAATTCAGCATTTTATCTAACATCTTTCCAGCATATTGCTGTTATAAGAGGATTTCGTGGTATTAATGATTAGATTCTGGATGATAGGTATAGTGAGGAAGAAGAGAATAAACCATATTCATATAAAAATCAATGACATTTGGACCGTTCATGTTGAGAATTGAGAGAAAACTGTATGTATTTACATCTCTTCCTGATTATTATAGATCAGTAACAATCAGCTTGGAAATATGGTAGTAGATGGCAATTATTTGTTCCTGGTTTTTTTTTGTCTTTCACACCTCTTACTAGCTTTTTCCTAGATCCACAGGAAGAAGTGCATACTCTTGCACTTCTGCTTTGAATGAAAGGTGGATGTTTCAGAAGTTGTTAAACTTTTATTAGTATAAGTTATTTATAATACTGTATATTTAAATCCCAAGTAAACTATACGTTATAAATCCTGAACTTCAGATTTTCTGTGAGCTGTGAATTATTGCTTCCATTTGAAGTAAATGTTTGGAAACAAACACCAGAAATTTACATTCATTTTTTGGGAATGATCTTGGAGAATCTACCTTTTTCCTTCCAATGATGTGGTTATCACACTGTGAGTTGGGTGTTACTGTCATCATTTCTTGCATCCTGTTTTCTATTTGTAGAGCTACTTTTTTGTACTTAGTTAATGATAGAGTTTTCCAAATATCAGGAACACCCTTTGATTTCCATGTTCCAGAGAATGCACCTTTGATTCTCGTGTCCTGAAGCAGAGATGTGCACTCTCCATCGGTGATTTAGTGCTTTGAAATGGCTCCTATCGTTTCACTCCGAGTCTGCGGGTATCTTGCAGGATAAATCCGGAGAAGCTGTAGAGCGCAGATGATTTTTGGCAAGTATCTTTTTATCATCAAAATTTTATTTTTGGGTCATTCTTCAGCTGCTGCCTTCTGTGAAGGAGAAAGACGCCAATTTTATGTCTTTTATTATGTATTCCCAAGTAGTCTTTTCTACTTAAAGCAAAATTAATGGGAACTCTGAGAAAGATAATGTGGAGACGGATGGAGGAGGAACCAAGGTGGACTGTCACCTTAGCCTGAAAGCGGAGGCAGAGCTTATGTCCGCATAGAGCAGTGGTTTTAACAGAAAGCCAGTCGGGCAAAAAACAATTTAAAAATATGTATAAAATGGGGAGGTGGGGGTGGTTTCTGTGAGACTGACAAGAACTAGTCGGGCTGTTTGCAGATGCTAACTGGTGTTGGTCTCCTGCTGCATCCTCCGGTGATGAGGTCTTGCAAGAGGCTGAGGGACCATTTATTGAGACTTGTTTTAATTAACTCAAGGACACGGTTTTGGACCCTCAGAGCAAAGCTTTGCCTCGCTGGAGAGATGAGAGCGGGGGGAAGCCGCGCTGCTGGCTGCGCGGAAGAAGCGGGGTTTTCCCCCTCTGCCTTCTCCTCCTGAGGGGGGACGCGGTGGGCAGGGCGGGAGGCGGCGGGGCGGGGGCGCGGAGCCCGGGGGCGCGGAGCCCGGGCCCGCCCGCAGGCCCCGCCGCAGCCGTTGCCCCCGGCAACCCCTCGGCACGTCGCCGCTGGGCCGGGGCGCGCGCGGCCCTGCCCTCCCGGGGGCCGGCGCGTTGGCGCATGCGCGCCGCTTCCTGGTGGGGCGGGCCCGGCCGCGTGCGTCACTGGCGGCGGGCCTTAGTACGCATGCGCCGCCGCTAAGGTTGGGGAGGCGGGGGCACGGCCAAGGGCTTCCTCCGCAGCAGTCCCGCGCACGCTTGGCTTTGATTGGCTGCCGCTTCCCTCGCCGCCTTTCTGATTGAGCGCTCTCCTGTCGCTCAAGGCCTCCACGTTTCGTTACGCCCCGCCCACCAACTGCTCTCTGGTTGGCGGGCGCCCCTGTTTCTGGCGGGCGCTGTGATTGGCGCTGCCGCCCCTTCACTCCGGCGCGCTGCCCTATCGGCTCGCGGCGCCGCAGGATTGGGTCGGCGGTGAAGAATGTAGACCCGGCCGCTCCCCATGTAAAACAAAATAATCCGGCGATGTTAGATGTTCAAACCGGGGCGCCCCCAGCCCTTCCGCCGGGCGCAGGTTCGCCTCGTGTTTCCCTCCGCTTCTCTCCTCGTCCCGCCCCTGCCTGGCTCGGGTGAGCGCCCTCGGCAACGTCCGAACTGCCAGGAGAAAAGAGCGGAAGGATATTCTTGGGAGACGGCGGCGCTGCCTGAGGAGAGTGTGACAGAGAGGAAGTAGTTCCGGCCCCGATTGGGCCTTGTTTCCCAAAAATAGCGCCCAGCGGGTATCCGTGCGCCGGTGTCAGTGTCTCCTGAGGAGCCTCAGCGGGGAGGAGGCAGGAGCGGCGGCGGCGGGCAGCGAGGGGACGCGGCGGGTGAGTGCGCGAGCGAGGGGGGTCCTTGCTCTTGGGGGCGAGCCGGGAGGGCGTTCCCTGAGCCCCGCGGCTCCGGACGGCGGCGCGGGTCGGAGGCGAGGAGCGGGGGGGAGGCGAGCGAGCGGGGTCAGGGGCAGCGGGTGACGGGCGGGGGCAGTCGCTGAGGGGGGCGGCTTGAGGCGGGGGAAAAGGAGGGGTGTCCCCCCCCTCCCCTTCCCCCCGCCGTTCCCTTCCCGCTCTGCCGTACCGAGCGGAGCGGGGGGTGCTGGCGGGGAAGTTGGTGCGGGGGGCGGGCGGGGGAGGGGCGCGGGCGGGGGCGGCGGGCGCGGGGTCCCGCGGGTGGGCAAGTTCCCCGCGGCCGGAGAGGGAGACTGGGGTGGGGGGGGCCCTTTTCCGAACTTCCTGCCCCGCTGGCTGGAGGCGAGGATGGACAGTGATGGAACAGGCCGGCGGAGTCTGCCCGGGGGCTGGTGCACCGGGGGGAGAGGGTGGGGTGCGAGGCCCTGGCGTTCGGGGAGCACCGAGGTAAGACCGTCTGCGGCCGGGTGGCCAACTTCTCCGCTCGGGGGGTGTGTGCCTGGAAAGGCGAGGGGGAAAAGTACCTTTTGTCCTGCTTGTCGGCAGCCACGTTGGGTAAGCAACATCACGTTTAAAAACAAACAAAAAAATCCCCCCACCCCGCTCTTGCCTAGGAGTCTGTCCGTGCTATACGGCAGCGAAAATGATCGGGGGTCGGGGAAGGGAGGAGGTGAAGGGAGACATTGTTGAAGTAGTTGTAGCCCGCATAAAGGTGTGTTGCGAATGGGAGGAGAAACTGTTCGCTAATGTGTAAACTAGAGGATGTTTTGTCCAGAGGAGGAAAAGATTGAAGGTACAAGCTCTGTTGTACTGCAAGTAAGGTTCTGTGTTTAACAGCTCTGGGCAGACGTCATGAGGATAAGGAAGGAGACTGTTCTATTTCTAACTGGAAAGGTAGTAATTTTTTTGAGTTTATGGGACTATGTTTTCTAATAAATTTTTACCTGCTTTTGAGATGCTTAGGTGGCGAGGAGAGTGGAATTGCTGTTAAAAACTAAGCCGTAGTGACTTGTTTGACAGGTGATTAATTTCAGAGTTGAGAAACTGGAGTTCTGGAGAGGGAAAAAAGACAATTTAAGAACAGGGGTTTTTTTAGTGCTTAGTGTAAAACCATTGTGTCCCGTAGTCATGCAAAGACTAAATTTATTATGAACAGTGGGGAAAAGGGGCTCTGGGAAGTACAAAGGAGCAACAGAAAGGGATAATTTGTAAACAGTAGTAAGGAAAAAAAAGGTGGTTTGGCGTGGAAATGGTAATACAGAGAGTATTTATTTTAAACCTTTTTCACAGTCTGGTAATTTTTTTATGTAGCATAAGGAAGGCTATAAGCTTTCAAGCTTAATTATGTTAACTGTCTACTCATAATTGTTCCTTACACAAGTCTTTTTCTCATTTTTAGGAACTAGGTATCTATATTTTGATAGCTATTTCTGTTGCCTTGTTATTGCTAGCTAGTGTTTAAACAGCTTGCGCAAAAGGTGTCAGAGCAATGTTCCTATATTCTGTCTGTTTTAAAAATTATTTAAAACCTTTTTTTTATCTCTTATGTGTAAGAATGTAATCTTTGTTTTTTTAACAACTGATTTGCATTTGGGGGAGAAGTATGAGGTTCCTCTTTTAAAATATTTTTTTCATTTAGGTGCTAGAAAATGTGCAAAGTGACATGTCCTAATGACATAATTTAGAATAGTAGTAAAGGGTGTAATATTAACACTTTTGGTCACTAAAGGGAGTAATTATAAAATGATATTTAAAAATTCTATACTTGTTTAGCAAAACAGAAACAAGAGAATGAAACAATTTGTCTTGATATTAAGGGTTTATAATAGTGCTGGGCAGTTGGAGACTAGTCTTTCTTGATTGAGGGCATCCAGTTTGGAATTTAGGAAGGAAAATAACCCAGTGCCCTGGTTGGTTATTTTTCTCCTCCATAATTCTTTTCTAAATCTGCAGTTGATGTAGTCCACCAGTAGTAGTAGAGGAGTATCATCGGTAAATGAGAAGAACCCTTCAATGAGAGGGACGGGATTTGCTTCAGAACAATTTTAGCATAGATGGCACTCTCTCTTTCTGCCAGTGCAGCTCATCTAAACCAGTTCTAATATTCTGGCATTTCTAATGATTTATTTGTGAGAAGGCTTTTACGGATTGTAAACTATGCTAGAAATATATTAACCTTTAGCTTGTATGTTTGCTTGTTTTGCTCCGTTTTGCAAGTGTGTATTTAAACCAGTGTGGTTACACCTCACCTCTGTAAAGGAGTGGGCCCATAGAATGCTTTGCATGTGTGTAGATACCTGGATTTAGATTCCTACAATTTCACATAACATTACTGTTTCTGCAAAACAAGGGAAGAAGAAATACATGAACATTGATTTTTATGAAGCTAGGTAGATTGGTCTATAGAAATGAGTCATGTTGGACTAGTAAGATGAGAAGGATGTGGCTGAATTAAAACTTGAAATAATTCTGGAGAATAAAATGGCTTATTATGGCAGAAGACCCATCTTATTTAGAAAGCTTATTTGAGCTGAAGTGCGTGCGGTTTACCTTAAACTGGTTAATGTGGCAGCAAAGCTTTTATGGGGTTTATTTTAGAATGTTAGCCAAGTTTCTCAGATAACTTGTTGATGTCATTCTGTGTATTCTGGGCCTAAGTGCTGCTTCAGAGAGCCTAGAAGCACCATGCAAGTCTGTGAACAATGCCATGCTACCTTGCCTGCTCTCAGTCATGCCATGCATAACAGAACACAGCTGATTAATTCTCTAACAGTAGTAAAAGTAGTGTAGTATAATGCTATGTGATGTGCAAATCTGTATTAGTTTGGGAACTAATTTTTTTGCCTAAATAAGAAATATCTTAGATTATTAATAACTGTAGTTTGTTACGCCTTGCATGAGATGTCTGTTTCAGCTCAATTTTTAAAAACTACGTTTTCTAAAAACTAACAGTAGCACATTTTATTCACCTCACCAAATTGTTAATTTTTATTTTTAAAGGCCACATGATTAAATACTCTGTGTTAAACTTAGGCTTTAGGCCTACTCAGTCATGACAGCAGCCTGATAATGTGTGCAAAATAGTGAGACATACTTTTCTTTCTCACTGAAACAAAACTTATTTTGAATTAATTTGAACATTATGTGGCCAAATACATGCTGTGCAACTAATACGCAAAATTGCTTTATCCAAGTTTTCACATTTCTTGTATTTGAAGGCTGTTATTTGACACGTGTAATAATGTGTTCTTCAATTGATCAAATGGAACAAAAGTCAAAATCTCCATCCCTGATAATATGAGTGAACTTTGATGCCTCGTGTCTTGTGTTTAGATTTGATTCTTTCTGCTCTGATAAAGTAACCAGGGAAAACAGATGCACCATTTCTTTTTATTTTTTCTTGTATGCTTTAGGCTAGCATGAAAGACTAATGCAATAATTGTTTGAATTGATTCGCCAATGTGTTACTGAAGTGGTACTAAATGTGAGTTTAGTTTAACTCTTTCTCCTATAATGTGAAATGAATAAAGTCTCCGAAGGTGCAGTCAGATCATGAAATAACTAAATACATCTGGCTTTTTCTCTGAACGTTTACAAGGTGGGTTTGGTGTCTTATGAATTTTGTAAGATTACAGCAAGACGTTCTTTTACTTTTTTTCCCCAAGTTAATTTTGTTGACCTTCCAGTAAAAGACTTCAGGAACTTTTTTTGACAGCTAATCAAAATGCATTTTGGGTCATTGATACAGTATTTAGTGATTGAACAAAGTAGTATTACTAAGAATTAAAAACAGACTTCAACTGTGTAATATGACAATTACCCTCCCCTCCCCCGGCATGTGTTCTGTGGCAGAGTATCAGCTAATAAATAATGCCATGGAGGGTTAAGTTTGTAGTCTGCAATAGTGTGGTTTGCTTTGTTTATTTTAAAGTAAGCATCTGATCTAGATTTCTACCTCTTGCCACCCCCCTCATATGGTGCATTCTTACTTTAACACTTGATCTTTCAAATTACTACTTATGGAGCTGAAAGGAAGGGATTTTTTTCTTCCATATTAAGAGACTCCTTATTTTTGTTTATTAACTGTATTGTTTGGGCTTCTGTTTAATGGTTCTGTGAGAATTTTTCTAGATTTCTTTAACTTGTATCTTTTTCTTTAGAAACATAAACTGTGTGCTCTTGTTTCCATTTGACACGAATTAATATCTTGCAAGACAGCTCTGTTCCTGAGATTTCAATCCCCGTCAAACAGTCCTTGAGTTGGAATATTTTAAAGGGTACACGTGGTAATCTTCCATTCTTCTTTACTCCTTAATCTGAGGCTGCAGTGAAGAATTAGGTAGGAATGACTGTTGGGTAAAAACAGCTCAATTTTGTGGCCAGTCTTTTTCCAAAGTTCTGATGCAGGGGAATATAGAACCTTTTCTACAGAAAGCACTATGGTTTTTGTTCCCCATGTGTTGTAATACTACAAGCATGCCTATATGATGAGAAGAAAAATACATCCTTCTTAATAAGAGTGTGATTAATTTAATTATTTTTCAGGGAATTAAGTACTTTATATTCAAAATGTTAGTGATGCTTAATTAGGTAGGTCTCCCAGTTATATTTGTCTCTGTCCCTGAAGAGCTTTTGAATTCGGCCGAAGTCCTTATGGGCCAACCTAGAGACTTAAAAGTGCCTTCTGTATTGCTTTGTGCTCAGCTGAATTTCACTAGTAGTTACTAGGTATTGCTGTGTGCCTAGTTAAAGTATAATAAGATAAAAATTAAGTGTTAGGAATTATCAGCCAAGCATAGTTGTGGAAAGGTGCTTGCTTTGAGTTAAGTATATGTGTACCAGGCATTGATGACAAAGCATCTTTTACTGTGGCTTTTTACTTTTTTTTTTGTTTTTATAAAGAGCTAAACAACTAGGAGAAAAATGTGTTTGCCTTCAGTGCAGTGGTCAGAGACCACCTAAAATAGTGGAGTGTAGAACAGGTGGGTTTGTGCTCGTGATATTTTTGTGATGATAATAGAGGGGAAGAAGGATTTTTTCTATTTACTTCAAATCCCTTCAAGTGTTTTTGAAACTCAGCTTTATTTGAAAACCATATTGCTTCCAACACTAATTAAGGATTTCATGGATTGGACTAATGTTATTTTTATTGTTTGAAAGCTGACCGTAGAGCTGTGAGAATACGTAAAGTGGTTATGTCATCTTGATACCTGCAGCAATACTTGCAAGCTGTGGTCAGTGTCAGTATTGAGTGCTGTACCAATATACACAGGACTGATCTTATATTTTTCTGTGATTACTGACAATGTTTGGAAGGTCAAGGGGGATAAATTATTACACTTTTAGCTACATAATTTTGTAAGCACATCTATAACAGCTGTGATGTGACTATGCTATTAAACATTTCTTTCTTGAAGATGTTGGCATACAGAGTTTAGAGAAAAAATTCTGAGGAGATCATTTTAGTATCCCTTATGATGCATGAGAAGGTATTGTAAGTGTAAAAATATGGGATATGGAAGAATTACAAACAGTTTTAAGAGAAGAGAGTAAGCAAGTAGTTGAACCTTGAGAGACTCACAAATATACACACACGTACAAAAAGGTGAGGGGTCATAAAGGGCGGAACAGACTTGCCTTGGCAGTGTCCATTAAAGAAACTGTTGAAAGCTGTCAGGGTAAGGTGACTTCCACCGCTGTGTCACGCAAAATCTGCAACACTGGAGTCCAGGAGGCTGAGAAAGAAGTTGTAATAGGTTTGTTGTTTTTTTTTTTTTTTTCTCAGATATAAAAAAAAGTGATAGTGTTTTTAAGTGGGCATCTTTTTCCAGATGTTTGAATTGTATTTAATTGACCATCTTACTGTTGTGGAAAACTTGTATGGTATAGCTCAGAAACATTGTGTGAAGTTATCAACATTAAGGACATCTTGTTTTTGGTATCATTCTTTCACAGCAACAGGCCTCTTCCTGATACGACTGCATGCATCCTGTTTTAAAAACTGCAAGCTGACAAGAATGACTGCTAATAAGTTGGTGCATGTGGCAACTAAAAAATGTTGCTTTTTCCAGTGTAAGCTTTCAAGGCACTGAGTCTTCTGAGAATATTTGAGAAAATGGGATGTTCCATCATCACTGTTCTTCTATTGTAATGCAGTGAGGATAATAAACTAAATTTTTCAGTAACTAAATATTTTTATTATTCCTTGAAGCTGTTAAAATTACTGTGTAATGATATGGGGCTGTAATAGCAATTCAGTTGTCTTAAACGTATGCTCAGAAGTCCTTTGGTTTCAGAGTAAAAGAGGGGAAAGTAAAAGGTACAGCAAGAGATACACCATTTCACTTGATGTGTACAGAAAGGGAAAGCGCTTTCTGCTAAAGTTTTTGAGCCTATAGGCTTTCAAATTATGTTTGTTAGTCTGAGTTTGAAAATACACATAGTAACTTGGCTAGTTGGCTTTTGGGATTTGAAGCTTTTGAGTGCAGAAGAAGGATTTCCTCTGAGAGACTTCCTTAATATCCTCCTGTGTTTCTTTTGGAACGTTACGGTTTTTGTGGCTTGTGTGTTGTTTGTTTTGTTTTGTCCTCCTGTTCTCCTTATCTTTGTAGCATTCCAAATGGTGGTGTCTTAACTTTTTGTCACTGAAACATATATGAAGATCTTTGCTTTGAGAGATCTTGGGCGTGACTACGAAAAAGTGGCAGCAGTAAAAGTATTAACTGTTTCCATTAGGAAGCACAAAATTAAAACTCCTCCTTCGAGGGAAGGAGACAAAATCACGAATGGCTGAAGAGAGATGTGGTCAGCAGGTGGAGGCAGGTATTCACTGGATCTTGGAGATATGGAATATGGGTATATTTGCAGAAATTCTAGTTATTAACACAAACACTCTGAAAATTCACAAGGAGTATGTAGAGTGTGTAATAGCATTGTTGAATATCAAAGAATAATACTGAGTTTTGAGTAGCTGCTTGTTGTTTGTCAAAAATATGAAAACTGAATAGCTGTCAAAAAGTAATGGGAAGTATCAATTGAATTAACTGAAATTTTAAACAGATTTTATTTTACTAAATCTCTATTACAAAATCAGACAGAAATACAGAACACTTGTTCTCAGTGAAGGACACAGAGAAATTCAAGAAGTCCTCCAGCCTTTGTCATGGGTTTAATATGAGTTGAAATTTGAGGGGAGGTGAGAAACACCAAGAGTTGTTGTAAGATAGTTGTCAAATGATTTTTTTTCCTTTAAAAAAAAAAGCACTATTGGTCAAGGTTTCTGTTTATCTTTGTTAATTCAGTAGCTTCAAGGAACTAGTAAAACGAGGCATTCAAATGATTTAAAGTTTTGGATTTTAAAACATACATTATTAATGTTCCTGATTACCGGAGTCATTTAGATGCTTTATGCAAAATAGGAGGAAAGTGCTTTAAAAGACTAATGATTTGTTCAGGAGATGAAATAGGGTTATGGGAGAGTTGAAAATTTAGACTACTATTACTGTCTTAGCATATTGAAGGGTGCTCCTAGTGACTGCTAGTTAAATTGTTTTTTGCAGTCTTCTCTACATAGGAGACTTGGATTCACAGTAAGGTGAAATGTAGCCTGATAGCTCACAGTTATCCCACTAGCTGCTTTCCAGTAAATCTCTGCAGATACTTTTAGCATGCCCTATATATGAGACTTCTCTAGTTCAGTGGGTTGCAGCCTTTTTTCTCTATTTGTAGATTCCCCATATGTTTTTGCTGAGGAGATGGACTCCTGTACTGTCAAGTTAAACCTAGTGGTGATATGCTTGTTTTTATAGCCATCTTTTGAGGATGCACTAGAATTAGTCCATGAACCCTGCTGTTGTGAAGTGCATGCATATTTACAGTGAATGGTGTGTTAGCACAAGGTGCTTATATAAAGCTCGCACCAGATTTGATCAGAAAATAAGTGTCGTTCACTTCAGAAGAGGTGATTGGAGAGGGAATCAAAATGTTGTGACTACTAAGAGACCCAAGTAAAAACCTCTTTTTTTGAAAGCTGAGAAAAGGACTTGCCCCATGTTAGAAGGTTATGATTCAAGCCCAAATCTACTGTGTAGTCATGTTATGAGCCCCTGCAGCACCCTCTGGTGATCCAAACATGCCTGTGCAGCAGTTGGGGTCCTGATTGAGCTTCTGAATGAGTGTAACCCATCAGGTCTTGCCACAGGGCTGAAGAAATACTTTAGAACAAGCCTAGGCTACAACTAACTTGATGTTACTAATGAGTGCTATTGGGGTTTGCTGCCATTTTTTTTTTTTCTTTTCACCTTCTAATTTTTGTCTAAGAGATGGAAGTCATTAAAGGATCTGTAGACTGTCCTGTTAATCTTGGCTCTAGGCAAGCATAACCAGCATGATTGCATGAGATAAAAGGATTCCAGCTTTATGACTGGGTTGCTGAGGAGCCGATGAAGCATGGTATGGGGAAGAGGGAAGAACAAAGGCAATGCATATATGAAAATTTTTATTCTGTGTACTATAGCCCATTTTATTTATGATATTAAAATATGTCTTGGAGAAACCGTGGAAGAAAATTTATAAATAGTCTGAACAGTAGTAGTAAAGTAGTGGTTTTGCAAGTAGTAAAACTTACTGAACTTCCATTTCCTTTATTTTTTTGACTCTTCTGTTATTCCCTGATCTTTCAGGGAAGGGATCTTTTCCTTCTATACAGTGCATTTCTTTTAAGTTCTTTAAATATCTTAAATGGCCTGCTAGCTGTGGCTAGTCTGAGTACAGGTGCCTGCTGACTGCCTGAGTGAACCTGCTGCTTCTCTGGTCACTGCAGGTCAGGTGCTTTTGCTGGAGGCTGTGTGCGACTGCCAGGTTGAAAATTCTGCAGCACTTCTTATAAAGTCTTAAAAATAATTGATACTTTTACTGTTGCGCTTGGTTGAATGTGGCCAATTAAATCAGAAGCTGTTAATGAGGGAGAAGACTGTGAACATGTAAACCTCATTTTATTAGAAAAGTAGGTTTAGAAAGCAGTGGGTAATAGACAGCTCTGTCTTCAAGATTTTAGTGCCATCATTGATAATGCCCTAATCTTATATCAGTAAGCAGTGTTATTTTCTTAAGTGTTTTTATTTAATTTTATGAAAATAAGCTTAAAGGTCGGATGGTTTAAAACTCTGCATTCAGTTTCCTAATTTGCTTTGCTTTTAATGTATATGATTTGATCTAAATGTCCTATTAGGCTGTGATTCATTCATTCAGCAGAATAAAGTTAGATCTTAAATCAGTCTTCATTCTCATGGTGCTTGTTTGTAAGTGTATGGGAAGATACTTGTGTAGAACATTTGTGACTTTTTTTCTACCCAGAGAGTCTGGTCAGGATGCTGTTTGCAAAATTCTGTAAAGGTTTGGGGATTTTGTGCAGGGAATTGACTCTACAGCATTTGTACTTGGGATTGGATTCTTGTGTTCTAGCATAGAAGCTCAGTGGGTCGTCACCACATCTGCCTGTCCTCTGCTTTTCCCTTGCCAGACTTTGGACCATAATTGTATACAGTTTCAGACAGCAGTTTGCTTCCCTTATTCGTGTGTTCTGAAGGTTGGGCAGCAGGAGCTTATTTGCATGAAAGTAAGTCAGAAGACCAGTTTGTCTAGAAACCATTTAGATTTTATGTTTTAACACCTTCTAATATCCACCACCTCCTGAACTGTCCCTGCCTGCCCCCCCCCCCCCCCCCCCACGGAACAAGAGGTTGGAATCACTATCTTGTTTTGTTCTTAAGAGATAATAAATTTCTTTAAAATCCCTCTCCCCAACCCCCCATGAGAGGTGCGTATCATTTTATTGAGGACTTTATGGATCCTATTTTTTTTAAACATGGTATTTTTAAGGCTGAATTGTTCAGTAATAAAACCTACCACAATATTTCTGAAGATATTGGCAACTAGTTCTCAGAAGAGTTTTCAACCTGCTTTATTATCATGCATTCCTTTAATGAAATGTTAATGAAGAAGGTGATCTGATTAACTTCTTGAAAACTTTCTGTGCAACTAACTTAGAGATCTAAGGAAAAATACTCAGATTATTTCTTTTAAGGCATCTTATGTTTGTTTCTGTAGCTGTCTGTCTTGCATGCATGTCGATAACACCTACAAGCAAGCCACAAAGATTTTGGTGTGTTGTTCTTCTAAGGCTTGAATGACTAATTTTCTGAAGGTGTAAGAAACAACAGCCCTTCATGTGAAATTTCTTTTGTGCTTGTTACAACTGCTAGAAGCAGGAGAAAGTAAGTACATACTAGAATTCGGAGTTGCAATCTGACCAGGAATCCTCCAGGCTTCTTATCTTGAATAGTTGAGATCACAGTTCTTACTTCTGTCTTACCTGTACTTCAGTGCTTTTAATTCTTCATGGTCTCTTATGCTTAATCTTAATGGTTTATAAGATACTTCACTGGCATAATTAGCTGATCTTAAAATAGTCTGATCTGTTAGCAATATTGGAACAGTGAAGGGACAGCCTGCCCAGTCATTGGGTTTCATGTAGTGCACCCACAGAGATGTGTCAGTGTTTGGACCACAGGGGAGGAAGGAAGGAGTAGGTGAGATTTTTTTTTTAAAGATACAACTGGAGCTTAAACATGAATGCTTTGGCCCACCTGTGTTAGGATTTACAGATGTTTTCCTTCAGGATTTTGTCAACAGCCATTAAGTAACTAGAAAGCAGCTTTTGTTTTGTTTCAACCAAGATACAAGTGGAATGAAGATACAAAATTCAGTTCCAAGGGTGTTCCTTTGCTTAAGTTGTTTTTTATATTTGTAGCTTGAGTGTGTCTGGCTTGCTTTATCAATTTATGCTTGAGAGAGAGTGAGCCTCATCTTACCTCAAAGTCCTTGATTCAAACTTACAAGCATTTCTGGTCTCAGACCTTTAAACTTTGAAGTGTTGTTAATGTATCTACCTACTTGAGACTCTGTATCTGGGTTTGACTACTTTCTATAATGGTCTTGTCTTCCTTTCCCATTTCCATCTCCTTAGACACAGATACAAATTTGGGCAAGGAAACAATTGCATATATTAATGAAAAAGATTGTTGTAGGTATATTAATTCTGAAGGGTAAGCCCTGCATTTAAAATGTGTGTTTTTGGAAGTTTGAGCTGCAGTTATTGTAGTTGATACAATATTGAACAAGGGATTAGGATAGTTTTTGTTTCTTCTTACTATGCAAGAGGAGGAACTTGATATACAGTACATTCGGGGTGCTGCATATGATGTAATTTATTCCATATTTTCTGGAAGACATTTTTTTGTTTGTAGAAGACTATTTCTTCTTCTGAAAAAAAACCCCAAAAACAACCCTAACAAAATTATGTGTCAAGTTGCCATGATTTTTGTTGATCAAAAGTGGATTTCAGTGTGATACAAGTAGCCATTTGGTGAAATGTTCAGATCCTCAGTAGCTAATGCTAGGCATACAAATACTAGCTGCTCTTGACTTTAAGCAGAAAATGTACTTCTATTATTTCAACATGTAAAATGCTTTTTAGGGAAAGTTTGTTCTGTTTTGGGATTGATGGCTGTTAATTTTGGAGTCTAATAAAACTTCTACATCTATGTTTTTGGGTCCTGCAAAAAAGCCCCACAACGTGTAAGAAATGCTTTCATTATGTAGTTTGAGTTTTCAGACCATCATTGTAAGAGTAACTTGGACTCTGTAAGATATGGTTAAAAACAAATTCTCCTGATAATGTTTGATTTCTACTTGCAGGTGGATTTTATATACTACTTCCATGCAGGAAGTGAGAAGAGTAGTTTTAACTGTACGTTAATGTCTTGTGTATGCTGCAAGATTTCTTGAGCTTTTCCTGTAAATGGCGGTAACTTGGCAAGTCCTATGTGTAGTTTAATGTTTAAACTAACTCTGGTTTTATTTTGCTGGTATGGTCGGTGCTCTTACATATAGAGTTGCAATATAACTGAAGATTGGGAGGTGGAACTTGTTTCTCTTCCTGTTAGAGCTATGAATCCCAAAGGCTTGGTATAGGCATCATTTTAGTATGGTTCAGTTTGTTACAACAAAATTATTCTGGTGTGACTTCTAGACCAGATTAGATGAAGTCAGCTTTCAACTGAATTTGGTACATTTCTTATAACGTTTGCGTTTTTAATGTTGTGTATGGGGTTGTTTTGGCGTTGTGTTTTTTCCTTTTTTCCTTGTTTCTTCCACATTCATTCACTGTACTTAAATGACTTTTCAGTGAATTAGTTTCAATGTTCCAGCTAAATCCTTGGCTGTAGTGATGGCATAAGTGGTGGAGATCTTTTTCTGGTGTTCTCTCTACCATGTTTCCTTATGTCTGTTAGACCTATTTAGATGAAAATGCTGTAAGCCAACGATGTTGCCTGGGTGCTTGTTCTGTTATAGTATTAATTTTTATGTCTTGGAAGTATTAGTAGAGAGATTATTAGGAGAAGAAGTCTTAATACAAAAGCTTCCTGTAGACTACTTGAAATAGTGGTGAATTCTAACAAGGTTCCCATGGTAGTGAATGTGTTTTCTTTAATACGCATTAGTCAGATCTTGCTATTGTTATCTTTATAATACAGCATGTTGGCTGTATTATAGTCAATACACAAGTTGCCTTAGCAAAACTTTCTAAAACACTATAAAAAAAAATACATAAAACCATGTTTGGCAAAAAATGCTGAAGGGTTCTAATGGTTCCTGAGTGTGTAAGGAACCATCTTGTTCTGTTTTTTGGCATTCATATAAGCTTTTTAATCCAAGTCTTTGTCTCTTTCTCCTCTGCTGTATTCCCATACTAAATTAAATTATTTAACTTTTATTTTAGCAATAGGAGGCAATTTGAGCATAATTAATGTATCTGTCTAAATGAGTGATATCGAATTGGATTATCATTGTTTAGAGAGCATGTCTGCAATCATTCATTGTGAAACTGCACATTTCTAAATATTGAAGTCTCACTGTTCAATCTGATGAATGTAGCTCTAGAACTGCACTTTCATTGCCACTCCACATTTCCAGAATGCACCAGTGGGTTGAGATGCTGTTCTGGAATTCCAGGTCTTGAGTGAAGGGAGCTCTGACTGTGGTTTAGCAGCAGAGAAAGGCACACACTGTTTGCCTGCCCAAGCCAGTCAGCACAAAGCCAGCCCTTCTCTCCTGCTTCATCTGCCTGTGCCTGTTAGAGGAGGTTCCAGCCCTCTTACTGCCCGGAGCTCATACTCTGCCCCCAGGAAGATGCACTGGATGTAGGGATGCTCAGACTCATTTGGATAATGAGGGAAGATAACATCCGTATTGTTTTCATAATTTTTCTTTAAAAGGTGTTTCTGGATTATAGTGCTGTTTTGCTAGTCTCAGGCAATTAATGTATGAAATCTCCTAAAACCAGAAGGTTTTTCAGCCAGACCTTAGATCTGTGCAGCCAATAGGTCTGTACAGTATGCTTAGATACGTTACAAGCTTAATAGGCCTTACCTATTTTTCCTATAGAGCAACTTTCTTGGTTTATCTTAATAACACTGTCATTTGAAAGACTTGCTCAGGTACTGTACTGAACCACATAAGATATGAAGAATATTACTAATTAGATCTGTCTTTGGTCTCTAATCTGAAATTCAGAAAAGTAGTCTTTTAGTCTATTTAGCTAGAATTTCTCAGATCCCCGCTTAGAAGTAAAGGTGTATTGTGATAGGTGTAGATAGAAGTAGGTTTAATGTAGCTGTGTAAGTCAATGGCATGTTAGGATGCCCACACAGAGAAAACACTTATTTTTTGTCCCTACCACTTGAACATCCATGGTGTCACAAAATGCTCTTTAATTGTAGTACCTAAATGGGGCAAACCTCTTTCTTAATGGAGAACATGTCTTAAGAGCCATATTTGTCATCTATTAAGTCTTTGGGAAATTGTTAATAAGTTCAGTTATGGCTCTTCCCTAGTGAGGCATGGATGGCAACGCACCTGCTTTTTGAGGTGGGTATGTCTTATCACATGGTCTCGTGTGGTTTGTAGCTGTGAATTCCTGTTTCAGCTTTTCTTCATATCTTTAGCAGAAGAGTGCTATTTGAGGTGTTCCAGTAAAGCAAATGACAATCAGCACCTACCAACTTTTATTCTTTTTCCACTTGTTTCTTCATTACGTGTGGTTTGGTCATTTCTATGTATTGTGAGAACACATTAAGATTTTTTTTGATTTAGCAAGCCTTGCTGCATGAAATGCCTTCAAAAGTAGTCTTGAAATTATTCGTAATTATTGTGTGACAAATTTAAAGCAGTCATGCATAAAAAAAAAATCTTGTTTACATGTTTCATTTAGATGATTAGACTACAATGAAGTTTGTGGCTTTCAGTAAAATTTGTAGCTCCAAAATTTCTCTGTGGTCTATATTGATGCCTCTGTTCTAAGAAGAAAGTTTTGGCTCAGATGGCCTTCAAATCAGGAAAAATAAGGAGGTAAAACATTTTGTTTCCTTTTGATCTGTATGTATGACAGAGGCTTCTGAACTGTCCAGCGTACACGTCATGTGGTGGTGATGATGATGGTGGTAGCTTCTACTGTGTTGTAATTTGACCTGACCAAATGGATGCCTGAATCTGAGAAGCCTTAGCTTTAACTAAGGACTTCATTCTGCCAAGTATAACTTCCATCAGCTCTTCCTATTTACAAATATGGAAGATGAAAAATCTAGAAATAATTTTCTAGTGAAAGTGCTGCATTTTTTCATTTGTTTTCAATTTTCCAGTTGATACCTGTAGGTTAAATTAGAAATTTAAATTGTGATATGGAGGACTTCTGTGCCTCAAAGCTTGTCTAATCCATTGCTTTAGCAGCAAATGTTACTTTTATTGGCAAACCTTGCCTTGTTTTGAGTGTTTTGCTGTTAAGGAAATTTAAGATTGGTGCCTTGCCTTTGAAGTCGGTTGATTGCTTTTTGACCCTGGTGCAAATGCCTTAATCCTTGTCTCCCTACCTAGGTTCAATTTAACAGTCTCTTGTCCTGTTCTTTGTCAGTGTGGCAGGGCAGAGCAGTATTTTGAAGAGGAGGTATGGCATGCCATGCGACGTGGCTAAAATGGATTGACGTAAACAATTGAAGCTATGTTGCATATGATTTTTGATGTGAGGACCTGAAAGAGTGTATGTCAGATGTCAGCTGTTTATATATTTTTTTGAGAGAGACAGTTGCAAGTAAATCAGAAGTATTTCTCTTTGTGTTCCCACCCCTTTCCTGTCTTTCTCTGCTGTTTTTTAGAGATTTCATTCATTTAATTTCCCAGTAGGTAGATGAGTTTTCTGTCAGATTTATCTGTTCAAGTACTAGTGTTTTTCTCCTGAGGAAGAAAGTCTTGTGAATTCTACTCTCAGTAAGTATCTCTCTTTTTTTTTTTTTTTTTAACTTACCTTAATATGTTCCCTTCTGTTTTTGGTTTGTCTTCTAATGCTCTCATGAATAAAGTTCCAGATCAGTCAACTGGGTATGTCACATGAACAGAGTTTCGTTCTTTTTTTTTCCACCCGGGGTCTTGAAAAGTAGATGCTCCAAAACTGACCAATTATGTACTAACGCTTTTGGAGAAACAAAACAGTTATTATCTGCTCTTAAAAACAGCATCTGCATAGTTTTACATTATGCTTTTATTGATAATCTCGTTAGGTAGGTTTTGATTTCTGTTGTTGTTGGGTTTTTGTTTGCTTCTGAGATAAGAGTAACCTGTAACACATCAAACAGTTGCAGATAATATAATTCCAAGTCCTCCACCAAAGTTAATGTTTTTTTTTTCCCAAATGCTTTGTATAATATTGAGCATTTATTTTTCTTGGTCAAAACATGTTTCATATGATCTTTTCTTTGAAGGAGCTTAGTATTATTTGCTTGCAGTAGAAACACTATTGCTTTAGTTTTTACTATATTGGTGAAATTTGGAAGCTACATTTTTAATGGTGCAGTCAGAAATGTGCTAATTAGAAGGATGAAAAACATGGTTTTTGTAGACAAGTTGTATTTGTTGATCCCGTTTCCTAGTTGTCTTCAGATTGAAATTTACTAGTTCAGTTATTTCATTAGTTTTCTGTGGTTTTTATCAGTGTAGCTCTTGTTTTTAGTTATATGGGGTTTTTTCTTTGCAAAGGAATCCACCATAAGACTGCTCTGAATGTGTTAACTATTGTATGCTTCTAATGTGCTGGTACTTTTTTTGTGTGTTATTCTTCAATGCTGTGACTTTACTAATAGCAGATCAGAATGCTATCTAACTCTTAAGTCATCAAGATGGAAAAAGATTTTCAAATAAGAAGTAATGAAAAAATGGGTTTAAGTCTGCCAATAAGGAAGGGATGGCTTTAAATATTTGAGCAGTAAGAAGTCAAATGCGAAGTTTAGCAGAAGTAAACAAATAGAACATTATAATTCAGCTAGGCTTGCGTTTTTGACAGTTAAACAGAGGTGAAGCAGGGTTCTTGAGGAGGGTTTTTTGGTTTTATTTTTTTTCTTTGCAGCAACAGCCTCTGTGTTTCCATGGGTTGGGGGGTGGGGAACTCTTACCAGCAGCTGCATAGAAGCCTGTAAGTGCAAAGATGGCCTAGATTTGTTGTTAAAGCTATCAGGCAGAGTACTGCTGTGTAGTAGCACTTAGTTGATATGATGCTATTTGATCAGATAAAGTATCTCAATCATGTGCTTATGTGTGACGTTATATGAACACATTCTGCATGTAGCTAGTAGAAGTGTGTCTCCTGGTTCATTAAAAAAATCTTTCCTGTATTACAGATGATTTGGTGTCTCCAATGTGGTCCCCTAGTGCAGGTGTTCTAATGTCAAAATGAAACCTGGTCAATATATTGGGACCATACTGTAGCCTTCAGATAGTTTGTTGCTTAACCTTTGAGTGGCTAAAATTGCAAGCCTTATAATACTTTTCTTCTGTAAAAATGTGGTATTCTGTATTTTTCTGTCAGTGTATGATTTGATAAATGCTAGTGTTCTCTGCAGGCTAATTAAAGAAAGACTCTGAATAATGAGCTAGTTTAAAGTATCATGTACTCAAAATCCAGCCATTTATTACAGCATACCTGTACCTTTACCTCTCATTGTTCTCTTGATATACTCATAGCACATCTTTACTGCAGATAACAGTTACCCGTTGATAGTTCTGTTTGGTTTCCAGGTGTCCCCCATCCAATGGAAAGGGAGGACCAGTGATGTATGAACAATCTTGCAAAGTGTCTACTTGGACACAGTTTCACTAGAGTAGCAACAGTCTGAGGTATTTATGTGGGCTAGCTGCCTAAATATTTGCCAAAGGTTTGTATGATTCCAGCTTCAGTGCCGAAGCTTACTGTGATTACACTTACTGATAAATATTTGCATTTGAGTTAGGCTTTTCTCTATGCTTATGAAAAGAAAAGGATTAATGTGTATTCATTATTCCAGCAGCATACAGATACTTTTCTAATTGCTCTTGACCTTTGTGATCAAGTCTATTCGCCTTTTATTTTAGCTTTCTCCAAGGCAGCAGTCTGAAGCCATGAACACATTATCTGAAATGTCCCCCTGTGTTAGTCTGTAGGCAGCTTTTAGAAGAGATTGCCTTCCCTTCCCCATTAGGCTGGTGTTCTGCGTAGTGGTATCCTCTTTCGTAGTATGACATAGAAAAGCATTGTGACAGAGATTGATAAAATATTTCTAGTGTGTGCTCCATTAATTTTGACAACTCAGATTTGTTTGTACTTTTTATATGCCAGTGTGTGTATTTCTATATATGTCAATATATGTAGAGACAATGTGTGGGGTTTTTATAGAGAACATCTGCTATGAAATTGTTAGAACAGTATGCAATGATACTTATTTAAAATGTGTTCTAGTCATTACTGTGTAGCCCGTTGGTTTAATAAACCAGTAAAATATTTCAAATGTAGTTGAATATCCTACCCAGTTAATAACGTGCTGTTTTGAATTTCATCAGTCTTACACGTCACATATTATAGACTCTAATCTTTGTGACCTTTTCCTTAAATTTTCATAGCAAGAGAGTAAGACAAATATATGAGCTTTGGAGTTTTGAATCTTAAAAATTCATAATATAGATGACAAATGCAAGGCTTGGATGTTTGTTTTAAAATAGTAAATGGGTTAAAGTAGCACTGGCATACTTAGTACTCTGTTGGCATAGTTTTTCCCTTCAGATGCTTGTTTGGAATGTGAGGCCTCTTCATATATTTGCTGTAGCAGAGCTAAACTCTAATGTCACTTACAGGAGAAATTTAATACAAGCAGCTTGTACAGAACTGACCTGCTGCCATGATAGCATGTAATATATTTAGCATGCATGTGTCTAGTAACCATGTGATCTTATGCAAGTGAATAAAAACAGTGAAACTCTCAAAAGTTATAATTTCTCTGAATGTTTTCAGTGTTAGTTTAAAAAGTAAAATTATCAAACTATTTGAAGAGGCTCTGCTTGTAACTGGGATGTAACCAACTGTAGAATTTGGAATGCTGCAGCACTGTGCATATCAGTGTGAGAGGACTGACAATTCAAAAGTAGTTGGATTTTCTTAATCCATCATAATTTTTTGAGTATTTTGTTTGTTTTCTTAGGCTGTTATGATTCAGTTTGCTGCTGCCATGATGACTAAAGATTAATTTTTAAATGAAATCTGAAAATAACAATCTGATCCTCAGGTACTTAATCTTTAAGAAAAGCTAGAAATGTAAATTTTGGCAATGCTGTGATATTGTCGGAATTTCTTGGTATCATCTGTGCTTAAAAGATAATGTGTCAGATACATGCCTTCTGCAGATTTCACAGGTCACGATTTGGGAGATGATATGCAGGGAAGAGTGGCATACACAAGTCCTCTATGAAGACAACATTACAAGGTGGATAATCTCTTTAATGGAATATAATCTCTTTTATGCAAAATCCTAATAAAGTTTAATACCATTTTCTCTTCTGGTTTGTTGCTGAAAGTGTGATACTGATGTTGGTTTACTGTTTAAGGTTTTTTGATGTCTTGTGCTGAATAGAAACAGTGAGGTGGCTTGCTCATTGTGTCCTGTTTGTTGCACGATACCATCTAGCATGTGGTAGTAGGATTCTTCTTGCACTGCAGCTATGGGCCCAGGTGAATAAAAATGTTCTAGGTTGGATCTAGGCACCAGGGTACAGCTTTAGTATTGAATATGAGACAACGTATTTCCATTGACCCATTGCTAAGGGATTTACTTTCTCAGACTTGCATGATTGCACTCCTTAGCTTGAAGATTCAAGTGGTTCTGAACACTTTGGGAGTTTGTTCTTCAGGTCCAGTTGTCACATGCCATGCCAGTGAGGCTTGGCTAAAACCCAGAGGAACAAAGCGTTCCACCTCCCCGACCTGTGACTTAACTTGTACGTACATCTTCCAGCTGGTAACTTTTTCCGTGTGTTCCTGTTGAGAAGACTATGTAGGCACTTTCTTCCAGATAATGTGTTGCTGGGTTTTGTTTTTTGATGGTATTTAAATGCACTGTTGTTATGGACTAGTAAGCTCCTTCAAAGATTGAAGATATTTTCTATCGAATTCTCTAGTTTTGGTAGATACTGCATCTGCAGAAAAATTACAAGGAAGCCCAGTGGATTTTCTTTTGAGTACTTTAAGGACATACATTGTAAAGCAGCATTAAATGGTCTTAAACATAATAGAGAACTGAAACTATTCCATAAAACATAATGATATTGTGTGCTCAGAGTTACATACCTTAGCATGCATACTGCTTCCTAGGCCTGCAGAATATGATGGTGTTGGAAGCTATCATTGGTCTTTTTAAGTGTTTCAAAATATCAATAATCCTCTTGCCCAAGCTTCTGAATTTTGTTTTTCCATAGCAGCCTAGATCTGAGATGCTGCGGAACCACCAGCGAAATCTCAGATCTCTAGCAAACAAGATCTGTGACTTGTTTGTAGTGGGTTTGTCAGTGCTCTTGGCAAATATTTATTAATTTGTTTCATCGCTTAGCTTGCTTTTTTCTCATGACTCTTCTAAAAAAGTTTTCATTAAAAGAACTGAGTCTTGTGCTTAATTAATTTTGCTTTCAGAAGGACAAAGGAGACCATGTGCACCCTTGAAGGACCTTCCCTTAAGGTGAAATCCTTAAAAGCGAATGAGAATCGGTTTCTTTTGAATGGCTGCTTGAATCTACTAAATTTAAAAAGCCACATCTGTGTCTTTGTTCTGTGCTTCATGGCATCAAATTGGATAAAACGCCACAGATAATGCTCCCTACAGATAAACTTATTGTTAACTTATTCTGCTGTTGTCCTCCATTACGCTTCTTCCTCTGCTTTTGGGGACTTCCCTTTCTCTTTAATGCCTTTCTTCCAGCTGTATGGGGTGAGCATCTTCACTGAAGCGAACTTGGACTTATTCCAAATAAGAACAAACAGTGAGACTTGAGAGCTATCTCACCTCTATATGGGAAGATTATAGGGAATATCACCATCTTGTTCAGGAATATTTTGGCTTCAGTTCCACCTACTGCAAGAGTTAAGCAAGGGCACCCATTTGAATAAAATGAGATTTTTGAGTCTGAGGATTCACTAGATAGAGTAAGTATTTCTTCCTTTCCGTGCCCAAACTGACATCTTGCAAATAATGCAGATGGACTGACTTGGCAGCATTAAAAGAGAAGAACAAAAATCTTAGTTTACTCTGTCTAAAGCAAAGCTCAGTGCATTGCTGCTTTCTAGATACTTCATACCTGTGTGATAGACCTGGTTCACGCATGCCTTTCTATTACTGAGCTGTGCATTTATGGTAGTGTTAAGATTTTATGTGGCACTTTTTCTGATTCGGAATATGAAGGAGTTTGGAATTTTTTTTTTTTTTTTGAGTGATGCATAAAGGGGAGTGCCTGCCATCTATAAAAGCTTGCTAATGTTGTTAATCAGATCTTACCATCAAAATTAAATATATTCAGTGGTAGACAAAGAGGAAGAAAAATCTAGAAGAAAAAGCTAGAAGGAAGAATCTCCGCAAGTATTGGTTGATGTAACATGTTAAGAGTACTGCTTGCTAGAAGTACAGGGTAAGCTTGTTTTGATTCATATCTTCTTTTTGAAAGCAGGCACATGTTTATAGTGTGGAGGATGTCTCCACCCCTCCCCCCAGTGAAGCTGTGTGCTGGAGAAAATGATGACACTGTATGTTGGTGAATTCTTACAAATCTAAACATAGACCATAATCGTAGGTGTGTCTGTGCAGGGGCGAAAATCTATTAGCTTCAGATGAAATCATAAACTGAAGTTTTGAGAACTGGGTCAGTGGTCAACATTTTGGGTTATACGAAGAAGTCTTTGTTTTAGATCTCAGTTAAAAAAATCTATTAGCTTGGCAGCAGGATGAAACGTGCTAAAAAGGAACTATCTGCAGTTTGTCTGAACTGCAGAGTGAATTGCTGGAAAGGTAACTTTCTTCCAGTGGAAGATAGAATTTTGTAGCCTTTGTGTTTTGTTTCGTTTTTAATTTTCTTTCCTTTAAGCAAGTCTTAATGCATTTCCTTAGAGCTTCTGTAATCCTGCGTCAAAGTAGAGGATATGAGTTGGGAACTGAGAGAAAAGTAGAACTTGGTCAGCAATACAATTTCTTAATTAAAATCCACTTTACAAATTCTTTCTTCCATTTCCTATGTGCTGTCAGGAGCATCTCGTATTTTGGCATACAGCTTTTCCTGTAAGTTGACTTAGTTTTTGTTAACCAATGTGTGGTGTGGCCTCATATGCAAAACTTGTGAAGCATCAGGGGAGAAGGAGCTGGGCTATGTAAGAGTATGAAAGGATGGAAGTGGGCGCTGGAAGTTTCTTGCAGTACAATTTGTAGCCAGAGTTAGAACTGTGTTACTACATATCTGTATGTTGCAATGAGATTTAATAGATAATTGCAGTTTTCAGGGTGGTATAGGAAAGCAGGTATGTTCAAAGGTACACAAGTCTTCTTCAGGGTAAAATATGCTTTTAGTAGAGGCAAAAGCAGCAGTAATATAGATGAACACATTAGGCCCTAGTTACACTGTCCCTTCTAGGCTCTGTCTTTGCTGATGCAGGTGAAATTGGAGACTAGGAGCACTAGTATCTCTGCTGTTTGCCAGCTAGCTGTCAATATTTATTGCTTCAGCTGCTGCAAGGCTTCCAGTCAGCATGTAAAAGAAAGACAGTTTTAATGTCCTGAAGGCCTGGAGTACTCAACAATAACTTTTTTTAAGAGGAGTTAAGATTTCTTGCAGGTGAAAGAATGTTTCTAAGGTTCTTGAAAGTTGTGTATAAACTGCATGCCAGTTTGCTGGGGTTCACTTTTTTTGTTCATGTAACTCAATATAATGATCTTCACAGATTATTTAAGGAGAATGAATAAAATGAGATGCTGTGAAATAATTAAGCTAGAATCTGATTCTAGTATACAGAATCCGCTTTCATGAATATGTTTAATTTGTGAGGTTTGTTTTGTTTTGCTTAGGGAAATAACTATATAGGGCTTTTCATGAAGACAAAATGCTTTATTGTCATACCAGAAAGGAATGGAAACGATTGCAGATTCTTCATTCTGTACTCTAGTGATAATCTTAGAACAAAAAAAAAATTTCTATGTCTAAATAAATCTATCACTTCACATGCAGGAATTTAACACTAGCTTTATCCACTCATTTCTCCAAGCTCAAGGATTGACGGAGGTGTCTGACCTTGCAAATTGCACACTTTCATCTACCAGGGCTCCAGGCAGTATCAAAGTTTTATAGTGGGATGCAACTGCTCTTACAAAAATAAGATGCTGCTGTTAACATTAGAACTAATACCTTCAAGAAGTCATTCACGCCTGACTGCTACATTTTTGCTTTACAACTGAAATATGGTTCCTAGGTCTCTTAGCTAGGTTTTTGTCAGAGATGAACATGAAGACAGCATGGATCGAAGGGATCCAGCAGTGTGTGTGAAATGGGCACTGTTTTGTGCAATTTTCATAGAAGGCTTAAATCATTGATGCAGTAATTAAATGCTGAGATGTCCACTTTGACCCATCTACTAATGCAAGAGACTGAGGCTGATCATACCATCTTCTATCCTGAAGTGGTTTCAGGGCTGCTTCTTGGTGTTTCTGGCAGTTTCTTTTAGAGTGAGGATAATTATTTTTTCCTTTTCCAAAATCAGGATAGTAAGCTCTGTGACACTGTTGTGGTTGTTTTTTTGGTGTGTTGTGGTTTTTGTTTTTTTGTTTTTTTTTACTTTTTAATGCCTAATTGCAGGTCTGGTTGGCCAGCTATATTTATAGTCTCTGATTCCTGACTGATCCTGGTTATTGTCAGGTCTAGGGAGTCATTGCATCAGATGGTACGTGGCTCACTAAGTAGTAAAGATGAAGATGTCTACCTTATAGTTTCAAAAAGCTTGCATTTGCATCTAATGTTTCATGTCAAAGTTAAATGAATATACTTGTTTAAATGGAAGAGGTTTTCAGTAAGGGAAGTCTACAATAATCTGAGCCTGTCTGGGCTTCTGCTTCAGATTCCTGGCTACTTAATGTAATTGAAAATAGGCCAGCTGCCTTTCAAATGCATTAAGATCCAGCTACTGTGTTATCTTGCTTTTTTCAATATTCCTTGCTCTTGTTTAACTCTTCAGTGATGTCCTTTATTCATGCAGTTGTTTATCAGAAGGGCTTTATATATTTACATATGGATCACTACATTGATTCTTGCTTGGGACCTTGATTAAATTTTTATGGGCCTTCACTTAAACCTCTGTTGCCCGTATCTTCTCATTCAGACCTTTTTAGTGGCTCTAGTCATGCAAGATGTTTGTCAGGATTTGTTGAAAGGAAGAGAAATTGAGATATTCTTGAATTTTTGAGGATTTCTCTTTGTAATACGAGAGTGGGAACAAATGGGTCAGACTGCTCTCTTTTGTTGGGTCATTGAATATTTCATTCCAGAAGCTACTGCAACAGATATTTTAATACGTCTTGCTATCTGCCACTTGAATCATGTATCTTTGCTGTAAAGCAGTAATGTTAGTTAGGGTCAAATGACTTAAGTTTTCTGTTTGCAGCAATCTACAAGAAAGGTGAAATAATTAGATTTTATCATTTGCTCTGCTGTGCAGGTATAGCAAGTAACAGAGTTACTGTAGCATTATGAATTTCCACTTGTCAACTAAACCGTATTAACTCGCTGAGCGTACTGCTTTGTTACCATTAAGGAAAAAGTAGTTTTCAAAGTTAGTTAGTTTTAGAATTAGGTTTCTATTCAGAGACCAGTTCTTAACCTGAAGATTCAGTGTACCATAATCATTGTAGTTTAGGTAACACTTTTGCAAGTGAAGCAAAGTGGCTAGGTTAATGTTAATGACATGAATGCCCAGACTACCAGACATCACCTGCCAATAAAGGAAAAGATTTATATGCAGGAGCAGAAAACATTCTGAATAGTATTCTCACTTCTTTGCTTGGTAGAAAATGAGTTTACTACAATATTTTTAGGTGTTGGGGTAAGTATCTTAATGTAGTCAACTTTTGTTTTTAATGGCCTGCCCTGTACTTAATTTGGACAGTCTTGTGATTGCTTTTAAGAATATAGGTATCCAAATGGAGGACAGTAACACTAGCTGTGGGGCGGGTTGGGGGGTGGAGAGAGACAGAAGGTTATGAAGTACTTGAATCAATAAAATGTTATAGGTCGTAAGGAGTTTCATTCTAGGCTGCTTTTAAAAGTGGCTGCTTAAATTGGAGAGTTTGTGGGAATCAGACTGTTTCTTGACCATGGATGCCTAGCACCATCTTCCTGAATTCATTGGTGTTGCCAATATTATGCCTGTATTTAATCTTTTTCCAATATAGCACTCTGGAGATGTAGCCAAATAGATTCATCTCACTTGTACATTATTTTATTATTTGCCACCTGTCTGCCTCAGATTCTGAAACCTTTAGATTATGAAGAAACAGTCTCCATGCATGTGTGGAAAGGACCTGCACTATGATCTGCTGTAGCCCCCCCACCAGCAGTAATGGTGTTTTATTTTACTTAAATATAAAATGACTGCTTAAAAGGGTGCAAGAAAGGGAATAATTCACTGAAATATGGTTTTAATCTCTCTGAAGTATGGTGTAACTTTTAAGAAAAATTATTTAGTAGTTTGAACTGCTGGTGTATCTGAATTTTAAAAGAAGAGATTCAGTTTTGAACAAAGGCTATGGCAACCACAGAAAAAAATCTTACCACTAATCTTTGTTAAAAATGTGTAGGCGTCTTTATGGTTTACTGAATGTCTTACTGAGGCATGCAGGCTGTTTGAAGCATTATGTTGTCATGTCTGTCTGGTTTATAATTGTTGCACTTCAACAATATGACTGCATGCTGTCATTTAATCAGACATTGAATAAATTATCAAAAAAGCTTTCTGGGTAATTGTTCAGTGATTTAAAGCTTCTTATAGATTCTTTAATATGTAATATTTCTTCTATTTGTTCTTGGTTTTCCTCTTCTGTTCCCTTTAAAAGCGGGGGGTGCCTGTGTCATGTGGAATCCTCTGGAAGGCTGAATGTGTATTTAGTAAGAAAGAGAGTGTGCTCAGGAGGGAAATGGTTGTGGAGACTACATCTCATAGCAGGTAAAAAAAACCTGAACCAAAACACAAACTAAACCAAAACCACCACTACCACCAAACAAACCCAAAGAAGAAAAAATGACAAATGGGAGTTGGGCGAGAAGCTTAGAGCCTGCAGTTTGTGCAGAGCCTGAAGAAAAGCTGATATATAGGATCAGGAAAAGCATACAGTTAATAATGAGCTAAACCTTGGGAAGAAGTTTACCAAGTAGAAAATGGGAGTGTGTAATGCTCTGCGTCACAAAGCCATTGTTGACTGAAGCCAAACTTGGAAACGAAGACCCATCTTGCAAGGGCACAATGTGCAAGGAAGAATCTTGTTTATAATCCTTCTATGTTTCCATTGTCTCATCTACTCACATCTGTCCCTTACTAAGAACTTTAATAAAATCTGGCATTTTTTAGTTTGAAGTCTGGTTTGAGGAAGCTCTCTATAGGACAAGGTATAAGCAGAAACATGTGAAAGCTATGGGTGCCTTTGTATCCCATTACATTCCTGAACTCAGCTGTAAATGTTTTTGATTGCCGTAACGTTTGTTCAGTAACATGTGTTGAAGTTGCTGTCATGCGGCTGTTGCATTACCTCAACAGTTTGTACTTTGTAGGCAGAGTGGACAGTTTTCCTCTTTTTACAAAGTAGTGAGTTACTAGAAGTTTAGTCACTGATAAGCGTTCAGAACTTCACTGAGTTTGAAAAGTCTTGTTGCAAATCACAAAATCAGTTTGCTGAAGTACCAAGCTTGTACAGTTTTCTATATTAGCTAAATGTAGAAATACGGTGTTAAATAAGATTACTTCATGATTTATGCTCTTTGTTTTTTTCCAGTAGAAGAAACTAAAAACCAGAGGCAATCAAATGCCTTTTATATACGTACTTCCTAAGGAAAAATCTGCTATGGTTTCTACTCTTGCCTTGGGAAACTGTGCCAGTTATACACCAGTCAGTTTTAATCTAGTGAGAACAGACAATGTTTTAGTTAACTGGAGAATTGCTTATTTGGCATCTGTGACAAGGAAACTGAAGTGCAGCCTGCAAAATTTGAATACATTTTTAAAAGAGAGTATTTGAAGGATAAGAGTAATAAATCTCATAATACTGCCCTATAGTATGTGCTGCATTCCGAGTGTTTTTTCTGCCTGTCTTCATTTCTATAAATTTTAAATTTTATGTCAGGATGCTGTTTCAGTTAGGTCAGTTGGCACCTTGTTTAATTTTGAACTATGTGTAACAGTAGTATACTCTTTGTATTTCTCTGATGTTGCTTTCAGGTGTTTATTTTTTTTGCTGAACAATCTAGCTGTGAGATGTGGTTGTTATACATCAGAACTTATATAGAGGGATATTTTTGTCTAATTTTTGGTTTATGGATGTTCAGTTCTTTAGGTTATTTGTTGAGGTTCTAAATGATTGTAAAGTTAGCCCCTGCCTCCCCCCCCAAGCACCCACTAAAAACTTCAGTACTCCTCAGAAAAGATAATCTACTTAAATCATGTAGTTCTCAGAGGCAAAAAGAACAGTGTTCCTTATGGATAAGGATGTCCAAACAGAAGTGCCAGGCACCTGAATTTTTAAGGTTACTTTGTCATGTTGTTGCTTATGTTTAAAGTTCTGGTGCCACTGAAATCAGCCTGTCATGGCCACGTTAAAAAACAGAAGCAAAGCTTTCAGTTTAATTACCTATAAAATGATGAAAACAGTGAGCGACCACACAAAAAAACCCCAGATGATACAGCTTGTCTAGAATTTAATAGAAATCTGACCAAATGAATTTAGAACAGTATTCGGCTGTTGTAACTGTGAAAACATCTTCTGTCCACTTGCAGTCCCCAGTCTTATTCACTGTATGTACTCTGATTTGCTCTACTGATTTATGTAGAGATAAATATAGATGTGGCAGGTGGGGCTGAGGTATTGTGAGAACTCTGAGATAGTGAGCTATACCTTTGCCAAATGTTATGCAAAATAAGATTATCTGGATTCTCTGATCTATTGATAAACTTAAGTTGAGATGGGAAAAGCAATGAGCCAAGATAGCAATAATTAATGCTGGCATGTCACGGTGGTAACTGATGAAATATGAAGACTTCTGGAAATAGATTTCCCAATGATAGTGCTTTTTCTTAAAGCCATGACTTAACTTAGTGGTATGTAATACGTTATAAGTGTTACCTAAAGATGCATCAATGAGCTGGAAGATTATTGAAGTGTTAACATGTTGCAAAGCCAGAAGAAAGCTCCATTTTGGTTGGTAAATGTTAATTGGAAACTGAACAGTCCTGTGTATGTATTCTTTCCTCTCTTATTGTAGGATGAAGAAAAACATTAAAATGAACTTTTTAGTTATCCATACTGTTAGGTGTTTGTTTAATTCATTACCAATGTTTGTGAAGGTGTCTTTTCATCTGATTCTTACTGAATCACTAGGCTAGCTTTAAAGAAAGGAAATTATTTTCCCAGCTGGGAATAGCAGCATGGTACACCCACCCACACCCCCCCCGCCCCCCCCGGATGAATGTAAAAAGTTCATTTCACAGGGGTTTGTTTTGATTTCTGTAACAGAGGAGAGCTCTTCTGCAGCAGCTTTGTGTTGTGGGTGAAATGATGTATAATTTAAAGCCATCTCTAGTAGATGTGTTTGTACCAGCATTTTGGAAGGTACATCCTGGTGGCTCCCTTTAGAGGAAGAGTTTTCATAAGAAGACATGTGGCTCTGTACCTTTTTTTTTTTTGGCCACATGGTAGTTAAGGTGCATGGCTGTTAAAGATTCATAATAACCTTGAGGCAGGTGTTTTTGATCTTGAAAAACATTTAATATATTTTATATGTATATTTTATTTCAGGAAAGAAACCATCCTTCTGTGGCTTATATTACAGATTTATGGGTTTAAAACTGGTGTTTAAATGCTTTTAGTTGCACTTGGAGCTGTCATTGTAAAAGTTATGAAATGTGTAATGAGTTTTAAACTAATTAAATACCTGCAAATACTCTTCTCTTTCATTGTGGAGCAATCATATCTAAACTTAAGATTAGATTTCTGCATCTAGTTCACTAATTTTCCAAGAACTGTAAATGGAAAAAAGGGAGGGTTATCTGGTCAAAAGATTTAAAATTGTGATCAAACTGACCTGGTTGTTCTAAAAGCTGTGGTTCATTTGCAACAGTTTAGTCTTTCTGGCCATAGTTATTAAATATAGGGTTTTGTTTTCCTAGCAGTGTCCAGAATCATCTTTCTTTGTGACTATTTTTGTATACCATGGAGAAGTCACATCTTTTGACAAATTATATGATAAATTAGGAACAAGTTTCTTGAGAAACTCTCTGGAGCATGTTTTCCAGACTGCTATTCAGTCATGCAGTTATTTTCTTAATCTGTTTGTAGAAGTCTGGCAACAGAATTGTTGTGATTACCTAATATTTTAAGTTTTGTTTCTATCTAAAATTGGATTTTAATCCAGTATTGAAAGTTTAGTTCTCTTTCTGTGGTCTTCTTTCTCCACTGTTAGCTCATGAGTTTCCAGATCCCATTTTCTAATTGCATTTGAACGTGCTTTTGCGAATGCAAAGATAAATTATTTTAGAAAATACCAAGACGAAATTTATGGATGGGAATAATAAAAGAGAATTTATATCACTTTAAAATATGTGGAAAAGATGTATGCTTTTACAGATAGCTTGATAATGGCTGTTTTGCTTCTAGAGACTATAAATGCTCAGAATAGGATGATACAGATTTTTTGGACTTGAGCAGTAGGCTAAGAAGTAACGCTTATAGCAATGTAACAGTGTGAAAAATATTTGGGTATTGTGCTTAATTGAAATGTGAATCCATTTAATTTTCAATAACTAGAACAGAATTCCTGGCTGTCCCTGATCCTTGACAAGGCCCCATTTATCATATTATACAGGAGTGCATGTACTGTCATGGGTGATACTGATAGTTCTCGAAAACTGTTTGGTCCATCAGCTCAGGAAAATCAATCCTTAAAAAAAATGTACATACTAGGAGTAATAAAACTAATTTTAAAAACAGGCATCTGAATCTTAGTTCATTTTTCATACAACTTAGATTTATGTAGTTCTGTTTGTAAGAAAATATAGTTATTTGACTTCATCTTAGACAGGACTTTCTGCATGGAAAAGAATGCCAGAAAAGGCCATTTTGAACAACTGTATATTTAAATAGTATTCAGAAGTTGAAGTTCTTCAGTAAGACCATATTTTTTGAAAGTACTTTGAGATCTCTTCTAATATGCCTTCAAAACTTCGAACATTTGAAAAGCTGTGTACAAATTAGAAGCTCAAAAATAGATTTGATTTTAATGTGGAAACTGAGGACCATGTTTAGTTGTGAAACTCCACAAATCCACTCTTAGAACTACAGTTTACTTAAATGGTGTAGTATCAAAGATGTGCGTTGTTCTTCCCAGCTGAAAGAAACAAGTGTTTTGTGATGCATAAAAAAAGAATATCAATAAAGAATTGTTTATGACTTCCTGTTTTTTATGTTGCCCCACTTTTTAAAAAAAGTTACTTTGGCTAAGAGTTGTATTATTGTTTTATAACAATGCTTGTGTATCCCTTGCTAGCTGAAGCCAGTCTCATTTACTGTAAGGCTTTACTTGGATGTAGAAGAATGGCTTCAAAACTGAGGATGGAAAAAAGATTTATTTCCTAATACTGTGGCACAGCAAGAAGTGTGAGATAAATGACAACATGTAGTCTTGTTTTGAAGGGGTAGGCTGTGCTATTGTTTTACACTTACATTTGACATTACTTACAGCAATGTATGATGACAGGGCTGTAGAAATGTGGCTGTAGAAAACGTTTTTGTTACTGTTTTTGCACACCTCTGCAAAAACAGCAAGAATATGAGCGTGATCTCTGTTCAGTGCAAATGTATAGGTAGATAGAGTCCCTTTGCTTGAAATCTTAATTTAAAAATCTAGTTTCAAAGTGGTAGCAATTAGTTTTGGAGCAGGGCTGGTAGAATGTTTAGAGCACAGTAATAACATCCCATGGCTCTCAGCATGTTTCAGTGCAGATCCAAATCTGAGTGAATATATTTTGTATAATTAGTTTGGGATTTAGGAAAAAAGGTGTCTGGAGTTACGGGTTTGCATTCTCTTTGAGGTTATGAAGAAGAAAATGTTTTTATCTCTCACTTCTGGACAGTAAAATGGTGTATTGAGAATCATGTTTGACCCAGCTCCGTACAGCCCTTTAACCTTCCGATTAATTATTTTGGTGAAGACATTGTTTGACTCTTGATTTTTTTCTAGCTATTTCCACTTAGCACTGTGGGGCAGGGAGAAAGGACACTTCACATGTTTACAGGTACTATGGAAGAATGAGATACTCTATTATCTGTCTTGTTAATGTAAAACAGTCAACACGTGGTGATGGGCCTCATCTCCATCTTGATATGTATGGGAATATTTATATTCTGATCACATTAGTAAGCATTCAGAGTGTTAGAATTACCAGTGAGTGTGTAGTTTGGCTGTGATTTGGTTGTGCAGTCTATGCCCATCAGTTCATGCTTAGGGGCCAAATCTACAAAAATATCTTTGCAGGCTCCATTAAGATTAGAAAAAGACCTGTTAACCTTGATTTAGTCAAAATTACTGTCTGCTATTTAGTAAGCCTTACCTAAGGCTTACCACTATAAGATGCATCTATGTGTTTTCATGCAGCTGTGGCTTTTGAGAGTTATCATGCAAATTATCTGACGTCACTCATTTCTTTGTATGCATTGCAGTAAATGAGCTGTGATGAGATGGTTACTGTCAAATGTAACCTGTAACCGTGATGGTGGAATGGAAGTTCCAAAAAAACAGAGGCAGAGGGAAATAAATGGAAGGAGTATAGTTCTGACACAGTTTTTCCTAACCTGTTCTGCCAGAAGGCTTAAGACCTTGTGGAGTTCTGCGCAAATATAACTTGTTTCCACTGAACCCTTGAAAGAATCTTTTAAAATAGGTCAAATACTGTTTCCTTGCTTTAGAAGTTATATATCTCTTGCTATTTATGAAACCATAAGCAACCTTGACAACAAATGAACTGATCTGGGTGCCTGAAAATATGCAGTCATGAGAGTATATTTTTGCATATGGTTCTGTTGTCTTTTGTTATTTACTGCGGTGTTTTCACATATGCTGGATAAGGGAATAAATCCAGAAAATTTGGAATAAAATTTACTTTTATACGATAATAGAGGCTTTTATTTGGACAGCCACAAATACAATTTTCCTTTCTCTTATTGCAAGCTGACATTATTTTCTGTTTGAAGCTCATCATGAAGCACATGGGTGTTTTTCCTTCTTTTTCTCTGCTTATTATTGCTTAATAAATGTCTGAAATTCTTTTTAAAAAAAAAAAAAAGGGGGGGAAGGAAAAAAAGAAAAAAACCTTTGCTTCTGTGTCCCTATGCAGGTAACGTAAAGCAGTTTTGGTGGCTGTAATTTGATTCTGTCACTTAAGGAAGTAGAACTTTACCTTCATCAAGGTTTACTTCACATTAGTTCCATGTTTACTTTCAGAAATAAATGTCTGTTGATCTTCATATATGTGTGCTAGTTTTCCTTTATTTGGGCAAAAGTTTGTTGATGATCTAGATGAAATGGCTTTGGGACTGAAGAATTTTACCTGGGTATGTTTGCCATGCAACTGTGATTTAGCAAAATTAAAACTTTGCTAGTTACTTTTTTGATGTAACCATATAGTGGATGCAGTCTTGTATTTTATTTTACATAGTTTTGTTGCTGGTCAGGATGGAAAAAAAAATGCAACTCTGGTGAGATCAAGGATTAGAAAAAGGAAGAGTCATTGCTCCCATGAGAAATGTAACATGCATTTGTCATTGCTGGTAACTTCTCATTTGGATTTTCTGAGCACGTGTGAAAAGTGGCTTTTTACTGTACAGTTTACTCTGATTTTTGCAGTTAGTGTCAAGATCCTTTCTACCCTAAGCTCATGTCAAACTTGCGTTTCAATTCTTAGCTTTGAAAATCATCTTGTATGTGACTTCAAAATGAAAGGGATGCTGTATTTCAGAGCTGGGTTGCTTTTGGCAAATGTGTTTCAAAGCCAGGTGTCTGGTGTCCATAGCAACCTGTGGAGAGGGAGGAGAGGCTGGACCCAAACGGGGACAGACATACAAATAGGAATTTGGAATTTAAGTGAGAAAAGCGCTTGAGGTTGAAGAAAGTAGCAGATCTGAGATGAGGCAACAGTGGACTGATTAAAGAAGGTGAAGCAAAGGTCGTAAATGGGAAATGGGTTGATGCATTTATGCCTAATAGAGCATATTAATCTTAAAAGACCTGAAATAACACCCCAAAACTGTAGCAAAATGTTGGTGAGAATTGCTTTCAGTTTTCCCATTTCCCTTTGTCTGATGCTATGTGGAGCAGATAAGAGTGTTTCCCTGCTGTTGTTTCTTCCATTAGTTCATGGAAAACATTTGTGCATCTCTTTTATTTTGTATCCTTAAGTATATATATTGCATAATCTTATATCATATTTCTCTTCCTGTCTACCATGTTCTCCCATGAGATCCTTATTTTATTTACTGCATAGGTTTGCTTTTGAATAACTGTTGCAGAAGGTGGAAGAGCTGAGTGAATGAGATAGGACTGTATGAAGAAAGTGTGTGGTCCCATGTAGGAGTTTGAAAATTCTGTTCTGGAGCATAGGTCTGTTTCCTTAGGAAAGTTTTGAGAACTCGTAAATTTGCTTATGTGTACGTCTAATGCAGTAGAACATAAAATATTGTAATGACTGTATACATTTATGGGAGATTATCACAAAATTCTGTATACCTTTTATCTTGTATGCTGTACACACTGCCTGTCCTTCTGTTTCAGAAAGAACAGTGTGTAACCAGAAAGGGTAGAGAGCAGGACAGGATGGCTGGCCGGAGGATGGCTTTTGTGTAAGAAGTGGTTAATTGGAGTAGGATTCTTTAGTTTTGATTAAAGGTATCTGAAGGAAGATACAATATAGGCATCAAAATCGGAACTAACATGAAAGGTGAAGATGACTGTTTGTTTACTGCCTTGTATAATTAAAAATCTGTGGATATCAAATATAATTAGCAGGATCAGGCTGAAATGAAAGGATGTATCTTCTACTTGGATGCATAACTAAGCTGTGGAAGTCCTTCCTTCTAGGTGCTAAAAAATTACACAGAATCAGAAGTAATATTCATGGAAGAAGATTTGATGAACAGCTTTAAATCTGATTCCGTATATGACTCCAGAAGTTCCTGATTCAAAAATCACTGAATATTTGGAGAAAATGGTTTATAAATATTGCTTTTAAGTGATATATGCTCATTTTATTCTGATGTTCCTCGTTTACCATCATAGTGATAGTTGCTAATAGCCACAGATAAAATGCTGGACCAGATGGATTGGTCTCACATGTGGTGGCTATTAGCATGTACTAGTTATGATGGTGAGTGCTTTTAAAAAGCGGTGGAAGGAATCTGGTAATTCTGTATTCAGAGAACTGTTTCGATAATGTATGGTATATTTAAAAAAGGAAGCCACACATGAAGGAGAAAACAAGTATTAAGAACTGCTTATAGAGACCCTTTTATTGGTATGTTCAAGGAATGTAACCAGATTTTCATGGAACTAAGGCTGGTCATAGCATGAGCTGATCTCTCTTTTTTTAAGAGAGTGGGGCAGCTGACTTAAGACTGAATGTTTTATGAGCTGAAGCTTACAGTCCAGTGAATATTCTTTGTTTTTTTAAAAAGAAAGGTATAAATTTATATGCCAGCTGTTCCTTTCCATGTAAAATATTTGCTCTGTGCTATTGGTTGTGTAGAGGCTTGGTCATCTGGCCTTAGCTAGCTCTTAATACTTCTGTAGCAGCGCTATGGAATAAATTTTTTTTCTTGAAGAAAATAAAAGGAATCCAATGCTGATGCATGCTTTCAAGTGTTTTGCTATATAAACTCTGTCTAGTGCATATCTTTTTAACAAATGGACATCACATAATCTTAGAGTTGGTTTGATCTTAAATTCCATGGAACAGTATTTCTAAATTCTGTTGGGCATTTTATGATGTTTTACCAAATCAGTCCTTCGTTGATATCAGGTAAATATAAAATGACATCCCTTCATTTTGTGATGTTCTTCCACCTCTTTTTTTTTTTTTTTTTCTCCCAAGCTGCGTTAGAACGTCATAGTTGTTTCCTCAGTGTAAAGTGAATGTGTTGTGAAGTATAGCCTGTGACTAATCGCCTCTTGCTGTCTCTACTTATTAACTGTCTGATGGTGATGTGGTTGCACCACTTTCTACACATGGCCTCAAGGATATGGCATTGTGACACCCATATTAAAATATGCAAGGCTTGATTTCAAAAGACATTTTGGGCTGGAAAGTTAGAGAGGTTATAGGCTAATATTGTGGCTGTCTTTTAGCCCTTTTATTTTAATGGATATTAGGTGGTAATAGAATAAGGTGTACCTATTTTATGTTTATACATTCTAGTATACAATTGTTGACCAGTTTTGTTGAATGTTATCCTACAGTTAAAGCAGTATGTTTGGTTAAAAAAAAAAAAAAAAAGCTAAGCCATGTTCCAAAAATGCATTTACAGTTTGTTAAATATCAGTGTTTTACAAGTCAGTTCGGTGCAGTAGTACCAGATCAGAATATTATGATGACACACTGGCTTTTCAAGTTGCATGCACCTTTATCTTTTTAAACAATACAACAAAATGAAATGTGTGCTGGACTGGTAATCGGTTATTGGCAAATGTGTAACTTACAGGTTATTATAGAGACAGTAACTGTGTGAATGCTTTAATTATTCATTGGTGTTTTGGTAGCTGTGAAATAGTTCTGTTGTGAAAATATTTTCTCTGGTCTTTAAGTAAAGATATTCCCTCTTTCTTTCTCCCTCCTGCTTCCCAATGAAACCCCAAATATTGTCTTACAAAATGAGATGTAATTTAGTTTAGGAACATGAACTTCTCATGGCTTTGTTTCGTTCGCGTGATGATAACTTAAAAAGAGAAACAGGAAACTCAAAGTGGTTTCTCTATAAGGTTTCCTAAAATAATGAATGGAGTTCACCAAAACTTTGTGGGTAAATTTCTGAAACCTCAGATAACTTGAGGCCTCAAGCTTAGAGTGGTGAGCACTACCTCCTTTGACAACGGTAAATTTCTAAGTCATCCAATTGAATGTGTATGAAATTATTGGTCCTTTAAATCTGTGGTTTGTAGGTAGAATCTAGCAAGCTAGTTGGAGTTTGTTTAATTGGAACAAAGTATGAGGTGTAATATTTTACTAATGAAAATACTTGGTTCTTCACTGAAAGTATTTTACGCATGCACATGTTTTATGGCTATGCAGGTGTTTAATAATGCTTCCTCTTTAGCAATTTGTAAAATAATTTTTTCAAAATTTTATTTTTTTAGGCGCTTATAAGAAGAAACAGGAAACTTTTCTCAAGCTGAAGACAAAGTAAAAGAAAACTGTATCATGTGTTAGGATACTGAAGAGTGATATTTCTTGGATTAGTATATTTCTGGATTGCAAAGCAAAAGAAAGAGGTTGAAAATGGGGAGAAAGAAAATACAGATCACAAGAATAATGGATGAACGGAACAGACAGGTAAGAAACAAGGAGTCTGCATGAACAAGTTAATCAGTAATCCTAAAAATGAATGGAAACTTTTAATATAGTCATCTTAATTCACTCTTCTAAAGACGAGCTTTGTCTTCATTTATCTACAGATGGCATTACCAGAATACAAATAAGAAATATATCTCAATGGTTTTACTACTGTTTGAGGGGAAAATTGTTATTTATAAGTAATATCAATTACTACTTTAAATCAAATTCACTGTAAAACTACTTAAATGGTACCCTAGTCTGTAATTCCAGCAGAGTGGAGGTTCATGTTGAAACAGACACCTTACTTGATTTGATAGCTACTGGGAATACATAGTAATGAAGATAAAGGATGAGAAATTCAGAAGGGATGCTGGGAACACATAGTAATGAAGATAAAGGTTGAGAAATTCAGAAAGGATGTAGTAAAAGCATTTGCTACAGCCTTGTTGAGAGAGGAGTTTATCATAGCTATGGACAATGATCTACAGTGGTTTGATATAGTAATGTGTTAACGTGAATCTATTTAAAAACATTGATTTATATTTCTTGTAGGAGCTGTTTGCTACAACAGTCTTTAAAAACAGTCAGTCAAATGGGAGGAGTACTCCAAGTGCACTGTTTCAGGAAGAGCTGCTTACTTGGCTGCTCTTGCCCTAATAAAGGGGTGTCCTGTGAACTTGAAAAGTACCAGAAGTTGGTGACTGTAGAATTAGTGTTTCCTCTTAACTTCTAAATTGCTACATGAGATATGAAACAAAATTTTAACTGGATATTGAAATGTATAGTGGGGTATCTGGAAGCTACCATTTTTAAGGAAAAGTATTGTAGGAATGACTTAACAATCTTTAAGAATAGTCTTAGTGGGTCAGACCAAAGATGCCACTAGGCTGGTGTTTTTTTGTCCAGTGATGGTTAATAAGCAAATAAGTGTAGGATGGAGATGCACATGTTACGCTACTCTCTAATCCTCTTCCAGCTTCTAACTATTCTTAGCTCAGGGATTTCCTGAGCTGGATGTGGTTTCCGTATATTTAGTAACCATTAATGGATTTTTTTTGTGGTTTTCCCCGCCCCTGCCAGTGAACTTGTTCAGTTATCCTTTGAGCCCTTATAAAGTTGAAGCATTTACAACATCTTTTGGCTAGGATTTCCTATAGGTCTTATTACCTGTTGTTTCAAGAAACACCTTTTCATGTACCCGTTGTCATGGTTCTGCTAGTTATTTAGCTCCTGTATGGAAGAGGCAGCAGTCACTCCCTATCTAGTCTGTCCATCTTGCTTGTTACTCTGTGGACCTCTGCCATGTTTTCTTATTTTCTCTTAAAATACTTTTTCAGGTTGAAGCACTCTAGCTTACTTAGTCGTTTTAATAGAGAATTTATTCCACACTTTTGACCATTCTTGCTATTTTTCCCTAAACCTTCTTGAGTATTGCTACATTATTTTTGGTGGCAAAGGGACCCAGAACTGCACAGTGGTCAAGATGCATGCAAACCGTGGACTTACATAGTGGTGTACTGATGTTTGCTCTCTGTTTCCTTCCTAGTATTTGATTTTCTTTCTTAACTTCTGAGCACCAGCTTGATACAGTGTCAGAATTCCATGGGACTGTCCTGCTGCTGGCACATCAGCTCAGAGCCCATTGTTTTGTTTGTGAAATCAGGATTGTTTTTCTCCCTGTATCACTTTAAAGCAATGTAAACTCTGAGAAGACTATATATAGCAAGAAAAGTATTATTGGAGTTTGGGAGAAAGCCAAGTATTGTGTTTTGAACAGCTTTAATCACACAGTGACTGTATGTTTGATGTAGATAAATGTCTTCAGTACCCGTAGTAAAAGTAGATGAATTAATAACTTCAGTTCTTTCAGATCTTGCTCTAGAACTTCAGGCATGTTGATGAGGTGGAAATTGATTCCCCTTCCCCCCCTTTTTTAAACTTAGTTGCAGTGAGTTGGACAACCTTGGTTTTGTTCTACTTGAAACATAAATATTGTTATACTATACGCTGACTTTGGTGTGGTGGTGTTTTTTTTAGGGGAGTTGCTTTTTTTTTTTTTCAATCTCCATCTCATTGTTCAGGTTGGAACAATGGAGAAGAAGAGTATTACTGCATTTGTATCAGATTTTAGACCATTTGTATCATTGCTGTGCCTGAAGCAAAATATGGGGATTAAATTCTAGGTTTTGTTTCTGGCTGTTTTATGGCTAGCACATTTTGGGGCTTTTTAGTGACTAGGAAGAGGCTTTAAGCTCCAATTTAAAAATGGAATTAGGCTTGCCTTATCCTTTTTATTTGGAACTTAGAGGTGATAACATACTGCATTTTGGTTTTGAAAAGGTTTTAAAGAGATTAAATAGATTTTGTTAGTGGAGCCAAATTTTTTATGTGTAGAGGTATTGATGGTGTTCTTTAACCCCACTGGTGTCCTGTGGGTTTGGTAGCTAGTATATAGAGCTTTAACATACTGAAATGCCCTGATGCACTGGATATTATTAGGTATTAATTTACTTCAGAGATTTTTTTTTTCATTGACCTAGATAAGGGGGGCATTTAGGGTTTGTTTTGCCGAACAGAAAGCGTAGTTCAGTTCTGTTCTCTCAGTTTTTCTGTGGCATATGCAGCTGGTTAGTAGGTCACTCATGAACATGCATATGATGTTCTCTTTAGATGTTTAGTATGATGTTTAGGGTTTTTTGTTTGAAAATACGAGTAGAATGAGGTACAGCTTTGCCGGCAGAGCAAGTTTATATAACTTATGTGGAAAGAAAAGCTATTGTTTTATCAGAAGCATCTTATTTCAGATGGGATTGTATGTGAACTCAAAACAGAATATATAGACCATTACTCTGGGGGATTACAATAGTCATGAGACTGTCATTGTATTATTAATTAAGCAGTCTTATCTGCTTGAATGAGCTGTAGGACATTTATCTTCATTAAGCTGAAGAGAATAAAGTACAGTAAATTAGATATCAAAGGAGCTCAATCTTGCTGCCTTTGCTCTCTCCCTGCCCATTTTTTGCTAAGCAATATTAGAATAGTGCTGAGGAAGCCATTGGCCTGCAATAAAGATACATATTTTTGTTTTTACTGTGGTTGTAAATGGCAAGGAAAAAAAAAGATAGATAAATTTGCAAACTAATATTCTGCTTTCTGTGTTATTTAATGAAAACTGAGTTTATAATAACCTATTTGCATTAAAGTAAGGCTTGGACTCCAGTGGTAGCGGGGTTTGTGCTAGTCACTGTCCAAACACAAAGTGAGAAATGGGTGCTAGCTGAGAATCTCACAAGTGAAGTAGCCTTACAAGAGGCGAGAAAGATACCATTTCAGTAGAGATGTTAAGATCCCTTGCCCAGGATCACATGGTTCCTCAGCGGAACTAAGCCTTCAGTCTTTTCGTTTAATGACTTCTCAAAATACTATAGCGCACACATATCTTGTTAATAACAAAAACTAAACAGTAGTACCTGTCTACACCTGCTCATGCTCAGGTAATAATCTCTTAAGTGTCTTGTAATTGAAGTATCAGAAGAACAATGGCTATTTAAAAAAAACAGAGTTTCCCTGGAGGGATCCAGACAAAGTAATTCTCAGTGTCCCATCCAAGATAGGATAAATAAATCCCACATGTTATGAAAGAAGGCATGTGTAAAGTGACAGAACTTCTAGGAGACTAACACAACATCTGTTTTTAAAAAGTGGCTGTATTGTCTTAGATGTGGATAGTAAAATTTCCAACTGCATTTAGAAAAAGTACAACCCAGTAAAACCTACATTTGTACTTGGTCAACTTGTTGAATTGGTAACTGAAAATAAAATACTAACAGAAGATGCATTAAGGTAAAGTCTGTCAGATTTTTTTTTTGGCATCTTTTCTCGCTAATGTATTGTAATTGTTAAATGAAAGTAGGTAAAAAGATTTGCTTACCCTAGTTGAACCGTGAATGTGTTATAGCACTCTTACATAAAATTGTTTCAGAGATAGAGCTGAATCTTAATGGAGCTTCTCACCAAACGTGCTTTGAAAGGGTTGAATAAAAAAGTTATGGTAAGTACTCACTTTTCATCTGAACACAGATTATTCAAGCCTCACAAAAGGCTCTGTGATTAGTGGTGTTTAAACCTAAAAAGTTCTTAAGTTAGAAACACTGCACAGGAACTTAGGTGGAACTATGGTTATCATAAAACGCCTGACATTCCATATTCTCATCTTTCTAGGTCTCTGTTTATTGCCTCCATTCCTACTGTGGCTAAGTGTTAACAATCTGGGTTTACAAAAATCATAGGCACGGTGCATTTTTGGGAGTAGGGGCACATGTTAAAACAGGTTGGGGTTTGGGGTTTTTTTGGGTTGTTTTGTTTGGGTTTTTTTGATGGATGCGGATACTGTTTTATAGTGGGAAAGGAATGTCAGGTCCACAGTACTTTTGCAAACATTGGTGGTGGAAGAGCAAAGTATGCATATACTGTTTTAATAATACAGTTATTTTCAGCATGCTGTGTACACAATGTTGTTAGTATATCAGTCTGCATCATTCTGAGACTATTTATGTGGTGGGAAGGATAGTATATATTTTGTATTATAGATAGTATTAGAAAAAGTAATATACATATCTGGAAAAAAATGCCTTGAGGTGTGTATACACAGAATTTTCCGATCCATCTTCCAAAAACTTGATGTACACTTAATTAATTAACGTGTTAAACTATAGAAACCCATAAAACAGGTTTGATTGTTTCTTGTGTTTTACTTCATTCCTATCTTGCAAGATATACTGACTATTGTCCATTAAACGTGTAGGGCATGTAGGTCACTCGCTTGTCACAGAAGTGTATACTTGAATTGTACTATGGGGGTGTGAATATGGCCCTAGACAGAGGTGTTCCATTCAGTACTGAAGCTCAGATTGAAAGGCTAGATCCAAAAATAGCATCTTTATTTGAAAGGTCTCAGAACATGATTTCATAGTATAGATTAAGTGTCTTTTTGAGACACTTAAGAGAATGTTTAGTAAAAATATTGTCCTTTAGTAAAAATATTGTCCTTTAAGAAAAGTTGGCCTTAGCATCAGGCCTGTGTTTGATTCAACTTGATGTCGAATACATTGATACTCTTATATTCTTATAATACATTGATACTCTTTATATCATTAATTGAAATCTTGTGAAAGGAATATTTTTAAAAAACTTTTTTCATAACTGATAGTGATTTTTATAGCTATTTCTCCCCCTTCGCTGATAGGCAAATGCTTCTTTGCGATGGTCTGTAATGGATTTATCTTCCTGCAGCAGTTCTAATGGACAGAATGATTGTTTCATGATGTTCCCAAGTGGCAGAAATTAACTTAAAAATATAAGTGAACTGATTAGATGGTTTAATAGCAACAAAATAAGAATGTTTCTTAGCTTTGCATAATTAGAATCATATTACATAGGAACAGTGTTGCTTCCACTGATACTGCTGTTTGCTTTAATTTTATTAGAATTAAGGTTATGAGTAACTTGTAAACTAGTTACAGACTAACTGATCATCACCGAAGAAAATATTGTGATACCTGGAAAGTCCGTGTTGGTTGAACAGAGGATCCTACAAACTTTAACTCTCCTTGGTAGTTATGTACCAGCAGAAGAGCTGGGGGGGTGTAACTGTTTAGCTTAGTCTAATATAGAGCATTGGCCCTAAAAATGACACCCAAATATGACAGGCAATTCTGTTAACTGAACATGTGTACAAGCTTACGTTGCTTGTTAGTAGGAATAAATAGTGTAGACTCAGTTTGTATATTCCTTGAATGCTTCATGATAGTCCTTCAAACCCTTGTCATGTGTTTAAAAAAGAAATAAATCATTATTCTTTCTTCTCTAGGTCACCTTTACAAAGAGGAAGTTTGGATTAATGAAGAAGGCATATGAGTTGAGTGTACTCTGTGACTGTGAAATAGCACTCATCATTTTTAACAGCTCTAACAAACTCTTTCAGTATGCCAGCACTGATATGGACAAAGTTCTACTTAAATACACAGAATACAACGAGCCCCATGAAAGCAGAACCAACTCAGATATCGTTGAGGTAACAATTTGAAAAGACACGTCAGTTTTCTTGTCTCGTTAATACTTCAAATATGAACAATATTAGAGTATTTTAAGATATTTTAACCAAATGTATTTAACTTGAAAACCTTGTCATAAAATGTCAACTACTGCTTTTAGTCTGGTTTCTCTAAGGCACTAAGTCATCTTTACAGCCATGTTGTTTTCCCATCTGCCCTCCACCCCCTGCCAGTTTCTGGGAAACGTGTTTGATTTCAACCACATTTGGCAATGGAAATAGAGGTGTGAAAGATGGTTGTTTTTCTGGGGGAGGGAGGGGGCGAACTGTTCAAGGTTTTAATGGAAAAAATCAATTGGATGGAGAATAAGGTCCAAAGAGTGCCCTCAGCCAAACAAACAATTATGCTTGGCCCCTTTTCTCTTCTGAGGTAGTAGCCACTTTACCAGTCACATGTTGCACACAGATTGAATCAGCCACAGCCTGTGCTGCCCCTTGTTCAGCCAAAAAAGCCAACAAAAAAAGGGAATCTGTAGAGCAGATGAAGTTAATTAAATTTGTTGTCCAGTCACTCTGTATGTCAGTTAAAACATACCAGTGTGCAGAGTGACTGCAGTTTCTGCAGTAATAGAATAGCATGAATATATTTACTCAAAGGTATTGGTTTCATCTACTATTATTATGCTTGTGCTTTAAATAGAAACTCTTTCCAGTACATAATTTCTAAAGTAGGTGTAGTAGAAATCAAGGATTTTTTTTGGCAATTCGAGCCTTTTTGTACTGTAACTGCATTTCAGATAAATCATGTCTCCAGTAGTCCTGTAAATAGACTAAAACAGGTGGCTGACTTAAGTGTTTAATTTAAATTCTGAAGTTGTCTTCTGAACAAATGCCTTGCTTTTTAGGAATAGTGATTAGCCTCGTATAGCTGGAGAGTCTATTGCCAAGGGGAACACAGAGTACAGCGAGGATACTAGCTGATTTTGTAAATAAGTTTTCAAGAAGAAAACAGATTGGCAAAGCTGGGAAATAGACTGATGCCTTGTATTTCTTTCTGAGAAGATTCTCTGCTAATTTGTCAACTCCCTTTTATGATCAGAAAGAAAACCTCCCCAACTTCTGTCTTCAGCGCTGAGTACTAATGAGAGGGATAATACAAGCTTTGAAGAGTTGAAGGAGTATTACTTAGTCACTGGATTAGTGCAAATAAGGGATAGCTGCTGTAGAGGAAGGGAGAACCTAATTCTTTCAGGATGAGCTTTTGATCGTGACAGACGTGAATTTGAGAAAGGAATACAAGCAAGTCAGGCTGATTTATTTCTTCTGCATCTGAGGCCTCTTTGTGTTATGACTTCTGTAGTAGTGCTGCTTCACATCATGAGGACTAATCCAAAAGAATTTCTACGCAAGGCTACCTGTAGCTTTTTAAATTTTTTTTGTTGGTGGGTGTTTTTACCAGTGTCAAGCATTTGACCCCAGTCAACTGCATAAAAAAGTACAGGTAGTACCCACGTGCACATATGGTTTCTATTCTGGGGGAACATGCAAGAACCCATCGACAGATTCTTACTAATTTTCCTCTGTAGGTTTACTGTATTATACTACTGTGAGATTTGGGACTTCAGTCTCATTTTTCAAACATAGTATAATTTAGGAGTGCATCTCCCAGTCTCTTCAGATTAGCCCTGTGTACTTTTTAGTTTACTTGAAAAGTTTTTGGTTTATTTTTCTCACTTGGGAAAATTATTTAGCCAAAGAGGGGAGTGTATACCTTTTTGCAGGGAAAATATATTCTTTAAGTTTATGGCTGTATTCTGGATGGGAAAATTAAATCAGTAGGATGAAATATTTACAAGCTCAATATATGTATGATAGAGTGGTGTTTTCTCTGTGTTGGATTCCAGGAAAAAAAAAAATGTGTACAGTATTTCAGAAAGGTACTCTGCAGTTTCATTTTTTGCAACTGATTGCATTTCAGATTTGCTCCACCTGTATGGTAACTTCATAGTCTATTAACTATTGTTTTTTAGGCAATTAAGAGATATCATTCATGGTTGGGTTTGGATGGTTTGCTTCCCACTGTAAGTAAATAATGTCTTTAATTTAGAAAAACATTCCTTTTCAGTGGAAAATGATCTACTTTTTTGTGTTACAAGAGAGCTGAATTGGTTCAGTGGAGAATATGACGTGCTTTGGGAGCAGATACACTGACAGGTACTGCATAGGTAGGAAGGAACATGGGAGAAGAGATGAGATGGAGGAGAATAAGAGTCCTGTATTTAAGCAGTAGCAAGTTGCCAGAAGCCTATTGCTTCATGTAATGTCACCATTGATGGATGTTTGTGGCATGATAGAGGTGAAGTTATAGTACCAGCATTTTGGAAATGTTCTGAAAGAACAACGTAAAATGGCTTCTCTTTATTTTGCCTGTGTAGAAATACTATTTTAACAAGTAAAAATTACTGAGAACCCCCCCTAAAAATCTGTCAAATTATACACTAAACCAGTTTAGAATAAGTAATTCCATTTTATAGAGTTATAGCTAATGTTACTAATCTTAGTTAACATTTTAGTAGTTCACTTGCCTGCTTGAATATGAAAAATGGTATTTACTGTGATGCAAGCTCACCATGAAACTAGTCTTCACCCACTGTGGTCCTGATACACATGACAGGAGTTTTTGTTTTTTGGTTTGTTTTTTGTTTTTTTCTGTGTTAGAAGGAAAGCTAATTCTACCCAGCTCGGAAGCTGTATAAGGGAAGAAACCAGTCTACTGTTACTTTCCGTACTGGATAGATGGCAATATTGTAAATGATTAAGTGAAGTTGAGGCGTCTTCCCGTTGTAGTTGCCTCCTGTTCAGTTTTGGCATAAGGATTGTTTTTATATGCCCAGAGCTTGGTATCTTCTGTTGCTGCTGGAACGTTTGTGTGAAAACATAGCGGGAGGGAGAGCACCGGCATCTTAAATGAATACTAGAATTTTTCTTGATACATACCCTTATGTCTTTCACTGTACGTGCTATTGTAGATGTGAATGCTCTGTTGCTGTCCTGTACCTGTTATTTTCTAAACTTTGTCCCTTTTATGTTTTTTGTTGGTTCCATTTTTCTTTCTAATTTCTGTTAATATTTCTTTGTCCTCCTCCCCCCTTTTTTTTTCCTTCCATTCAACTTCTAAACAGTTCACCTATCAATAAATTGTGGCTTTACCTATTTCTTGCTGTTGGGTTTTTGTCATCGTGATTTTTTTTCTTTCATAGCTACTTGGTAGCTAGTAACTGATATCAGTGTAAGGAATGTGGTTTTTCAACCATCTAGGCAGAATTATAGACTTTTGAATAGCTGGAATTGGAAGTTACAGAATTTTGTTTTAGTATGAGCTTAGTTTTCTAACTATCAGTAGTATACTTGGGGATGGTCCATTTCCTGCCATTTGGTACCCTTAAAATTAAGGGAGAAGATCTTGTAACAGATGGCCTGTAACCAGTTTTAAAGGATATTTTGTGTGGCATTTTTGAGCTGGGACTCAACCTTGTTGATCTTTGACTTTTTTGCAGTTTGAATCTTGTTTTACAGCATTGGAAAAAAGAGGTGAATAGGGAAAACAGGATTGACTGAAACACTCAAAATCTTCAGAACATACACAGGTCTGTGAAATAATTTCCTTGCTTATCAGATCAGGCACAGTTGGTCTAATGGGTTTTTTAGATTAATTTCTGTATCCCTCTGAAATATGGAAGGTGAACACAGCTGATGTGAGGACAGTGAAACTTTGCTTATGATTGCTGATCTCTTGACCTTTTTGTAAAGGGCATTTATTCAAGAGGTGGTGAGTGTAATGTTTCCTTTAAGCCTCATGAAAAGAAAAACATATCTTCTGTTGAAAGTCCACAATAGCTTTTTCATACGAGTTCAGAAATATAAATTAGCATTCAAAAACTTCTTTGATGTTTCTTGCTCTTGGACAATATGGTCCCTTCTCACATCAGATGGGAGAGGGTTGGTTCTGTTGTACAGTAAGGTTTTATTTGCCTTATTTTTTTCATAGTTGAGTGAAAGCTAGTGCTCTTGCACAGGTTAGATGGACCATATAGGGATATTGAAAAAAGTGAAATTTTCATTCAGTCTGTTTTGAATTCTTGAAGTATTAGGATCATATATTTAGTTTTACAAAGCCATAATGGCACAGTTGAAGATGGTTACACTGAATCTATGATTTGAAGGACTTGCCGTAGGTGTTACAGCATTTGATGCTTTAATGTTCATGGACTTCTTTTCTGTAACACATTATTCTTGGCAAGTAACTACTTTTCCTGAAAAAAGAAGCAGAGTACTTCTGCAGAGTAAAATGGGAAGAATTTCAGGTTTTATCAGGATTCTGTATCCATATGGTCAACAAAATGTTTTAATGTATAAAAGACAATTTGAGACCTTGAGCGTTTATCCTTTTTTGATCCAAAGGAAAAAAGGGAAATGAACAGGCACTCACACTCAATCTTCTTTAGTAGTGTAGGGTGTGTTAAGATTATTACAGATTATCTACAAGGTAACACTTTCATGCTGGCCCCTTCTGTCCCTCAGGAGTGCCTCAGAAAGCAGCAGTTGTTCCCTCTCTTCCAGCCTCTCTTTCTGGGAGTCAGAGGCTGAAAACAGGATTTTCTTGCCTGTTTAGCTGAACTTTTTTATCTCTTTTCCACGTTTTGATGTTGAGTGATACAGCAAAACAGGGTTTATTTCACCTACACTTGGCTGTGGGTGGGTTGTGCATGTTTCATTGTATCACCTCATCAAACTGAGGTGATTTGATTTTTAGGAGCCTGTCTGAAATGTGACCTACTTTGCTGGTTGGCACATCTGTACCCATGAGAATTTCGGATGGGTGTCAGTTAATGAGCCTCTTCTGTGCTGTATAGTTTAATGCTGTTTTCAGTATAATATAATGTGTTGTATAGGGCTTAGGTTATACCCCAAATATTGACAGCTGTCCTTGAAATATGCAATAATCTGTAATAAAAATCATAATTAAAAAGTGTAAAAAAAAAAAAATCTATCCTGAACCATGTCATGTAATTACTGTAAACATATTCTTTTGAAAGGCTGCGGTATTGGAATAATCATAACTGTTTCTTGGTGTAAGTTACAGCGAGTGATTTGGATGTTTGTATTAAATCTTGACATGGAAAATGCTGACTCGAATAGAAAGTAGTGTTTGTGATGGCTTGGGCTGATAGCGGTCATGTCACAGTTTTGTCAGAAACAAGACAGAAAGCAGGTAAATGTACCTGCTGCTACTTACAGTGGTGTGAATAAACCAGTTTAATTTTATAGAAGCTGTATTCAGTGCATCATCTTGCATTAAAATACCAATCAGGCATTCTATTTCTCTGCCTTTTCACAAAATTGTAATGAAGAACTGTTATAGGAGCAATACGTGTTCTTTAGTCATAGACATATATAGTACCAGAGATGTGATTGTCTGATCATAGCTTTGAGTAAGCATGTAGAGCTCATCTGCACATGTAGAGCCTGCAGCATAAAGAAGCAGATGCATCTCCACAGCCAGATGGAGCATATGCCAAGAGACAAGTGTAACAGTGTGGGGAGCATAAACAGAAAAGTTGGTGTTGAAACACTATTTTTATAAACCAAAAGCTTTTTGGTTTTGTTTTTTTATCCAGTTTTCTCCACCTCCCCAGCATTGCTTCTTTTCCAGGCTATGGATTACCAACACAACATGTATTTTGAACTGTTATTGGTCTGTCATACAGTGTAGTAGTTAGTTAACCATGACATGTTATGGTATTTTGGTAGAGCTTGAATTGGTTCATAGCTTCTTTTTTAAAATTTGGGTGAAATTCATAGGCTGTTGAAGATTTGGGAATGGTATCTCAATATACATACATGCACACATACAAAATTACATGAGAAAGACATTCAGTTCATTGATCCTGTTTTCTTCCTTGGAGGATACCTGGTGTATGCAATCTAGATACGCATTTGGCAAACAATTTGGGCTTCCATGTTTTGCTATTCAAAGCTAAAAAGTAAGATGGTGGAAGTTGGATCACATCCTGCAAAAATATTTCTTTGAAATGTTTCATAAGAGACGTTACATGGTAAGTTTTTAAACAATTTTAAGAAGGAAGAGAGCGCTCTACAACTACCTTCAGTTGAAAATGAAAACTGATGCTTAATGTAGGTGACTAAAATATACAAATTTCCATGAAGTATGAACACAGCTTTATAGAACTAAGATAGTGTTGAGAAGTGATACCATGAATGTTGCTGGTTAGACCCACACTAGAGATTGTAGGAAGGTTGACAATGCTGATTAGTTAACGTTTTGCATTCCTTCCTATCTGATAGATGGAGAATTGCCAATAGTGGGCTAGACTTAGGAGAAAAAAGAAAAAAGCAAAAATTTTTGGGCTGATAGAAGAATACATATGAGTATGGTAAATAGTATTATCACGTGTTTTAATTGATTGGACCACTTGCTTTGGTCTCCAAATAGCATGGACCACAATGTGGAAATAAGTGGTATACATTTAAAAGAGGGAAGAAGCTTAAAAATGGTTTCAGTGAGGTAAGGAAATTACTTTGTAATCTGCTCGTGATGCTGAGAAAATGTAGGCATTATTGGACTTGATTTGCCAAATGATTATGTAAATGTAATTATACTGCATATAACATTTCAAATAATTTGAGATGGCACACAAATGCCTTTGAGACATTTTAAGGAGGTGATTGAGGAGGATTTATGTATGGTTAAGGACTAAAATCTCACTTTTAACTTACCTTAAAAAGAGAGAAAACGCATCAAAACTGCAGTGGTCTGCAATATGATTTATCAAAAACTTAGATGTATAAAAATATATGTGTATTTATATGTATAGTAGCTTGAATCTATTTTTTTTTTCCTAGTGAAAGTGTTTACCATAAACCTGGCTTGTAAACAGGTTATGCTTTGGGGTTTTATTTCCCACCCAGGTTTCAGGAAGAAACAGCTTCCTTGAAAGGTTTAGAATGTGGTAAATGTAGCAAATATTTGTTTTGAATATAGTGACAGAAGATACCTGAAGATACCTGTGTGTTCTATGCTGAGCAAAACAGTTACTACTCATAATGGTGTCTGTCTCTTCTTTCTTTTTTTTTTTTTTAATTTGGGAGATCAAGTTCCACACTTAATCCCCAAAGTAATTTTGTTTGAGCTGTTTACTGTTATCATTATTTTTTCCATATCTTTCATTTGGTAATATTGTTCTACTTCTTTGGCTATGCTGAAATTGCTTTGGGCATGCTGGTGACTAATGTTGACATGCTTGGGGTTTTTTTTTTTGTTGGTGACTTTAAGAAAGCTGACAGTGCTAGAAAAAAGTTCTTGTTCCTAGTTAATGTCATTTTGTGTTCCTTCATTTCTGATATATAAACAATTGCTGGAAGTAGGATAGGCTTTTTTTTTTTTTTAAAACAGCTTTGGCTTGCCAGGAAATAATCTAAAGCTACACTTTTCTCGTGTCTAAACCAGTGATTAAATTTACTGTTTTAGGGTTAAGAATGCAAGACGATTTCTACCTCTTAAAACAATGCTGGTATTCTAAATTTACCATGCTGTACTGGTATTCTGAATTTTGATGAATTCCAGCTTTAGTCACTAACTAAATGAAATATATGAAATTTGTCCAGAATGCATCTTTATATATAAGTTTCCGAAGTCTCTTGCTAATAATGGTTGTGCTAAGCTGTTGTATTACCAGTAGTAATTTTATGTAGTCCCAGTTCAGATTGCTCTGTGTCCTATGACAGTCCTATGACAGTTATACTAGTGAGATTATCTTAAAGCTGTGAAATGAAATTTGCTATGATGTTCTCCTTACTTTTTTTTAACAAATTAACAGAAAAAGCTAATCACTTAGCTGATGAATGACAGCTTACTTGGCTGTGCATCAGTAGAATCTCAAATTGAATCAGATGGCTCTTCAGGAGGCTGTGCTGCTGTGAGGACCAGAATCTTAAATCTATATCAAATACTAATAGAGGGCCTTTGTATGGTACCTGTGTACTGAAAACTGCAGAAGCAACCCTGCAATAGGTGATGTGGATATCTTTTAAGAACCAAGATAACTTTGTATTTCATTGAGAAGGCACATCAGGAATTTGAGTTGGTCATAATAGCATGTTTTTCTGTTTGAGAATTTTTTTTCCCCCATTTATTTTAATCTCTCTTTAAAGGGGAATGACACAGGTCCAAATATCATTAGTAAAAAGAAAATATCTAAATCTTCCCTGTCCTCATTCCAAGCTATCGGTGTTTTGACCTGGTGGTCTTAATGGTTAATTGTCCTGTGAGCTAGTTGCTTGACCAGTGTTTTAAATTCTGTTTGTAGACCAGAGAGCATTTCTTCCCCTCCTTTCCTACTACCTCTTGAGAAAATGTAGCTAATATACTAAACTTTCTCCCTTCTCCTCCCTGCCTCTGTCAAATGCTGTTAACTTTTTTCCTGAATTTGACATGAAACCCAAAATAACAATAAATAGATCTAGCTTAATAGATCTAGTGAATGAATTGTTACAAGTCATAGTCTGGAAGAAGCAAGTTCTAAGCAGAGCTGGAATAGTGCTTGTTGGGGCATTTAGGTAGCAGTTTCTCTAAGTAGATAACTGTTTTCTTTAAAACAATTTAAAGCATGGCTTGTTTCAGTTCCCATCACTACCGTGTATGTAGCTACGAGCTACTTATAATCACTAAAGTTCCCAGAGATGTGCTTTAGTTCTTAGAACAGTTCTGAATGTGACAGGCATGGCTGTGGGCATGACTGTTCAGTGTCCTGTCCTGCCAGTCAGTGGTATAGGCCTCTCACTGTAATCCTGAAGTGCAGACTATAACTAGTAATACTATTTAAAAGTTCTTTCCTCAGTTTCTAGTGGTAGCATGAGTTGTGAATAATTCAGTTTGATGTAAAAATTTTGTAAGTGTCTCATTGAACTCCAGACATATTTACCGTTAAAGATAGAAATACCTAACAGTGCTAATTAATATAATGAATATTTTGGATTCTAATTACATAACATTAACTACTTCGAGTTGTGTGTTTTTTTGTGCTTTCCTTTGCATTGTGCAGTATCTAGATGTAATTGGAATAAATCAAAATATTCAACAGCTTAAAGCAGTAAGAGCAAAACTTGTTTTTACTCTACTCTGGTAACTTAGTAGGATGAGATTTGAATAAAGAAAACTTTTGTTCATTTTACTGTAGAAAACTTAGGCTGTTGTGCTTTTGGATGAGGTCTCACAATGTAAAACATGCCATTAGGTGGAATCTGTGTTGTTTTTTTAAGTTATGACTATTGTAAGTACTTCTCGTGTTTTCTAGGAAAACTACCCTTGACTTAGGTTTATATTGCAAAATAGCAGATAGTAGTATCGTATTTACTGTACCCTTCCTCACAAATCTTGATTAAAATATAAACTTTGAACTGTAGAAGCTAAAATGTGTCAAATGTTCTAGACATCTGTAAAATAAAGATGCATTTTCAAGTGGAGTAGCTAAAAGTGTTTTGAGAGATTTGTTAAGGGTCCATCTTGCCTCTGGGATTCTTTGGCCTGTGAAGGTTTGTTGAAGTGATTGCTACATCCTATACCTCTTACTCGCCATCCTCCTTTAGAAGCAAAGGGTGATTATGGCTCCATGTTTCTGTATTTGTTTGGATACAGACTTGGATAACACATTCCAAAGAATCAAAACTTAATGAAAGCAGCTATTTTTTTTAATATTGCATATAGTTTCTATTCTTGGTGAACAGCACATACCTCTCATTTCCTTTGGAGACCGGTTTTAGTATTTATTTAAATAGGTGCTACATAAAAACAGTGATTCTCCTCTGTTACGAAGTCCTGTATTTATTTCCCAGCTGTGCAAGTGATATTTTTCCAACTGATTCTGCAGTGTGTTTGGAGAATGTTTTTAGTTTTGAAATTTATAGGGCAGACACACAAAGTCCAGTTCTCACACCCACTGCTCGGAAATGCATATCAAAGATCCTGTTCTGGATTTAGCTGTTCTGGAGATGTTGTGTTAAGTAGGATTGAAAATTGACTCCAAGAAAATCTGTAACAGCTCACTGCTTGTTAATGCCGGAGTTCATGCAGGCAGTCACACAAAGACATAATTATTCACTTGTATTAACAAGTTCTTCAAGCTGTGCTGGTCTTATGTATTCTGCAGCCCTTGTGTTGCTGCAGAATTTGGTGCTTTTGAAATTCTGTATTGACAGTAGAGTATATTTTTACTTTGCGATTTCAAAGTGAGGACCATGGCATCTGTTAATCAAGAGTGAGTGACTTTACACAAGCTGTGCATGGAAAGAATAGACCCCAGAACAATGCATCTTCTGGAACTACAGTAAGATAAATAACTGTTCTTTCTGGTGATACTCTTGATTTCAGTGGAGAGTTAATGTAACCCCAGCTTTTGACTTTGAAGCTTATGGGTTTGGTAGTGTATTCAGCTACCAACCCTGCCAATCTGCTGGGGATTAACCACCTTGCGGAAGGGACAGGAGAAGTGCAAGCTTCTTGATCATTGCTGTTCATCAACCAATGGTTTAGCATAAACTGTCAAAAAGGAGGGAGAGAGTCAACTATAGGATGCTTGACTCCCTTTGGACCTCAGCATGTTTACATGCTGTGTTTCTGTTAAGTTTCTAGTACTTTGCTTTTGAATAATCTCAATGGTTCAGCCTTAAACTGATGGGGCTTCTGCAGAAGAGGGCTCGGGGACTCTCTAGCCTCCAAGAAAGAATTACAGATCATCTTCATACTGTCATTCAACCTCCCAGTCATGTAACCAACATGTGGGTGTGGTGAGATACTTCTGATCATATGATGGAGATTGTGGTTTGTTCATTGCCAGTGTTTTACTGCAAGTAAACCATCTAGGCTGTAACATATTTAACACTCATCTGAACAAAGGACTTCATGTTGATCCTTTCACCTGGTACGTTTTGCATAGTAACTGTTTTATCACCTGATTAAAGAAAGTATTTATGGTGGTAGTTCTTGTGTTACAGACCTATGAATCTCTTAACAGCCCTTGCTATATCATATCATTCTTGTTCTTCATAGTACTTAAATCAATACACATAGAGTGTTAATGTCTTTGTGACTTATCAGTGATAGTAATTACATCTTGTTAATGTCATATCAGTGATGTAATATTTCATGTGGGAGCTTACAGGTCTGTAATTTATAGTATAGACTATGGAATGCTAGTTAAGTTAAATTGACAGTAGTGTGAATTTTAACATTTAAATAATGTTTTACTTGAATTACTAGTTACTTTCAATAGAAAGTGGATAATATATTCTTAATTAAAAACTTCCAAATTCATTGGGAATATTGTGAAGATTTTTTAGTTCAAAGCTCTTATGCATTGTCCCACTGAAAGCTCTTCTAACTATAACAAACCGATGCCATTTAAAGCCGTGCTCTTATTTGCATTAACTTATAATTCAGTACTTGCTGAGTATAGTGACTTGTTAAAAAGAAAAAAAATCGAGCATGCCAGAGCCAGTCTTTATGCAACATTGACATGAATTACACATGATAGAGTAAAGCTTACTCATATTTCACTATCCCTGATTCTGGTACAGTCTTTTCTCTCTACCTCTCTGGATCCCACCTTTGATTTCCCACCACCTTTTCAGGTTAGGTGAGGACAGTCTTCAAAGAAATGCTTTGGCTTTTGATAATTCACTCTAAGTGAAGGTTATGCAAGGAAAAACATATTAAGTATATTCCTTTGACACAACCGAGAAGTTCAGTACTCAAAACACAAGTTGTGACATACTTATTATGGCTTTGTGTCTTGAAGTCCTACATTCTAATTATTTTAATTCATTGCAAATAGAGATGTGTACGCTTGTACCCTACTTTATTTCAGGAGAGGTTCGCTGCTTCGTGTTGTACATACTTATCTCGGTGTCTTCAAGTACCTGCTTTCGGTTGTCTTACTCAACTTGCTTATTTTTTGGTAAATATTCTGCAGTGGCGATATGAACTAGGGTAATGCTTGTTTGTGTGTACACACACCACACCTGTTTAGAGTGCACACATGTGTCTACACATACTTTTAGTGATTTGTTTGTACAGTCAGACACCTTTTTTGGGTGAAACAAAATGGCAGTTCCATACCAATATTAAAGGCAATTGAAGCTTATTCTGGTAGACATTAGTGTAGCCAGTTCCCTTAATCTTACATGAGAATGGTATTTTAAAAATCGTATAAATGCTTAGAATCCACTAAACATTTTCTTTGGGAATAGTTGCTATTTGTGTTGTAATTACTTTTTTGATAATACTAAGTTATCTTGAATACCAAGACTTTGAAATAGTTTGTTATCCTTTTCAATTTTCAAGCTGTAAGGAGAAATTCAGGACAAGAAATGTTTGAAATAGCAATACTGCATAGGCAGGTAGACCAAAAGAAGCCCATTCTTTTTATATCAGTGATTTGTAATTGGAGTTTAGAAAAATTTTCTTGGCAAACTATGAGTAGGAGATAATATTTTTACTAAAGAACTTCTAAAAGATTATGAAGGATATTATGCAGATGGGTTGCTACACTTGGAAACTTTTCATGTTCCATATGGCTTATCTGCAATATACTGTTGCTGAAAGGAGGCATTCAGTCGGCTACTGCTGTTGCTGATTTATATTTTTAACCATTGCAAGTATGCGAAGAGGTACATATGGGAAGATGTGTATGTACGTGTTGTCCCTTGAGTAAGGATTGAAAAAAGCATTTGTGTACCATAAAATATCTCTTTGAACATTCTAACATAGAACTGTGTTTTGCTTGGTTTTACCATTAATTTTATTTGTTGCAGACTGCATTCCTTGAAAGGACTATAAAATGTATTTAATTTATATGCTAAGGAATAGTTTCTGCTTCCTGAAGATGAACATCAATCTCTTTTTTGTCTTTTGTTTTTAAGAAAAAGATTGAGTAGGACTGACTTAGACTGGCAATTTAGTAGTCTTTAATGGAAATATCTAGTTGATGGTACTTTCTATAAAACAGGTAAACCGAAAACCTGCTCAGCAATATAAAATTCAATAATTTAGTAAGTCGTATAGAAAGCAAAACAAAGACAAATGCATCAAATGTCAGACTTTGAGAGCTTGATTTAGTTTTCACTGTGGAAATAGTATTATCAGTGCTAATGGATTACTAATTGTTTTAAGTCTCAAGAAGTTTATTTAGGAGTGAGCAACCCAGCTGGTTTGTAGGTCAGCAACTGTGTTATGAAGTCCAGAGTTTACAGTTAGTGTTTCTCTAAAATCACAAATACAAATAAGCAGCTTCCCTTCCTATGCCTTCTAGTCCAGTGCATTCTGGGAGTGAAAAGAGTGGATTTTATAGCCCATAAAATTATTATTCTTCAGTAACTACTTGTGGTTTGTCTATTTAAAATAATGTTTCACAGCAAAGATGCTTCAAGCTAGAATTTAAGCTTCATACCGTGTCATGTCTAAAAACCTTTTGTATGTGTTATTTTATATAAATGAGAGTTTGAATCCCGAGTGCCATCTTTATCATATCTTGGAGGAATTTGACAGCTAGCTTTCATGTTTGGCAAGCGAGGGATACATGTTAAAATTTGCCAGATACTGGAAGTGCTCCAACATTTGAAACAAGACCGTGTCTTTTCTTAGAGTGGTATATAACAGGGACACTGATAAAACTTAAAATCATGAACATTTTTCATCTGTAAATGATGAATACCTTTGCCTAAAACTGAATATAGTAGAGCATTGCTTAAAGGGCTTTTCCTTGTCTTTTATGGCCTAGTGCTAGGCGGCTTGTAGTCTTTTTGTTCATGTAACCCTGGAATAAGTAGTTAATCCTAAACCTCCTTTTTTCCCCCAAAATACTGTAATGTTTGGCCAAGAAACATAATCATTGTAGCAAACTTTGTTAAAGTACTGTAGTCCGCATTTTTGATGTCTAGATATCTTTGCATAATATTCATTATTTACTTTTGAAATACCACTAATTTAGCACAAGTATGGAAAATATTATTTAAGTAAGCTAAAAGTAGAGTATGTCAATTTTTCAGATTTTACTTACTATATATTGTTTTGGTTGGGATGCCTACCAGAAAGATTGGTGAGGCCTTGTTCTTTAAGAAGTTAAGCTCTCCAGTTGCTTAGCTCATGGAAATGTCTGTCATAATCTAATTTGACCTATGCATTTCACTGAAGTTTTGAAAGCTGGGCACCACTCTGCTTTACTGTGCTGTTTTAGGACATATGTATTTGTGGCTGTAATTAGAATGTGAAATTCTAACTGATAGCGTAGCAAAATGTAATTGAAAATGTCGGGAGTACTGAAAGGAATAGTATTAGGGATAAACTTAAGTAGCCTCCTAACTCGATGGAAAGGAACATCAGCTTCATAATCAAATTTGAAGATGCTTCGGTGGTTGAAGTTGAGAATATTAATAGAGCCTGAGGAAAATTTACAAAATTTTTAAACATTACATGAAATAATCCAGTACATCTAACTATGAAAAAGAAATCGAAGCCTACAGAAATAATGTTGATGAGCTTCAAACACAAAACACTGTTACTCAGTTGAAATACATGATTTTTCTCTGTCTGTTTGCTTTGATGTATACACTGCACTTAGTATTCACTCCTGCTTGTATTTTAGACAGTGATAAAATTCATATACCCAACACTGCAGGGGCAAGCTCCGACTTTGCAGAACTATGTTCTTACTCTAGAGGAAAGAAACAGAAATGATAATACTTCAGAAGCCAAACTGACCTGCAGGAAGTTTAAAAACTATAAATAGATTTCAGTGACTAAGAATACTCCTTGGATACTTTAATATGTTTTATATATAATAGAAGAGAAATGACTGTTATGTAAAGGATGATACACCATAGTATTCTTCAGGGTGATGAAAGTGAAAAATTTTGTGTTACAAAAGAAGAGTAATCCAGCCTGGTTTTGGGCTCAACTTCTTGACAATAATATGTAACAGGAAGCAAATAATAAAGCAGTTGTCATGCTTTCAGCATAACTTCTTACTATATGTAAAGTCTGTAGTGATACCTGTAGCTTTTGCCAGCTGAAGTCTCTCTCTGCTGTGGGGAGCTGAACTGTGTTAAAGGACTATGCCCTGTTTTCTCTCACTGATGTTTCACATAATAAGAATGAAAACTGGGTGGAAGTCTGGTGCTGTGACTACTGTATTTGTCCTTTGTTTTGTGAATATCTCGGAAAAAAGGTGCAGTTTTTTAAGTAGAACATGATTATCAATGGTGGCTGATGCAATGAACAGGCCATTCCTTCTGCCTACTTTGCATCTGTGGTGCTCAGCCCATACATTGGAAAACCAACTTATTCCTGCTACAATTGAAAACAAACCCAGCAAAAATAAGTAAAATAAAGAATGGCCAAGGAGAATTTTTCTGTCATTTTAGTGAAGAAAAAATGAGTTATTGCAGGCTCAAGCAAACATCAGAGTTGGTGTAAGGGTGATCTCTAGGATCTTGCACTTTCTGTGGCACTAAGTTGTTGCTGTCAGTCAGCTTGTCAAACTGCTCCCACAGAGATTTCAGCAATTCCCTTAAAGAATGGGGAAATAACCTTAAAAGCATGGATCCCTGTAATCATCTGCAGAGATGGAATGTGAGACTGATCCTGAAGGCTGTGGTACGGCTAGATAGCTCTTGGTTACCCTGGGGTCTCTCTTTTAGGAATTATTTTACTTTGTTCCTGAACATTGATAGGAAAGGCACTATTGCAACCTGGGCTAATCATACTGGCTTCTGCATTTTGTTGGTGTGACTGCAGCTTCACAATCTTTTGCCTCAGTGGTCTTGTCGTTATTCCCATCATGGATGGCAGAGTGATGCTTAGTCCCATCCTCCCCGCACAGAGCTGCGTAAACGCTTGGCAGCTGCATTTGTGGGTGAAGAGCCTTTGGGATTTGGTGCAAATGGCAGCAGTGTCCTCTCCACTGCTGCATGGCAGCTCTCTAGAGCATGAGGAAACTGTTTATTCGGTTATCCTTTTGATAACCATGGTGAACGTGCCTACTGGAGCAGCAGTAATATTTGGCAGTACTAGTGGAGCCTTTCTGTTACTTCAGGCCTGAGGAATATTTACACTTTTTTAAATTGCAATTCTTAAAAAAGTTTTTACTCCAAATTTGTGCTGCTTCACAGCTCTTCTGTGCTCTGACTGCAACAGCAGAAACAGAACTAGCCACAGGTTTTAAGTGAAAGGTTTGCCGTTTCCAAGGGAAATAACTTTTCATTTCAATCTTAGTCAAATTTTGGAAATGTTTTTCCTCATGATTTGGGATGAAACATCAACAAAAATCCTGTTTGGCCAGCTCCAATAGTAAGTGCAAAAATAGAGCTTGTTAACATGATACATAGTAGCATTGATAGCAACAACCATTTCCTTTTTGTGTAATATTACAAGAAACCAAACACTGAAAATGTTTTGAATGAACTGAGACTTTTTTGTACTTCATAACACTTTCTACATTTGAGGTCATCTTACTTTTTTGCTTTAAGACAGAAAAATATTATTTCCTGAGGTGACAGGGAACATAATCAAGTTCTCTACAGTTTTGCCAGAGCTGGTAAGGAGCCCAGATCACTAATACCAGAAGTCTTGGCTTTTTAACCATACTCACTGAATTGAAGCACAAAACATGCTGATTGTGCTCTTTTAACCATTAGCAACGTGTCCTTTCAGAGTTGGGTATAAAAACCAGGGTCTTTCATGGGGAGAAGGACAGTTGGGGGTTGTCACTTAACTTCATCTCTGGTAGCAGTAATCTGTGTTTATTAGTTCAGAGTTTCTGGTTTCCTGAACTGCTGATGACCAATATATTGAGCCAGTGTAAGTTTATGTGAGAGAAGCTGCGTGCAGCTGGGCTGGAACAACCCTTGAGGAAGGTGGTGACTTGATTTCACGCTGTGGAGACTCAGCAGGATTAAAGCTCCTGCATTTCATGTTTCTCTGTGGGATTTTGTGGAAGGAAGCTTATGCTAAGATAATTACACTGTGACGGTTGAATATAATCTTTGCTTCCTCATGGATCATACAATAAATCACTTTATTGTATTTTTGTACTCTTTGGTATCTATATTACTGGTTTCAGTAAAATTTATGTTCAATTGTAGAGAGAAGCTAATTATTTTGTTGCTGTTGATGTTTTGCAAGAAGCCCTTCTTCTGTTCCTTAGATGCTTCTTGCCAAGGCATGATTCTTTTCTTAAATTAGCAAAATGCAGTGCAATTAAAAAGTGCTTTGTATATGTGCGGGGAAGTTCACGAAAATATTGGGGCTCTTGTACCATTTACTTGAATGTAGTATTTAAACTTGTCATAGCTAGTCCAGCCATTCCCATACAATGTTTCCTAAGCTGTGCCTTTTAAGAAAACCCCAATATTAAGCCAATAATTATAATATTCACATATTTCAGTTTTACACAGTGAAGCAAAAGCAGCTTAAAACTTCTGTGTCATTCTGTGATATCAAGATGACTACGGCTGTCTGGAACACTTGTATAGTGACTTTGTTTGTCACACAACTATATTGCTGTGTTAGCTTCATTCTTTTAAAAAAGATTTCATACCTGCCTTCGTTCCTCATACTTTACATTATTTTCTGACAAAAACCAGTACTTTTCTCTCATTGGTTAGTTAATCCAGTCTAATATCAAAGCTGCACAATCTCAGTAACTGAAGGCACAATAAAATGCATTGGCAAACATGTTGGAACAATTTCCAGTAACTTTGGCTAAGTCTTAGAGGAAGTGGAAAGTAATAGAGATTAACTCAAAAGGCTACACATTCCCTTAGATGATCTGGAAAACACGACTTAACACCAGAAAGCAATTGTAGTGAGCATCCAAGAGCAAAACCTGAAATTTAATGGTCTATTTCCATCTTGCTGTAACAAGAAAAATCTATGTTCCATGTTAGCCTCAACTGCAAAAACTGATTGTATTCTAAACAAGCTTATCAATCACAGCAGAGAAGTAAAACTCTTTTCGTGTTACACAAATATTGTTTGGTCTTACTAACTGGCAGGTTTTTCTTCACTCTACCCACCCCACCCCACCCCCCCCCCCCCCCCCCCGCCCCATCTCCAGAGTTAATAAAAGTCTCAGTGTCTATTATAATATCTTGGAAATAGCTCAGGGGGGCAAGTTATTTACATGAATTGGAGAAATAACAAATTTTAGCTATAGAGAGTCTCGAGGGTGGAGTCAGCAGCACTTGTTTATGGAGTTTGGCTTTCCTGTGTCCCCACAGAGCGATTCCCAGTAGTCATGGCCTTCCTTGTTTTCCTGTGAGCAAGGGCCTGTTATCATGTCTCACTCTGTAGCCTGTGAGAAAGCTCAGGCTTCGCCTGGCCGTGTGAACAGATTACAGCATTCCACTTGTTAGTACGAACCACGCAGCAGAAATGTTTTACTATTATGTTACTGGGCAATGATAAAGTTGGCAGTCTTTTTATGGTTAGGTCCTCAAAGTGGCAGTTCATGTTTTAGTGATAAGGAGACAGAGCTTTGGATATCAGACCCAGACTTATTATCTGTAACAGTGAACTGTGGCTTAAATCCTTCCACAATGACAGGAACCCCATCTGGAGTGAAGGTTTCCAGAATCTTAAACAGGAGATACTGAGGCATTTTCCTTCCTCATGAGTTGAAGCAGAGTTAACCCCATTGTTAACAAAAATAAAACAAAAGTTGCCAAGAGGAAAAATGCATTTTTATATTTAACTAAATAGCTTCCTTTATATTAGAACTTTGAGTGTAATATTCAGATGGATCTGGGAGGATGAGTTGGCAGTATTATTCTTAAAAGCTTTCACTTGATTGTTTTAGAATATTGAAAGGAGCATTAATGAAACTCCCATGCTGCAATACTTAAAATTGCTCTAACATATTTATCAAAGGAGATAAACTAGACAATAAGTGTATGTCTTGTAATATTTTTCTTTCTAGTATCTAAATACAGCTTCTAATTGTGTCTTGGACATTGCATATGCTTGTTGATGCTGAGCACTGTGTAAAGACATACTTGGATTCTATTTACAGTATTCTGTGGGTTGCAGGGGTTAAGTGTAATCCAGATTATACAGTGTTAACATTTTCCCTACTGATATCAAAGTGTAGAAGACTGACAGGCTGACTTGTTAGGAAGGGCTGGGAGAGAGATGACAGGCTCCGACCTTGAGAGGCCGAACAGCCGGCCCTTGTATGGCCAAGTCCATATACGTGTCCAGCTGATTGGTTAGAGGAGCAGGATCAGTGCCGTGACAGGTGTCGGAGGAAGCTACACCTGTTTTCCCCATATGCTGATTTAGTGATTACATTTTTGTGGGAGTTCCAGATACTGTGTGGGATACACGGAGCAAGCCAAGAAACTTGAGAAGGAATTATAGCTTATGGTGACCTGTGATATTCAAGAATTTCAGACGGTGTAATTGAATTTTCAAGTACTGCTTTAAAACTGAAGTAGATGTAGGCAGTATTTTGCATATATATGAATAGTGAGAAAGTCTTTTGTACTTTTTGTTGTATTAAAAATTAGTAAATAGCACTTCAAGAAAAAATGCTGATGAATACTATAGTCTAAACAAAAATATATTTTTAAAATCGGAAATTGAGTGTGTTATGGAAATATAGCTTCTATAGGAAAACAAATGCAATTTCTTTGTGGTGCTGAGAGTGTCAGCTTGCAGATTTCAAATATTTAGGGTTTTTAGTGCAAAATTCATAGAATATAGATAATTTCTCATAGAAAGAAAACACACGACCCCCCTCATGCCTGTGTAGTCCTACTGCTGCCTTATGTATTGCTAATGTATACCTGTTAAAAAACTTATATTGCTTTCCTTTTGAAACTTTTGTAAAACATTAAAGATTTTTCCATAGGTAACATTTTAAATCTTGTTTTGTTATAGATGAGAACTTGCAAAGAAAGATGTCTGACTGTGTAATCGGGTGAAAGACAAAAACAAAGAATACAAATATCTTTTAAAATTTGGTCATGAGACCTGTAGTTTCATATCCTTTCTTTCAGTAGCTTATTTGGAATGCCTAGATTGTAGACAAGTTTGTTTTTTTCCCCAGGGGATGTTGCTGTGAGTTCTCCATCAGAAAACAGGAAGTAGCCCAATAAAGCAGTTGCATCAAGTTAGTCTAAAGGAGTCTGAAAAAATTTATATTTAGCAAATGAAGTCATTTTAGACAGGGATTATGTAATTTTTTAATACTCTTTTGCAGTTCTTGTTATCATGCAGGATGATAGAAGTGCAGGAAAATTCTGCCTTGATAAACTGCTGAGACCAAGTATTACATATATTTAATGTACTGCAGTTGTTGAATTTGATCAAAAATTTTAGCCACTGTGTTTCTCGGAGTTTAACTGTGTGCCCTTTAAAATGTGAATATTAAAATTGGGATGCTAAAATCAATTTATTAAAGATCCAGTAAACTGGCTTTTAATTACCAGTGATAACATTAACTCCTTTGCCATAGGCTTGAATGCTCCTTGTATGTCAGGCAACTTTACTCCATCAGCCAGTATCTAAAAACGGTTTTACATGGAACACTGGAGAGATGACGTGGTTGTAGGTTAAAGTTACCCATGAGATGGCACCTGGGAGAGTCTGTGCCTTTGAATGAACATTTTTCTCTTTGTGTACTATGCCACTATTTTGAAAGACTGAGCCTGTCTGTTGAACAGTGAGTTTTGTCTGTGAAAGTTTCCTGTAGTTTCAGTGGCTCTGAATGATTCAGTAGTATACAAAACTTCTTGGCAAGTTAGTATGATTTGTATGTGAATTTTCCAATTGTATTTCAGACCTTAAGAAAGAAAGGCCTTAATGGTTGTGAGAGCCCTGATGCTGACGATTACTTTGAGCACAGTCCACTATCGGAGGACAGATTCAGCAAACTAAATGAAGATAGTGATTTTATTTTCAAGCGAGGCCCTGTAAGTACTTTTATTTTATCTCTACTTTTTATTTGTTGATCCTTTTTATTAACTTCATTATTTAGGCTCTGAACAAGAAGGAACACAGAGGGTGCGACAGCCCGGACCCTGACACTTCATATGTGCTCACGCCACATACAGAAGAAAAATATAAAAAAATTAATGAAGAATTTGATAATATGATGCGGAATCATAAAATCGCAGTGAGTACTAAAGTATGGTTTGTGCTTCTATTACATGCATGAAAACTTTCATGGTGTTTGCTTACCACTGAAAACCACTGCAAAGACAAGAGGATGTAATGGTTTGAGAAGGGAATATGTATCTTTGAGGAAAAATGAGATGCTGATATTTGATCTTGTTAAAATACATTTTATCTTAAAGGATAAGAAGTTTACCTCTAGCTTCTGTTTTGCGCTCATAGTTTTTCATACCTTGTGAACATGAAGTAACATTTCTAAATTTCAGGCCCCTACCTGCATTGCCTAACCCTACCTAAAATATTTTTATAAAGACAGATTTTGTTGTGAGATGAAGGATAATTTATTTACATCTTGTAGCTCTTAGTCTGTTGATCAAGATTTTACAGTATGTTACAAGCAGGCAAATAGAATTGGATTAATTTTGTCATCAAATCAGTGGAATTTATTTTGCTGAAGACTGTATTTAGATGTTTAAAGAAAAAGACTGGTGCACAATGGGAGCCTCAAAATATCAGTGTCTTCTGTTGAAATTCTAACAAATACTTCCTTGGACACTGAAAGATCTAAAAATTCTTGTCCCAAGTGCCTAACCCATTTGCAGCCATAAATCACTTGGTTCCAGAACTCAAGAAGTTTGGCAATAACAGTAGTGTGAATTTTGCATGTTTTTCGTGGAGGTGTACATGATGACATTTAATTTCCATCTACAAAAACCAATTAGTGTTGAGTATTACAGGGGAGGTATTTTCTGAGAAAATTAGTACAGGGCTCTGCCGCAGCCTTTGAATTTTTTAACATTGCAAATCTTGTAGCAATTAAAGTAAATGGACTGGCTAGGTTAATCGGCACAGACCCTGGGGCAATTGAGTAGTGTGTCCTCAAATGACTTGGTAATACTAGAAATTATTTCATTGTTCAGAGCAAGAAGGCCATCTTTGGGGACTTCAAAGCAAATTGACAATCATGACAACCAGCATCACTTCTTTTAGCAAGGTCTTTTATACTTGAATGAAGCCACTATCTTTTGTTCTTGCTTTGTTTTGAAGCTTTTGATATCCACCATTTCTGTGTTGAGACATCTTCAGTCCTCACCTCTCAGTACGTTACAGCTAATTTGCTCTTCCTTGATTTTTTGTGGTCTTCATGAACAGCCTAAGTTGTCGATGGGGATATCAGTATAAATAAAAATGGCAACATAATTTTTCAGCTTTATAGTTCTGTATTTGTAGCTTAAATTGGACCTGTTATGGTTCTATTTCCAGTACTTTTGGGTCTGTATAGGAACATAATTTCTTTTGTTCTAGTGCACTCATTACTGTCAAAGGATAGGAATGAGGCAAAGTGTGAAGAATTCAGCCATAACCAAATGAGTACCGTAGATGGGCAGAGGCAGCCTTTTCGTAATTGTAAGGTGTGGGGGGAAGCTGTCATTTATTAGTTCTAGATTGAGAAACTTAGAGAAAAAATGTTCCAACTGCTGGCTTCTAGCATTGTTTTAAGCATACTTCAGGTATTACAAGTTGAGTTCGAGTTACTGGACAACATGCTGTTTAAAAACAACCTTTTTCTTGTAGATACTGAATAGTTTCTTGAAGTAGTTTCCCTTGCAAACAAATACCAGTACAGCTTGTCATTAGTTAGATACTGTGAATGATTTGCTAGCATTACGTCGCTATGCTTCATTACTTTTTCCTTCCATCTGTGCCAAAAATTGATAATTATTCTTAGAATGCTTTAGTAGGGACACTGTCATTGCCTCTCACTAGTAAGAGATTTTGTTTCTTGTAGAAAATGTATTCTGCTCTTTTAATTAATATAGCTGTTGTTATATTCCTAATGTTATCAAAATTGTCATACGGAAGTATCATTCTAGGTAAATTTTAAGCTGCATGAGACGAGTGCATCTTTTTAAGTATACGTGCTAAGTCATGAATGTTTGTCATCTGCATTTGACCTCTAAATCAAAAGTATTATCTTTCTATTCTGTCAATAAATCCTACCAAATTCTTACCCTTAAATTGTACCTGTCATGATTTTGTTTCCAGTAATTATGAGAGTTGTGAAAGAAAATAGTCCCTTTTGTTTCAGAAACTCATCACTGTCAAAGGATAGGAATGAGACAAAGGCCAAAGAAGTTAGTCATAACTAAATGAGCACCATAGATGGGCAGGCATCTAAGCTTTTGATTCAAATAGTTGTTGAATAACAAACATATGTACTTCAGAAAAATAGTTGCCTTTTAAATAATGCTGTAAAAATTAGAATTTTAAAAAATGAGATTTGCGAAAAGGAAAGATGGAGTGGTTATTCAAGCAGGGTATTGTAGAACACAGCTCAGAATAATGACAGTTGAAATGTTTAAATTCAAATTACTGAATTAGTGACTTTCTAAAGATCTGGGGTTTTTTTTAGTCTCAAAGTTTTAGGAATTAGGAATATTTTGGCAAGATTATTAATACAAAATGTTATTACTAACTTTTTCTTTTTTGTGTAATAACTGACTATTTTATAATGTGCATGTTTATGCTTACATTTTGAAGGTGCAACAGTTATTGATTTGTAGACATGTTTAGCTTGTCATTGCTTTGTAATAATCCAAATTAACTGGTAAATTTGTTGTATTTCTGAGCTGGTGAATTCATATGAATATCTTCAGTTTTTTTGTATTTGAACTTTCAGTATTTTAGAAGTCTATGAGTAATTCTCTTGGAACTGTCTTTATATGATGTATAAGAGTTTAACACCATACTCTACAACAAATGGATGTTTTAAAATTGTATGCTTAATAGACTTTAAAAACTAACATAATTAACTTTTTTTTTAAACCTCAGTAATTCTTGGCATACATCAATGTGTATTTTTATAATGTGCTATTTCTGCAAACATAGTTAATGCTAATGTTGTTTTGTGTGTGTTCCTCATCTTCTTTCCTCCAGCCCGGCTTGCCTGCTCAGAACTTCTCGATGTCGGTTACAGTTCCAGTGTCCAATCCCAACACTTTAACCTACAGTAACCCAGGGAGTTCCCTCGTATCCCCATCACTGGCAGCCAGTTCATCGTTAACGGACACAACCATGCTCTCCCCACCTCAGACCACCCTGCATCGCAACGTATCACCTGGGGCCCCTCAGAGACCACCGAGTACTGGCAATGCAGGTAAGATTTCAGTACCATTGTGCTTTCGTTTTATGACCTCTTTGTAAAAAATTTTCTTTAATACTTGCCCCCCCCCGGTAACAAGCTCTTAATGGTATCAGTGCTTTTTTTTTTTTTGACAGCCTAAGTTTTGAAGTACAAAATGATACAATGCTGTAATGAAAGCAACTAGTTAGTTTAATGCTCTGGCTTATTTCTATTAGGTGGAATGCTGGGGACAACTGACCTCACAGTGCCAAATGGAGCTGGTACCAGTCCAGTTGGTAAGTGCGGTATAATGTCTTTGTTGAAAAATATTATTATAGTTTTAGTTTCACAGCAACTCAAAAGCAATTTTACTTTGACTCTTTTGAAAAAGTGGTTGTGGAAGAACAAAGGTCGTAATTTTCTTGGTTGTCTTGTAATTGTCAAGTCTTGTAAATTCTTATCAGGCATTTAACACTTTTACTGCCATGCCCTTTCTACTTCAGTAATATTTACATTTTGTATTTTAGTGGTTTTCAGTAGTAGTGTGCTGCTCTTGCTTTTGTGTTTCGCTACAGGTATAATTACAGCACTCTAAAGAGATCCTGTGATCGCCAAATGTCTTCCTTTGCATGAAATTCACCGTGCTTACTAAACTATTACACTAAAAACAACTCAGCTATGTTCTAGCTTAGCATTCACAAGACCTGGATGTTTGATACTGCTTGTGATGCCAATCAAAATGAAGAAAATACAGACTGTATTGTTTGTATTGCCGTGTGTATCTTGCTAATTATTTTCTAGTGGTTATACAAAGAAAGCAGTAAATCTTGGAAGCTGATAGCTAGGTTCTGTCTTAATTTTGGAAGATGGTCAGAGTTTATTTCAAAAACAAATTAGAGATCAAATTCACGCTGTTTTTTTTCTTCAGTAAAAAGGTATGAGAACACTTTTTCATTTAAATAATATTTTGACTTCCCTAAACAAAATTTAGTACTCTGATAGAGGGCAGGCAGCCACTGAAATTTATCACGCCACAGAAAGACAGTTCACCCACTTTCTTCGGGTCCCTTCCATTCCTTGAGATGTCTTGGTGAGCGAAGGTCAGTTTTGGAAATACACATAACTCTTTCTTGGTATGTGTTCACAGCAAGGAATTAGAGGAGCAACTGTTGACCTTTCAGTATTTGCCCACTGGCTACTTAGTGTGGCAACTGGGAAAAAGTTCTTTGAAGATAAAGTCAGGCAATTGAATTTATGAATAAAAAATGCTGCAACTACAGGGCTGAAAGCACAGGATTGACTTTCCACTCTTCATCCTTTCTTTGGCTATGTGCAACAAAGATATGAAATATTCAAGTGTGGTTTCCATCAGGTAAGCAAGATTTTAAATGGAGGAGACTTCCTGAGTTGAAAAAAGATGGCTATTTTTAGAAACCGTGGAGGTCAGATGTTGATTTCCATCGTATTTCTCAAGTCAGGCTAAATAAATTTATTATCAGGCCATTTCAGGCCTCTTTTCCAAAACCGGGCTTTAGTAACAGCAGCCTCAGATTTAAGAGTTGTTCTTTCAATCAGCATATAAAACAGTTGTTTACAGCACTTGCTATAGAATATTGAACTGTGGAAATACCCACTTACAGCAGCTTGGTGAACATATTTAATGCAGTAAAATGTTTTCCTTCTTACATTTATTAATAGTTTATGTGAAAAAGTCAAAATGCATCACTTATCTCTTACTTTCCAGAACATCGCACCCAAAATGTTATACATATACCCACTCATTTCTAGAAAGATTTTTTGTACAAGTAAAGAGTTGTGGCTGTACAAGAACAGTGGAACATCTATAAGAAGTACATCTAGTGAAACTCAAATACCTAGTTAACACCAGAATGTTAAACCACTGAGTACCTTAAGTTGTCAGAGCTCCACTTTCTACTAGGATATGTCATGGCTTCTTTTAAGTACTGTCAGGTGCACAGTAACCTTCTCAATTGCAACTAAAATCAAGAAACCGTACATAACTAGATAGAGTAAATCTGCTAACTTGTCAATTTGAGCTTGACAGCTGCCTTTGAAGTGTATATATCAAGTTAATTATGTCTGCTGACAACAATGGATTTAGTTTCTTGCTACATTTATTGTAGAAGTCACTTCAAAAAATATATTTTTTTTCTTTTGGCTTTCAATATTTTCTTTTAAACTTCTCAAGAATGGAGAATTTTCCTATAGATATAGTTGTGAAAGGTCTTGTGTCAAATTTGCAGCTCACAATTTATAGAAGAGATGTCAAAGATACAGATGGAGTACTGGCCTACCCGTATTCCGAGATATTCTCTTACAGACACAGGAAAAGCCCAAGTCTTACTTGACATTATGAAATTTTGATCATTTGAGATTTTGTTGTCATTTCATTGAAAGAGAAGTACTTACACAACTTTATCTCTGATTAAAAAGCAAGTAAAGGTTATCTTGCATAGTTGGGACCCAGTTCGAACAAAGATGTTGGATAAAATGGCTCATATTTAGTTCACTAGTCTTTTTCTCAAGTCCTGTATAACTTGGTTGGAATGGGTATGATTTGCTTTAGCAGTCAATCTGCCGACTTAACAGTTTTTCTGTGGAAAATAACTGAGTAAAAATATCTGCGTGTTGTAGCAAAGATTGGTAGGTGTTTTTTTGTCTAGAACAGAAAATTTTGTGATCATTTTATAATACTGAGAGCTTACTTCACATGCAGCTGTCATAACTCTGAAAAAGCATTTTTATCTTGTAATATTTTTAAAATTTTACCCACCACATAAAAAACATTTCCGGAAAATTTTTGCTTGGCAAGTATATCATCAGTGTTGAGAGGGGAAAAATGTCCGGCATTATAACAGTGTTTGCTTTTGAGGTAATTTATTTCTTCTGTTAATTAGATCAAATGCTTTGGACCTAGAATTTGCATGATACTGCTGTTCCTGGTCGGTGTTAAACCCTGTTCTGTTTGTGACGGGCGTTTAATACGCTTCAAGAATCTTGTGTCACCAGGAGGTGTACAACTTGCTATTTGTTATCAACATCATCATGGCTTGAACACATACTGCATGTCTATTTTACTCCTTTCAAAAGGCTGTGGATTCTAATTAGGCGAAGTATAGCCTCACTTGTTCGGAGTATCCAAATCTGGGGGAGAGTTTCTCTGACTTTGAACTGAAAGGACTTGATGGATGGATCACCTTCAAATTTGTCATGAGGAGATCTGCTTCACTATGTTCCAGTAGATTAAGTATTAAACCTTGAATCATCCAGAGGTGGCCAATGAAGTGCCACTTCCAGTGAAGTTATCCCATCCTTGAGGACTCTGAGAATCAGAAAGGCTCAAAAGAAATACCAGTGTTACCCAATCTCTGCTTTTCTTCCACGCCTAGGCATTGAACCATGAACCATGCAAAGGATCTGAGCTGGTTTCATTGCCAAGGCTGCATGAAAACCATAAACCCTGGACCCAGATGAATTCCCTAAGTTCTTCCAAGTCCTAGGTGATTTTGAAGGAGTTGTTGAAAGTGGAGGCTCTTTATGGTCTTGAAAGGACACAATATTACCTGTTTATACAATTATTTGTCAGTGAAGTAGCCTTTCTGGTCAGTAATGACCTAGTTAATCTTCTGGGAAATTATCTTTCCTCTTACCCATTCTCCTGATGATAAAATTGTAAGAAAGATCTAGTCTCCTTGAGTACTGAATATCTCCTCTTTGTTCCAGAGCTCTAATTGTTCTCTAATGTCCTTGCTAATCTTCAGATTCTGAGAATGTGAAGTAACTTTAGGAATATTAAATTTCTTTAGATTTGAGCTGAAGGATATACCCACTTGAAAAACTGTGTCTTTTGAGCTATTGTGTCTCTATTAAGAGCCACTCTAGATCATGTGTGATTTTTATTATTTTTTTTTTTATCCTGACCTCAGGAAGGATTATACAGAGGTGCCACTGGCAGCTTGTATGCACCTGTAGACTACTTGTAATTGCCAGCAGGGGATCAAGACAGACAGCTGTGAAAGGCCACGCCTGTAAATGGTTCCCTTTGTCTTGAGGGCTTGGCTGATTGGGAGAGCTGCTTCTGCATGTCTGAGGATAAAAGAATCTTTTAGCCTGGTCTTTCACAAGTCTGAGTCAAGTGGCTAACACGCTGCAATTTTATTAAGAGTACACCAGGAGGCTTCAATAACAAAATACCTTTCTATTCATGTTTTGTTTATTAAATGAGAGACACCTCAGTGAGAAGTGTTTAACTCTGGAACAACATACCTCTTGCAGGCATTTTGCTTGAAACTGGATTGATGCTATCAGCCTGTTTCTTAAGAAAACTGACTTTCTTCTCTCTCCACCCCCACTCTCAAACTTACCAGCCTGTGTTGTCTGCATCAGCTAAGAAGCTTGGCACTGTTGTTGCAGATGACCACCTTGAGCATATTCCTACTTAAGGTTATGTGTTACTGGTGGTATTTCTAATCTGCTATACTTTCTCTTCAGCGTGACAGGTAGTATCTGTCACAAGTAACCTTTCACTAGGCAGAGCTCCTCACTTCCTAGCTTGTGTTGAAAGGGGTTTGACTTAAAAACGTATGTTCAGCTGATGCGAAATGCAGTGGGCAAAGGTTCTTGCTCTGTAATGTCAGTAGTGTTGGCATAATGTTTGGCTTTGCTCTGATCTTTAAGGTTACGTGGGTAAATACAACAGTCAGTGTTTCACCCTTCTCCAAGGAAGAAGTTGAAGGATTCCTGAAGAACACTCAGAGCAGCCTATTTACTCTTACAGCTTCCAAGCTTTCCTCAAGGAAAGGGGGTACTGGAAGTGGACTGCAGACCAGCTGTTTCACAGGGTGCAAGCTGAACCCTTTTCCTTTGCTAGACGTTGTCAGCACATAACAAAGTCTGACCTATCCATCATCCTCTGTTTAGATCAGCTCACAAGAAATGACTGGCTGAAATCAGCATGAAAAACATGCTGGTAGAACAAAGCATTGGAGGTGGTGGGTTTTGTTTTCTTTTGATTTTTTTAAAAAATTGTAGTAATCTCTCCTTGGAAACCACCCATCTACATGTGGTCAGTTCAGCCCCTGAACTACCCTTAGATTTTAATCGAAATTTCATATATTATGTGTGTTCATTATCTTGCCATAATTTCTGATTTACTAAGAGGTACAAGACAATTCTGGTTAGGCTTTGCCACATGTGTAACAAATTACTAATCTCCCAGCTGGATTAAAGTATTGCAGCGTATCTGTTTGTGTGAAGTCTCAACACTTATATAACATCACCTTGCCCAGGATACAGCATCACACATTCTCAGATGTTCTAACATATCACTTCTGTCATCTATTCTTTACATTGGCTTTGTGTAGATACACAGAAATCGACAAGTTCAGAAAGAAGAACTCTGATTTCATTAGCTGTAAGATGTTTAGTTGACAAAAGACCTAAAAGGCCTCCAATTGCCACTGCTACTCTTTCACACAAAGTTGAATAACATTTAGATACAAAAGCAGTGTTTTAGCTTTGCTGCTGTATTCTGAATAATAACTCCGGTCTTGAAGAAAGCCTGTTTAAATTCTAAATAGCTTTGAAAATTGTGTCTCCGTTTATGTAGCTTTAGGCCAAAAAAAAAAAAAATTTCCAGCAACCTGGGAAATGAAATTTTTTTTTATTTTGTAACATGAGTAAGCATTCCCTTAACACTTAGTCATGTGTATTTGTTTTTGCTGTGTTTTAATATCTGAAGTGCTGTCTTAGAAGTATAAATCTTACATGTTAGACATGTCTCAAAGTTTTATATTACTGTCAAAGGTGTATTTTGATTTTAATCATAGTATTATCTGAAGTATTGATTTGTAAAGGTCAGTGGAAATACATTTATTTCGGGTTCCTTGAGATCTTACACTAAATTCTTTCCAAAACTAGCAGAGAACTTAAGCTTTTTGAACTGATGGTAGAATCAGCAGTGATTTCTGTGCAAAGCTGAAAATGGTATGAATGGCATATGCTGTTTTGTTTTGGTTTTTTGTTTAATTTCCACTTAAAGCTGTCATACTAAAAAAAAAAAAAAAAAGTAAATTGAGCAACTAATGCACATAGAAATGCTATTGTTGTATTTACTTGCAATGAGTTCCACTCCCCAACCCACCCAGGGTCCTACATGTAAATGTTCTTCTTCAATAGATTTTTCTCTGGTCTTTTGGATGCATAGTGAATTGATGGCTTATTGCAAACTGAATTTTCAGTCTAGTTCTAATTAAGTGACATTTATTGGGTTGTATGATGTCATTTGAGACATAAATATTTGTTTACTGCTGTTCTTATTTTTGCTTAATCTTACATTGCTTAGCTTCTTGCCCACAATTATTTTGCAAAACTGTGTATAACTTTTCAGTTTCTCCAAAGGTGAACCACAAAAAAAGATTAATGGCATCACTGACTGTAACGTATTCCTTGAGTAGTAATAAGTACATGCAGTACTTTCCAGCCACGTGTGTTCATTGTTTCAGCTGATGTGATTTGTATAGTGAAATATGAGTCTGGCTCATGTAATTGAATGCTACGTCTTGGGCTGCAGGACAATAAATGAGATTAAGCTGTATTATGTTTCCGAAGGCAGAACATACAGTTGTTAACATGGGTGGGTTTTAACATTTAGCTTCAAAAAAGAAGTTACTTCGAAAGTAAACATTTTCTGACTAAACAAGTAGTAGGCTAATGGTACATTGGCAATGTTTGTTATCATAACATCTAATTAGATTATGATTCATATAATTGAGAGCTTATCATCTTGGCATTGGTGTCTGTTTTCCAAAGAAGTGTTTCAAACATGCTTTCATAGTCTGTTTTAAAGAATTAAATAAAACTCTTCCCGTGGAAGTAAAACCAGTAGATTTATTTTGCACTTATGTAGGATTTTATATTCTGTTTCTATTTTTCAGTTTGATAGTGTTTTTAAACATAAAGTAATTGTCTTTGGGGAAGATCTGTAGTAGGTGGGGTAGATACCATTTCTGTATTATACAAAATAGTAAAGTAGAATTTATGGGGTTATTAAAGCTCAGTTTGGCAAACTGCCGTATAGTTGCATCATCCTGTAATCATTATCTTTTTCTGGCTCCTGACCTTACTCTAAGAAATACCATGCTTTTAGTTATCCTTTCACTCTTAACTTGTAATTTGATTTCTTATTCGATTATTAGCAGGAAAAAAAGCTTTAAATTTCATATTAAAAATAAATATTCTGCAGTCTTATTGCAGCCCCGGCATATGATTCTTCAAATAATCAATATAGATGCTCCAGTGTTTGCTAGATGTTCAATGTTTGCTATTTATAACAAAGGGCTGCTATTGGATTAATACCAGTAGTATTGCACACTTAAAACATTTTTGTTTCTCCTGTTCTTAATACATTTTTTTCTAAACACTCATTTAAGAGATGCTCGGCCTTTTGTCAGAACAAATGCTTTGACTTTGCCCTGCTGCTGAATGATATTGCGCAGAGAAGGCAACGGCAAGGAGTTTGTTGTTTTTGACAGCACCACTAAAAGCATGAAATGTTTCTGAAGGATTGGCAGAGCCTTGTAATAAGGGCTGCAGGAAATGACTGTATTGGGTGTGGAAGAAAGACACTGTCCAGATTTAACACACGAGCTACCGAAATACTTGAAAACAGAGGACAGGAAATGGTATCATAGGATAGACTAAAATGCTATACAGAACTCCATTGTTTATACAAAGTGTTATTGTTCTGAAGTTTAAATTCATCTCAGAACCGCAGCTTTGGCATGTAAAAGGTAACACTGACAGCCTAGTGAGTAATAAAATGCTATTTTATTATTAGATTAAAGCCCAGATTTTACTTTTTTATAACAGCGAGTTCTTTAAATGTTCTGGCATTTTTGCTGAAAATAGAAGCTACTGTAACAATTTTTTGGATATAATTTTGTGAAAAATATGCTAGTTGGTAATAATTTTTCCTGCCTCACGTCAGTTTCCAAATCCACTTAATTTTTACTCTGTCCATTGTGCAAGATATCTCTTGCAGTCTGATGCTATGTAGGCTGTCTATTCCTAATGTTTACACTCATTTATAATGGATAGGTATTGATGCATACCTTATTTAACAAAGCCATGATTCCATGAAAACTGTTTTCAGGTAGCACAGAACTTAATTTCTCTCTTCTGGCTGGTTGGTTTTTCTGTGTGACCTAGCTGTGGCTAGTTTTCTCCTAGCAGTCAAGAATATATTTAGCTCTAGTATGTATTCTCAGCTCCAGCCCAACTTGTCAGCCACTTTTAACTAAATTTTATCACTAACCTAGAAGCATCCCAATAAATTCTGCTGTTGTCTGCTGAGGAATGTAGATGCTTTAATCATGAAATGAGTTTTTGCTGTGGTTTTTAATATAGAAGGAAGAATGCTGACATAAAAAGCTTTTCTTCTTTCTGCTGCCTGTATTCCTTCTTTCTCCCATAGCTTCTGAGTTAAATGGTAGAATTCTCAGAAAACATATTCCCATACCTCCCATACAAATTATTCAGGAAAGTACTAAATTAGAATAACTCCTCCTTGCTCTGTTAACCTTGAAAAACTCAAGGGACATATCACATCATCCATGTGTGGTCAGGCTTTTGGCACAGTAGGAAATCCACAAAGAAAGTAAATCCAGAATTTAAAATCCTGGTTTTAAAGTTGTGATTTTACTTCTCATCCATATGTGAACAAGAATACTGTGGTTGCAAATTCCAGGAAGTTCTACTTACACTTTTTTTCCTTAAAAATATTTAGCAATAACTTTGTTTCCAAATGACCTTTATAAAACTCAGTAGAATATCTTCAGATCAGCACAAGAGCTTTGTTAAAATTCTTACGTTAATCTTTGATTCTTCTGTTTGTAAACTGATAAAGCAATATGTAGGGTTTCATTTATGGTGGACAGGGAACAGGTGAGGATTGCGTTTGGCTGTTCCCCCATCATATAACAAGGATGAGTAGTAATGGAGGGGGCGCTCTCATTAGCATCCTGGTGAATCACACCTAGGTTCTCAACATACACGAGCTGAGTATCTTAGCAGTATCAGTCACCTTCCTGAAGTGTTGTGCTGTTACTGATACGTGTTATTGTTCTTCATTCTTGCTAAGCTTTTTAAAGGTATTAAAATTTTTGCTAAAGAAGGTAGAATGTGACACTGACAACTTTCTTATTTTAATTGCTTTTAGATTAATATGTACTTAATGTAATAAAATTGGATTGGGCATAGGGGCCTATTCAAATTAGAATAATAATACAAAATTCATGCCAGTATGGTGCTACAGGCTATTAGAAGAGAATTTCCCACACAGTGAACTTTGTGTAATAGACTTTTCCCTGAATTGTGACTATAAAGGCTGCTTTCAGAACTGCAATGTTGGTATAAACATAATCTTACTATGAATTGTATTTATACGCACACATACACAAGTTCTATAGTGTGAACTATAGGGTTCCCTGTTGTGAAATTCCCCTTGCTTAACAACTCTTTTTTTCATTTGCAGCTGAATAAGGTGTGTGTATTTTGGGAATTGTTGTTTATAAATATGACAAAATCATTGGAATGTGGCTTCAGATTTTTTTTCTGAGATATGTATTTTGGTTAACGTGATTGGTAGTTTTGTCAGTACAGGAAAATAGAATACTAGGCACTGTTTTAATGGCTCGTTAGTTTTTTCTGTTCTGAGTGTAAGCTAAGGCCTGTATCTTCAGCATATTCAGCTTTTGAGGATTTCAGTGCTGAAGACAGGACCTGTAGGCTTTGGCTTGTCTAATTCTACTTAGAATGAGTATCACGAGTAAGGTAAAAACCTGTGTAAAATAAATCAATGGGCCTAAATGTGGTGTGTATATCTGTGTCCAGAGCTTGGAATGAAGTTGAAGGGAAAGGATTGTTGTTGCTAAATACAATAACCAGACAGTATATATTTTTGAGACTGAAACTAATTTTATTAGAGAATAGATACTGGAGTCCTGCAGAACTTGAAGATATTTGGAGAATACATTTTAGCAATAGAGACTTGAGAGCTGATTTTTTTTTTTTTTTTAAATATTCTCACAACTAACAATTCAGTATAGTTCATGTTCTGTGGGGGTGGGGATGAAGTGGAGTTGTGCAAAAGCACACACTTTTTCGCAAGCTCAGCCTGGAGGAACTTCAAAGGGCAAAATAAAAAAACACAACAGATGTTGTTAGAAATAGTTCTTTGGCAATATGCTCTTCTCAGCGTTTAAGCTGCCACGGTGTGCCCTTGAGGTGATACTACCTTTACATATTGATCTTCTGGTGAAAGTGGTTTTTGTTTGTTCGATTATTCAATACTGTGCTTCCTGTGAGAAGTTCTGTATTGTAAGTTTTACAAAAGAAATATTTTGTAATTTGTCCATGTGAACCAAAATTTTTGTATTGCTACTTCTCTTCAGCCTTACAGTACATTTATTTTTCCTCTTTCAGGAAATGGGTTTGTGAATTCTCGAGCTTCACCAAGTCTACTTGGAACTACTGGTGGTGGGAATGGCTTAGGCAAAGTCATGCCTACAAAGTCTCCACCTCCACCTGGAGGAGGTAATCTTGGAATGAACAATCGCAAACCTGACCTCCGTGTTGTCATCCCACCCTCCAGCAAGGGTATGATGCCACCACTGGTAAGTTAAAACATTTATTCTGTGACTGGCTTTGTAAAAATTAAGTGTTCTGTCCACATACATGGGGAGAAACTATCTCCTCTGCTTACCGTAGGTTACAGTAATAGAAGGGTGTTTGAAATTTCACTAATGAAAGTTTAAGTTATAAGTTGTTACTCTGAGAGAAGTTTAAATTTGTAAGGAATTTTTTTTTTTTTTTAAAAAAAAGTATAAAATAGCAGTCTGACCTAAATCCAGTTAAAGTGCAATCCTGGAGACAGATTGGGATTTTGTTGTTTTGATTTGACATCTCACTGACTTGGTACGGAAAACTTTGTTGGTTTGAAGGATGTGGGTTTTAAAAAGGGTTATGCATTATTCTGTGGAGGAATGTCTGATCTTACTGGTGATGTGAACTGTATTAACATGCCCTAAAGCACGCTTTGTACTTGTTTTTCCTGGGTCATAATGGTTGTGGGATGTAAAATGTAGCTTCAGTGGTAATGATGGTCTGAGAGAAACCCTTGTTTAATGTGGTGTGCTGGAATGCAACCTTGTGTGTCCTATGGTGGATGTCATGTCTTCAGTGAAGGCATAAAAGAGTAATGAGGATCAGGCTCAGTCCCTATTTGTGTACTTTTCAATACTACTGTGCAGTTTGGCATGTTGGTAGTAATGTTTGTTCAGCCTAGATTTGGAATAGCATACAAGTTTCGTGTCAGGCATGAGGCAACCACAGCATTGAGACCCGAACAGGTCTTTCAGGAAGAGTTACTCTGGCTTTCCTTTAATTTGGTTGGCCAGGTCCTTTGGTCTTAGTCTTTCAATGTTATGTAGAAATTTTAAACATCTATACGTACATTTTCTGTTTTCTGTGTATGAAAGAATGAACCATAACCAAGAGGAGTAGGATATAAACAATGCAAGTACTCTCTGTATAATTCTTTTTTTAAAGGTGCCACAAGCACTTACATTTGTTACTGGTATTCATGATGAATAATAAAAAATTAGTCCAAGTAACAAAAGCTATAATCATCGTCAGAGTAATGATTCTTGAAGTTTCAGGTTTTTCTAGGAATACTGAAGTGTAGAAGACATAGGAAATAGACTGGCTGATTACTAAATTGAAAATCATGCTTTTGAATTAATTAGAAATAGATACAAGAAGAGGATCTTGATAGTGCAGTTGTTGTTAGCAGTGTCAGTACCTATTTACTGTTGTGTTGTTAAGAACAACATAATATTCAATGTAGGTTTTGTATGTCTTTTTGAGGAAATCGGAAAGAGACTTCAGAGTAGAGATGCTGGAATGATATGATGGTTGTATGTAAAAAATATTTTGTTAATGAGCTGAATGTTTACTGGATCAGTCCAGACAGAAACTTGTTGTGCTCTGTATCTAAATGTTGTCAATGTGTAGCTGTGTCCTTGTTTTTACTAAGCTCTTTCTGCACTAATTTTGCCAGCATGTGTTCTTTCCGTATGGTATTTTTAATTGATCTGAATTACGTAAAGTATTATACTTTCTAGTAGTAGTATTTACAGAATCAGGTGGCAAATTCACATTATTAATTAAAATTAATAAAAATCCTGAAGCACAAACGTGACTTTTTCTTTCATTTTTGAAAGCAATGCTATTTTTAGTAACTGTGTTATCCCTCTTGTTTGCTGAGTACAGTCGGAGGAGGATGAATTGGAGTTGGTGAGTTTGGGCTACTGTTTGATGAGAGAGAGCAAGACGCTGAAAATGTCTTTTACTACAGCTTTTTAACTGTAGTTTCATTACATATTTTAAATAATTCCAGTGTTCCCTTGGTAGCAGACAAATATACATTTGTCATATCAAACTCAAAACCCGACCAATTCAAGTTTAAAACACATCCAAAATCTAGCGCTTTCCATTTGTAAATGTCTATTTTTTTTTTCTTGAAAATATTTCTGTTTTTCTTGGAGGGAACATTGGAAAAGAGCCTTACAGAGTAACTGTCCATGTGTATAGGATATTTACTGTCTTTTATGTAAAATATAAATAACCACTTATCATCCCCTAAATTGCTGGAATATTTTTAGAAAGTGGCTTCACTCATGAAGTTCTTCAGATTGTAACACAAGCCCTGTATTACTACTTTTATTTTCAAGGAGATTACATCATTGCTGGTGAGGTCACCTTTTTGGAGTTTAGAATTATTTCATCCTGCGTGAGATTATCAAACCACAGGGGTGTTCCCTGTTTACCAAAGGAATAGAGAATTGCAGATGAATAATTCTACCTTTTTCCAGTGAAAAGATATTCTGCTTTTGAAAGAGAACTCTTGGGATTTGTGTTTTTTCTACTTTTTTCCAAAAGGTTTTAACATTTGGCATTCTGTCTGGAAAACAACGTAAGGCTAAAATAATTCGTAACTTATTTTTAGAGCAATTTGCAAATTGTTTAGCTGCTGTAGCACAAGCCGTGCAGAAGATGCTGCATCTGAGTGCGATTGTAAAGATACGGTCTGCCTATTGCATACCTTGATTTATTTTTGAACATGGACCTGTTGCTAATATGAGGCTCTAATTGCATGAAAGCATGGAAAATGTAGTGATTTAGATAAGTTTCTTGATGAATGCATGCTGTTGGTTGATTTTTATATTAAACATGAGCAATAGATTTACACAAGTAAGGGGAAATGATTTTTTTGAAAGTCAGTATTGAAGTTTTTAAGGTTTATATTGGAATGACTTGCTAGTTGAGCAGCTGAACAGCTGTCATGCCTGTTCTTCTCACCTTTATAGAGAAGTGTCTGGTTTCCAGCGCGAGAAATAAAGCTCTAATTCAACTTAACAACACTTAATCAAAATATCGGTGCAATTGGAATTAATGCAAAAGCCCTTGAATTAAGGTATTCCTACCTATTAAAAATTGCTGCGCTCTTTGCAGTGCGAAATAGTGCAGTTTGGGGTATGGATACTGTATGGAGCATGGGCCCTCTAGTGGTTTTAAAAACTGGGCTCAGCTGGTGGGGGAAGAAAGCTCACACAAAGAAAATGTAGTAGTGTCTTCCCCAGAGCTGCTAAAGAAATTCGAGGTACACCTGCAATGTTACATCTCTCATTATGCTAATTTCTGATGCCAGTTCCAATGCTAGGAAGCAGTTCTGAGTCATCTCTCTGAACATTCATTCTGTATGGTTGGAACTCAGCACTGAATACGAAAACCAGATACGAACAGTAGCATAGCATGAAATAAAGATATTGAATTCTTCCTGTTATTGGTATTATTTGCACCAGTTTAAAAAATAATTTTAAAATTCCTGAAACTTGTCATGAATCTTTGGCTGAATCTCCAACTACAATAAATATTAGACACATCTAAATATTTCATAGTGTCTTTGTATGGCTGAGTGTTCAGGAATTATATTCAGAAACTACCTTAGAAAACCACCTTTATTAGCCACTCTTAAAAAAAAAAAAATAAAAATCCCATGGGGAAATCCTTTGGTCTGGATTGTTTCCCAGTATACTCCTCTTAACTTTTCCATTATACAGTAATCCCAACTTTATAGGCTGCCATCCAAGAAAGCTTTGGAAAAAGGTCAATTCCTGACAGACACAAAAATCTGCTCTAATAACATATCTTTATGCCAGATAAACTTGGTCTAGCAGAGATTTTCAGAAGTACATAAGTGATTTAAAGGGATAAATTACACAGAAAATCCGTGTGACTTTCTCTGTGACTTAAGGCTTTGAAATCTGGGAGCTCTGCAACAGAGTGGGTACATCTGCTGAACAAATGCCAACATGCCTCCAAATTCTTAGGAGGCTCAAAGGTGGGCTTTCAACAGCAGGTTGGCAGAAGAGGGATCGGAAGCTGGTACCCAGTGGAAGGTGGTACCAAACTTGAATATGGTAGCTGTGGTATACTTTTTTAAATTGGAAAGATACAAGCCAAGGATTGATAACCCTCAATTCATCTTCACAAGTTTAAGCTTAAAATTGAATACAGCCCTGTTTCTGTCCCTGCTCATTCCATTATTATAAAGGGAATCATGAATTTTTAATACTGCGCTGTCAAGGTCAGAGTGGAGGGGAAAAAAAAAATTAAGTGCTGCAGATACTGAAATACTTATATACCTGTCCAAAATAAGGAAAAATTAGTAGTAGCTTCAGTCTTTTAAAGCTAGGAAGTGGAACTCTACCAAAGAGATGAAAAACTGCTACTTTTGTAGTATGTATTTTTTTCAGAGATAGACTTGCTTTAAAAACATTTTTTCAGCAGTTTGAAATCCAGCTCCCTTAATTGGGAGTGCTTCTGTAAGAATGTAGAAATATAGGGTGTAGAGACTTCTAGTGTTTCTAAGACTTCCATAGGTTAAGTATCTGTTGTTTGAAAGTAAAAAAATGTAGCATTTCCTGTTCTTGACAGTATCCGGCATGGCCAAATGGTGTTGAACTACGTATTTTGAAGGAAGATTTAAAGTTGCCTTCATGAGTAGTAGTATGTTCTGTGACAGAGCAGCTTTGCTGTCTGGTGGTATTCACCACAGTGTTTAATGCAAGGTTTTCTAAACAACAAAATTGGTTAAAGAGCTTAATTTGAGTGATATGTTTGCTACAGATGTTCATTGTGGTGGATGGGAAAGACTGTTATTAAAAAGCCACATTGTGCCTGCAGTTAGATAATCTGAGACAATCTAGTTTTGCTATTTTTCCTGTCAAAAAGCACAGTTGCTCTCTGAACTCAAATATCATTTGCTTTGAAACATATCTGCATTATAACAAGTACTCTCTCAGTTTCTCAGGAACCATGGGAACAGCAAGATTATTTTATCGCTGAAGTCTTATCAACACAAATTTAGAAGATCTCTGTGTTCCTTTCAGGACAGGTGTAGTCAGCACAGTGTCAAAACTGGCAGCTAAAGTTTTGAAAATTGGATATACAACTGGGAAGTGGGAGACTCTTCTGGTGGAACTGCACCTCACCATCTGCACTAAAACCCCTTTAAAAAAATAAGATTAAAAACTCTTAAATCACTTAAGAACTTCTGAGAATTGTTATGTATACCCCTAAGAAATTGCATTTCTTTTTATGTCCTACAACTCTAACACTATTGAAATCTGCATGCATGGGAAGTGGACCTGTGAGTCTTAATTAATTTTTCATTTCAGTTTGCCAAGATAATTTTAGTTGTCTTGAAATATTTTGGCTTGTTTGGAAAATCCGTCATGACAAAAAGGATGTATTTGTAACTAAAAAATAAAGCAAAGAAACACATTTTAATTGAATACTATTTTTATATTAGCACTTGATTTTCCATTGTTCTAACTGATATCACAAGACATTGTTATTTTTAATCATTTATAGAATACCCAAAGGATAAGTAGTTCTCAGTCTACACAGCCTCTTGCTACCCCTGTGGTGTCTGTCACAACTCCAAGCTTGCCTCCCCAGGGATTGGTGTATTCGGCCATGCCTACTGCCTACAACACTGGTAAGCATTGTTTTTAATAAGTGGCTTGATTTGTCAGATGTACAAGGCTTTTGTGATTCATAAGCCCAGAAAAATCTGCATTTCTGTGACACTTCACTTAATTTTCCTATTCGGTTCAAATGAAGGCTTTTATTCATCAAAAATGAGCCTTTAGCTTGTAAAATGTGTAAATGTTGAGACTCGTATCAGAAAGAAGCTTTCAGTCAGTCAGGTTGCAGAGAGCTGAATGCAGAGAGAGAGACAATAAAATGCATTGCTTATAGCAGTAGTATTCAAGCTATCCATCGGAGAGCTGAAACGCCTCACATTTGAGTGATAGTTGATACTTCAGAGCATACTGTCCCGTTCGTTCTGCTCCGCTCAGTTCCAACAGCGGGAGGGAATTGGATTCTACTGGGGCTTTCAATTTACAAAAAAGCCCAGATGTACAAAGCTCAGACAGGGCCTTCTCCTCTTCAGTAGTTTTATCAAGAGTGAGGTGGGGACTCGCGGGAAGGTGCTGTCAGCATGTCACGATTGCGAGTCTCTGTTACCCGAAGGACCTTAAAACTACTTTTTATCCAAGATGGGCGTGATGTAAGGAATTCAATAATATACGTGATAATTGGTTTGCCGGTTTGGAAAGTACTTCTTCATGATGTAGTGCCTCCATACCAATATAGATAATTTTGACTTCAGTCTTAAGGTTCTTTATTTGTTACAGACCTCGTATGTAATCAGTGAAGGAATCTTTGTAATCACTTCTTTGAAGGGCTGCAGCCTTGATGGTGTCAGGTTGATTACCATTGATCCATGATGCATAGTTTCTTTTTCAAATGCACCTGCAGAGGAACTACATTGCAGATAAGTGTCAATAAAGTTTGTAAGTCAGAGTTAAAGTAAATATTGGTCAAAACTAAAAAAGCGAACAAAGGAAATAATTCCCCAGTTAGTTATTCTGTTTAGATGAAGTCTAGTTAAGACATTCAAATGTAAGTGCTGTGATTTGTTAAAACAGGAATTTCTGAACTGGGGATGCCTGTGTTAACAATGTTTAAGTCTTATTTGGTAGGCTTTCGAATTCTAAAAAAATAAAAATCTTGCTTCTCTCTTCTGCAGTGATAGCTCTTAGGAACAGAGCTACACTAGAGAGCTTCCATTTATAGCTCATCAACTCTGGCTACACAAAAGGGCCTGAGAGTATTATTCTCTTCTTTCTATGAATCTGGGAAGATCCACACCTCCAGTAGAGGAGATTCCTCAGTACCATCTCTTCCTTCGACCTGTGTCGTCTGTGATGGCTACACACGAGTAGCTGGCAGCCATGAGGCACTCGGGAACCTGGGAGGCAGTGGAGGGTGTACTAGGAAGGAATAAATTGCTTTTCCTTAAGGAGCCACTGTGTTGGGTTTCCATGGCAAGGTTTTGGTAGTGGTGGGGGGAAGGGGGCCAGGGACACACGGGTGCTGCAGGGGTGGGGTGACTTCTCTAAGAATAGATCAGGAGCTGCCCGAAGCTGAGCCCATCGGCAGCGCTGGCGGTGCCTCTGTGATAATGTATTTAAGAAAGGGTAAAAAATGCTCTGCTGATCTATTGTCAGTGACCTAATGTTCTTACTCTTGTGTAAAGGTCAGGACAAATCCAAAAAAACCTTCAAGGTTTGTAGAAAATGGCCAAAACCTGACTGATAGAGAGGTTTTGTAATCTTCCCTTTCTGCAAGGAGGAGCGCTGTCAGGAGGCTGTGATGTTGGAAGATGGAATGGGTAGAGCAGCCATCCATTCATAATCATTTCCCCCCCCAAAAGATGGGATTTTATACATTTTCTCCACTTTAGCCTTGAAAGTCTTCACTACAGTTTTTAGTTTAGACTTCCAACCAAACAACTCACATCTTTTTGTATCTTTTTGCGTTAATGTGCTCGTTCACTGACATTTCCTACCCTTCAGCCACTTTCTGCACTGGGTTGCCTCAGAGGTGCTGCCCCCAGGCAGTTACAGGCACGCAGGAGCTTTGCATTTTGAGAGGGACTGTTTAGTCATCAGCAACAGTAAATATTTATGCTGAGGTAGCACCCAACTAAATTGTGGAACATTTATGCAAATAATCGCCACCCCGAGGGGGTTAATGTCTAAAGAAATGAATGAAGGAGAGGATGTGGTTACAATAGCAGTATAAGGAGCAGAGAATTGTGCTTGGTGACTTGTTTTGGATTATAAATTTAAGTATGAATTTGCTGGACATAGAGATCTTGGTTTGATATTTGCCAGAAAATTTGTTTATATTATTGCATTTAATAGCTGTTTAAAATAAACAAACAGTCTGGTCCCCGATCAAGTGACCCACACTGAGTTTTACCTGTCACCTAACAAATCCCTTCATTCTCTCACGCTGTCTGATGTTGTTTCAGGGAGCAGTGTTGTGTGTGTTCCTCATCCAGAATAACCTGTAAGCTGATGGCTAAAAGATTGAAAAGATGTGATGGGTTGTAGTCTGAATCTCAGGAAGCAGCAAAGACAATTGAAACTGGTGTCCTACACAATGGACAAGTGCTGTTATCACTGGGATATAATTTTAAAAAACAGCCCATTTCCTTTGATAATGCAGTAATTTGTGAAAAGCTTTTAGCCTTTAGTGTTCTTCAGACACTTTAAAATTGTTTCTATTAGATTAAGCCTTTCAGGGGATTTGCAAAAAGAAATCTGATGTTGAAACCAAATTGTCATCTGGGTATTCTCAGGGTAGTTACCACTTACGTAGCAATTTCAGTTTTGCAGTTCAAGGACTAAAATAAAATTTAGATACCTAAATTGTTTTTCTGGATTGATAGGGCTTTTTTTCAGGTCTGGAAGAGATAGATTCAGCTCTTGGATCCTTGATTAAAATGTTGGATATCAGTTTTGCACAATTATTTTATATGATTTGTTTTGCTGGAGAAGTATTCTTTCTGCAGATTACTGGAGGAAGGGCCAGAACAAACTGAGTTACTTGTTCTAAAACAGTCTAGGCATTTTTTAAAAATACTTAGAAAACACTAGAGATCAGTTAAATAGTAACTTAGACTTGAGCAGAGTGTATGTGGCCATAAATTATATTACTGCTTTAGGTCAGTTGTTTTGCAAAGGCACAAACTTCTAAGGTATCTTGTTGTTAGGGTCCCAGCAGTAATGGTTTCCAGCCTGTAGAAGGCACTCTCTTGTCTGTGCGGCTTTTCCATCTTGCAGCAAGTCACTCATTGGTGAAATCGGTGTCCTGCTTCCGCTGTGAGCAGATATATGATTATTTAGGGACACGATAATGCAGCTAATTGCGTAGTGGTGTATGTGTTCTTTGGAAAAGTATCTCTCAAACCCCTGTCATCAGACACATTCTGTCAAAAGTACCAGAAGTTATTTCTCCATTATTATAAAAGCTATTTTGCAAAGAAAAAAATAACATGGAAACTGAATTCCTATAAACATTTTCTTCAGGTCTGCTCTGACAGAAATCCCATTGGCACGGAATAGCACATCCATCTCAAGTGTTTACATTTCCTACACTCGCAGGTCGTCATAGGTCTGGCTGCTTTGAAGGTTGAGGGCATGTCCTAGTCGTTGGAGGGCTGTGTATATTTTGGGTTTTTTTGTTTTATTTTTGTCTTGCAAAAGGGCTTTGGATCTATCAGCTTGGGAAAAATCTTTCTGAATCTGTGCAGAAATACTTGTGAAGGTTTTTTTGGAGTTCCAAGAAAAATGTCAACTGAGAAGAAATGAAACAAAAAGGCAGCTTAAGTAGTTTCACATGCTGGGGTGCAGCTGAGATTCCCAAGGTCTTCAGGAAGATTCTTGCAGCGCTGCGTGTGCATCTCTGGAAAGCACAACACCCTGGTGGCACTGGGCTCGCCTCCCTGCATAGGCGGTCACAAGGGAAACCCAGAAGTTGTCCACAGCAAACAAGTTGGTGGATGGGAATAGGGAAATTGTTCAGGAAAGCTTAATCTCAAGAGAGATAAATCATAATGGCGTTGTCATTTTAGGACAATATTAAAAGAAACAAACCCACCCACCCCCCCCCCCCAAAAAAACCCAACACCAAACCTAAACATAAACCCTACTTAAGCAGAATTTTTGGTCCATCTGCTGGCAGTATAAAATAAGTCTGACTGCTAGCATTTTGCTGCATTCTCAAGAGACTGGAAATTATTTTAAGGAAGTTATATTACAAAATAATTAAAAGCAGAGAAGTGTTTGTGGCTTTGTTTTACAACCTGAAAGAAGAGCATGGGTGATAATGATAAAGTGAAAATAACTTCACCTCTGTGAATGAAGTGAGAACTGTCTGAGCTTTACAGCCTAGCCAGAACTAACAGCCAGCCACTGACTGCTGATTAGGAATAGATTGCATTTTCTATTATCCATTTAAGTTGTATTTCTGAACAATTATATTTTTTGTGCTAAATACAGACGTTTCTTTTGTGTATTTGATACAGAGATGACAGTTTAATTAGGCATAAAGTATCAAGTGAAATTATTGTGGGGAGAGGGAGAATGTGATGCATCAGGGTCGGGCTGCACAGGCGGAGTGCATGGAGGGTCCCTGAGGCTGCAGTGACTTTGATCCTGCCCCCCCTCGGGCACCAGGCCCCGCCGTTGGGCGTCCCTGGGCAGTGGGGACAGCAGCGGCCAGCGCTGCTCCCCTGGTGGGTTCTGGGTAAAGGTTGGAGGACTCTGACCTGCGCTGTGAGACAAGGCAAACGGGATCTGCGCCTTGTCTGACCGACTGCTGCCTCCCGTCTGGGAATGGAACCGCAGCCGGGATGTCTCCAGTGCAAGAAACACCATTCCTTTCTAATGACTTGTATGAATTCTTCCCTTTTAGTTTCATTTTGAAGTTTTCATGTAGACAAAAATCTTCAAAAATGCAAATACTTGTCTTACTGTAAGGTGCACATATATATACTAAAAAATGCATAAAGATGTTGTACCTGTGGGTTTAGAAGAAGCTATATGAGACAGCAAGATGTAGGAATTGAAAGCAGAATGCAAAAAAAAAAATTGTAATTTGGAGGCTTATGTCCTGTTAAGCTCCTCGTGAAATTAGGAGGACTGCTCCCAGCTGTCAGTTTGCACATTTGGACTCCTTTGGGTCACTCACCTTTATTGGTTTTGGGCAGAAGGCCTTTATATTTGTGTGTGTGTGCACATATCACATATATTCTCATGTAGATATATAAAAGAAATCTATAAACTACTTTCTTGTTTTTCCCTCTCAGATTACTCCTTGACTAGTGCAGACCTGTCTGCCTTGCAGGGATTCAACTCCCCAGGAATGCTGTCCTTGGGGCAGGTATCTGCCTGGCAGCAGCACCATCTCGGCCCAGCAGCCCTCAGCTCTCTCGTGTAAGTACCCCGATAACGTCCCGGTACTGCACCCCCTCGGGAGCTTCTGCTGCTCCAAGCTGAATAATCCGCGCCGGGGAATATTTAGCACGAGGCCGTTTTCATTTCTTGTCTGCTGCTGGTGGTGTGTCGCCTTTCGAGTTTGCTCCTTGGCTGCAGAAGCGTTGGTGTTTGCTGTTGTTTGTCCCCTTGGTCAGTTCAGTCTCCCGGTGACGAGCTGTGTCCCTGCAGGCCCAGCGTCTTACAAAGGAGTCACCTGCGTGGTGAACTTAAATGTTTGGAAATGGGAGGTATTTCTGTTCGGTTTTCACTTCTATAAATGCATTCAGACCTTTAATTAATGCTATTTCAACCTTACTTCTTCAGTAAGTTGCATTTATTGACGTACTCGTTTTGAGGAACCACAAGACCACACCATCACACAAACACACGGATTGTCGCTTTCCTTTTTCATGTCTTCTTATTTCTGCCTTTTGGTTTTCTTTTTCCCAGTACTGGCAGCCAGCTATCTCAGGGTTCAAATTTATCCATTAATACCAACCAAAACATCAACATAAAATCTGAACCAATCTCACCTCCCCGGGACCGTGTAACTCCCTCTGGGTTCCCGCAACAGCCGCAGCAGCCGCAGCCACAGCCACCGCAGCAGCAGCCGCCGCCGCCGCCGCCGCCGTCGCGGCAGGAAATGGGCCGCTCTCCTGTCGACAGCCTCAGCAGCTCCAGCAGCTCCTACGACGGCAGCGACCGCGAGGACCCGAGGAGCGATTTCCACTCGCCTGTCGTGCTGGGAAGGCCCCCGAATTCAGAAGATAGAGAGAGTCCATCGGTAAAACGAATGAGGATGGACACATGGGTGACATAAACTTGCGGTGTTGCCTCTTCAGTTTTGTGTTCTCAAAATGAACTGTCCTGACATATCTAAATTTATAAATAAGGACGTGAAATAAGTATATTTATATGTATATACATACATGCATATATATATCTTCACATGCATATATATGTGCTAGTGTGTGTAGCATACACAAAATCATCAGGCACTTACGACAAACTTCTTGTATAGCTGCAGATGTCCCATGGTAAAACGTAACAGAACAATCCTATAGGTATTGATCTAGTCTGGCACTTACCTGGACTTGTTGTTTTAATAATATAACCTGTTTTGCAAAGAAACATTGTACCCGCATTATAATCCTACCACACTAGATTGCAGAAACCAAGAGGGCTCGCCTGTAGTAATGTCCCTGTGTGTTTTATTCAAGCTGTATGGTTACTTGTAGTTAAGAAATAATGCTTTGTAGCAGCAGAGCAGTAGAAAAGCAGGAAGAAGAAAGCAATACTGTACATAAAATGACCTTTATATTACCCAACCTGGCATGGGTCTCTATTGCAGAGGGTGCATGGAGAAGGGCTGATGCTATAAGAAATAAAAATAAAAAAACAAAAACCCTGTTTTGCACGTGCAAAAAAATAGTGTATTGGGTCAAAGAAGTGATTTTTTTAATGAGTGAGAGACATAGAGAACTCGCATGAAATATTCAGAAAATATTAGCCTAGAAAATAGAACATTAACAAAATAAAATTAATATATTAAGTTATAATTGGAATATGTTTGACAAATTTGTTTTTACGTTCATACCTTTGAAAAATATAGAAACGGATTTTAGCTCATGTATATTTTATATTAAAGAAAACAATACCCTAATGAATTGAAGACTATATATAAAGTTATATACAGTACTTTTGAACACATTCTGCTATGAATTATTTATATAAGCCAAAGCTGTATGTTGTAGCTTTTTTGTAGAGTATAGTTTTATCTTATTTTGACTTTCTAGTTTTTGCTTTCAAAGATGAAAAGGAAAAACTTGCAGGCGGAACCTTGGGGGAAAAATAAGCCATGAACACTTATATGTAAATTTAAATTTGAGCCAAACTCTTTGTGTATATAGCATCCTAAATATATTATCACCTTTGGTGTAAGTACCTATGTATTGTACGTTCACCAGATTAAAAAGTATATTTTTGTGGATTGACGCCAACTTGAAAAAAGGCGAGGTCCTTATTAAGTAGAGTATTCACTGTTTAATATTTACTATTTTGTTAAATATACTGTACTTTCTTTGGATTTTAATTATTATTAATATTATTATCCAGATTTTTCAGAGGGTGTATAAAGGGGTTGTCCCCCTCACTGGTGGTGAATGTGTGCCGTTAAATTGTAATCTCTGTGCTGTATGGTTAAGCTTCATTATACATTTTATATATATGTATATAAATAGCAAAGTGGCAAAAAAAAAAATCCGGTGTTAAGTTCATCCTGCATAAATATAAAAAATCTGTTACAACACATTTTAAGGCATCATTTTAAAGCTGCCTCTTCTAAGGAGGAAAAAAAAAAGTGGAAAAACTTGACCTAATTTCTCATGATAGGGAAATAACACATATCAGATGAGCACAAAAGGTTTTTTAAGTTGGTAAGTGGTTTGGGATAAATAAATAAATTTGCTGTTCCTCTTTACAGCCTCCCTGAAAGAGAGCGAGGAAGCCAGAGGCCCGCGGTGTCTCAAGACCCGGCAGGAGAAGGTTTTGTTCTGTCTTGGACGCGGCAGCGTGGTCTTGGGGCACCGTCCGGCTGCGCTGTAACAGCGACAGACCGGGCAGCTCCTCGCCCCTGGGAGCTTCTTGCCCGGCTCAGACAGTCCCGCCGAGCGGGTAAAGCCGGGTTTGAGCAGCAGAAAGTCTTGGGAGCCCAACCTGGGTACCCTGGCTTAGAGCAGCTGGGCTGGGTGGAGCTGCTTTCCCCCTGGTGAAGTCTGGTGTGTTCCTGGGCCCGGCTGCGAGCTCTGTCCCTGCACCCCCGGGTGGCCAGAGCCAGAAACCAGATCCACACCCGTGACCAGGTCTGATGGTACTTCTAGTTCTGGGGACATAACTACAGTGCCCTTTTATTATCCAAACGCCTTTAAAGTCACCCCTGATATCTATTAAATTTTTGCTTGGGTGTTCAATTAATTTTTTTTTTTGGTAATTTGAAAAAATCACTTGCTCGATCCTGTAACTAAGCAGTGTGAGAAATGGAAATCCAGGGGGGAAGGCATCTCCTCGGCTTTACTGTGTGAGTGATGAACAAAGTCAGTACATCCAGCTTCCACAACCCCTCTCTCGTTGTCATGGCAACTTTTAAAAAACTTACAGGTTTCAATTCGTTTCAGCCACTTACCTTTGGAGATTACTCTCCATTTATTGTAGGTAATTACCAGTTCACAGAAGCGTAAAGGAAAGTGAGACTCGTTCTAAGGGCAAGCCTCTTTCCAAAGTGACTGAATTCACTTACCACTTCAGGGAACCTTTTAATGCTCTGAAAAGTTATGTGATTTTTTTCATTATTTATGCACATATATGAACTTTGCTGTACATCTGAGTGGGAGTTCTGCATTCACATTTACTGTCTATTTTCTTGTGTGCCTTATAAGATGGCTTTGCTGACTGTATCTCAATAGTCTTTATTTCTATGCAGGTTTTTAAACAGTACGATTACTGTTTTCTTAAAGAAAAAAGCTACATAAGGGTTAGAGTTTGTATTGAAATTGCACCAACGAATTGAAAAAAAGTAAATAATCGGTTCTTCAGAACTGCTTTGGGGCCTGTTCCCATGTTGCCCCTGCCCTGGCCCAGGCTCAGCAGAACACGTCCTTCCCCAGACCTCCCCTGGCAGGGGGAGAACCTCGGGCCCTTGCAAAAACGGGAATCCTGGTTTTTAATAACAAGTAACTAACTTTGGAACATACTTTTTTAGGAATTGTAAAAATGTTTTATAAAAAAAAAAAGATGACATAGCACAGATCTTTCAACAGGTAAAAAAAAATACTTTTTTAAATTAACTCGACTGAATGAAGTTGCAAGTTGATCCAAGCCTGGTCCGAACCCATTCGAGTCCGAATGATTCAAGATTTGTATCTCGATTGTGACAAATCACCTCTCCATCTCCGAGCTCTCACTATAGGATTTAAAAATACACGTTATCAGGGATTCGTCAGAGAAAAATGCTTTAGCCTTTCCTTTCACTTAAAGGACACTAATGCATCAGAAACTTGCGAATTACTGTGCGCACAAGAAATACATAGTAAATAAGGAACAAAATAACTCCTAACAATTGATCACGGGAAGAAGTTAAATTAGAATGTGAAAGAAAGACTTAACAAATGTAAACGTTTAAATCTTAGTAGAAACTTTCTTCACTTTGCTGTGCAAGAGAACACTGCTTTGCTATATTTAAAATGGCTTTTTTAAAAGAGATTTATGTATTTGGTAAATGTTTGTAGTCAACAGTTCACAAAGAAGCTGTTCACGGTTTAATGATGATAAGCCGTTTGGCGGCACAAGCTGGACTTTGTTGCCATCCTTGAGACGAATCTTTTAAGAAAAAAATAAGTTAATCTCAATTTTTTTCCCTGAATGTGTTGTTTTTTCTTCAATATACAATAAATATTCTAGTGAACTTTTTATCAAATGGTTAAGAAAATGCTAGAGGTTGTTGTAAAATATTTGTATCCTGCATTCACTAAAGTAAAGATACTGGCTTTTACTGTGTACTCCGGCTTCTCTCGTATTTGCAGAGCACATGTTCCTGGGCGGCGTGTCTTTGCCCCCCCCAGGCGTCCGAAACACTCTTCAGATTCAGTTTTTGAATTCTTGGTTTTAAACTGCAGCGATGATTCTTTTCATCCAGAGGGGTTGTTTGGGATACATCACTTGTTAGCTCAAATGAAGAACCGATGCTCTCGAAGCACCTGATTACAAAATGCTTAACAGAAATTTGTGGAAAAACCTGGGTAAATCCCACCAGGTGACCCCTTCCTCCTGCCCCCCTCCATCCTGCTCGGCCTCAGCGCCCCAGACCTGCACCCTGGCACCAGCAGTGGGGAAATGGCACTGCCTGCCCCCCCCCCGCTGCGTGAAACACCTCCTGCGGGAGAACAACCCTGCCCAGAAAGGTGTGAGCTCCAGCCTAAGGACGGGCTCAGCTGGGCCCCAGCGGCGTCTCAGGGCACAAAAAAAAAAAAAAAAAAAAAAGGTAAAAAGCACAAGCTGTGTGGGGTGGGTGGTGCCCCTTGTGCTTTTATTTCATTTTGCTTTATTTAAAAATGTAATAAACTCCCCACCCCGAACAAAGAGATACATTTCCTTCACAGAAGAAAAATACAAGGGGTTTTTCCAGTATAAGATTCTTCAGAGTCCTTGTTTACAAAAGTAGGGTCCCTCAGGCTTTCCTGAGCCCTTTTTTTTTTGCCAGTTGTATGAAACGCAGGTTGGCGTTGGAACGCGGGAGGGGTCTGTGTGCCTGGCGGGGGGCGCTGGGAAGCCTCAGTGCCGCTCCCCCTGCTGCAGCCAACGGCGGCCCCGCTCCCACAAACCCCAACGCGCAGGCAGGGGGGGCAGGGCCAGTCCCCTCCCCTGACCCCACCCTGCCGCGGCTTGGCCGAACGCGCCCTGGGGAGGACAGAGGGACACCCCCCTCCTCCCACCCAGGTTTCATGCAACTGTGCTGCGAAATACCTTTGTGTTTAGTTCCAGGGGAGCGTTTACCTCTGCCCGCTGAGTAAATTGCTGATGCATATTCTCTGCAGCAAAGCTCCCCCGAGCCTCATTTTCTGCTCCCTTCTAGCATGTAGTTTGTAGTGACATGTCCTGAGCAGTGCAGACCTCGGGCTCACCGACAGCTCGGGCCACCACCAGCCTCTGATGCTTCCTGAGTCTTTCCTACACACTCAGAAGCTTTTTACTGCAAATGTCAGGGGTCCGCAGAGACCTTTAACCATCACCAGCTTCCACATCCCCACCCTCTACAGGAGTTACACTTTCTGTGACTGCCTAAGGTAACACCGGGCTTTGTCTTTCCTGGGCCTTGCAAATTAAACACAACCTGGCACTGCTCTCTCCTGTGAAGACTACACCCAAGGAAACTGAACTCCATGACTGAAACTGGGTGTTTGAGATGCACCAGTATGGATTATTATTATTCTTTTTAAGAAGTAATACTGGCTAAACCTCTCCCTGCACCAAACAAGCCTCTGAGGAGCGCGCACTACGGACCACAGGCCTATCGCTACGCTCACGTCGTTCTGCAGAGACACCGGCTTCCCAGAGAAGCCTCTGCAGGATTTCACCGAGGGGAAGAGGTCTGGGCTCACCCTTCCCAGCGCTGGGCTTGAAGCGTCCTCGTAAACACAGCTTCAACATGCGCTCAAAGGATGAAAGGCGAGGTGCTGTCAGTGTCCTCGTCCCAACTTAACGCACCAGAAGTCGCCATGTTAGGGTTAAGTATGCTTGAACTGCCATGGTCTCCACGAGATAAAAATGACAGTTCAGACAAAAAGAAGAGTCCCCCGCTTCTACTCTAAGCAAAAAGTGTTTTCTTAAAATGCAAACCACCCCCACCTTTCCCATCACATTAACACTGCACTCTTTATCTCAGCAGCAAAAGGATTCACTTCTTAGACAAGGCATTAATACCTACCTGAAGCAACCAGGATGAGTGAATTGCTACAAAATACTTGCCCTCAACAGTGTTCACAAACGTTAAGCCAGCTGCCTGATGATCTTTTTAAGCAACAAAGCATCCTTATTTTCCATAAAAAATCACATCACCTAACTTTCAGTCGCGTTCAGGATTACAACATCAGCTACTTAAAAAAATAAAAATAATCTGTATTGTTATCCCCCTGAATGCACTCGAGTCAGAGTCACTGGCGTACAGGCCCCAGTGCCAGGAGGAGAGGCTGTATTGAGCTGCCTCTCCCCCTTAGGATTTTTTTTCTACAACTGAGCTTTGTGGTAATTTCCCTTCCAATCCATCTGTTGAAATATTTGAGGTTAGTGTTGTGTTGGAGGTATGGGCCACCAGGCCTTGTGTTTTAAAATAGATGATATAAAATACCGGCAGGACAATTCCTATCAGAAGCATAATAAAAACTGCATTCCACCACTGGATTCCACAGTCCGCACCGTTACCAGTCTCCCGCTTCCCTGACTCGGGCAGCGGCCTCTCCAGCGCTTCCACGCAATACTCGGCGTTTAGCTGGGCCTCCGCCTGCACCGCGTCCTGGATGTTCTTGTCGATCCCCCTGAAGTAGTCGCTCAGGTGTCTGCTGCCCACCGGGCCGCTCGCCCCCTCCTCAGGCTCTGGTAAGTCCACCAGCGTCAGGCCAGTCTGGGAGGGTGCGGGCGGGAGCGGCCGCAGCTCCCTGCCGCTCTCCGTTAACAGCCCGTGGGTCTTCACGGGGATCTTGATGGATTTCAGCGCGTACAAGTCCTGCTCCCGGATGAAGTTGTTGACACGCTTGATATCCGCAACCTACAGAATCCAAAAAGGACACGAGTATCAGTGTAGGAGATGCCAGCGCTGCAGCAGGAAGTAGCTACAAGACTAGTCTGTGAGCAGTGGTCAGAAAAGAACAGCAGGCCCTGGCTGCAAGCGGCTCAAGAGTTCCACAGATTTCCTGGCTGTTCCAGGGACACTCCGGGTCCTGCAGGACAGAGACAGTCCCCTCTGAAACCAGTCTACAACCTCCTCTAGGGCTCCTGCATCTCCCAGATGCTGTATTTTGCTTAATACTGTTTTTCATTCCTTTTGCTTTCTTTACCCTTCTCATTACCCTTCTCTTTACTCACTTTCTAATCCAAGTTAAGGCAAGTAGAGTCTTTATAACAGATCCTTTAAAAAAGTTTTCACACCTTAAACAACACACAAGTGTTTAAGGTGAGAGGACACCACCAATACAAGCAGGCAAACTCCCCCTGCCCAGCTCAGAAAGCTGTTTCGGAGTGAACAGGGCTCATTCTTTGGAGCATATGCCGTTTTGAAAGCGAGATCCCAGCCTGGCAGCGAGCAGGCCTGCACCTCCCTGACACTGGCACTAGCACCCTTTGCTCGTGTTCCCAAGCAGCACCCCTCTTCTGCCCCATGACAGCTCCTTCTCCACAGCTGGTGAATGCTCCCGCTGAAGGAACGCTCACAGCAATCGTCTCTGTGCATCGGCGATCACCTTTGGTGGTTATTGCAACTGGGATTCCCACCCAGCTCAGCGATGGAAGAGCAGGAAGAGCGAGAAAGAACAAACCATACATACAGCGTAAGTCACAAGGACAGCCGGTATCACACAAAAGACAAAGGCAAGGCAGCGTTTCTTTATTCAATGTTAAATAAAGAGAAGACACCTTAATACAGTGCCCACCCACAACCACCTAATAAGGAAGTACATCAACTTGTTGCCCTAAATCCTGTCGAAGAAAACGAACAGGACTGTCAATGTGTGCAGGAGCTCTTCAAAGCAGCCAAAGAGACACGAAAGAACCTCGAGGGAAAGGCTGGAGGATGCAACATCGAAAAGAGCAGGACCCCAAACCAAAGAGAAAGGCAACATGAACAGGTTAACCCCCTCTGATATATCATACAGAGGGACAGAGCACAAGGACTGCACTTTCAGAGAAAGTTTGACTTGTTCTTTTAGAAATCTCAGAAATTACTGTACAAACTGCATTCACTGCACTCTCACAAGCCTGAGGCTACCAGTGAAACTGGGGAACTGAAAACAAGAAAGCGCTTTACTTCCTAAGCAAGTGGGTAAGTGCCAGCAGCGCCCAAATCACCGAAAGTTCAGGACAAAGATCTCCTTTTAAAAGACAACGCCAGCGGGGAGTCTGAACCTCTCCTTTGCCATTGTAACCAACGCTCAGGGGTGTCTGCAGGCTGTGCTGCGGCCGGGGGCCGGAAGGCAGCACCCCCCAGCAGCGCCGGGGCTGCCAGGGGACAGCCCTCGTAGCCCGCAGCAGGGTCCCGCGGCTGGAGAACCCCAGAGCTGCAGCAGCTCTGCCTGGAGAGCTGCCCCCGCCGTGGAGGAGGTTCAGGGAACCAGAGGTGGAGCTGAAAGGTGGCAATCCCGCTACGGCACAGCCAGAAGGCAAGGCTCTGCTGAAAGGTAGAGAGGAGATGGATGCCTGAATCTCACACATACTCTGCCAAGCTTGAGAAATCTGAAAATGGGACGTTTAATCTAGAGCCTAATCTGGTGCCCCTCAAGCAAAAGGAATCCTCAGTTCCTGGTTCAGACTCCTCACAGCTTGCCCCACCGTAACATCAGGACTTAAACTCTGCAAAATTATTTAGTTGTGAAATAACAATCTCGCCCAAAGCCTCCTAGCTGAGGTGGTGCTTCAATTTTGGGTTTTGTTCCAATGACAACGAATTATTGGGACAGTAAATACCCCCTGCAGTGTCTGCAATCAAACACTGCCATGTTGTGCTAAGGCTCTGGAAACAGAAAGTGGAGCAGCACTCAGGCAGAAACAACAAACAAAGCTGATGGGAAGCATGCAAGAGCACTCCCTGCACAAGCCATTTAGGCTTATTTTCTGTACTCATTTTTTTGGCTGCAGTGAGCTCGTCTTGTCCCAGCTAAGAACAATGCCAAAAGCAGGCCAGGACTATAAATGGTCAAGAGTAAAAATGAGAATTTTGAAGTGCTTTGCATCTCTGCCAAGTTCTCTGTAGCACACACAAAGCTAGTTGTTGCACTGTCTTAATACCCCACCCCAAGCAGGCCCTGATGATTCTGAGACCAATGACAAGTTCTCACTGATTTCAAGGAGCAGCTCATCCTGGATTTTTTAAACAGAGCCACATATATTTGTGGCTATAAATTTTCCTCACTGATGTCCTGGTAGCCTTTCAGGAGCTGCTTAATTGTGCAAGTAAAACAAAACACATGAAAATTGATCAGTGCCAGTCTGTAAACAGACAAATACACAAATCTCCCATAATAAGGATTTCTGTACCTCTTCAGTTTAACTGGAACAAGTCAGAAGTGCCCTTTCCAGGAGGCAGGCAGGCAGTAGGACAGTTTTTTCCTTGTGGGAGGAGAACACTGACTACCTGGTCCCTCCCCAACAGCTTGCTTTCCCTCTGGACAAGCCCAGCAGCCTTCAGCGGGGCAGACAGGGTAGATCTACCACGACCTGCTGGGGCTGACAGGCTGCGGGAGCCGGGCGGCAGAGGAAGAGTCATGGCAGGGAGAGGACTGAGGCCTCCTGAGTTATAGTATGGGGGGCACTGCAGGCTTTTTCATCCCATAAACCAAAAGAGTTGTTCAGAATCTTCCCCCTTTGAGCTCACCAAACTGCTGTGATCCTGCATAAGTGACAATGACACAATTGCTACTGCTTAGAGATGAGCGTACAGTCACAACTACAAAGTCTCTGCAGCTCCGAGTTCTCAGGCTCTACCGGTGCCAATCAAGGCCTATTCAAGTCCCACCACACTCGCATCAGGCTCGTCAGCAGAACCTAGAAGGGTTTCTTTTTTGTTTTGTTTTTGTTTCTAAGGGAATGGGAGGGGAAAGAATTGTCGCAATTCTTCTTAAGCCCTCTTGCTTCAGCTGCACCACACAGCTGTTGTGTTGTTAAGCAAGACAGACCGCAATAGTACTGCAGCAGTTGAGCCAGTACTGTATCATTATCCCCATCCAGGTCACTGTCCAATTGTTTGCATCATGGAACTTTTTAATCACAGCCTAGCTTGCAGATAAAGGAGGCTCTAAAAATACAGCTTTAACTGCTAAACAATGGGGTACTTCTAATGTTCAGATCAGGTAATTAAACTTTTCAACAGTTTTTCCATAAAGCACTCTGCTTTTGGAACAAAGAAAACGTATTCTGTAGCATGTCCCAACTCCAGAGCGAATTCACCCTGCACACGCGCTCCCGTCTGCCTGCAGACGCGGAACCGCACACGCTTCTGGGTGCGACAGCAAACACTCAAACCCCCTGTGCACAGACAGCACTCGGCCTCTGCGACCTGGACTTTAGCACCTCTCCTTCTCCACGTGCGCCCCTGTTAGACTTAGACCTTCCTTGCAACATGTAAGCCCCTACCTTCCAAAAAATAAACAACCACCCCAAACCAGACTCCATCCGAGTGGCATTTCTTTGTGCTGTTCAGTTTACTTGAAAAACTGTACGCTCCTTGAGAGCAGGGCTCTGACCCTCATTTCTGTACTCAGCTTCCTACTTTTTGCCCTCACTTAAGTCACTACGTACAAACCACAACTGCTACGCTGCACTTCAGTCACTCAAACAGGAAAGCAGGTCATGCAGGGCATGGGGTTGACAACATCTTCCTAGCCTGTTAGCTGAAGAACTCCTTTTTTGGGTTGTTTTTTTTTTTTCATTTTTTTCTTTTTTTTTGCCTTTCTCCAGCTCAGTTTTACCCAGGTATTGACCATCCAGGGCAAACACTTTTCAGTGCCAAAACTATCAGACAACAGCACGCTTTCTTGTAATTCTGGAAACCAAGCTACGTGTAAAATACCTCTGAAGTAATTAAAACCAAACAAACAGAGATAGCTCTTACTTTACAACCATACTGCAGGGCTAGCTTGTTAAGATTATCATCCTCTGTAATCTCTCGTTCCAGAAGCACCACGTCTCCAACTCTGTCCCGAGGAGTGCTGCACCGCTGCTGCTCCTTGCCCCTCGGTCGCAATTCTGTAACATTGAGCTCCTCCTCCTCCTCCTCCGACTCTTCTGAATCAGATCGGCCACTGGGAAACACGTACACCTGCCTGCCTGGGTAATTATGGATGGTGACAGGAGCCTGGAAGGATCTTGTCCGGCTCTCATTCAGCCTCATCTTTTATACCAGCACCTGGAACAAAACCCAGACATTTTGAATTTCCTTAATACCAGTGCTTATTTCTTAGCATGTAAGATTTAGGAGAATGGACAAAAAGCAGAGTAGATCCACACGTGCACACACACACAGAGCGCTTTCCTTCTACCCAGATCTTCTCAGGGGGCAAATCCAAAAGACGCGATTCTAGCAGCCATGGCAGAAGTATTAGAAGGGTTATGTACACAAACTTCAACAATGGATAAATTATTTTCAAACCATGTTTTGTCTACCTGTGGACAAACCGCTACGTAACACTACTTTGCTACACATCTTAAATACTACTTTCTATAATTTCATTAAAAAAAAAAAAAAGCAGTCACTTGAGTCTTTAATTATGGTAAAAAAAAAAAATCCATGGAAACACATCAGATCTCCTATCAATACACATTAAAAAAGGGCAAAAATTATCCTTTATGTCACCTTTCCAGAAGTTCTTAGTTCTCTACACTTTAAGAATCCACACATATTTTGATTTCATGGAAGTGCACCTTTTTTTTTTTTTAAAATAAGGACAGCTCAAGCTACACTTAACTTCAACCTGCATGACAAGGTCATTTTGTTGTATAAAGACAAGAACCTGCCTGAGCACTTTGTTTTAATTATTGCTAGGCCTACATCATCAAGTTATTAGGAAGCTACCTTTTTTTTTTCCTCCGTCAATCCTCAGTTCCACAAACAACCTGTTGTCAGGGTCAGGTATAGGTAAGAAAACCCCACCTTCTCACAGAACTCCACTGACCTTAATACCCTCAATCTACCCATAAGGGATTCTCAGGGTGAAACCACTACCATTTTATGGCGTTTCATTAGTACGGAGCGTGGCTCCCACGGGCAGCGGGCAGGGTCACAGCTCTGCCAGAAGAGCTTCAGATCTACGACCACGGGCTCCGCGGCCGCTCCTGTGGGACGCCTCCGCCTTGGACACGCCGCAAGCCCAGCGCCCTCCTCCGAGGGGGCTCTCCCGACGCGCCTCACCGCTGGTTTCTCCCCAGGGAGGGCCGAAGCTCTCCCTCAGCCCGGCTCGGGCCGCCCCAGCCCCCGCGCCCTCGGGTCGGGCAAGCGGGGTGACGGCCTGGCTCCCGCCCCGCACCGACAGACGTGGCGACCCGGGTGCCGGCAACCCCAGGGAGGCAGGAGCCCGCCTCCCCGCTCCGCGCTGCGACAGGGCACAGGGGCACCCCCACCTCGGGACGGGCGCTCCGCTCCCGCTTCTCGGGCACAGCGAGGCGGCGGCCCGCCCGGAGCTTCCCTCGGCCTCAGCCCCGCGCCGACACCCTCAGCGCCTGAGGGGGCCCCGCTCCCCTCAGGCGGCCCCGCTCCCCTCAGCGCCTCAGGAGGGGGCCGGTCCCCGCAGGGCCCCGGGCCCCCGATGAGCGTCGGGCGGGCCCTGCCCCTCTCCCCTCAGCCCCCGCGCCCCGAGGGGCGGCCGAGCCCCGTCCCGAGCCCCCGCACTGACCCGCCACTCGCCGGCCATCGGCCACACGCACCAACCTAACCCCGGCGCTCGCCCAGCTCGCCTCCCATTGGCTAGCAGCGCCGGAAGGCGGGACCCTCGGTGCCGCCTGGCCAATGGGCGGCGGGGAAGGGCGGTGGAGCGAGGTTGGTTGAGCGGTCGGCGCTGGAACCTGTTGGCGGGAGGGCGGGCCCCACTTAAAGGGCCCGCGCCCCCCGCCCCAGCGCGGGCGGGACCTGAGTCCCAAGCACTCGCAGGAGCTGGGAGACAATAAACACCAGTACAGCCCTACGTGTGGCATCACTGTAGTAAGATACATGATACTGACCATACATACAGTTACAATAAGTTTTCAGTTATTACACTGCCACTGCATTGACCATACACACACAGATACCCCATCTATAGGAGACTTGCCCTGATTTTGGGAACGCGAGGCACTGCTGGGAGGGTGGAGCGGTCAGTCCGGGCCTCGGACTGCCCTCCCTTGCTCACCGAGGCTGACGAGGGCATGTGGGTGCCGTTCCCGTCCAGCCACTCCACCCCACGGGCTCACCACGGGCATGTGGCCACAGCCTCGGCGAAGCCGATGCCAGCAGAGCTGATGAGGTGTATTCTGCACTGGTATGTTTTCCTTGGCCCATCCTGGCTCGTGGCTTATGTTTAAAAAACAAACTCAGGACAAATCTTTAACAAGTTCCACATGCAAAGCTTGGGGGGGGCGGGGGGGGGGAAAGGAGAAATATTCCCTCGTGGCTGGTTGTAGGAATTAACCAGGCGCTGTTCGGCCCAAGGGCAAGTGTGAAGATCTCTTGCAGGAATAGCCTTGGGGCTTTGCTCAGAAGCGTGAAAGGCTGCTGGACACTCCTTGCCCTAAAGGATGTGGACAAAACTACTTTTAAGTTAAAGCTGAGCGCAGTTGCCAAATATCCCTTTGTCTTCTCTTGGGCAATCTGGGTGCCAGAGGCAGGGAAGGCAAGAGGGGAGAGTATTTCCTCTCCAGCTCTTGCTAGCACTAGGTTAGATGCAACATCAGTTGACAAATGTCACACACTGGAGAGGAAGGAAGGCTCCCCAGGCATCGATGTTCTTGTTTTTAAGCAACAGCCATTGCTTCCTCACAGCTCACGCTTGCCCACACACCTTTGTGGGGCTGAGTGATTTTGGCAGGGCTGGAAGGGCAGTGGGAGAGCGGCCAGGCAGGACTGCAGCCGAGCCTGGTTCCTCTGAGCAGTAAGCCAGCACCCATCTCCGAACAGGTATTAGGATTTCCTTCCCTCCATCCCTGGGCCAGCTTGTCTCATGAGCAGATGATTTTGGGGCTCAGCCAGCTTACGTACTTTTCTGACCCAACAGACGATGGATTTAGTGTGCTGGAGAGGGCTCTACAAGTGTGGGGACTAGATGAGACATGCCAAAATATCTTCCCTGAGCCACTTATAATATCTTTGTGACTATTGAGGTTCAAAAGTTACGACTAATAATCAGGCTTTGTCAAACAAATACAGATTACTCAGGGTAACCTACTCAAACCTGGAAAATACAACTGCTAAGGTGATCTGGTAATGTGGGGGAAACAACCAGACTTTGCGGACAGAGGTAAGTCTGGGTTGGCTTACTTCTCCTTAACTGTTGTTTACTGTTTATTATTTTTCTAACTTTTAAAATATCAGGAAGAATTATTCATTGATCTTATGGAAAGGCACCAGGAAATGTAGATGGGAAATTGCTTCATCCTCCAGCTGAAAGATCCTTACAGAATCCTTATGAAAAGGTGTTTTTCTTCCAGCTGTTGGGATGAAACAGCTGTTAAGAAAATCAAGCAAAAAAGCTTTTAATAGTCAGACTCAAAATCACTTCCCTTCTTGGATTTGTCTACACAAATCATCAACATGGAAACACAGAAGTACACGACTGGCGTCAACTGATTGCAAATAATTCAAGCTCATTTGTGCATTTGTACAGGCTGAGCTGGACATTTGCTTGCAGTCCTGTTGTGGAAGAAATGTGTGCAGTGTCCAGACTACCATGTGCAACATAATGGGTAATCTATCACTGAGATTTAAACATCCCTGCACAGACAAATCTGCAGGTTTCTCTACTGTCTGTGATACATACTGACCTCTTTTCTGTCTGTCCAGAAAGTCTTCCAGCAGCCCTAATGGAGGAAGAATTAAAGCCTTAGAACAAAACCCACCAATTTAGAGCCTTTCAGGCTTTCATTATCAAGTGGAAAGGACAGAAAAAAGGCCTGTTTTAGTTCTTTTTTAGCCTTCATAGGCACTTACACTGCTGATTTGCTTCCTGCCTTTTATGGGAAATTCAAACAGCTCAGGATTTTTTTTTTAACTATGTAAGATTCTGCAGGGACCAACTCTGCACTAGTTCATGGAAAGGTCCTTCACCTTCCTTACTTCCAGGAACCTGACATACAACTGTAGCGGTGCCTAAATAGGACCTGGATGGATCTTGACAAACTCACTTCAAACAGGACACAGAGAAGCTCCCAGTCCATTTTCTGGTGATTTCTAGACCTGCAGGTATTATGCAGACATAAAGCAGCCCAGCACTGTGGCAGCACTGTTTGCTGTAGCAGCAGGACCCCAGGTACCTGCTGCTGTTGTGGTCCCATGAAATGACTCTGCTCTCCCTCCCAGCAGTTTGTCTGCTTTAATCTATGCTGCAAAAGGATCACAGTCCCTGCGAGAATTTACTGCTTTAAATATGTGGCATTCTTGAGCTATAGGGCTTTACAAGATTCCCTTTATCTTGGCCTAAAATTCAAGTGGCAGATGTGACACGCTTTACCAGGCCTGAACAGGGAAATGACAGGGAATTAGTGTCCATTCGCTGAGTGCAGCCCTGCCCCTTCTGCCCCCTCTGGGACCTTCAAACTATCATATTTTACCTCACTTCAGCAAGAAATCTGCCTCTAGAAGAGTGGGATAATTTCACTATTAGGTAATTAATCCAACAAGAATTTATTACACTGAAAAAAGCACCACGACTGGAGGCTTTTCAAAATGTTTTAGATACCTATCTGCTTTTTCCGGGCTTTGTCAGTGTGAGCATCCTCTGCTGATCTTTCCATTTGCAACAGCTGAAGTTCAGCCTTGTGACATTTCCCAGCAGCTTTTGTGGATGCCCTGGCCTTTTCTGAACCATGCTGGTTCACAGCAGAACACCTCAACTCTGTGCCTCAGAACAGCTTATCCTTCCTGGTCCTCCAAGCTCAACTGCTCCCCTGGCTTTGTGTTAAGCCAGGATTGTTCAAACCGAAGTAAAGAGACGAGGGGGCATGTGAGCAATCGGCAGATACATCATTTCAGACCCGATCACCAAGTGAACTGAGGGGTGCGTCTGCTCAGCGGCTTCGTTACTGCAAATGTTACTGCTGCCCAGTGGCCTCGCCGTGCCGAACCTCGACTGATCCAAACTGTGGTCGGTACGAAGAATATGATAATTCTTAACAAGAAATAACTGTCTGCTTTGTAGGAGTGCTGATGTTGGCTCTGGGCCGATTGCGTGGATGATGTCATCATTCCGAATAATTGGAATATTTTTGTTGTTAGCAGATAGATTGTGAGAGCTGCAAAGCCACAAACAAGTGAAGTCTGTCTGAGAGCTGAATGGTTCAGTCATTATACACATTCAGCCAACATAAGGGTCATACGTCCCCAGAATTTCAGGAAGAAATCCTCCTACCCCTGACTTATGTCAGTGCAGAGGGCAACAGAACTGAGAAAGTCTGCTCATTTTCACTTAATCCAAAGCAGCAATGTGTCCATGATGCTGGGTACCAGCCAGCATTCACATCGATGCAAGCTCCTTCACAGGGAATGTCAGATTTAATCACTTTGTGATAAAGAATCAAAACTTTAATGAAGGTCATGGTTGGGGCTTTCCAAAGAGAGCATAATCTAGAATAGGGCTCTCCTCTTTTGCCCCTGCGATTCCTGTAAGCTCTTGCTCAGATCCGGAATTGCCATTCTCTTCATCACTTTGGTTTTGTTCCTCTTTTTTCAGGCTCCCTTCAGAAGTGTCGGAAGCGTCAGACACATCTTCTTTGTGTGTTTCTTTGCTCCTCTTTAAGCAGCCTTCTGAGCTCCGCAATAAAATCTTATTAATGGGATTTCAGATCACTCAGCGATAGTCTGCTTTCCACCCTTGGGAAACGAATAACTTACGGTGCTGCTCACAGAAAGCAGCTCCAGTCTCTCTTGCACTGGTATTCAATTAACTCGCCTGCCCAGAGATGGGCCATTTCACACCTCCATGCACACCTTGCTCACCGGTGCTAAGTGATGCTCAGGCCACAGCTGCTCAGGCTGGCATCTGATGGTTTCCAACTGTCTGGGACTAGTAGGAGTAAAAATTGCAATTCAAAAATCACCAGGGCCATCATTAATTGTGACCTGATCCATAATTTGGGATTACTAAAAGCAAGACAGAGTGAAATCATTCACCCATTTCCTTCAACATAGGGGCTATTAACAATAATAATGTAGACTGTACAGTCAATAAAAGATGAAGGAGGGGACCCTCACAAGTAACGAACAACCATCCTGAGACTAGGTACAGCACAAGTTAAAGAAATACTTCTTGAGAACCTGCTTCTTAATATCAACCAGTTATTCCTGTTGAGTTTAGCATATACAGGGGAAGGCTCCTATACAGCACTATGAGGCAACAGGAATCTGCTGATATTTCTGATATTGCTGAATTATTAAAAAAAAAAAAAAGGAAAAAAATGAATATTCCTTTCTATCTTTATTTTGTTGTTTCTTAGTAGGAGACTGGGAAGGCAGCTGTAGCAAACCATATTCATGTTCAGGTCATGGCATTATAAAAATTATGATGCCTCTATTGCAAATAATTTATAAATGCTGGGCTTTGCTCTGGTTTTGGACCAACGTAGCATAACTGATTTGAGTGAAGTTACCCCCTGTGTTAAGGCTGAAGTATGAGCCAAATACAACAAAATAATACTCTCCCTGGTGTCTGGAGTGACTAAGTTTATGTGGGTACTGTATATACATTTGATTGAATTATATACACAGCAATAAGTTGAAGAGGTTGATACAGTAGGCACACAACACAGGGAAGAAACCCCCAGTTAAATTAAATTAATTATAGGTATGTACTTAATGTAGTTAATTGAGCTATGGAGGTTACTCTGAGTGCATGTTTGGTAGCATTGGGTTACACCTTGCCTCTTGTAATGGTTTCTCCTGTTGGAAGCACTTGTCTAGCTTGGCAGGTTCCAAACTTAGCCATGGGCAACTCTGCATAGGAGTGCTACTCCTGTGTTGACTGCCCTGGAATGGTCTTGGGCTGAAACTTAACACCCTCAGGAACAAGCTGACGTTTAGGTGGTCACGTCTGGAAAGAAGCACAAAGCCTGTGTCTGTGCTGCTGTGCAGGAGCAGCCCTGAGACCTGGCTGATGGCCAGCTTCATACCGTATCTGCAGGCACATCCCTGGCTCAGGAGCCACCCAACCTGGACATGGCCTACACCTTCCTTATTCAAGGGTACCCCCAGCAGCACCGTGGCACCCAGCCCCGCAGCCCCCACCTAGCCCAACCCTCTGAACGGCCGCGGCATGGGGCAGACACTGTGGCCCGTGGCCCTCCCCAGGTAGGACCTTTAGTCTCTTTAACAAAGTAACAAGTGACAGGACAAGAGGGAATGGCCTCAAGCTGCGCCAGGGCAGGGTTAGACTGGCTCTTAGGAAGTATTTCTTTCCAGAAGGGGTTGTTGGGCGTTGGAATGGGCTGCCCAGGGCAGTGGTGGAGTCTCCATCCCTGGAGGGGTTTAAGAGTCGCGTTGACCCAGCGCTGAGGGATCTGGTGGAGCTGGGAACTGTCAATGTTAGGTTAATGGTTGGACTGGATGATCTTCAAGGTCTTTTCCAACCTTGATGATTCTGTGATTCTGTGACCCTGCCATTGCCAGCAATGAAAAGAGAGATTTGTCATTCCTCCAAGTCAGGGTGTGAGGTGCTGGCTTCCCTGTACCTCTGACTTCTTCCAGGGCAGAAGCACAGCTCTTGTCTCCACCCTCGCAAGCTTCTTCTGTTTGTAACACAGCAGGTGTTATAATAAAGACCTAGCTTAATCATTCATCTCCAGCTCAGACATCAAATTACTCCCACCTACGAGGACTACATTTGCAACTCTCTCACGTATGCTGTGACTCTTCGGAATGAGACTTTTATTTCGAGAACCAGAATGCAGATCTAAACAGCACTGCCGTCTCCTGGAGGAGATAACATGTCTTTGCTCAGAGACCTAGTTCTGTGCTTGCTTTCTATCACGCAGCACCATTTGGCAGGGGCTGCCTGGTTTATGCGATAGCAGACACTGAATTACTTCAGAAAAACAGACTTATTCTTTATATAAAAACAAATGACTAATTAAAAATGGTTTTAATTTTGCAGTTCGTATTTTCTTGGGATTGTGCCAAATTCTGGAGTCCATACTCCACACCCTGTCCTTCTGGAGGAATTTGGCTGGGGAAAGCACTGTAAGATTTGTTCCCTTTCCTCTCCCTTACTCTTAAAATCCCTCCCCACCTCCCTTCTCCCTTCCTGCAACTGGTAAATTGTGAAGAACAGGAATGTTCCTGGGAAGAAACCCAGGCAGAATCACATTCAGAACAAGTCAAAGATTTCTTGCATAGCTGAAGCATGTGTTTGCAATCCCCAATTGCCGGAGCACGTAAGCCCTGCCAGCGCATGTTGTTCCCTTCAGATGTTCTCAGAGAGCTCTAGGCAGCATCCAGGGTAGTCTGTGGACAATGTTTAGCTGAGGAATTGCTTCTTGGCCCATCTGTTAATGGTGCCAGGGCCAAAAAGGCTCTCGGTGAAAGGACGGCAAACAGCCAACCCTACCTTTCCAAGGAGCTGTGTTAGGGATGTTCAGAACCGTTGGTCTGCATGACCCCCCCTGAGCCACAAACTGGCTCCATCCATTTGGGTCAGTGAGAGTTTGGCTGCTGCTACCAGCCTATCACCCCACTCTTCAGACACCTTCTGGGACTGATGCTCTCCAGAATAATTTGCACGTGCAGCCACAACAAAGTACTGCTCAACAGAGAAGGACAAAACCATGAGATCCCAAATGGATGTCCAAAAGGCAAATTATGACTGTTGGAAAGCAGCAGACAGATAGCCAGGAGCTACAGCCTGTTCTCCCTCCTGCCTGAGAGATGCTGCTGACCCAGAGGGAAAGTAACTCTTCAGGAGGTACCATTTAATGGTTCAAAACTGGAACCTGATAGGGCCAAGAAGAATGGGAGTTGGGGGATGAGACACTGGTTGGAAAAACACAGCCTCAGTGTATTTGTGAGGAAGCTTTTGTCCTTGGCAGCACGGTGAGCACAGTATATTACAGGAGCACAAAGTGAGTCCTTGCTCAAGCTGGTGCTGATACTGGGGAAAGGCAGGTTGATGAAAGCATCACTTGTCTTTCCAATGACCTTATCATGTGAGCTCAGCCTGCCAAGAGCTGTCTCTTGCTCTGCGCTCCTCGTGGTCTGAGCCAACAAGCCTGAACGCGCTGTGCTGATATCTGATATCATTCGGCGTTGCATGGCAGCCTCCGAGTGTTGCACACGCATCCTTTCAGAAGGGGACGATGACACCTCTGTGCTTTGCTGTGCATCGCATGCCTCTATGCTGTCACCGGCTCGTCTCACTTCCAAGCATGTCCAATCTGACGTTGCAATTTTTTGAATATAAGGTGCCCCAGGGAGGGCCCTGAGCTTACGGGAGGAACAGAAGAAACAGAAGAGTCTTCCAAAGCAAGATCTTTCACCTCAGTGGCTAAGAGGCTGTGCTGTGCTTAGCCTGGCTCTCCTTCATGCTTGCCAATAGGGTTTTCACGTGCGTGCCAACAATAATGAGCAAGTAACACATGGGGGCAGCAGCAGGCTTTGCTTTCTTGTCAGTCTGGGAGTCTGGATGTAGCATCCTTGCAAGGGTCTTGCAGAACTGGGGTGCTCCAAGATTTGAGGGTCACTGTGCTGGGCACAACCCAGAGTGACAGCTACAGCTGATCAAATGATGGGAAAAGCATGTCGTAGGAGAGAAGGGCCTTGTGGCCTCATGGGACAGGGTGTGAGCACTGAAACCTGTGCTTCTGTCATTGCATCTGGTCCTTCTCCAGTTCCTGCAGTCCCAGCCTAAGCAGTTCTGTGCTCATGTTACAAAGCACATTAAACCGGCAGACAGTTACAGCATTGTCTGCAATGGCAAATATGGCTGGAGTGAAAATCCCAGGTCCCAGTTCAGATCCCACTGCATCCCAACAGACAAGCCTTGCTGAGCTCGTTGCATTACAGGCAGAATGGAGCCCAGCACGTCCCTCTCAGTGAGGTGAAATGAAAAAAAATGCTCTTATCTGTACCATGAAGAAAGACGCAGGGTTCATCTGATACCATTTGTTCTCTTGGAGACTCTGAACGTTCAGGTAACGAGAAGAAGCCTTGATCTTGGCTGTAGAAGTCTTAAAAGTCAAGTTGTCAGGGTAGGAACATTTCACTCAGAGAAGTGGCCATAATTTACATAGCAAGACTCCGGGATTTTCTGTCAAGACTATTTCCAGAAAAGGGTGTCCTTTTTCCCCGCTCTGGGTGAGCAGAACTTCAGGAGCTGCTTGTGCACCTGATATTTGCCTGATCGCCCACAGCAGAACTCCCCATTGTGTGAGGAATGTGGTGTCTGAGTGGCACTGGCCCAAGATGAAACTGGAAATGGCAAAAAATAAAAAAATCCAGCAAAAGCCAGCCCAGTCACCAGAAATGATGATGGATTATATAATAATAAGGGATGGGAAAAAAACCACCCTGTGCTCTATGAGTAATTAAAAAAAAAAAAAGAGATAACTGGCCAGATAGGAAAAGCATTTTCTGTAACTGAGGCTGCTACTTTAATTGGAAAGTGCTGTTAACACAATTGCCTGACTGAGGCCAGTGCAATAGCACAGCAGGGCTGTTGCAGATCTGCAAGTAAACAGCTGAATTGCATTTCTCAGCTTCAATCTGCAAATTTCTGAAGCCAAAAGAACAGCTTTAAATTTAAATCTTCTGTTGGAGCTCATGCTTCAATTGGGCTCTGTGCCAGGACATGCAAAGACTTAGGGCATTAAGAGTCTCATGTAGATGAAAAGACAGTGGGGAGTCATTTGAGTTGGCTAGTAATGTAATAAGCTATAGCAGGATCTGCCTTCATTCCCTTTAAACCAACTTGTGGAGAGGAAAATTGAGAAAACTGACATTTTATCACTTGTAATTGTTACAGCAAAAGCTAAGGCTAAGCATGGCCCTGAGACAACTCCTGTGCCCTGCACACAACCCAACAGAGCGGTCCCACCCCAAGCTGGCTCTGCCCTTTCAGTAACTGTGCTGTGAAGTAGCTTTTGAAAATGCTTGAAACCACTGACTGACCCCCATTAAGGACATATGAGCTGCTCTGTGGGCTGTTGTTTTCTATTCACTTCAAACGATAATCTCAGGCAACCTTTAACCAGAGAGTAACAGGACAGGTTTTACCCCTACCCTTGTTCTTCCAAGGAGCTCAAAGCCAGGCAATGCTCTAGTGGTACCTCTGCTGTTGCACAGCGGTTTCCAAAGCTACAGGGAAGTGAACTGATTCACCCAAGGCTGCACAACACGTTGGCATGTCAGCACAGCCCAGATCCAAGCTGGGGTGAGCATACATTAAGCAATGAAAGATGTGTCTGGCTGTCAATAAAGACTTAGAAAGGGTGCAACTGCAAACTGTGAACAGTAGTGAAGTGACACAAACACTAGCAGCATGATCACCAGGTATCAAACGAAGCACAACTAGCCAAATCAGTTTCTTGTAAGGAAAAGGAAGAAGAGCAGAACAATGTCTTTTACTATGTGGGCTGTGTCCCTGCTGGTTAATGCTGCAGCTCCCTGCATAGCCAGGCCTCAGGTGGACAGGCTGAGAATAATTACCAGGACTCGATGCAATCCTTTGCTGCGACTCTTCGCTGCCAGAAGCTGCTTTACAATATTCCCAGCCGTTTCCCGAGGTATCCAGCAGATTGGACAAAATTAAAGAAACACGGGTCTTGGGTTTCAAGGCCACTGTTAAGTCACTAATCGGGCTCCCAGCTGAGCCAAATGCCAGGAAGAACATTGTTAGCAATAAACACAGATAAATCTTCTCTAATTGGAGCCATGGAATGGGTATGTGCTTCTGGCGAAACCTTTGCCTTCCCTCTGGACCATGTTCACTACAAGGAGGGGGGCCCCAGTGGGCAGCGAGGGCTTTTATCATAGTGCCAGGGCCCTTCTCAGGTGATAGGAGAAAAAAAAGACACCCCAAAAGCTTCATAAGAAGAAAAAAACCACCCAGAGCCCTTGTTCTGGTGTAGGGTTCTGGTCCAAAGGGGGAGGGGGCAGTGTTTCCGCTTGTTTTGAGGTTAGCGATAGGAAAATCTCCTAAAACCCAAGGGTCACATGCTGATCTTTCTCTTCAAGAAACAGTCCCAGTGAATGGCTCAAAGAGAAAGCAGTTGCTAGCTGCAAGCCCAGCTCACATCTCACATATAACAGAGAGCACCCCCCGCCCCGCAGCGCTGCCTGCGTACACCCCACTCTGCAGTAGCCAGCAGCCCTCTGTACAGAGCTGAGCTGTGTGCTGAGGGCTGTCCTGCAGCCAGTCCCCAGCCCGGGCACAGTGCCCAGGCAGCCAGGAGACCGGGAGGAAGGCCTCGAGGACAGAGCTGACCCTCGGTGGCTGCGGGAGCCCTCGACCTTTGAGTGGCCACACTGGGGAGCTGTGGAGGTGGGGGCCAGGCTCACGGGCCCACAGTCCAGTCTCACTGTGTAGACAGCAACCTGGCAGGGAAGTCTTTGTAGGTCCAAGGCCTGGATGAAGAAGGGAGTTTCACCACGGTGTCCTCCATGAGAAGCTGGATCCGGGGTTATGCTCATGAGGAGACCATCAACGTGGTATGTGGGTGCACTGGATGCTTGGCCTTTAAATCTACCAGGATCGTGGGAAAGCCATGCCAGGACCCTGTGCTGCCTCTTGGAGTGCTAAAATCAGAGCAAGTACAAGAGAAAAAAAAAAAGAAGGGGGAAGAGGAGCTATTAGGAGAATTAAAGTGATGAATGAGCAGATGAAAGGTACAAAATGTCATCTTTCGTTTGAGCTCCCAGGAGGGACTTTACCAGCAACAGAATGAATACCACAGAGAACCAGGTGGCAGTGGATCAGATAACGCCTCCCTTGACCCATTCCTCAACATTCAAAACACACAAATGCTGAGGTCTTGCTAAAAGCAAAGCACTGTCCCCTTGTCTCATTGTTACATGTAACCCAGAGCCTGTGGATAGCAGCTACAGTGAATTAACATGAGCAGAAGTAGCTGGATTGAATTCGCTAATGCAGAAAAAAAATCACAGGCATGTTGTTAAGAAAGAATGAGCACTAATTCTCTGCTTATTCTGGTTCATTTTGTTTGATTGTACTTGAGCTAGGAAACATGAGAGCTGGTGGTGATCATATTAGCAAAGAAAATAGAAGGGCAACAAGTTGACAGTTTAGAGTTCATGCAAACATTGTGCCAGCCACTGAACCAGAAAAAAAAAAGTTGGCTCAGAGGCAGTCACTAAGTTGAGAAAGGATCTATTGATAAGATACTCTTGAGGAACAATCTCAGAATGATGTGAAAGACAGATGGGAAATGGTGCTGCAGAGCTAAGCTAAGCAATCAGGAGAGGATACTGCATCATTTGGGTTTTTTCTTTGCTTTCCTCCTCATTCTTCCCCATTTATTACTGGAGGAAAAAGTATTTTTGCCTGTAAAAAATATTTGTGCCTAAAGAGTTAACACTGGGGTGTGCTCCTGCACCAGCACTGAACTTCTGGTAGCTTTGCTTCGCTTGCTGGAGAAAATCATAGCAAAACTATTAGCTGTGGATCTCTATATGATCAACATTACCTCGACTTTAAGCATCTACCCTTACAAACTCCTTGCTTGTAGGGAAAAAATACATCACAATGGTTTCAACTTACCAGAAAGACTCTCCCACCAGCTACTCTTTGTGGAAATGTCCAAGGAACAAGATGAAGTCCCAGATGGCCAGAGAACACAAGCTATGGCTAGCCAGGAGGAGAAAGTGATGTCAAACATGGCATCTGGAGAGGTGATGAAAGCCAGGGAACCTTCTTGGTCCAGGAGATAAACCTTCATGCCTTTTTTTACAGATGTGATGCGTTTACAGATGTTCCCAGAAAGGGGCAGTAGAGACTAAACCCACACAATGAATAGAAAGAGAAGTCCTGGTCAGGGAGAAATAAATAAAGAACAAGAATTATTTGCAATGTCTCTTTACCTTGGCATACAGAGGCTCCACCATGTGTCCATTCAAATAAAAACAACGGGACCTGTATGGGCCAAAATGGGGCTGTTTGGTATAACACAATAATCCCAATCCACTCTGAAATTGCTTCCTTCATCTGCTTTTCAGAGGAGGCCACAAACCCTGCCCAAATGTGGATGCTGTGTGGGTTGCAAGAGCTGGCAGAAGGGCGTGTAATGCATCGGGGAGCACTATATAATGCCCTACGTAACACTTATGTCACTGCAGCAGCATGGCAAGCTTTGAGGTGGCTTATTAGCAGGGGGAACAATAATAATTTGGGAAAGGTTTACTATCAGGCTCGTGAATACCTATACCATAGCTCATCACTATCACAATTTGGCTTCCACCGAATCTTGCAAGAGAGGAGACAAGAGAAAAAGGGGTGTTTAAAATATCAAGATTACCAACAGTTCATGTTGGTGTGAAGTGTGAAGCAGGGAAGTCCATCCCTGGACCACCTTTACAAATCTCTCCAGGCTCTCTTGAACCACTCAGAGTTAATTCTAGAGCTGACTCAAGCCACTGCCTTAAGGAAAAGGCACTGTTACTCACCTGGAGTAAATCCTATGTGTTTTACTTCATTTAAGCCACTTATCCCAGCCCTCTGCTACTGCTTTATGCCATCCTCTTGCGCTGTCCATAATCCACAATGGAGGGGATGATTTTGTGGGTGGGGATGTCCAGGAACTCCAGTCATGGGACAGTACAACAGGCATAAACCATGCAGCCAGTGTCTCCTCCTCAAAGAGTTTCTGGCCTAAGAATAAGATTTGAAAACATGAAAGCAAGCAGGGGGCAATGTGAGGTGAGAAACCAGCTATCTGCAGCAGAGGAGCTGAGGCAGTAACAGCTTTATCAGGAAACCAAGAACCGTTTCTGGTCCTGCTCTCAGCACAGCTCAACACACCAGCAAATCTGGCTGCAGACTGAAATCTTGGCTTCTCCTGAAGCCAATGGCAAACATCCCACTGGCTTCAATGGGAGCAGGACTTCATGCCAGATCTCGTGCTTCCCATTCCTTCGCCGTAGCCATGAGAGCAAGCTTCCCTTCCAAGGCTGTGTCTGCAGCTAGGGCCTTCAGGAGCAGAAGAATGGCTCTCCTTGCAACCTGAGAAGTATCAATGGGAAATGGAAGACCTTTTTAACGGAAATGGCGATTGCCCTAGACAACAACTTGCTTAGAGTTATGGGGCTCTCTAGAGTCCCATTTCTTTCTGTTTGAAAATCTCCCCTTAGGCTTTAACTGCCCCCAGGGTGCACAGCAGCTCAAGCACACAGCTTTAGGCTGTGATGAGATCACTACTGGGAGAAATGGTATGAGCTGGGCTATGCAGCTAGCAACACTCACCTCTCCCAGTTTTAACATCCCTCATTCCATACTTGCTCACATAGCACTTCCTATACATAGTGTGACTTACAGCAACACAGCAAACAGGCAGGAGAAGACTAAGTTGGCCCATTTCTGCTGTTATCACAGCAGAGTGGATGCCTATTGGAGGAGGTAAAGAAAGGGATGCTGGAAGAGCTGTGCGCTGACCACACAGGGCTCTACGTTTGCTCTGGCATGAGCATCTCTCTGCTGAGATGAGCGTCGTGAGATCTTCAAGCTGTTTGTGAAGTGGTAAGGTCACAGCTCTCATTTCCTGCAAATCTTTGCTTTCCTTGGCAAAAATCAAGAATTTTGTTAGGGAAATCTTGGTGGGTGTTTTGTGATCAGTCAAGCACAGCAGATTACGTTACTGGAGGGTGTATACAGGACCTCCCGTCTTCTAGGCATAGTAAAATGAGTCTGTTTGCTCCAGAGATTCAGGAGTCACCAGCATGGTGCTGACCACCTGTATTATTTCTTAGGTCACACGGCGTGTGTATGGGACAGATTGATGTCTGTACAGCTGACTGTTTGCATATCAATTCTAGAGGCAAAGGAAATTCTTCAAATCCCAGAGCACAAATGTGGACTGCTACAGAAAAGCAGGTGGAGATGTGCCAAGTTACAGCTCCTCAGTTGCTACCCCTGTGAAGAATGCCCTGCAAGGAAAACTAGAAAATATTTCATGAAAGAGCAAAGATAACACAAGACTATCTGGCAAAGGGTAGAATTTAATATTAATGGCTTTCCTTTAGTCACTGTATTTCCTGTTCCAAACTTAACCCTCTAAAATCAGCAATGGTCAGAGAAGGGCTATAAACTTTTGCACATTTAAAAGGTCTTTCACTGAAAGATCGGAGAGCACTCTGCAAATATTAGGGACTGCTGAGGGATGGCTATCCCCTGAGGCCACTGCCCATGTAGCCAATGGGCAGATGCTGCTTTGGCTGCAGAGGCCAAACTCTGAAATTTGGCTTCTGCCCCACTCTGCAAAAACATAGTCCTTCTTTGTCTCCCAGTTCATCACAGGAACCCAGGAAATGAGAGGTGCTGGGCTCCCCTTGAATTCATGCTCCAGATTCAGTGTGAAAAACCCCTTCGCCATGGACAGATGGGTAATAGATACACAGCAGTGACATGACTGGTGTTATTTCAGCCTGTCAGCCACTTTAGGGTCTTGTCCCTGGAGGTCCTCAGGGTTACACGGAGACTGCTCATGGCTGTGTGTGGCTCAGCTGCTGGCGTATCTAAGTGTCTCCGTTAAACAACAGCACACTGAAGCTTGCTCTGAAAGTGAGCTGGACTAGCCCCATCTCCCCACCCTTCCTCGCCGACCGGTACTTGCCTGGAGGGGTCCAAATATTAGTCAACGCGGATAAGGGATGCACAACATGGCTGGCTCCTCTGAGTCTTGCAGTCCTTCAGTCAGAGGAGATCCTTCTGTGCCACCCACATCTTCCTTTAACCTGGCAAAGTACCTGAATTACTGAGCTGACTTGCCAAGAGAGATTTAGGCTGGAAACATCTCTAGAAAGATGGCTCTCATTAAGGGCTGAAGCCTGCAAGAGAGCACAATGCTGGCTGGGGCACAGAGCTGGGGAGAGAAGTGTTAGTCATCACCTGCCTCGTGTTCGGCCCTTCGGACAGTCTCCTCTCTTGGAAGATGCACTGTTTTGCCTGTATGACTGTTGGCAGAAACTAATGAGCAGAGCTGGTTGAAAATTTTCCATCAAAACAATATTTCTGTTTTGCCAGAAGACAGTTTAAAAATTAAGTGGAAAAATTAGAGAAAAGAGCTTGGGTTTTGGCTGACATTGTTGGTAAAAAAATCCCAAACTTGAGATTTTTTAGCCAAAAATGGAAGTATTTGGGGTAAGGCAGGGGAGGAAAAGGGAGGAGCCTGGCTGGTCTTAGCGATACCCTGAAAAACATCTAAGAAAATTTTGACAAATATGAGGATGTTTTTGTCAATTTTTTCCATAGTGAAAGATACTTCTGCTTTTAGAAGCATTCTATGGGGAGGCTGGAAAACAAACAAGCAAATATGCATTTTCTTTCTCATACATATGGCTATAGACACTCCATAGCTTGTAGTATTAGCACAAGCAGCAATTCCTCTGGAGAGATAGTTAAGACCAGATCTCTCACAGGAGCTGCCCAAGAGCGTACTACCCAAAAGCTGTAATTCTCAGAAAGGGACACCCACACAGCTGATTCTGCTGTGAGTTTGCACAGCTGATGGAAAGCCTCGATAACCTCACAGTTGCCTTGCATACAAATAAACCGAGCCATGGGGACAGCCAGGGACAAGGCGCTGCTTGCGAAGGAAGGTACCGTGCACACAGCTGTTGCAAAACCATCCGTACTTAATAGCCAGCCAGCCACAAGCAATGCTGTTGCTAAAAATGTTGCAGAGAGAATGGCACATAAATACCTGGGAACCCACAGAAAGCTGTTTTCCATCTTGCTTACACAACAGTGTGGTTTTTCTTTTTCCCCTTTAAAATTGTTTCTTCAGCAAAATTGGTTGGGAAAAAAAAACAAAACGGCTGGAATCTTCCTTACCCTCTGGGAAATGCGACTTCTTGGGCTCAGGGTCACAGTCTCCTCTTCAAGGTGTTGTTGGCTGGCGTTGCGAAACGATGTGGGGAAGCAGCTGTGAGCGAGAGTGGCTGGAGACCAGCAGTCTGGTAGCTCAGCAGGACCCTCCTTCCTTGACACGTACCTGGGCATAAAGCAGAGGTGATGGTGCCGAAGCCAACGCAGCACAAGTGGCACAGAAGGTGAATCAGCTCTGTGAGAAAACTGAGATGTGACATGGTGTTATTAGGCAGTGGGGAGCAGGGGAGGTTCGATTTATAATGATTTCCTAAGGAATTAGACCATGATTCTGGACAGGATTTATATTTTAAACAACACTTAATTTTTTTAAAGGACTAATTCAATCTAGATGTG